>NC_080098.1:15780392-16441463 GCF_950005125.1 Chionomys nivalis | reverse complement strand
TACTTCATTTTTCTCATTGTGTGATTAATGATGCTTCATGGTTTTCTAATACAGTTCCCATTTCTTGTGAATAAACAAAATGGAAACAGAAAAACAAAACTCCCCAAACTGTACAGTTTATTTCAAATTATTTGAGAATTTCAAACAAAGCATATTGATCGTATTCACCCCTGACTCCTTCAGGGAACCACATCCTGCCTTATCCTTCAACTTCCAGGAGTTCATCTGGGACAGGTTCTGGGGACTCCCATCCCCCATCCATGTAGAACTCTTGGTGGTCTTGATATCCTACATGTCTGTGAAGGCAACCACAGTTGCCAGTAATTCCTCCAAGCCACGGTTCCATCATGTCCAAAAGGCACTGTTTTGCAGCAGTCTCCCCAAATTTCTGGCTCTTAAAAATCTTTTGCCCTCCTCTTTCATGGTGCTCCCCAAGGTTTGGGTGGTGGGAGACTGATGTAGGTGACCTGTCCACAGGTGAGCACACGTAGCTCAAGACTGGAACTAGTCACAAGTCTCTGCGTCATCCACTGCCTCCTTCCAGAAGGAGCTTTTGAAACCAGTGGTGGAGAAAAAAGCAGATCTGTTTGAAAGCATGAATATTTAGTGAAACATCACCAGTAAGTTACCCTCTAGGACCTATGGACTCCCTAGCCATGGGCTTTGGACCAGGCTTACAGTACGAGATAGGACTTCCCTCTCATGGAACAGTTCTAAAATCCAACCAAAAGGTGATTGGTTACCCACTTTACCATCTTGCTACAATGTACCAGTGGGCACAACCGTAAAGGGTCTTATGCAGGGTCCAGTGCTGGGTGTAGGATGAATAATAGAAACCCAGAGACAGACATTGGGGTTAAACCTGAAGATCAGAAAAGCAAAGCAGCCAAGCCACTAGAGAACTCTTCCCTCTATGAAATCTTCAGACTGAAAGAAAGAGAGCGAGTTCCTATCTCTGTTCCTTTAATCTCCAGTGCTGGGATTAAAGGCATACGCCACCACCTCCTGGCCATATGGCTCACTAGTGTGGATACAGGATTAAAGGTGTGTGCCACCACTGCCTGGCCTTTATGGCTGACTAGTGTGCCTGTTTTGTGTTCTGATCTTCAGGCAAGCTTGATTTATTAAAATACAAAGGAAACGCCACTATAGCTGGGTGTGACCATTTATGTCTTTTCTCCCCCAATGGCCTGCACAGCATCTACCAACACTATACAAACTCTCCAGTAAGATCAGTTTCTGCATAAGTTTGAGATTGATTTCTCCATGTCCTGCTACTAAAGTGTATGGTAACTTTAGCAATAGGGGCCTCACTCTAGCTTCGGTGGACAGCCAAGAGCAATAAAAGCCAGTGTTGTGCCTCCCTGACCATAGGGATATATCTCATAGGGAGATATCTTAAAGGGTCATTTAAAATAAGTGGGCTTATATAATGTCTCATTAGTGAATTAACAGAAAATTGTAGTGATTTCAAATTTCTGCATGAAAGACTGTTTTAATATTTGCCTGGAGTGCTTTATTCAGATAACAGTGGCAGCCACTTTGCTCCCAAACAGAGTAGAAAGGACTAAGAGAGGAGATGACCGAGGCCTGAGCATGAGCCTGTCAGCCACTAACACAGGAAGTACCAAGCCTCCCCTCCGTATTTGGCCTGTGGATGCTCAAACATGAAGGAGACTCAATTAGATTCTATCTAAAATCCATGATTGTAAAATTGTGAGTTTACTTTTTAATTATAGAGGCGATATGGACTCTTGGGAAGTATTTTAAAATTTGGTGCCAGCTGTAATCTAAATTCTTTGATTAGGCATTGACTCTTTAAAAAAAGGGGGGGGGGATCTTGGCAACAACTGCAATATTCTTTAGCAAAGTTTGCCACCTAGTGGCCAGAATAGTAACTAACATAGCATTTGACTCTAAACCATTGAAAAACCACGGCTCTTAAGGTGAGCACATTATACTATAGTATAATTAATTGTACTATATAGACAACTTTTTAAAAATCTGCTTTAAAAGAGGAAAGCGTTCTGAAAACACATTAATCTTGAATCTTAGTTGTTCTCGAAAATTTTAATTTTTAGACTATCATGCCTTCCTAAAACATTTTCATTTGTCTCTAAGAAAGACTCCAGGGTTCTGAGACCAGGAATCTCTTCCAGGACCAACGTACGATCATAGGCACACAGATTCCTCTTGCGTTTTAGCTGGCTGCTACATCTTGACTTTATCAGCCGCAACAATAGACTCAAGTTGAATGAGTGAGTGCTTTGTACTTTTTTTAAAAAGCCAAGTATCTGATTCTTAGCCCAGGTTGACGCATTGCCCGTGACTCAGCAGAGACTGCGTTTGAGTGTGAAGTGTTCCTCCTGTGTCTGCCTCCTGAGTTACAGGCATGAACTGTCATGTCCAGCTCACATGACCTTTGTGTAGCCTATGAAAAAGAATTGGAAAATATTAAATGTGAGAGGCTAAATGCTTCCATACTTCATATTTCATGATATTTTCACAAAAGGTTGAATAACTGGAATGATAGAAATGGTTTATGCTTTGAAGAAGCACAACAAACCCTATTTTTATTGAGATTACAAAAAATGCCTACAAAGACCTCCTCCCTGACATTTCGTTTGGTTCCACTTGGCTGTCTCTTGGACAGAATTAGTCTATAATCCAAAGAGTGTGTCGCAAACACTTCACCGTGACTCAAGGAACTGAGCTGGTTGTTGTGTTTCTCCCTGTGTGTAGAACATGAGCCAGCGTCTGATTAAAGTCTTCTGTGGCTATGATCTGGCTGTGCGGTGCTCTGGAGGAGTCCTGCCCAGCTGTAGGTTTTAAAGTTGCCTGAGGTGAGATAGCAAGGCCACCAGGAGCCAGAGCAGATGAGTCACTACACCCTTTCATCTGAGAACACAGCCTCGCACTTCTCTGCATCGCCTCTTGATTTTCTCAGGTGCTTCCGACTTTACACACCCCAGTTTTGTCACCGTCTTGCTGCAAATGGTGTTTCTCTCCTTATATTGTTTTTTTTAATTACCATCCTTTCTCCTTATATCTGAGGATCAGACCAATCTTTTAAAAAGCTCAACAACAAATAAAATCCTAAGAATTCATGTCCAGGCATAAATCCTTGGAATTAGTTTAAGAGCACTTGATACCTGGCAGAGTACCTGGGTTCAGTTCCCAGCACCTACATGGCCACATGGAGACTCACAACCATCTGTAACTCTAGTTCCAAGGGATCTAATGCTCTCTTTTTACTTCTTCTACTAGGATCACATGATATGCATACATACATACATACATACATACATACATACATACAAGCAAAACACTCATACACATAAAAATTTTGAAAAGACATTGGCTACTCCATAGCAGTCATCCCATGTTCGTTGGAACCATGGTGCATCTTCCCTGGTAGATCAGTACTGTAGCTCGCAGGGTCCAGTGCTGGATCAGATAATTGATGTATCCTTCCCACACCCCAGAAGCCTGCATGCACCTTCTAATGCTATTAAAGCTAGCTAGCCAGTGAGGAGATACCTTCCTCATCACTTCAAGATGGATATTTTATTTCCTGCAGCAAAAGTGTGTAGTATCTTCAGCAGTAAGATTTTACTATCTAGTTACACTGGGCAACCAAGAGAGAGAATTGTTTGTGTTGCTTTCTGGGGTCCCCTTGACTCTTAACTCCTAGGGAGATCTCCTCTGCCTTGCACTCCGATTTTCATATAATAACCCATGTTTTGCCTTGTCCACCGGTGCAGGGTACCTCCATTCAAACTTCCTTTAAAGAGCACTTTGTGCAGTTGGAGCGATGGTTCAGGGCTTATGAGTGCTTGCTACTCTTTCAGATGATGCAAGTTCGGTTCCCAGAACATTCACCAGATGTCTCGTGACTTGCTCTAAGTCCAGCTCTAGGGGCTCCAGTGCTCTCTTCTGGCTTCTGCGGGTACCTGCACTCAAATGCGTGTATCCACACACAAACACACATATATACATGTAATTTAAAATAAAATCATTCAAAAGGATTTTTTTTAAGTATCTTAAAAGTATATTTAAACTAGTGGGTTTCCATGAGGCTTTTTCACAAATCCTCTGTGTTGGTTAAACTGTTGCTTACTGATTCATCTCCCCATCCCCCTTCCCCATCTCCATCTCTGCTTAAACCTCTAAGCCCAAACACACCCTCTTCTTCCATACCACATGTGTTCTGCTGGCTCCTCTAATTAACTTCTTAATTGATTGCAAGATAGTAGGCTTCCATGTGGCTTCGTCAGACCTTCACTTCAGTTAATCATCCCCTCCAGTCCCCTCATTTCTTCCCTCTTTCTAACCCCTCCCTACTTTCCACCCTTCCCATCCCTAGTGTCCATCTCTCCCTATCATTTTAGATAAAACGTACACATTGAGATACATATAAACATGTGTAACTGTAGTATTTTAAGAACTCAGAGAAGGATGCTAAATATATAGTTGTTCATCCAAGAAAATGAATAGATTCAGCTTTATCGTTATCAACCCCAAAGGTATTTTTTATAGAAAAAATAATTTAAAAACATGAGAATTTAAAGTAATTGGACGGGACATGCTTGGTGGCACATGCTCATAATGCTAGCATCTGGGAGGCCAAAGCAGGAATATGGAAAATTCAAGGCCAGTCCGTACTACCTTGGACACAACAGTGTCTTTCTAAAAAAGGAAAAAGAAAAAAAAAAGGAAAGAAAAGAAAAGAAAAATGTACTGGAACAGGAAGTTGCCCATGTATGTATTTTAATTTCTTAATTAATAAGCAAAAGTTTGATGAGACCCCATCACAAAACAAAACAAAACAACAAGTTGTATCACTGCTGTGGTCCTGTAAGTCTGCACACCTCTGAGACAGCATATGAGTTGTAATAATGTCATTGGTGTTTAACAGCACATTCCTTCTAGTTAAAGCCTAAAAGGGAAGGAAATGTTCCCCTGACTATACTGTACATTTCTATGGTCAATTCAATTTTGAAGTTAATCTGGTAACATTCGTGTTTTTAATTATCTTATTTATATCGAATTTCAGTGAATTTTCAATCTTTTAGCACATTTTTAAAAGATTTGTTTTTAATTTTTTTTTAAATTGTGTTTTTTTTTTATTTTTAAATGTGCATGTGTTAGTACAGATGGTCTTTGCGTGTAAGGTATCGGAGCCCTGGAGCTGGAGAGAGGGTGCTGGGAGTTATCTCGGGTCCTCTAGAAGAGCAGTAAATGCTCTTAACCTCTGAGCCATTTCTCTAGAACCTTTAGAGAATAGTTTTTGAGAAGCCAAAGAACTTACTTTTGAAATGTTTTTAAAATACAATGGCTGTTGGTTAAAATGAGTTCTACAGTTATATTTTGAAATGGAAATATTCCAAGCAAGAAGATGGGTCTTTGTGTTAATGCTGAAATAACAGTATATAGAGTATTTAGTAAGAAATTATATCCAAACATATATTAGAGAATATCAATATTCAACACTCATATTAGGTTAAAATATACTTATGTGTGTAATAATAAGTAAGGCAGAAGCAATTGAGGATAAACGTGTAAATTAGGGTTACTCTGTCTATAAACTGAATTCCCAACTGGCTTTCACAGTATGTGAAATATAAAAGTTTACATAATGAAAGAAGAGAGCACTAATTATTCATTAGGCAGTATAAAATTATCGTGGTGTAACTAACTACTGAGAAATTAGATCCAGACTTTGTGTCAAAATTAATTAAAGAGTTAAAGATAGCAGGACTGAAGAACAGCATTGGACTTAGAGCAAATCCTGCGAAGAGAAAGAATGCTAATTTATAAGGATAATGGGAAGGGTGGACAGTCTCCAGAAGAGGAGTTCTCAGCCCCTGAGATGGGTCAGCAGCTAAAGTGCTTAGTGTTTAGTATGCAAGCCTGGCAACTTGAGTTCACTCCCCAGAACCAGCTCCAGAGTTGCGCGTGCGCACACACACACACACACACACACACACACACACAATGACATACATGTGCACACACCCAATATCGATAAATAAAATATTCTAAAAGAAAAGAAAAACATTGGCGGTGAAAAGGTGGTAGGTTTTTTGAAATGTTAAACTTTATAACAACATAACAAGTCAAACGGAAACAACTGTCATGAAAAACTTGATGCAGAAGTATAAAGAATCAGAATGTCATATAAACAGTTTCAATGAACCATGAGGCTATTGAAATAAGGTAGCTGGGCTTCTTAGTATGTGTCAGTACAGCTAAGTAAAGGCAATAAAAATTATAAAGAAAGTATGTAAAAAAAAACTTTGAGGTTGTATATGAAGATAAAGACTAATTTTTTGACACTTTCAAACTTGTCACTATTGTATTATTCTGTTTTCAGTGAAATTAAACATCAAGCATTCCAATAGATCTTAAAAGCAACTATTTTTGTCTTTAGTGACTATTTTTGGAACACGCCAAACCGAATGCGCAAAACCTCTGCGTGCCAACAGCAATGTAGACACTTGAAGTTCCTGGTAGGATGTTTCATCAAGTTGGGAAACAAAACACATGGCTCATAAGGTTCTTTGTGACTTGGTTCAAGTACTGTGAGTCATCTTGGTGAGGAGGAGCCCTGCCCCTTCCAGGGGATTGCTTAGAGAGAGGATGTCTGAGACAACCAGGAGAGGGTGTGCCTTTGATGTCCTGGGCTTTGAGCTGAGCCCTAACTTAGCACTGTGCACAGTGTGTCCTCCACAGGTCACTTCGCTCTGAGACTCTGTTTCCCCACTTGGGAAGCTGAGTTCACCAACCACCGTGATGGAACGCTGGGGAGAATTCAATAATTCAGTGGTGCTGGGTAGACGCTGCTGCCTGTTTAAAGCTCTCAACCAAGAGGAGTCGGACTTGTTTCTGCATGGGACATCCTTGAAATACTTGCTGCAGTGACCTGCAAGGTGGTTCTGCTCCATCCTCAAAAGACATTTCAGGACTTTAAAAGATCTCGTGGGGGAGGTTCATTTTTGTTTTAGTTAGGGTTTCTATTGATGTGAAGAGACACAGTGACCATCGTAACTCTTACAAAGAAAAGATTTAATTGGGGCTGGTTTACAGTTCAGAGGTTTAATCCATTATCTTCCTGTAAGCAGGAAGGCATGATGCTGAAGATCTATCTGACAGAGAGTTCTTCACCTGAATCAGGAGAGAGAGAGAGAGAGAGAGAGAGAGAGAGAGAGAGAGAGAGAGACTGGGCCTGACTTGAGCATTTGAAACCTCAAAGGCCACTCCAGTAACACATTTCCACCAACAAGGTCATAGGCCACATCTACTAATCCCTACTTCATATCCCCACTCCCTATTAGCCAAACAATCAAATATATGAGTCTGTGTGGGCAATTCCTATTCAAACTACCACATTCTCGCATCACTAATGTGTGGTTTCTTTGCTGAGATTCATAGAGAATATCAGGGTTGAATTTGACAATAACTTTTAGACATCAAGATTTTACATTTGAACATAAATCATTTCAAAAGCAGAATGAGGGTCATTTGATCACCCCTTGTTTCCCAGTGCCCATGTGCCAGTGACTCTAGGTGTCCTGAACGACATGATTTCTAATACTCAACATGAAAGTCACTGTATACGTTCAGGTAGAAACTATACCAGCTCTGCAATGCCAGCAGTTTTCCCCTTTAGTTTTGATTTCAGTGTGCTTCAAATGTCCCAACAGTTCTGCACTTCAGTCCTAAATAAAAGGACTGGGGACTTATGAGGGGTTGGAGAGCACACAGTCTAAGAGAAGGTGTGGGGCAATGTGCTGAGCTCTAAGGATGTCTCCGTCTTAATTCCTGGACCCTGGGAAGGTTACATGTTACCTTGATAGCAAACAGGAATTTGCGGACATGATTAAGAGTCTTAAGCTGAAAAACAATGTTATATTTTGTACAATAAGACAATGACACTAGAGTTCTCCTGTGTCAAAGAATGAGGCTGAGTCGGAGTAACAGGAAATGCCAGCAGCAGCAGACATGAAGAGAAGATGCCTGCTGTCTTTGAAGGTTAAAAGGTCTTAAAGCAAAGGTTTAAAGCAGTTGCTAAAACATGGAGAAGCCAGGAACTTGGTTCTTGCCGAGAGCCTTCCCTAGGGACGCCTTGACCTTTTCCTTGACAAGATTCACTTTGGACTCTGGGTTCCAGGTTGTGAGATGTTCATCTGTCTTGTTTTCAGTCCCTAATCTGATGTTAATGGGGTGCAGTACCCTGTAGATGCCTACAGGCAGTGTGTAGAGATGTCACCTGGGTCTGCAGTGTGTGGGAAGTGCCTGCAGGCAGTGTGTAGAGATGTCACCTGTGTCTACAGTGTAGAGGAGATGCCTGCAGGCAGTGTGTAGAGATGTCACCCGTGTCTACAGTATAGAGGAGATGCCTGCAGGCAGTGTGTAGAGATGTCACCTGTGTCTACAGAGTAGAGGAGATGCCTGCAGGCAGTGTGTAGAGATGTCACCTGTGTCTACAGTGTAGAGGAGATGCCTATAGGCAGTGTGTAGGAGTGTCACCTGGGTCTATAGTGTGTGAGATTTGAGAGGGGAAACACTGTAAAGAATCCCGCAGCACTATCCTTAGTTTATAACTTCAGCCAAACAATACAAAATGAGCCTCTGGGTTGTGCTTCACGTACAAGGGAGACGGGGCCTCTGTACCTAGTCCTTCTGTTCTCTATCAAGATCATGCCCAGGGCAGATAGCAGCGTCTAAAACAGGGGTTCAGATCTAGGTGCCTGGGGAGATGAGATGAGGGGAGGAAAAGTGCTTCTGGATTCCTTTGTATGGTAAGACCCCCTTATCTTTTATTCTGAACTCATTTTTAGAGCCCCCCGAAACCAGAAGTTAGAAGGACGTCAGTAGACACAGGGTAGGGGCTGGGAGGGGTGAAGAGGGCCTGCACTGTGGTGCTGGGAACAAATCCTCAGAAAGGACCCTGTTGGTACCGGCATCCCTGTGGCGACGTGAGTGCTATGTTAGGGTAATGGGAGCCTGGGGAAGGGCATTGAGGGATGGACATAAACGAGCACAAAATACAATGACACATATGCATAGACACGCTATCATGAAAACTGTTTTACAGACACCCCCTCCGCCAGAATGGGGTCGTAAAAACATGAAGTCTGAACAGCAAAGTGTTGGATTATTAAAACATTCAATGAAGATTAGAACAACCAAAAAAATACCATTTTTCTCAAAAAGAAATTTTAAAAGGGCAGAGAAAATAAAGAATCCCCTGTGGGCTTTTCCATTCTCTAATTCAAAGAAGGAAACAATCCTCTGGTGAAAATCCCCTAGTAACTCCAAGGTGTGGTAAGCCTTAATTAGATGAAATCTGCACAGCCTACCTGTTCATGTCATGGTTTTCTGCTACTATAACAAGTACCTGAGATGTTAACTTACAAACCTTCTCGTTTGTAAATAAAGGCTAGGGATGAGGCTCAGCGGATAAAGTGCTGCTGCAAAAGACGAGCAGCTGCACTTGTATCCCCAGCTTGTATGTAATCCAGGAAGGTGGGATGTGCCTGCAGTTCTGATACTGGGGCAAGAAACAGATGCATGTGGCCATGGGGATCCATGATCAGCAAATCAAACCAAGTGGCAAGTTCCAGGTACAGGGAGACACCCTGTCTCAAAAACTACGGTGGAGCGTGGTAGAGGAAGACACCCAATGTAGACTTCTGACCTCTGCATGAGCACACATGAAAATATACACTCATGAACGCGCGCCCGCGCACACACACACACACACACACACACTATACAACCAAGTTCTGGTTCATGATCAGTTGCTGACCATGCTTTCTTTGGGGACTGTGATCAGGCCACTTATCGTGGTAGGGTCAGAAGAGCAAAACTTGCTCCTTTGCCAGGCAGCAGAAGAGGTTACAGGAAAGGGATTAGACCCCGTGAACCCTTTAAAGTGCACTCCCAGAGGCCTAAATATTTCTTATTAGGTCCCGTCTCTAAAGATCCTGCCACTTCCAAATAGCACGGTAATGGAGTCGAAGCCTTTAGCACTGGGGCCTTTCTGGGTGTTTGAGACCTAATCTGGAGCAGGATTTCACACTCCAGCTCTGTTCAAAGGCTCTGCTCCTTTGGCCGCATGAGCTTAGCATCTTAGTGATACTTGATGTATTCTCCCCCTACTAAATGGGCACAGAAGCACTAACTTCAAGAACTTCTGGGAAAAGTAAAAGAGGCTTACCAGTGAGAAAATACCATATCGTTAGAAATCGTGAAGACCCTCACAATATTGAAAGGGGGGATTTCTTTCTCTTGTATTTTCTTATGTTGAGACAAGATACTGTTACATAGCCCAGAGTGTCCTAGAGTTCACGATCCCCTTGCCTCCAGAGGGCTAGGGCCATAGTGGCGTAGCGAAAAGCCTTTTCTGTTTCTTTTTTTAAAATAAAATATAAGAACTGTGCTTACAAATAGCGTTTTCTATTTATTTCATTATTTAAATGATAAAAAGATGGATTCTGTATTCATCTAGACGCTCTTTTACTTTTTATTGTTTTCTGAAATCTTTTTGGCTCAAAATCATTGTGAAATCAGACTCCATTTTTATTTTGTCTTCCTTCCTTCCTTCCTTCCTTCCTTCCTTCCTTCCTTCCTTCCTTCCTTCCTTCCGTCTATTCATCTATCCATGTATCTGTCTGTTTGTCTGCCTGCCTTTATCTCTAGAGAACTTGATACATGACTGCAAAAGTTAGACAGGGTCTCTTTAGTCCAGGCTGACTTCAAATGTGAAGTCACAGATGAACTGGAATTCTGATCCACCTGCCTCTGCTTCCTGAGTGTACCATGGCATGCACCTCCCCGGATACATCTGAGACCATCAAACACAGTCCACACAAGTAGCCTGCTTGACCTAGAGGGTTCCCCCAGCCCAGTGACTTACTCAGGGGTGAGATGCAGACCTGTGCTGGCCAGGCCCAGAAAATCCCCACACGATAACTGAGTCACACACTTAGAATCCATTCCATTTCCTTCCCCCCCCCCACCCCGCCCCCAAAAGTTCTCTCACCTATCTCCCCTCACCTTGTGAGGAACCTGTGGACAGAATCCTGCCCTGAGGGCCTAAGCCCTTTCTGTCACCAGAGCTGTATGCTACTGCCATCTGGTGGTTGTATCTTTTTCCTGACTCTGCCTCCAATTCCCTCTGAGTCCCCATGCTCTTTCCAACACTAGCTCCCAGAAAAGGAACATCCCAAGGACCTCTGCCTGCGAAGGCATGCGTATAAAGCTAAATACAACCAAGGGATGAAGCAGTAAATGTCGTCAGACTTGAACTGCATGCTTCGGTTTCCCATGGGATGCTCCACTTGGGCGTGGATGCTTGGATGTAGACTGTAAAGTGCCACAAATCATGAATTTTTCCACGGGACCTTTTAAGAAAGCCATACTGGGATTTTAGGTCTGTCTGTTGATGATGACAAAATGAAGCTATTTTCATAGGTCATCCAGGCTGCTTATATTTGAAATGTCGTTAATAATGGGGTTTAGAAACAGCTGGTGTTTTTAATAGACCCGAAGTCTGGGAAAGAAATGTAAGCTCATAGCCAATCTGACATCTTGTTAGGACCTGTTCCCGAATTCATAGATGCCATATTGCTGTGCCCTCATAACACACACGGGATATGGAGGACTCTCTGGGGGCTCTTATTTAAAGGCAGTAAGTGATTCAGCTCTTGAGGAGCCCACCCTGATGCTCTCAGCAGCACATGGGTCTTACCTTGTAATAATGTGCTGGTCATGTGAAGTCGGCATAAACACTGAGGCCACTGTATCTATCAAATCAGAGAAGGGGCATAAACTATGTTTCGACTTTCAGGCTCAGTGTGAGGACTTACCAGCATCAGCTTTGAAATTCAGTAGAAAAGTTCTGCTGTTCCAAAATCAGCCAAGCTGACGTTAAAACCCACATGAAATGCTATTTATGAAGGGGCGAAGGTATTTTTTATCCAGCACAATGAGTAGGATCTTTCAAAAACATGAGGATTCATAGTTTAATTATTTTGCCTTGGTGACTTCTGCTTCATAAATGTGAATAATAAAAGGCTTCTGTGGTCTGAGTATAAAATAATTGGGCAAGTGTACTATTTTTGAAGTTCTTTATACCTAATCATATGACTCCCCCTGGATTCTATCTTTTCTGCCCTTATACTGGAGGAGTGTTTTCCTATTCCATCTATTTTCCTAGCTGCGTGTTCACGTAACTATATTAGACAAGGAAAATGAGGTTTGCCTGCTTGCTGTCTCATCACAGTGTTGTTCTGCTGCTAATTAATGTGGTTTGGAGGTGAAGTGTCCCCAGAGACGGATGTATTGACAGCTTGGTCCTATGTGCAGCAAAACGCAGAGGGTATGGGGTCACAAGGCTAGGACTTTAGATTAACCTCTGATAAACTCACCACTGAATGGGAAGAGGGAAATGGTAGAATTGCAGGAATTTGGGTTTAGTTGGAGGCAGTGGGTCTCTCTCTTTTTCTGTCTCTTTATCTCTCTGTCTGTCTCTGTATCTCTGTGTTGTTCTCACTCTGGCTTTCCTCCCTGTCCACTATAAAGCAAATATCTTTTCCCCACCACACCCTCCTCCTGTGATATTTCTGCCTCAACACGGGCCTCAAGCACAGCCAGATCAACCACATATGGGCTGAAACGCCCGACAACTACACTGAAGTAATCCTTTCTCCTCTGCTCGGTTCTCCTGGGTGTTGTGTCTCCATGACTGAGCCACTGGAACAGCAGCAGCAGAAGTTGGCTTTCTCTGGAAAGGCTGATGGAATCTGACTTGTCTGCCATTGCTCTCAGAACTCCTCCTGCTCTGTGATTTTGCATGGTTTTTGTTTTATTTCTCACCCCTCACCCCCAGATCAACGGTTTCCTGCTTCCTTGGACACCACTAGGCGTTCTCCCTCTGTCTGGAATTCCTGAGAAACACCAAGCCAGGTTGAAGCTGATTCTCAGAGACTTGACCCTTGAACTCCAGCAGATGAGTGCAGTGGGTTGTGTTGGAAACACCATCATGAGGACAGTTTTGCACAGATAGTGACATGTATTTGATACTGTCCGTTTTCTTCAGTTTATCTGGCCAGTCTACAGAACGATTCCCTTTTCACACCTTCTTTGACCTCCAACGTCCAACACTTTCCTCTTCCCGTTCTCATTTAATGACCTTTCTCCTAACTTCATCTGAAAGAGGCACCTCTCTGAAAAGACCTTCTCACAGCTGCTGCAAGGAAAGCAGGTGCTCAATTCTTCGTGATTCCTTCCCATTACCGTGGGTGAATCAAGTCAGTCTCCTCTTGCAGGCAGGGTGCATGGTACCCTAGCGCCTCTGGATCACCCAAGGACTTTCTTCTATGATTTTCTGTGTTCTCTCTTGAAGCATCTTTGTTGCTCTAGCCTGCAACCCTTCTACTTGATAGAAAATACCGCTGAGCCCACTTTGTTCCATGACCATGGTTTCATGTGTGTACCCTGTACTAAATAAAATCTTCTTGGAAAATTGTGTCTACAATATCGAATTGTTTGTTACCTGACTCTATTTCAACAGACTTAAAAAATGTTTAATGTTAATATAGCTTTTTTGGTTGGGGAGAATATGCATGGCTTGCATATAAAGGTCAGAGGACAATCTCAGGAGCTGGTTCTCTCCTCTTACCATGTGGGTTTTGGGGATCAAACTTCTGTATCAGCTTGGTAGCACACACCCTAAGCTGCTGAGCTATCTTTGCTGGTCCTCAACACACATTTGACCCAAACCCTCAATGCATTCCTCTCATCTAAATCATTGATCTCCATATATTGGGGTTGGATATTAAATCTGTAGTCTATATCATATTTGAATTCACTTTGGTTTTGAATCAAAAAAATTATTTTCTATATTTTACCAAACTCCTTGTCTACTATAGTCAGTGTTGGGACACCTTCGTTAAGAGTTTCACTAAGGGTCATGGTTTTAAAGACTATCTATGTGCTACCTTCCAAATTCCTGCCTGTGACCACAGTTCTCATTGGAACCCTGAATTCATGCAATGAATTGTCCACCTGGTCTCATTACATTGATATCCCACAGACTTTTAATTTACTTTAATTTTTTTTTTTTTTGAGATAGGATTTCATCAGCTTAAACTCAGTACATAGACCAGACTAGCCTCCAGTTCACAAAAATCTGCTCGTCTCTGTCCTGGAATTAAAGGCATGTGCCACCACATCTGGCCAATAGTCCTACAGATGTTTTGTTTTGTTTTTTTTGTTTTTTTTTCTCAAAATTAAGACTTACAAAATATTTTTTTTGTTTCCTTTTTTAAGCCTGCTTCTCTCTAGGTATTCCTTTTAGGAAAGAGAGCTGGCATTCCCAGGGTTGTGCATCTCACACGTCATGTTCAGCCCACAGCGTGGTACATTCTTGTCTCATGCAATATCAGTCTACAGGTTCTATCACCTCTGCGTTCAAATATATCCAGAAGCAAACCATCCTTCAAGAGTTTCTCCAGCAAATGCTCTAGATGAAGCTCTTGTCTCCCGACTGAGCTATTGTGAAAGAGTTAAACACCATCTCTTGGTCCATCTTAACTCCTTGCAGTGGCCACACAGCATGTGTGATGCCACCATGGAGACATCAGTCATGTTATTTGCTCTCCACAAAAATCTCCCATGGCTTACACTCACAGACAAAGTCCCGTTGCTATAGCGATAGAATGAACCTAACTGATCCTAAGCCTGGCCATTGGAAGAGATGAAATCACAAGCACCTACTGATCGTTTCCCGTGAGACCTGTGTGCTCTGCCTCTGGCATTTGTCTAGTATTCCCGCCCCCCTGGTCGCATGTCTTATTCATTTATCATATTCCACACTTACCTTCCAAAGATGCCTTATATGAGACAGAAACTTACTCTTCCTGTCTCTCATTCCAGCCCCTCTTCCCAAAGTGCAGAGGAATTGCAAGCTGACATTTAAAAATACTTTCCCTACAGAGCACCACGGGAAGAGAGATTTTTTTTTCATTGTTCACGTGTGCATCTCCAGCATCTGGACCCTAGTTTGTTTTTATTGTCGAATAGGCACAACCTTTTGTCACCAGAGAGGAGGAAACCGCAACTGAAAAATTGCCTCGATCAGATTGGCTAATCTGTGAGCGCTTGTCTTGATTGGTGATTGATGTAGGAGGGCCCCAGGCATGTGCTGCCGAGATCACTCAAGGCCTATGGGCTGTGAGCTGCTCAGCAGTTAACGATGGCTACAAGATACGGCTTTGGAATATGCTCAGTTTGTTTACACAGACATTCCTTATAATAAATACCATGCTAATATAAAAATCAGGCAGACATCTCACCAAGTAGGGAAGTTGGACAAGAGATGCTGCTTGGTACCACTTGGAGATCCTTTCCAGTGAGGTCCCTTCCGAAGCGTAAGGCTAGACTGCATCCCCTGAGGCTCAACTGCATCCCCTGTAAAGCCCTTCAGCTGTAGCAGGCTCGGAGGGTGTCCCTAATGGAGGGGCAGAGTGTCCTTAAGAGCTTTGGAGAACTGCTAGCCTGACAAGCCGGCATCTGGAAGCAGAGAGACAGTGTTGAAAGTTCAATAATCACTGACGCCCGGATCCCGCACGGTCTCGGTCCCGAGCCCTCTCTCACGCTGATGGGTGTCTCCTGAGGCCAGAGAAGCTGTATTTCTGTAGTGTGGCAGTGTGATCCGATCCTAGAGACTTTTCCCAGAGTTCCAATGTTTGTATAATTTTCGTGGGGTGGTCTCTTTGTGCTGTCAGGGCCCACAGCTTGGGGCTAGTTCAGTACCACATCGGGGTGAGTTCCTTAGCATATCAAGGCTTGCCTTGGGCTGGCTTTTGAGGCCTAATTCTTGTCAGAACTGCCTGGTAGCAAGTTCTGATTTTACAGGCATCACCTTATCCCAAACACACAGAATGACTTTTAAATTACACAAAATAGTTTCCTTTATGTTCCTACCACGTGGAGCTGGGCTGCATAAGATCACTAGTTTAACATGAACCATGTCCCTCTGTGGTTTTTATTTCAGTTCTTTCTTGACTTCGCGCTATATCTTTTCAAAGTCAAGGAATTTTGAATTTATTCATTCGTTTATACAAAACAACAGTTATTGAAACCTCATTATTAACAAGGTATTTTGAAGGAAAAAAAACTCAATGTTTTTTTTAAAAGGACTACTTCAGACGTAGGACTATTAAAAAGAGAAACCCAGCCAGGCAGTGGTGGTGCACTCCTTTAATCCCAGAACTCAGGAGGCTGAGGCAGGCGGATCTCTGTGAGTTCTAGACCAGCCTGGTCTACAAGAGCTAGTTCCAAGATAGACTCCAAAGCTACAGAGAAACCCTGTCTTGAAAAAAAGAAAAAGAAAAAAAGAAAGAAACCCAATATGAAGTGTGTTAGTTAGTATGGGAGCTATTTCCATGAGAGTGTCATGAGAATCTGAACAATGTATAAACAAAAACAAAAAAGAGCTGTCATGGATATTTTCTGGGCCAGGTGTGGTGGCCCATATCTGTAATACTAGTACCAGGGAGGCAGAGACAGGAAGATGGTGAGTTCAAGGCTATCCTGAGCTGCATTCTGAGACTGTTTCCTAAATGAAAAAGTCTAGATTGTGCCAAACTACCTGGGCTCTTACTCATATGAATGGCTTGACACAGGCTGTCCCTCAACTGTTTGCCATTTGTGTGTGTGATAACGTCCACTGTATCCCATGCATAAGAGTTCTATAGGAAGCCAGAATTCACTGTAATCCAGCAACGCTAGGCTTCAATCTTCTAAGTGTTTAAATTACCCTAAGGATAGTGGTTTTTTATTAGAAGAGACATTATAAACTTTTCTATTAGAGGAAGATGGACTTAAAGAGAGGATTGTAAAGTAAAGTGAGCATGAGGATGTGTTTTCCTTTTCTTTAGAGACCTTGCTAAGAAAACCAGGCCATCTGTATTAACGCAGAAGTTTAGCATGCTCTAACCTCACTGCACTGTAAACTGAAGGCATGCATACATGTGTTTTCATGTTCCATTTCAGCTCCTGTTTGCGTGTGATCCTCTGGAAAGGCATCCTGAGCGGTGCACCACAGAACAGGCTAGTGTTAGACTGTCTTCACGCTCTTCTTCAAGCCCTTGGGCGATAAACTTCCTCTCCCTTTTGTCCCTTCTCTTTTGAAATGATTCTTCTAGATTTGCAGAACATTTCTGTGAGCAGCAGGAACAAAGGAAAAAAATCTTTTACCTTTAGCCAAAATTCAGATAAAAGATTTAACTGGATGATGGTGGTGAATGCCTTTGTTCCTAGCACTCGGAAAACAGGCAAGTGGATCTCGGTGAGTTCAAGGCCAGACTGGTCTACAAAGCAAGATCCAGGACATCCAGAACTGTTAAACAGAGAAACCCCCGTCTCAAGAGAGAGAGAGAGGGGGAGGGAGGAAAGGAGGGAGAGAGAAGGACAGACAGAGAGACAAAGAGACAGAGAGGGAAATATTGAATATTTAGGATAACAAGCTACTTGGAGCCACCATAGGAACTGTGTGTGGGACCAAGACCAAGATGGAGTATTTTACCAGACAGAGTTTATGTTGGACTTTTTCTGTAAACATTTGCCCTGTTGCTCAGTCTCCAGCCCTCATCTAAGGGTGTAGTGCCGTTGCCATTAGCCCTATGTGTTCCCTAAGCATGTCTTACTCCAAAAGCATTCATATACCTCCCCCCCAGCCCTGCTCTTCCCATTCTCTGGAACTCTTAAGGTCAGTGGGTGTGGGGAGGGAGGGCAGAGGGAACAGGGAGGAGTGGAGAGGGAGGGCAGAGGGGACAGGGAGGAGTAGGAAGGGAGGGCAGAGGGGACAGGGAAGAGTGGAGAGGGAGGGCAGAGGGGACAGGGAGGGTCCATTTGCTTCAACCGCTGCAGTGATTGAGATGATCTGGCCACCCTTACATGTTCTCTGCTCTGACTTCATCCCTGCCCAGTCATATGGATCTGTGTTGAGTGGTCTTCAGGCCATTGCCATCTCGTGTGTATTGGGAGCTCATGACAAGCAAGAGTATTTATTAGAACTGGTTGTTTTTGTTTTTTATTCCTCCACTATTTTTTTTCTTTTTCATTGATGAATTTTTTGGGGGGACGTGACAATTTCATACATATATGTAATGAATTCTAATTATTCTCAATCCCACTTCTTCCTATCTTTTTTCCATCACTAACAAGTATGCATGTGCGTGCGCGCGCGCGCACACACACACACACACACACACACACACACACACCAGTCCCTTTCCATGACTTTTGGTTTTGTCATATAACCCATTTAATTTAACCAGGGCCATCTATGTAGCCATTGGGTTGGAAGTATCCCCTAGAACCTGGTGGGGCCGTTGATGGGAACATGGCTCAGGCAATGATATCTTTCCTTCCTAAAACTGGCAGTGGAATTATTTCCAGAACAGAGACTCCCTTACACCCTGGAGTTGTAGAGAAGGAGCACTTAGTGTGAGGTCCATCAAACCAGGTTTAAATCCTGCTGGGGAGCTATGCAGCCTTAGCCAAATCACTCAGCTCAGAGCTGCCTTCTCATTTGCTGTCCAGGGAAGTCTCGCTACTAAAGGAATCATCCTCAGAGTCTGCCCCAGCCCACGATCCCTCAGTGTCTGCACCACCATGATCCCTCTTCTTGTCCTTATATTCCCTGTGAGCGTGGTGTGCAGCTCCTTCTGCCTGTGAGTGTGGTGTGCAGCTCCTTCTGCCTCACTGTCCTGAGTATCTTCCTAAATGTCACCTGGGTGAGAGACATTTAGTGTCCTCTGAAGGTCAGTCTGAGAAGCAGCCCTTTAACGCCTGCTGTGGCATTTCCCGTCAGGACCTTCAGGAAAGCCGCTTGTGCCTTTACAGGATGTTCCTTTTTATGGGACTTCAGGAGAATTTGGTGTCTGCTCTGAGTGCCAAGCAGAGTGGCACTTCTGAGCATTGGGTTTATTTTAAGCTTATGGCCAGTAAATTATGTAACTGACCGAGTTTCCCTTTTTTGAGTTGCCTGTTAGAAAGCTTACAGCCAGATTCATCACTCCTCTGGAGGAAGCATATTGGTCATCGCAGGGTGTGTTTCAGCTTTTATTTTTTGCCTCCAACCACCCCCCATCTTTGTTGATCTCTTATTGTAACTCTTTTTATATATAATTTGAACATTATTTTAAAATGTATTTGTGAGAGCTTAGTTCACTGTTGGGGAGTTAGCTACCATGTTTGAGGCCCCAAACCCAACCCTTAGTACTACCAAAAACAAATTATTATTTTTTTCCAATTTCCTTAAATTATTTCTCAAGTTTGTTGAGAGGAAGGAAGGAAGTTGGTGAGGGAGAGAGAGGTTATGAATTGTATCACTTTCACTTGCTATAATTCCTACAGTTAAGAAATGTCATAATTTTTTTAAAAAGGTACTAGTTGGGTCTACATAGTAAGTTCCAGGCCAGCCATGATTAAACAGTGAGACCCTATCTCAAGGGAGAGGGGGAAACGTACTAGTGAGATAGAATGAATTTTCAAATGGCTAAAATTTTAGACTTTGCAAGAAAGGGAAGGAGAAGTTTAGAGAGTGAATGATAATAGCCCCTGAGAGTGAGTAGTAATGTCAGAAGTTACACCCATAAAAGTCACACCAACATGACTGCCCAAACATGAAGTGAATAAGGTCAACAATAGGCACATAAAGAGTTGTGAGGAAAGTCCACAAAAAGCTAGAAACAATTAAGGAATTTTGAAAGCAGGAGATATAGTCTTATCTAGGGAAGAGCAAACTGTGCTGGCTAGTTTTATGTCAACTTGACACAAGTTAGAGTTATTGGAGAGAAAAGAGCCTCAGTTGAGAAATCCCTCCATGGGGTATGTTCTTAATTAGTGATGTTGGAGGGCACAGCCTATTGTGGGTGGGGCCACCCCATAAGTGGTTCTGGGTTCTATGAGAAAGCAAATTGAGAAAGCCATAGGGGGCAAGCCAGTGAGCAGCACCCCTATGTGGCTTCTGTGTCAGCTCCTGCCTACAGGTTCCTGCCCTGTATGGGTTCCTTCCTGACTCTTTCGGTGATGTACAGTGATGTGAAAGCACAAGCCAAATCAAGCCTTTCCTGTTGTGGCGTTTTATCTCAGCAATAGTAAGCCTAACTGGGACGTTAGCCTAACTGCCATCCTTGAAAACATACATAAAGTAACATTATACAGACGGAGTAGGTTGTATTCATGTATTTAGGAATATATATATATATATATATATATATATATATATGCATATATACATGTACCAACAATTAATGAAAAAGAGGTTATTTGATTGGAGGAAAATAAAAGGGGAAATAGTGTGATTATACTATAATCTCAAAAAATTAAATGGGTAAAATCAAGTGGCAAATAGTTAATTTTGTAAATGATTGTCATGGTGGAGATGGTGGAGTTAGTGGCAGGACAACTATAGACAAGAATCTTTATGGGAAGTATTCTAATATATATATATGTGAATATATATATATATATATATAGTCTTATATGTGTGTGAGAGAGAGAGACAGACAGAGAGAGAGAGAAAGAGAGAGAGGGAGAGAGGGAGAGAGAGAGAATTTTAGGGACTGTCAAGTTTTGTGGCAATTTTAGAGGCAATGTGTATTTCTCTTTCTTGTCATTCCAATCAAAGAGGAAATTAAAATAACCACTTGGAAGTACTGGAAGTATTTTATGCTGTGATCATCATGGATTTGCTCATGAGATATTATAATCTGAATAACATGCCTTTTTCCATCCAAAGACCAATATTTACTTTCCTATATGCAGGTTGTATTTCTTTCCATCGATAATGAATAGAAAGAACGGGCCAAACTTATTTTCGGAAGGAAGGATGTGCTGTGGTGAATTTTAAGCAATGGTTTGGACTTGGTTTCCCTCATTCCCTTCTGATTAGCATAATGGCTTCTGCCTTTTGCACAATGTTTCTCCTTCAGCTGGAAAGTAGCAACATCCCCTCTGTGCCCTGAACTGTGTTGGGGAAAACCAGAAGTCCGGGTAGAGAAGGATTCAGCCAGAGTATGAGAAGGAGGTGATTGGAGGTTTTGCTTGCTTATTTTCCGAGTAAATTGTGATATGGGGAAATTAAAAGGAAATAGAGTAAGCTACCAATCCAAGTCTACCCAATACAAAACAGACGGAGGCAGTCTGGAACCTGGATGAATTTGAATGCTTAAATGTTTTATTATCTTGTGTTACAAAATAAGGACATGTTCTTGAGTCATTTTTGAGAGAATCAAAGGAGAAAAGATAGACGTGGATTATGACATTCTTTGAAAGTTTCCCTGAGCTATGCAGAAGGAGGGCATTGGGTTTTAAATGCCTTTCATTGCAGGATTTCTCTCTTTTAGATGTGACTACATTACAAGATAACAGGGGGTTACTAGGATTACCAAGTTTTACCACACTCTAAGTGAGGTATGTATTATATAAGCTACAGCACAAAATTTGTCTTCTGGATAGACAACCTGTGGCCAAATTCTGCATGTAGGCATTCACTGATAGTTATCAGTGTGAATACAAAATCATAATCTTACTCAAAACATTGAAGTTCTGTTTTCTTTTCGGGGCTTAGGGTTCAGTTACTTAGTTCTCAAGCACGAGTTTTGTAAATTATAAGATTGAGTCAATTTTAAAAGGTTGGACATGCCTAAAACTATTGGAACTGCCGGTCGTTGTCGTGCACGCCTATAATCCCAGCACTCAGGAGACAGAGACAGAGGCAGGAGAATCTCTGTGAGTATGAGGCCAACCTGGTCTACAGAGCAAGGCCTAGGATAGCCAGGGCTACAAAGAGAAATTATAACAACAACAAATAAACCTCTTCCTTCTTTTTTCATCCTCCTCCTCTTCCTCCTCCTCCTGTGTGTTCATGTATGTGTGAGCTTGTGTGTACAGAGCACATGGAAGACAGAGGTCCGTATGAGGTCTCTGTGTAGTCTCGGAAACTGAAAATAATACAAAACAACAACAAAAACAAGAGCAACCCCAAAAAAGAAAAACAAAACTGGGCAGTATGATTCTCCCCCGATACTCTTTATTTTGCTAACTTCTGCTGTTATCTGAATGTAGTCTTATTACTGAGAAAGATAGGGATTGGTCTGAAAAAAATAAACATCATATTTGAGCAAAGAAGAATACAGAAACCATGGTTAAAAATGCTGTTTATTTCCATATGTGCTAAGTAAAATGGAACTCTTCTTTTTGGTGGCTAAAAAATAGACCTTAAGGCTAGAGAGATGACTTAGTTGGTAAAGTGCTTGCTATGCTAGCACGAAGTCCTAAATTCAGATCTCTAATACCAGTGGGAAAAGCCAGTGTGTTGGAACACACCTATAAGCCTAGTGCTTGGGAGGCCAAGACAGAGGGATCCCTGGGGCTTTCTGGCCATCCAATTTAGGCAAATTGGTGACCTATACGTTTAATGGCAGATCCTATCTCAAAAAACAAGACGGAAGAAAATCACAGAAGATACCCAATATTGACCTCTGTCCTCCATGTACTCCTGTACATACACGCTCACACATATGGGGCAGGAGGAAAAAGAAGATGAGGAGGAGGAAGAAAGAAGAAGCAGAGGAGGTAGGGATGATAGTTAGCCAAGATATAAGGGGCTTGACACGGATTCTGCTTAGAATCTTACAGTAAGAAATGCTTGTCAGAACAATACTAGGAACAAACTAGAGCCGGAACCAACATGCCCATGAAGGCACAGCAGACTGCCCATCAGACTGAGGCACAATGGTGGGTGGAATTGGGCAAAAGTGGAGAAATGTGGAAATAAACATCTTTTACTTTGAGACCTCTTTCTGTCTTCTCTGAGCATGCGTTTCTGTTCTAATCCCCAGGTTCACCCTCTTCTCTCACCCCTGTGCCCCGTGTAATCAGTAGGTAACATCATCATCTTTGAGTTAACCAGTCTCAAGGGAGTTTTCTAGCTGTTCTCTCTTTCTCTTTAGCCATCTTCCAACCAAGCTGCACACTTACCTCCAAAGAGTATGTTAAATGTTATCTCTCCGACCATGTCTGTGGCTGCCTGAACTACTCTCAACACAAAGATGAAAATCTAGCTCAGAGGTCATGATATGCTTGTCACCTGCCTTCCAAACCTTCTCTTGCCCTCTCCCCCTCTTCCTTGGCCCTCCAGCTTCTCAAACAGTATCATCCCTTCCCTTCCTCAACAGAGATGTGTGTATATGCTTCTTTCTCAGCTCTGGTCTCTCTCTCCTTGCCTCATCTCCCCTGCATTTTCATCTCAGCTCCTTCCCACCCAGCAGCCTCAGCTCAAAGAGCTCTTCCCCCAGAATGCCTTCTCTGCCTTCAGTTATTTCAAATGTTTCCCTGCTCTCTCTTTTCATAACACTCTTGCTTTACTCCAACTAACTTACTAGTTTGTAGAATTATGTTTTATGATTAATAGATTCAAATGGTCACCCTGCACTTTGAACTCCCTATATTTAAGGATCTCAGTTATTATATTTACTTCCTATTTTGTGACCAGTGTCTGAAAGACTCAGGCATATACTCAACAACACTCAAGTAAGACTCAATAGACAGAGATGGATAGTTGCAGTTTCGGTGGTGGTGGTGGTTCTGTTTCAGGGTTGTTATTGATTTTGCATTTATGGAGAGTAGGGCAGTGATTTTCGGTGGCCTTAATAACTCTAGACCCTGCGTGTCTATAACTGTAACAATGTGCTACGATGAGATGAGCAGAGGGCTATCATGGCGTTGAGCATGGAGACCGCCTTTATGAAACCGTAGTCACTTAAAGAGCTGTAACAACCAAGCAGAGTCACTCCTGAGGAGAAACCTGTTCTGCTCTAGAAAGTATCTCAAGATTGTGGAGACTTTGGACATTTCAAAATTAAACTTGTTTTTAACTGATGTATAAAATAATAAAACTGGTCTTGGAAAGATAGCTCGGCAGGTCAAGGTACCTTGTAAAATGTTTGAATTAGGTCAAACGTACCTCCTTGAGCATTTCTCGTTTGTTTTGGTACTGTAATCACCCTGATGTGCAATAGCACATTAGAATTTCTCTCTGTGTGTATGTGTGGTATATGCATGCCTGCATAGTTGTATATATGTGCTCACCCATGTATGAACGTATGTGCTTACCTGTGCATGCACATATGGAGACCAGAGGGCAACATTGGGTGTCTCTATCTTTCCTATGGTATTTTTTGAAAGAGGGTTTCTCACTGAACCTGAGTAAGGCTAGACTGGCTAGATAAAAGGCCCCTAGGGTCCCCCTCTCTCTGCTTCTGCTCATGTTACTGTGGTTTGAGTGGACATCGCCGTGGCAAAATATGATGTGAGGGCTAAGATCCAAGCTCAGGTGTTCGTGCCATCTTCCTACTCCTCTGTGCCAGGACTTCTGCTTCTCTGGGTAACTAACGGCACCGTGCTCTCCCCTCTGCTGCCTCTCCTGTCATCCTCAGCTGCGGTGAGATCATCTTTTCGTGGTTGGCTCTGTTTCTTTTAAGAAGAAACACTGTCTCAGTCACTGTGTGTTTTCTCTCTCCTCGACAGGAGTCACAGACAACATGAATAGTAAAATAATCCCCACATATCATAAATCACACAACCCTGGGCGTATGATTTTAAGATGCCTGTCATTGACTTCATATATATGGATCTGTGGTTATTTGGAATTATTTCTACCATCCTTTCTCTGTTATCACTTTACGAAATTTTAATTTAAACATACCCTAGATTATTTTAAAAATTCCTCATTGTACCACTCATTAGGTTTACAGTGAACTCCATAAACCACCAGCTATTTGGTTAACTTCATTTGATTCGATTACTTAGTAGCTGGACAGTAATTGCCAGTACATAAACACAAGAGCTTCAGATTCCTTGCTGGTTTTGGATAATAACCTGGCATTTTTAAACCAAATTATCCAGAGAGGTTTGTTTTCCCTACTTGTTAATAAAACTAAGCAGTTATTTTTTATTTAAAGGCTTCGGCAGTTCTCCTGTCCTGCTGGATAAAGCTGAACTCTGCTGTGGATTTTGGGATGCTCTGGTCTGTTCCAGAGGAGACTGCTCTCCCAACCTGAGCTTTCTCTTCCCTTCACTTTTATGTCCCCTCCATTCCCTCCTCCCCACATGCTTCCTTGGATGCTATGAATTAATTATTGACTCCAAAAGTAATAATACCCAGAGGTATTTTTAAAATACTAGTTTCATTTCTTTAACTGAAGTCAAAGTAACAGTAAATAGTATGGGTCGGGGAGGATATGTTTCTCTTGATATTGCCGTGCCATGACAAACCACTTCCAACACACAGGGTCACTCCCAGTGAGAGACTGGAAACTAGCTGCTGTGTTTCCTGGATGTACAGCGGACTTTTCTATGTCCCTTCAGCAATACATCTATCTTAGGCCAGCAGGAAAGTGGAAAGGGGAGGAGGAAGGCAAGGTCCAGTCCCTCTAAAGACATCTAGGGGGTTGGTACATGCCATTTTTTTCATTGGCCAGAAGCTAGTCACATGGTCCCGCTAGTTGCTAGGGAAGCTGGAGTGTTTGTCTCAGTATAAGATCTCTGCGTCTGTTCTGGGTACTGTAACTGAAATGGTAAAGGAATAATGGACGTACGAGTGTGGATTTGTGTCTCCTTTTCTACCTGCCCTTTACTGTGCTCAATGCTAGCAATGTACACACAAATAAGGACGGAATTAGTGGGAGCACTCAGCTTAGTTGGAAGACTTTGGAGCAGTGTGATGGCACACACCTGTAACCCCAGTACTTGGAAGGTGGAGGCAGGAGGATTAGGAATTCATGGTTGTCCTTGTCTACATAGCACATAATAAATCTGAGGACATGCTGGGTGATGTGAGACCCTGCTTCAAAAAGCCGAGGCTGGAGAGGTGACTCAGTAGTTAAGAGCACTTGCTGCTCCTCCAGAGCATGGTAGTTGGGTTCCTAGAACCCATGTCATGTGCCTCACAGTTGCCTAGACTTCCAATTCAAGGTCCTGACACCAGCTTCTGGCCTCTCCAGGTACTCACACATATGTGGTGCATGCGCACAAACACATATGCACACACACACGTACACACACACACACACACACACCAATAAATAAAAACACAAATCCTTACACACACTTTGGGTAAGTTCTTATTTCCTTAATATATTGTGAACACGTAATCTACCCACATCTTTGCTTGTATATTCTATATAAGCAGATGTATCATGCATGTATGTAGTCTGCATGTAAATTTCCGTGCTGCATATACCATCTAGTCACCTGGCATTCTTTCTCTGCTTATTGTCCATTGAGTGCCCGCCTTGTCAAAGGAGCCCACATATCCCTGACTTTACAGAGCGGTGACTGTTCCTTTGAGGGATAGTTACAAGAGGGTTTGCCTGGTGTTCCCGTTTCCCCTCATCACTGTGTTGTAAGGTCCTGGAGTCTGGTTTAGGCACGGGGGCACTTGCCTTATGTCAACACTTAAAGGAAGATGGTGGCATGGACTCCCTGTTAAAGAAAGTATCACAAAGGAAAGGTACTTTATTATTTCCTGTCCCTAGCATGTTAGCCCAGTGGCAATAGGCTAGAAGGTCCCCAGCAAATGTCTGCAGAGCCCACTTAGAGGGCTCAGCATTCTTCCCTGGGTTCTTGAATGGCAATGTGGGTGGAATCTCTAATGAACTGGGGAATCTCTTACATACTGTGTTTAAAAATATCATACTTAATAAAAAGTTAAGTGAATTCTGAATCAAATTCAGAATCCACCAAAAGATCACTCTTTCCTCCAGTATTTTCATCTTAGTCTATCTTTGGCTTCATTTTTATTCTTTGTTTTTATGAAATGTGTGATAAAGAAGCTTTTTAAAAACCTTGATCCTCCCCATGTTCCTACCAATCCAACTTTATGTTCTCTCTCTCTCTCTCTCTCTCTCTCTCTCTCTCTCTCTCTTCTCTCTTCTCTCTTCTCTCTCTCCTCTATATTTGGAAGGAATTGAGAAAATAAAAAGAAAATGATCAAAATATCTTAATGAAAACCTTGACTTTTTTAAAAAATATTTATTTATTATGTGTACAGCATTCCTTCCATGTGTGCCTGCAAGCCAGAAGGGGCGCCAGGTCTCATTATAGGTGACTGTGAGCCACCATGTGGTTTCTGGGAATTGAACTCAGGACCTCTGGAAGAGCAGTTAGTGCTCTTAACCACTGAGCCATCTCTCCAGCCCCCTGAAAACCTTGACTTTTATGTTTTATTATATTGCTATACTTCTTGCTAGAGTTTCTTAAAAAAAAAAAAAACAAAACTGAAATCCTGTGGACTAGGTGCAAATCTTGCATAGTTCAGAAAATGTCTATCTTCTTTATAACACTTAATTCGAAAATCAATTTCCAAATTAATTTAAAAAAAAAAACTCTGACTTAATCAAATCCTAGTTGCTCTAGATCAGTTTTCTCAACGTGTGGGTTGCAACTCCTTTGGGAGTGGAACGACTCTTTCATAGGGACTGTATATCAGACATCCTGCATGTCAGATGTTTTACATTATCATTGACAGTAGTAGCAAAATTACAGCAAAGGAAGTAACAACAAAAATAACTTTATGGTTGCGGGTTGCCATGGCATGACGAACTGTATTAAAGGGTCACATCATTTGGAGGTTGAGAATCCCTGCTCTGTATAGTCATATTTTCCCCTTAGATCCTTCAAAAACATGGACAATTAATATGTAAAGGCCATAGAATTTGGAAGACTGTGTTAAGTCCAAGCTATTAATTATACTACTTCTATGTTACCAAACACTAACCATTTGGGGCCTCTGTCCCTCTGTCAATCATGTAAGAGGTCTGAATTAAACCAGAAATGCCTTCCTATTCTCAGTTGTCTCGGAGATGAATGAACAACAATATAGGATTGTTACCCAGGCCCTAAAAAAAATTTGCAAAAGGTTGCAAATTAGTAACTTCTCACTTTCAATGGGCCTAAAGAACACGATGATGGTTGAGGCTCTTAGACTCTGGTGTGAAATTAATTCATGCACCTTCTTAAGTGATACAGAGTTACTTGGGTGTGGGGGCAAATTTGGATCAATATGTGTGGCGTACTAAAAGGTTATATGAATCATTGCTTATTAGCATGGTTGATATCATCCAAATTAATAGCTGAGTCCCCAGTGCCTTAATGATTCATGTTTCATTGTGTGGCGTGTACAAGGCCTTAGACAAGGAATGTAAAGATCGGCTCCCTGTCAGAAAACCGTGTCCTTGGGGAGTGGTATAAATAATAGTCTACATGGAGTATTGACTTGCTAAGCTCTCAGGTTTGTGGAACATTTGGCTTATTATGTCTAAATCATAGATGATATATTATTTAACCAATTAATTAGGTCTGACTCTGATCACATTTGCCTGCCAGAGCTGTGTTTATTTAACATGCTTCAGTGTAGAAAATGAGTCTTTGGCAACAAGCAGGAAAACACTGTACAGCCGCAGTGGTTGAGTGAGTCGGGTCCTGAGGCTACTCCAGCAATCTTCCTTACAAATCCTTTGCAATACATACTGCAGGGCAAAGCGTCTCACAGTGGAGAGGGTGGCTCCGGAGTCCTAAGAATCCACAGTGAATTCGTCTAGACTCACTCATTTGTCAGTGAAAGGGGAGGAGGGAGAACGAGCAAATCAGATATGCCCAAAATGTTACAGAGGTACCAGTGAATCAAGGATGCTGTTGCCAGTTTGTGCGTAGCCGAGAAGGGCGAAATAACAGCCAAGCAGCGGCAGGAGCAGCGCTGTTCTCAGACACAGTCACATAAACAGCAGCCAGGGTAGGCCTCCTCCCTTCCGAAGCAGCAGACTGCAGCCTGGTGAAATGCAAGGCTCTGAGGTCTGAAAATCTCCGGAGGAGAGCATGGCTACTGTAAAAGCCTTGCTCAGAAACCCCAGCGATCTGGACAGGCTCAACTCCACATTAGCAAGAGTTCCTTTGGGAGGAGAAAGGCTACCTTTTTTAGATTTCTGCCAGTAGGCAGCCCCCTTAAAGAAGATCTCAAATTACCTGTAAGAAATTTTAAAAAGGCAGACAGCGAGAACAAAGTTTTGGCATGCCTGCAGAAATAGCAGTGTCTGTAAAAACTACCTAGAGACAGAAGCTAACTGATCATTTGCTTATGGCTCTTACCTGGGAGTGGAAGGTGGGGAGAAATGGACAGTGGCCGTGACGGGAAGACGAGGCACAGTGCAGCTTGGTGAAGCCACGCTCTGACTGCGTTCTGCCCCCTCTTCATGCAGTGCTGCGGGCTGGTGCATCGCCGGCGAGTTCGGGTGTCCTATGTAAGTTTCTATTGCTGAACGGCTGCAGCTAGGAGCTGAAAATGTCACTTGTGTCTGTCTGGTCTCTGTTGCTTCTTTTGGATGCTTTAATCCCTATGCTGAACCAAACAGAAAATCAATCATTTATGCCACGAGTTATCAAGGCACCTGAGGTCTATGAGATTCTGAGGTCTTTCCAAGAGATGCTTTTGTATGTTTATCTTTTGTGCCAGGTTACTTTCATAAGGTTGGGAATAACTTGTGGAGGGATTGTTCTGGTGTGTATATGTGTGTGAGGGAGTATCTATTGTCTCAGATATCTGTATCCGTTCAAACCAGTTGATAGACTCTTTTGCTTGGAGTTTTCATATTTGAATCATGCCATGGGAAAGGAGATCTTTTTTCTAGATATGAAATAATACAGAGTTTGTCAAATTACAGACCACCATTGTCTAATGTTAAATCCTATTTTGAAGAGCTTCAGAAGAAGAGTAGATGGTAATCGTCTGATGAATGACACAGCTGTTGCAATCACGCCAGCGTTTCCAACGGCTTTATCATTCTGACTGTCTCTCGGAAACAGCCCTTATTTCGTGGACCTGCTGTGTTTTCTTTTTTTGCAAAATGGCTGTCTGAGTATTAAATTCTAAGAGGCAGGCTCTTACAGATATTTGAAGTGTCACTGTTTGAGAAGGTTGGATGTTAATTGAAATCCACGGCACTGCCACCCCGGCAGCAGGCTCCGAGGAAGCGCCGGCTTTATTTTCACACTCCCGTGTGCAGCCCCCTTATTTTCATGGAGCAAAGGGAAAGGGAGCAGGCGATTTATGCAGGCTGGCCAGACTGCAGTGCTGACTGGCTTAACACTGACGCGAGATTCCTGGATGCAAAGCAAGTAGATAATGGACAGTGAACACTAATCAAATCTTAAGGGTATCACTTGGAAATCTGTGACCTTGGGGGTTGGGCTAGCAAAAGAGATTCACCTGAGACCTCAGGACAAGCAAGGTCAAAATCAGCCGTGTTCTAAAACACAAAGTTGAGGATTAAGGGTGGGAGGGGGTGACAGATCACTACATTCCTATCAGAGCTAGAAGATTTCTCCTTTATTAAATAATTAAGGCCTTTAAAAGCTCCTTAATTGAAAGGGTTTTAGAATTGTTGTGTGCTCGGTGCCATTTATGTTTTGAAAGCAACAGCTGACCCGTCAGGAGTAAATGTAGTTGTGAGATAGGCAGCCAAGATTTTTTTTTAAAGATATCTACAGGCAGAGATGGATGAATTTTTCCAGTAGAAAAATTAATTGATTTTTAATAAGATTTGGGAACAAGTACCATAACTTTTTCATGTGCAAAACTGCCTAAAAATAAAAATTTTAGAATAACTTGGAATTAAAGACCTCTATTTTCATGAATTAACGAGGACTCTGACTTCTGTGGCTTTATGTGTTTCTGTTTATTCTGCATTATGAATTCTAGAAATCTAGGCTATATGTGCCTCCTGTACAGGAGGTTTCTGAACAAGGCTGTAATTTATATTCTGCTTTCTTTTGCCCCTTCTCGGTGTTATACATGTAAATATGTAGAAAGAACAGACACCACATCCTGGCTTTGTATTTTTGGAGTCATGACTAAAATGGGTGAGCACTTGTTTCTTTATAATTATCAAACTTTTTACCCCATAAGGAGGGTAAGGAGCCACAGCAATAAGTAATATATGTCTGTTTTAAAGACATTGTAAAGTTAGATAGTTTGATCTGTTGTATGAATATTTTTTTTTAGAATATTTTGTCTTGGGGCTGGTTCTGTTACCCACATGTAATTCCTTCAGCTATTTAACTGAGCACTGTTTAACCTCTGGCTTTCAGTTTTCTTTATAGATGGCCAACACAAAGCCATAGATAGGTGAACTCTGAAACACAGAGTTCCCTTAGAGGGGGAGAACTGGCGGTGACTACATCTGTGAGTGAGACTTAGCTTGCCTGCAAAGTTGTCAGATCTGGGGCTACTCACTGAATAAGTGGATGTACAGCATTTCAAAAGGCAGCCCAAACCCCAGCATTTATACTAATGTATGGGGTATTCTATTGTCATTTCTTAAATATATTTTCAATTTTGGGAAGTGACAATGTAGATCATACAAGTAATAAATTCAAACGTTTGTATACACATATAAACCAGGTATCTATTATATATATATAACATTGTAAATTAAACATGTAAATAAGATAACATATGTGCTCAATCATCCATTGAATGACTGCATTTCAGTCAGTGATGGATTGCACAGATCATAGAAGTCTAGGCAGATAAGGATACCTGGTGATTTACACATCTTAGTTTGTAACACTATGAAGTTTATACAGCTACACGATTGCCTGGTGATGCATCCTCTGATGGGTTATTCAATGCTCAGTGGTGTGTGTGTGTGTGTGTGTGTGTGTGTGTGTGTTCAATCTTCTGGGAATTTTTCTTTCTTTTTTAACCATTTTCTTTTTAAGATGACAGCTTTGTTAAAGATTCCTCCTACTCTGACATTGTCTTTTAGAAAGAATGGTGAACATTATGTGGGCAGCAGAGAGAGTTATATGTACGTGCCACCTTCCTGCATTTCTAGTTCTTTACCTTCCAGAGCCGTTGGTTTTATTTGGCTCCCTTCCTTCTCCTGCTCAACATAGGCTTGATATCCAAACTTGTTCTGTGAGCAAAGAGCCCTGACTATGGGCTGGAAGCCCTGTTTTTCTCTTTAAGACTCAGGACATAAGGCTCTCATTTTGACATTATTATTTATTTTTGAGCTCTAGTCTTCATTATTTTATTTATACCTAACAGTAATTTCTCTCTTAGAATCTGGCTTTATACCTCAGGAAATCCTTATGTTTACCTAAACTGCTTTGCCATTTTATTAAATGGTATAAAAACATGTCAGCTGAATAACTATTATTAATTTAAACATGGAGAGCGCTACTGTGACTTGAAAAACATTGACATTAGCATCCTTTGGGAGAAAGGGTTGATTCCCATTCTGCTAAGGTTTAGTTGAGGTTCAGGTGGCCTTCCATGCTCATAGGTTCCACATTTGTGGATTTCACAGCAGGACCAAAAGTCTTGAAAGAAGTCACATCTATATTGAGCCTCAACAGTCTCTTCTCTTTCTCCAGCAGTACCGTATAACAGTACCAACATTTGTATCACACCAAATATTAGATCATCTACATATGACATAAAGTTTGTGGGAGAATGGCCACAGGTTACATGCAAATCTTATCCCACTTTATATGGAGACAAACTTGCATCAATATTGACTCTCACAGGGGGTGTGGTTACTAAGGATGTGGATGGTTGTATATATGTATAGATTGAATATGCCTTGTCTGAAATGCTTAGGAGTACAAATGTTTAAGATTCTCGAGGTTCTTAGGGATTTTAGTTTGGGGAATATTCTCATAGACTTTTTTTTTTCTTGACTGTGCATCCCTAATCTGAAATTCTGAAATGATTCAAAATCCAGAAAATCCAGGCTCAAAATATGTGGATGAGTAACCTGTAAATCAACCACATAGGAGAGATGGTGCTAAAATTTCAAGTTTGGAGTTTGAAGAATGTGATCAGTACTCAAGTCCAGAAGACCTGCCTTGGGGCTGGAGAGATGGCTCACCAGTTAGGAATGTGTACTGCTATTCCAGAGGACATGAGTTCAGTTCCCAGCTCGCAACCACCTGTCACGCAAACTCCAGGTGCACAGAACCACACACATGAAGTTGGTTTGTTGTTGTTATTGTTGTGTTACATTGTTTTGAAGAAACTAGTCATTGTCAACACCTCTTGTGTTCACCATTGCCCACTTCCTTCAGTGGAATCATTTACCTGACAGCATCCTGGCCTCATTTTTCCTGTATCTGAGTCTTGTAGAAATGAACTCATATAGACTAGTTTCTCATCTCATTTAGCCAGGTCACTTGTCCTTCATTTATAAGACAGCTCTTTGTGGTTATAGATATAATCTTATTCTTGTGGCTATATAGTATTCCATTGTGTACTAACCCATGATTTAGTTAGTCATTCTGCTGTTGATGAGCTCTTGGGTAGCTTCCAGTTTGAGGATATTATAAACAATATGGTTTTTAACAATTGTGATATGTAATGGTTAGGTATTTAGGCATTTAGGAATTAGGTAATTCTGTTGGATTTAGGAATTAGGTACTTCTGTTGGATTTCAATCTAAGAGCAAAAGTTTCATGTCAGAGGTTACAATATACCCATGTTTATCTTAAGTGGGTAATAGTAAGCATTCCAAAACATTCAGACAATTTATACTCCTCCTAGATGGCCGTGCTCTATGAGGGATCTGCTTTTCTGTTGCACCTGAGCCAGTCTATAGGCAGAAGTATCCCCTGAGGCCTCTCCTTTGCATTTCCTTGACTACCAAAGTGAGGCATTTGAGCATCTGGCTATCCTTTGTGCAGTACCTGTTGCAGTATCCTGCTTCATTTCTCTTGGGTTATCTGTCTTTTGAGACAGTTTAGTGAATAAAAGAACTGATAAAGAAGGCAGCAACTGGCAGTTAGCATATAACACAGCATTGGGTGATGGGCTCTATGAAGAAAATTCCTTAGACTGTGGAATTAGACTTGGCATTGGTTGGGATTTTGATGAGATCGTTTATTGACGATGTTATAGCAGAGACTTTTCTTCTCTTTTGAGCCTGGTAATTATCCTATATAATCAGGATCCCAGTAGAATATTGAAGATTTGAAAGTTAAAATAAAATAGTTTGTCAGCACCTGCACATCAACTCCTGTATAGTTATTTTGGGAAAACCCGGTAGCACTACAAGTGGACCTAGGTGGTAAAACCATAAGAGAGCAGCAGAGAAGGGGAGGAGGAAAGGGATAGGTGATTGTCCTGGGCTTGGTGGCTGCCTGTATTCATTGTTTATTACTAATCATCTCCAAAAGCTTTGCTAACAAAGGAGACAAACTCATCCATACACAATGAATCTCGGATGAGACAACATTTTTGTTAGGCTCTAATAATTTTTTAACCTTTAGAGCATTTATTTAACTGAGATCACCACGGGTGTTACTTTTGTGCCTTTTGCATGACTGAGTCATTCAGAGCTTCATCTATGATTAATACAGTTGCCTCATGCACAGTCTTTTAGAGTTAACAGTTGTTGCCTGCTTTTTTGCGTCAGGTTAAAGAAAGGGTAACGGAATTGTGGAATATATTCACACATGTAGTTTTACTCAGCTGTAAAGAAAAATTAAATTTGCAGGAAATGGATGGACCTGGAAGGTATTGTGCTATGTGAGATGTTCTTGCACGGGCAGAGCCTAACTTCGAATGTCTGTATGTATAAGGATAGGGTGATAGGAGAGTGAGCACAGACTGTGAAGCTAAATAGAAGAGCAGGGGAAGGGGAGTGGTTTGGGGTTAGGGGAGGCTGCCCGTGACACAAAAGCAGAAGGTAACAGGGAGAGGGAGGCAAATGGGGGTGCGGGGGTGGGGAACGACAAACAACAAACCAATTTTGTTGGAAAAATACCAGAATCAAGCTTAATTCTTTATATGCCAATAATAATTTGTAAGATAACCTCAAAGGTAGGCAAGGTGAATTGCCATGTCACAGGGGAGAAGCCATCCATCAAGGCAGTGAGCTAACTATTGCTCCAGGGCTCAGCAGCTGCTGGTAGCTGAGCTGAGCATCAAAGTGAAGTGATTCTTTCTCTAGGTGCAGTGTTTGGTTCATCTTGCTTGGAATGTCTTCTTATGGTTAAATAATTGGATTATAATTAAATTTAATTAACATGAAGATTTTATAATGCTTTGGAGCATAAAAATCAATTGGAATTGAACTTGAGAAGAGCTCGTGTGCCACATGATCGCGGCTGCTGGTGAGAGGACTGTAGATCTTATCCAGCTTGCCTTGTAATTTTTCACTCATGATTCATGCTTTTCTCCAAATCATACCAATTTAGGGAAATCCTAAGGTGGTCTTAGGATGATATTTGAATTCTAAGATCTGCCTTTTAAATCATATTTAAATTTAAATCATCTAGATGTCCCAGCAGGTAAAGGCACATGCCACCGAGCTGTATGACCTCAGTTCAATACCCAGAACACACATGATGGAAAGGGTGACCCAACTCCACAAGCTGTCCTCTGACTTCCATACATGCACTGAGACACACATACCACACAAAATACATAAAATTCTAAAAAAAATTTAAGTCACATTTATATATGATAGATTTCTGGCTTTCCAGATTTGAGACATGAGTTTTAATAGCTTTTAACTTTGTCCCTATAAAGAACCTTTTGTTTGACCCTTCAAGTTTTAATTTTTTTAACATTGCATTTACTTATTTGTGTGTGGGAGAACCATACACACCATGACACTTAATTTTTTAAGTTGATAGATTTTTTTTTAAAAATCTGCTTAGTGATCAAAATTTATTTTTTCTTTTAAACGTTTTATTATTTTACATACCAACCACAGGTCCCCCTTCCTCCCCTCCTTCTGTTTCTCCACACACACTTCTCCCCCACTCCCACCCCCCATCCAGTCCTCAGAAAGGGTAAGGACTCCCACGGGGAGTCAACATAGCCTGGCACATCAACTTGAGGCAGGACCAAGCCCCTCTGTCCTGCATCAAGGCTGAGCAAGGCACCCCGCCATAGGGGATGGGCTCCCAAAAGCCAGCTCACGCACTGGAGACAGATCCTGGTCCCACTCGCAGGGGCCCCACAAGCAGGTCAAGCCGCATAAGCAGAGGGCCTAGTTCCATCCCAAGCAGGCTCCCCAGTTGTCAGTCTAGAGTCTGTGAGTTCCCATGAGCTTTGGTCAGCTATGTCTGTGGGTTTCCCCATCATGATCTTGACCATTGTTGCTCATATAATCCCTTCTCCCTCTCTTCGCCTGGACTCCAGGAGTGTGACTTGGTGCTTGGCTGTGGATCTCTGTATCTGATTCCATCAGTTACTGGATGAAGGATCTATGATGACAATTAGGGTAGTCATCATCTGATTACAGGAGAACTCCTGTTCAGGACACTTACAGGAAACTCAGAGGACATCTTTCAGGAGATGGCTCTCTCCTTCCACCATCTGAGTCCTGAGAATTTAACTCAGGCTGTCTATCCTAGCAGCAGGCACCTTTACCCACCGAGTCAGCCTGACCCTTCAGGGTTTTTGTTGTTGTTGTTTTTCTTTGTTTTTGTTGCTGTTTTTTTGTTTTGTTTTTTTGTTTGTTTTTCGAGACAGGGTTTCTCAGTGGCTTTGGAGCCTGCCTGGAACTAGCTCTTGTAGACCAGGCTGGCCTCGAACTCACAGAGATCTGCCTGCCTCTGCCTCCTGAGTGCTGGGATTAAAGGCGTGCGCCACCACCGCCCAGCTGACCCTTCAGTTTTTTAAAGTTAGCATAATGTCCTACTTTTCTATTTGCTAACTCATGTCCCTATATGTTGGGGGAGCTCCTTCAGCTCCTTCAGCCAATAGTCATTGAGATAAGATGATCCTTAAGAAGGTATCAGCCAACATGGAAGCAATGTGTCTCAGTCTCAGGAATTCCAAACCTGAGCATGTAAACTCTGTGCAGTACAAGTACTGCTGAATGATTTAATCTTTTGTCACAGCTTTACAGTTTGCTTGGTGATGTGGGATTCCCTTCTGTATACTCTATATGAATCTGTTTTATTACCATTGGTAATAAAGAAGCTGCTTTGGTCTATGGCAGGGCAGAGTATAGGTAGGCGGGAAAGCCAAACTGAATACAGGAAGAAAGAAGGCAGAGTCAGGAAGACGCCGTGTAGCGGCCGAAGGAGAAAGATGCCAGAACCTTACCAGTAAGCTGCAGCCATGGGGCAAAATGCAGATTAATAGAAATGGGTTAATTTATGATGTAAGAGCTAAAATGGAAGTACACCTGAACCCTTGGCCAGACAGTGTAATTGTAATTACTACATTTTTGTGTTATTATGCGGGTCTGGGTGACCAGAAAATGAAAGTAGAGCTTCTGTTTACATCTTGAATTAGTAGCTTCTCTCTACCGACATTCTAATACTACAGAAGATTATAAGTAAACATTTCATGACCATTTCATCCCAGACATATAAGGGGGCTCAGATGGAGAAATGAAATAAAGTTGGTAGCTAGCCTCTTCTGAGCAGGTGAGAAGAGAAACGGCCTAAAGAATTTTCTGGGAACTGGAACCTCCAGTTGTTTTAAATCTTCCTCAGCAAGTCCTGGGTCACTCTGCATTTTTGTCTTCTCCTGAGAGAGACAGGTGGCATGCCCTAGCTTCGCCAACTGTCAGATTTTGTTAAACTAAACACACATTGGTGCTTCACAAGCACCTGTATCTCCATCATTGGAGTAGGCTTTTCTGAGGATAGAGTTCAGGGGTCAACTTCATCTTGAAGCTTTTAACTTTCAGAGACACTCAGATGGAATATTGTGAACATGGTAATTGCTTCATGAATGAACAGGTAGATAGGACCTGGGCATGTCTGCATAAGTCTTCAAACTTGAAAAATCTGCCCCCCTCTTTACAGCAGGGAGCACACTACCCAAAGGGACGGCCTATGCTCAGCACAGGTGAAGGTGCTCGTGGTAGGGATGGCTGGAAGAAACGATGAAATGCACACCGGAGGGAAGGTGTGCAATTCTTTGCATCATTCATCATGCACAATAGTCCCAGGAAGCTCATAGGCAACATTCCCTCGCCAGTCCTCATTGCATGGAAAGGACTTGGAGTCCCGCAGCAATGGAGCAAGTCTCCCCAATCCTTTTCAGCATACAAGATGTAGATACCTGCTCTGAGAATGCTTTTATTCATGTATGAGCCTGAAGTGTATTGGGTGATGACCTTACCAAGAAATCGCCATGTGTATTCAGAATGCATTGGAGACAGGAGTGTTGTAGGCAGGAGTCCTGTGTAGCAAGTGCAGATGCTCTGCTTTACACACTAAGATTGTTCATTTGTACCCTCATGTGGTGTGCTGTCTCGGGTTTCTCTCTCATAACTGTCATTTCCACCTCCACCACACTGGCAGTTAAAATGGCTCCTTTGAATCACGCTTCTATCTGATTCAAATGCACAGTCCTTGTCTCTGGGCTCTGACTTCTTTTTTTTTTTTTTTACTTTTTCCTTTTATTTGTGATATTATTCTATTTGTATTAAAATACATGTATATATTTTATCTGCTGCAAGGGTGTAGTACACATGTGGTAATGTTGAACTATATCAGTGTTGCCATAGTGAGTTATATTTCCCAAAGTATCAAAATTTTTCTTTTCTTTTTTTTCTTCTTTTTTTAAATCTTGCTTTTCCTTCCTTCCTTCCTTGCTTGCTTGCTTGCTTCCTTGCTTCCTTCCTTCCTTGCTTCCTTGCTTCCTTCCTTCTTTCCTTCCTTCCTTGCTTTCTTCCTTCTTTCCTTCCTTCCTTCCTTGCTTCCTTCCTTCCTCCTTGGAGATGTTTCATCAAGGTAGGATGCAGGATACTTATTACTGTCTCCAGAGTCAAAAAGGAAGAAAACAGATTGTTTTGTGGCAAAGTCTGTCAACGCTGATCCATTGCTTCATTTCCTTGGCATCAAGCAAATCTGGCTCTGTAGTTATTCACTTAATTATCTGATCTTCAATTTGTCTTACTTACTATGTGCAGCATCTTGAAGAAGGTTCTGAACTTTCAGACAGTACATTTTCCCCACTGTGGGATCATAAGAGTCAATATGGACTTCAGATTGTCCCTGTTGGATTCTGGGTTGGACTTATGAATCTTCCAGTCTCCTGAAGATTTCATTTTCAACTGCTTGTACTGGCCTCTAGCAAGATATTGAAACAGACACATGGAGAATTCTGAGCCAACACCCCAAATTGAATTAGTATATGCATTGTGATAATTCCCTTAGGACTTCAATTCGTATGCAGCCCCTGTTATTTCACTCCCAAAAGACCACAGCAGCGTCCTGACCAGTCTCCACACCTTCCCTTTAATTCTTCATCAGTATGTCCCCAACAATACTAGGCTCGCACTGGTGTCTTTCCTCCTCTTAAAACCCTAGACCGGATGCCATTCTCTGAGAATTTCAGTGAAGTCTGAGCAACATACTCTTGAACCCTTCATGATCAAGCTCCTGTGAGCTTCCTTGGCCTTAACCCTGAGCACTTTAACAATCTCAAGTCCCAGAAACATTGAATACTATGCAGTCTTAAGGCCCTGGGCTCTTTTACCCTCAGACTAATCTCAGTAGAAGCTTTCACCCATGCCTCGTTAAGTAGCCTCTTTGCTTTTACTCTTAAAGGCACCCACTCTATATATCACACTGGACCTTTTATTTATCTGTTCCCCTATGACCTCCATACTTTCTCTCCTTCTTTTTCACTTCTGTATCCCTGTATCCCAGCAAAAATATTCAGCCCTGAACATGTTCTCAGTAGACTTAATGAGTAAATATAAAACTAATACCAGAAAGAAACTAGCAAATTCTTATTTTCCTACTGCCGCCCTCTGTTCTCATGTGTCAATGTAATATGAAATTTTCATTTTTAACCTATGCAAAATTCATCAGAAATTTATATGTTATAAACATGCAAGAGCTTTGTTATAATATGCTGTTCTTGGGAATGTATATGAAATAGAAAAAAAAGGTTTGTGGCTGAAGTTTTAAACTATCTAATCAGTTTATTATAGTCTATTTATAGTTTATTTCTTTTAAAGGTTTAGATGAAAAGAACAAGATTCATCCCCAATAACAAAAAGCCTTTCAAATACAGAAGAGATCTCAGTTCTGATTGGAATGATGAAAATTAAAACCACAAACTGACTTTATTTAAATACTGGTTACAAAATAGGCAAATACTACTTTAAAAACAAACAAAAATTTTGAATTATCATTAAACATAACCATTTAAAAATAAACGCAGCCAGGCTCTAGAGATTGCTTGGTACCTAAGAACATTTGCTATGCAAGTGTAAGGACCTGAGCTCATATCCCCAGCACTCACACAAAACTAGGCGTGGTTACAGATATCTGTACCCCAGCACTGAGGAAGAGGGCAGAGACAGGAGGAACCCAAGAGCTCACTGGCTGCCATCCCCAAAACTACAACCTTCCAGTTCAGTGGCAGATCTTGCCTTCAGGCAAGAAGGTGAGGACAAGTGGAAGAAGACACTCAGAGCCCTGTTCTGGCCTCTGCATGTACACACTTGGGTGTGTACACCTGCCCACTCTCAGACATACACCACACATACACCATACAGGAATAAATAAATGAGCCCACCACTAGGTTTCTTATATGAACCCCTGAAGCAAAGGCTTAAAAGCTGCCTGTATTAAAAGCGTCCCTGGCATCCTTATCACGAACAAAGCCAGCAGCTCCATTTTTCAGAGCTGTGTCATTCGTCACCAGCCCCCTCCCTTACAAGTCCAGGCTCAGGTAGGAAGCTGCCTTTTGTGTAGATTCGCAGCCTTTAGTCACAGGGTGACCTTTCTGCTGAATACATCTGCTTCCCAGGCCTCCTGCGTTCTGTGTCTTTCTTGCTATTACATCGAGAGAGCAGCCACTTCTCTGAATCACCAACAGCAGCTTCCTTCTGTGGTCACCATCTTTTGTTCTTCCTTGCACCTTTGTGATATGCATGTGGCCCTTCTCCTCCCCAGGAGCAGAGAAATAAAGGATTTGTATAATCTCTGACTTCCAGACAACAAACCTTAATAAAAGAGTGGGAGCAAAGGAGCTCCAGGCTTCTCCCAAAGCACATTCCATTGCGTGACTTCTAACTTTTCTTTTGTTTATGTTTTCTCCCTCTCCCTTCTTTCTTCCTTCCCTCCCTTTTCCTTTCTTTCTCCTCCTTTGTTTCTATAGTAATAATGTCACAGTGAGTCCATAAAACTTCACCTAAATTCCCCACTGCCTTCCCTATGGTCTTTTGCCATAAGGCTTTTTTCTACCCTGATGTCAAGAGGCAAGAAACACATTGTTCTTACTCACAAAAATGGATCTCAGTCATTGTCCTACAAAGATGAGTGGGGAACAGTCTGAGTAGATGCACTGAGGTCCTAGTGATTGTGAAGTGTCCTCATTGAGGGACACACAATAGAACGGCCGGGGAAGAAGTAGCTAAGAACGAATCCTGTGACTGGGTAGGACTATGACTCAATGGTACAATGCTTGTCTACCATGTACCAGGCCCTGGCCTAGGTTCAATGCCAGCCCTACAAAAGTTCATCATCATTATCACCATCACCACTTCCACCGCCGCCACCACCACCACCATCACCACCACCACCATCACCACCACCATCATCATCATCATGCAACTGGCATCCTCATTTGTCATCTACAGGTTTCATGCTTCTGTATTTGTAACAACTCTGTAGAGCTTTATAGAGATTAACTATCATAAGGTATCCTGGTCGTAAATGACTGAAATAACCTTTGTAATTTAAACAATGAAATCTGTGGGTAGCTTGTAGCCATTGCTTTCAGTGCATTTCTCATCACCAACACTGAAAATCCTTCAGAGTCTTCTCAGGAAGTAAATAAGTGAACGGCATTCCTGCGAAAAGTGAGGTCAGAGTGATGACACCTCTCATTTTGTTTTAGTCCTCTGCCCGTGTGATGTGTGTGTTTTCCTGTGGTGTACGTGCATACATGAGTGCATATGCACATATTCACATGCATGCATTCATGGAGGACAGACAACAACCTTGACTATCATTGCTCTTTCGCTACACTGGAGCTCACTGAATAGAGTAGGCTGGCTAGCCAGTAAGTGCCAGATTTCTTGTATCTGTCTCCCCAGCTCTGAGAAAACAAGCATGCTTTCTCATATGCTTCTTTTCATATGGGCTCTGAGGATCAAATTCAGATCCTCCTGCTTACAAGACAAGTACCTTCCTGACTTAGCCTCTCCCCAGGCTTGAGTGATTGTAATGTACACCATTAGTGGAGGTTCATAGGCCACTGGGAAAACTCAGAAAAATCACAGGAAGTCTGGAAATTGGATTCAAGGTGACTCTGAGCATCTGGAGTCCTTCCTCTGTGGGCAGCCAGCCTACTGTAGGCCAATTTGTGTACAGTTATTCAAAGTTCAGATTTCTGAGAAAGAGAAGAAAGACCCGAGTGGCCCAGCTAAGTCTTCTCTGGTACAAGAGAAAGAGCCCCTCGAGTGACACCTTCAACAACCCTGCAAACCATGGAGGACAATGGTCTCTGTCCTTTGCAGAAAACAGGAAGCATGATCTGTGTGAACACACACTGCAGAGGTTCTTCATGTCGAAGTAGAATATACTGAAGTCATGCTTTTAAGGCAAACGTGTTTCCTGTGTGAATTAGTTTCCTTTACAATTGCTGGGGGAGATATCCAGCCAAAAGCAATTCAAGGAAGGAAACAAAAACGGAAAAGCAGTCTCACTTTGCATAATGATGCCCAACATTCAGCAACGTGTATCCACATAAGCCTAAGACTCTTTTTTTAAAAAATTGCTTCTAGACCCCACCCCCCAAAATGGAAGTCAATTGGAGCTTCATGGTAGTTGCGTATTTGTTTTTTTCAGATAGGTTCTGTTTGTTGGTGGAGGTGAGGCTCCTTTAAGAGAAGGCTTCCTGACTCAGCATTAGCAAAACAAACAAACAAACAAAAAAAACTGCATGGCTTCTTTAAGAGACAACAGCTTCCTGGTTCCTGCTGGCAGCATTAACTCTGGCTCTTTCAGAGATCCTGCACCTAAATGGGGTTTGTGAGCAGCGCTACTAGTTGCTTAATGGCAAAGTAGACCCACTGCGTCCCTGGAGCTGGGGTGGTGAGCATGGCTCACAGAGGCAGTGAACATACCTCTACCATGTTGGATAGGATTGTACTAACAGGCAGGGCTGAGCTGGGATTCTGAGGATGACTAGCAGAGGCAGTGAACATACTTCCACCATGTTGGATGGGATATGGTTTGATGGAATAAAATCCCTCCAAAAAGGTCTCTGTAAACCCTAAAAATACTTCACCCAACAAATAACAGGAAGAAGTTTGGAGAGAACAGCGCCCAAATTCCCAAAATTATTGTTTGTAAGTGCTTATTTTCATTTAAAGGGGGTTGATTATAAGTGATGAGTGGTTACAGTCTATTTCTGGAAAAAAATAAGGGAAATATGTTATAAAGATAAATACTTTGCTTTGGTGTGGATCTTGGTTTATTGATATAAATTGAAGGTCAATTTTGTTATATTTATGCAGCTCACTTAAAAATGTAATGTGTAATTAAGAAATACAGATTAATAGTCATTTATAATAGTCAAACCTGTAGTCATTTTAGTTAAGTTTTTTAGATATATAGAGATATATTTCAGTTAGATAGATAATCTTCAACACTTCAAAGACCTACAGAATATGACATTTAAAATGTTTTAAGAAATTTGATTTTTCTTGACAATGACACATTTCTGCTTCTAACAGTATCAATTACTTTAAGAGGGTGATGGGCATTGAAGAGACTCCTTACAGAGTTTGCTAGCCATTTGGGTAAGAAACTACTCTTGCCTAAACTGCTTGATGTTATACTATATAAACTGGACATGCAGGACCCACAGAAAAAAATGACTGCTGAACTTGCCTAAAGAAGGTGAGCAGTCCTTCAGGGTTCCTGCCTCATGAAGGAGTCTTTCAGACATTCTGCAGGACACAGGAGAGTAACTGACAAACTGCCAACACAGGTTAAACAGCCTTTGAAATTTCTTGCTTCATGGAAAAGTCTGCCAGATACTATGGACCTGTAGGCTGATGATGGATGCCTCAATGTTACAAAAGAGCAAGATGTCTCTGTCAATTCTACAGTTTTGGAAGTTGCTTACAAAGTACTTTCTGATTGCTTAGATAATATTATATCTTTATGGTGTCTTTGATGGAGTTAAAGACAGATAGTTACAATTTTCCTTAGTTATGATAAAAGATAAATTAGATATAAAACTTTAGACTTACAAAAATATTGTAACTGTGATTCTTACTTGATACCTATTTTGTTACATGTAATTTTACTATGTTAAAGTTAAAACCTTCCTTTCTATTTAGACAGAAAAAGGGAGATGATGTGGGATTCCTCACTGTATGCTGTGAATATGCTTTATTGCCATTGGTTAATAAAGAAGCTACTTCGACCTATGGCAGGGCAGAATAAAACCAGGAAGGAAATCCAAACTGAGATATAGAAAGTAGGCGGAGTCAAAGAGACACCATGTAGCTGTGGAAGGATGACAGTAAAGGATTCATTTGTATTTTCTGAAGGTGTGTGTATCTTATTGAATTACAATGTTGAATGTCATTAAAATTTATAGAATTATTCCAGAAACACTTTAAAAAGTATAATGATAAGAACCCAAAGTCAAGCAATTTCTGAATTCCTTTCCAGGTCCAACTTTAGTTGCTATATGTAAGTCTGTAGGGACCATGCTGGGAATGAACTCAGCTGGGAGAAGTTCAGACTAGACACTGCAACTATGATAGCTCCTTTCTAAGATGTCTTGTTAACCTGCAACTGTAAAGGGATTACAGGTGTGAAAATGATTAGGATGACTTCTATAGGTGTCTGCTGGGCTGTGCTTTTCCAAAACTCACTGGTAACTTTCAATAGATCAAGATCAACTTTGCCTCAAATTTATTAACTAGCATACTTTAAAAACTTTCGTTCGTACATGTGTTTGTGTGTTGCACACATGTGTTCTGTTTATATGTGCATGTACATGCATGTGTGTGGAGACCAGAAGTCTGTGTCCAGTATCTCCCTCTATTGTTCTCTACCTTATTCTTTGTTTGCTGTTGTTCTTACATTATTTGTTTTGTGAGGAGCACACATGCCACACCATGTATTTGAAGGTCATTAGGAGAACCATAGTTGGTTCTCCCAGGTCTCCGACGGAACTCAGGTTGTGATTTCTGGCATCAGTCACCTTCACCAGGTGAGCTGTATCCCCAGGATTTCCACCATTTTGTGTGTGTGTGTGTGTGTGTGTGTTAGAATAGATATCTCTATGTAGCTTTTGCTAACCTTGAACTCACAGAAAATGGCTTGCCTCTACTTCATGATGGCTAGGATCAAAATATACACTACCATATTCAGCTTCTACCTAGTGCTTTCAGTACAGAGTCCCTCACTGAACCTGGGCCTCACAATTTGATGAGATTAGCCATCTCCCCAGCTCTAAGGATCTTTGTGTCTCCAGCTCCCCAGAATAAGAATTATGGGTGCACAGCTCCATGCCAGCTTTTATGTGGGTACTGTGGATTGAACTAGGGTCCTTGGGCTTATGTGACAAACACTTTCCCCCCTGAACTGTCACCCTAATTCTACCCAGTTGCTTTAATGAAAGTAAAATTCAGCCTTAGAAAGAAGGCAGAGAGGTGAAATAGAAGGACTATGAAGACACTCTGTGATGTTTTCAGAATATCTGACAGTACATCTCAGCACCTGTGCTGTTCTGAGAGTTGCTGAAAATTAATTAAATGATGATTTTTAAAATATTACATTTATTTAGTGTGGGTGTCTGTGTCTGCGTATGGGCATGTATGTGCCATGCCATGGATGGGTGTTCAGAGGACAGCTGGCTGGAGTTGGTTCTGTCCTTCTACCATGTGGCTCTCAGAGATCAGACTTGGAACAAGCACCTGTACTTACTGAGCCATCTTCAATATTGATTTAATAACATAAAAATTCTACAACCAGCCTCTTTATGCCTGCACCACAGATCTGATAAAGCAACAATAGGCATTATTATAATGTATTAACTCTAGGCATTGTTGACCTTTGAAATTTTGTCTGGTTGAAGGTAGTGAGACACAAGGTCAGAACTTCCTTGCGTCATAATGTTTCCTGGTGAGTCACAAATGTACTAAAAAAGAAATCCACGTTTTGGTTTTTTTTTTCCCCCTCGTACAGTACACACCTCCACCTTAATTAAAGCCATGCAGTTTTGTTTTGTTTCCCTCTTACAGTACACACCCCCGCCTTAATCAAATCGTGTTGTTTTGTTTCTTCCTTGACGACTCTTGGTCATTCTTTGCAAAGCAGTCAATCTAAGAAAATTCCCATCTCTGATTGTAATCTACTCTTTACCATTTGGAATCTATAGAACTTTAATTTCTGCAACCCCAAGGCACGAATATTTTGAAATGAATCTCTTAGCTCCGGCATCAATCCATCCCTGCTCCAGAGTACTTCTCTGATGTTTCTCTTTTTCTTCTCTGAAAGATTTATTGTATTCCTTTCCTTACCCAACTTAACTATGTTCTGGTGATTGGCAGTACAATCAGATCAAAGAACACACCTATGAAACACACTGAATTCTATTTGCCCTTCGTCTCATGAAAATAAGATGCCAAGCTGGCATTTTCCCCCAACCCTCTGCCCTAGAGTTTCCTGGTTGATTCGGTTTCATGTTACCTGTGTTTTTCTGGCCTTGATGAGAACCCATCTTCATGGGTCATTTTATACAGGCATTAAGTTGGTCAGCTAGACATATGATCTCTCTGATAGCTCTGCTCCACAGCTGTCTGAGTCAAGGCCAGTGACTGAGACGTGCTAGCTTCCATCCATGTGACTGCATGTGCTTCTTATTTGCCAGACCTGATGTCATTCAGGTACACACACTGTGATGAGGCATCTACTAGCTCCTGTAATTCATTTGGCAATGCTATCCTCTGGGTGGCTGTACTTCTTCCTGAAGGAATAAAGCTAACTTCATAGTCCAATAGACTGCAGACATGATTTCTGAATGGCAGCCTCTAGTTGGTGTTTCTCAACCTGTGGATCGTGACCCCTTGGGAGTCAGACAAGTCCTTCACAGGCGCCGCTTAAGACCATCTGCTTATCAGGTATTTACATTATGATTCATAACAGTAGCAAAATTGCAGTTAGGAAGGACCAACAAAACTAATTTTGTGGTTGGGGGTCACCGCAGTAGGAGGAACTGTATTAAGGGTCCCAGCATTAGGAAGGTTGAGAAACTCTGGTCTAGATGATGATGTAAAAATGTGCATGGGAGATTGATTATTCTCAGTAAGACAATTGGCATGCAAAGCCAGCATCAGGTGCATCAGGTGTGTGTTCTCGCATGCAGCTCATTGTGATCGTAAATGTCTCTTCATTTTAAATAGTGGCTCTTTTTATAAATACAGACTTTAGTAACAGCTTTTAAGTGGCTGGGTAGACCAACACACCCCAATTCAGAGTGAAGTTTTATCATCCATTGTATTAATAATATCAGTCGGTATGTCTAGTTTCAAAATAAATTAACTACAACTATACTGTGAAATTTTGCTCAGATTAAATGAAGGACTTGTGTTTCCATTTTTGCTTCTTATTTGCCAGCCCTTCAAACATTTCAATGTCAAAGTGTCAAGACTTATTTTGTAGTGTTTTCAAACAATAAATCAAAAGTTCAGAGCCTCTGCATCTCATGCATTGTTTTCAGCTTCATATGCTATAAAAGACTAGAACTGTGTAAATTATGAGCAAAAAGGCAGATTTCAGAGAATTTCACAAAAAGTCAACTTTGAAACAAAGCACGAAGCTGATGTGAGCAACACAAAGCAAATGACTGTCAGTCTCATTGAAAATGTCAGGCGTGTCACTTTCTATCACATCTCCTCTCCTGGCTTTTTTGGGTTCTCACAAATCTTTAAATAAGGCCCCCTCACTTGCGAGGACTTCAGGGTTTCTACATTCTTTTCAACCAGTGGGACAAGCTCTATTAAGACATGGGGGAAAAAGAAGAAGGAAAGGAAAAAGGTCATTGGAGGAGATGAGAGAGAATGCCCACTGTTAACATGAATCTAAATGGTATGTCATGGCAAATCAGTACAAGGCTGAGATGAAATGCAGGATGGGAAACTCACCCAACAAGAGCAAGACAAGTGAGATCTGGGGATTTCAAGGAAGGACTTGGTTCATTTGTAACTTAGTGATGTTTGTGTTTATTCATTTAATCAATAGCTACTTAGCACCCGGGCCATACCAGACAGTTTTTCTTTTGACTTTGAAAACCATCATAGCTTCCCCAGGGAACTCACAGTGAGAACCCACACTTCGGTGACCCTGACTATCTTGTTTCCTTTCTTTTTTTTTTTTCCCAAGATAGGGTCTCACTATGTAGCCATGGCTGTCCTGAGCTCACTTTGTAGACCAGGCTTACCAGAGCTCAGACTGCCTCTGTCTCCCCAGTGCTGGGATTCAAGACAGGTACCCTACACCAGGAGATAATCTTGTTTTCAATCCATTGCCTTTGAGTCCTGAGTAGAACTGTTAGGCTGACATGCAGGCACTTGAGGAGGTTTCCTATAGCCAACTGTAACATGAAAGTCTTTTCACATCTAATTTTGCATTAGTCCTGGATTAAAGTTGAGTAATCATGGTATTATCTGGAAATGGTTTAGATTCTGGAATCAAAAGATCACTTCCTTTCTTGTTGTTCATTGGGTTTTTAAATTTTGTTTATATTCTTTTAGTTTTTCTTTTCCTTGTTTTAGTTCTTTGAAACATGGTCACATATGTAGTCCAAACTGGTTTGAAATTTCACTGAGAATGGCCTTGAGTTCACCATCTCCATGCTGACAGCCCGACTCTGAGCACTGGGGTTACAGATACCTAACACCACATTCCGCTAAATAGTGCTGTTTCTATACAGATTCATTTAAAGCCCGACTACGTTACTAATTTATATACATACATATACATACACACACACACACACATACATATATCATGGCCCAAGATACAAACTCTGGGTTATGAATAGATGAAATAAGACATAAAGAGCTACCTACCCTCTTCCAGAATACTGTGAGTGTGAACACAGGCATCCCTTCATCTTCATGTCCTTCCTGCTTACATGCAGAATATCAGTAGCACCAAATCTCACATGTTCCCAAGGTAAATCTCAGAGCAATGAGAAAGTCCCAACGGCAGGAGCCCTTGAGATCAGGGCAGAGCCTATGCAATAAACCTGGCGATGTGGCTTTCTAGTTTACATCTAAGACGTGATTTAGTCCAGCACTCACCATGAAAGCCATAGCGCTCAAACTGTTGAAAATAGTCCAAAAGAATCCATTGATTTTCATATTACTTTTGGGTCACTGAATTCTGAAAATAATCTTATAAAGAAATTGTAGTAGAAATTAAGGGATTAGCAAAGCTCTCGGTCGCCACTTTCTTAGCAAGGATATTCTGATTTAGTTGCCCAGACAAACTAACCAAATCTGGAAGGATATGCCTATCTTTTCAAAAGCTGTCCTAGAAATGGCCCAACAAATGGCTCTGTTCATCTTGTAAACAATTCAAAGTGCTTCCTCCACCTCTCTGGCCTCTTCCACTCCCTACCCCATCCCCAATGGTCACTGTAAAAAAGAAGCAGATGGAGTCCATGACCTTTATTAATAGTGGTAAGTTACTATGGCTTCCTCCCTCCAAGGGATAGGATGTGGTTAGATCCTTGCTTTAAAAGCCACTGGTTAATAACATAACCCTCATCCTTGTCTTTCCTGGGTTATATTACTACCGCATGTCTTACAAGTTCACTGGGCAGACATTTGTATTAAATTGTGTTATTTTAGCACACAGTCTTTGTACATTGTATGACCTGGCACTGCATACCAAAGTGATGAACATGTTTCTTGTCCTTGAGGAATTCATAATCCAGCAAGGGTCAGCATTTTAGTTGGTGCACCATTATACGTGAGCATAAGAAGTTTGTGAACTGAAGCGGGATCATGGCTCCATCTGCACCAGGACAGATCGTAAGCACAAGGACATGAGTTTAAGGTCCACAACCCGCATGAGAATACCCCGGCATGCTATAATTCCAGTACTGGGGAGGCAGAGATGGGCAGTTACTGGGTCTCTCTGGCCAGTCAGCCTAGCTTACTTGACCTGAACACTTACAGACCAGTGAGTTACTCTGTCTCAAAAAACAAGATGGGAAACTCCTGGGAAATGACACCTGTCCTTTATATATATATATCTGTATAAACATAGGCCCTCAAACATATGAACACACATATACCTTATACATACATACATGCGTCATGACCTATTGACAGAATTTTAGGCAACACAAATTTAGATTGCCCTAAGCAAATAAAGAGTTCTTCAAAATCATTGATACCAATTAACTTAAGATGAATAAAACACCTTTAATCCCGGCTCTCTCAGGAGGCAGAGGTAGGTGGATTTCTGTGAGTTCAAGGCCAGCCTGGTCTATAGAGCAAGTTCCAGAACAGCCAAGGCTACCCTGAGAAACCCTGTCTGAAAAAAATAGGAAAAGAAAAGAGAAATATGAGTGAAACAATTTCTAGTCTAATAAAACAAATGCTGACAGTTATTTCAAATCATCAGGACCTAACTTACCTAACATGCGTGTTTCAGGAGTACCTTGAACCGAGTTCATCCGTGTTTCCATTGCAGTTCTCAGACATTCTGACACAGACTTGGACATTACTAGATGACATCATTCAAAAACATATGCTTATGTAAACTGGCTTTGAAGGATCCACAAATCTACCTCAGATTGTTAATGCTGCCTATGTACGAACACCATAGTCTCATGTTGTCTTGTACATCATGAAGATGCTATATGCCTCTGGGATTCCTATCATTTGGGAGGACTGTATAGGCCTTTTGCTCTATTGATAAGAAAAAGGAGGCAGAGAGAGATGATCACAGTTGTGTGATAAAGATATGTCTGAAGTAGGATTTGAACTTCATGAGTTTGGCTCCGAAGTCTTCTATTAGATTTGCATACATAAGATGTGTCCTGAGCATCAGGGCCCCTTGGTACACATTAGACAAAGATCCTCTCTTTTCTTGAATGGACAAACTAGGAAAATACATCCCACTAGGAGGATGCAGCCTCTGCCTTTTATCTATAAATGATCCCTTAGCTGGAGCCTTTGAGCAGCGTACAGAGTGCACAGTGCTGCATGGGAAGCTCTGATCCCATTGGCCTCTGCTGTTTAACGACTGCATTTGCAAATTGCAAGTAGTGTTCCCTCCTTCACTCGACTGCCTGCATTCGTCTTCACTATGTCTTAACATTTCCTACATCTCCCTTACAGAAGGGAAGCCTTGCCTCAAGTGGGTTTGGGTGCTGAGGCACTGTATTTCATACATGGTTTCATTTAGCATTCACAAAAGGCCCTCATGGGAGGAGTCCGAGACCTGTAGAATCAGAGGAATTGCATTCTAGTCTCTATGCTTTCTAAGTATAGGAGTTGGGATCTAATCCTGGTCTGACTGACTCCAAATCTGTTCTCCTTCTCTGTTGACTTGATCTCTATTTAAATATAGCCGGTTATGATGTAAAGACGCATTGTTCATACGAGACAATTAGAGTTTAGGATAAGCATTGTTTGAATGGAGAAACTGTCCCAGATAACACTGCCTGTCTTATTAATGGACAATGCCTTGTGACACTTAGTAATGACTGTCCTATCATCACGGGAGTGACAAGCCTCTGAGCCTGCCTGGGAGAGGTTACCTGGATCAGTATAAGTGAGTTGAGAAGACTCTTTAACTGTGGGTAGTACCATTCCATCAGCTGGGATCGGGAACTGAACAGTAAGGAGGAAGTAGATAGAGAACCTGCATTCATAGCTCTTTGCTTCTTGACTGAAGATGCAATGTGCCCAGCTGCCTTGCACTCCCCACCACGAAGGACTGCACCCTCAAAGTGTGAGCCAAAGTAAACCCTTCCTTCCTTCCTTCCATTCTTCCTTCCTTCTATCTATCCTTCCTTACTTCTTTCCTTCCTTCATTCCTTCCTTCTTATGTTGCTCGTTGTTGGGTATTTGATCGTAGCAACAAGAAAGTAATGATCACAGAGCTCACAGAAGTGACTCCATCCAGAGGAAGAAGGGTTTCCTTGGCTAAAGGAGCAACTGCAGGGCCAAGTAGTCTCTGAGGTGCTACATGAGGAACGGAGCTGAGAGCTAAGCTTCTGACCTTCAAGAGTGTTGCAGTCTCATCAGTGAGCTAGCCATTGCATTAATGTGAAAAGTGCAGCGAGTCATTCTGCAGGCCAGCTTCAGTAGACACTTACCAAATGGACAACAGCAAGTCCACTCCATGCTCCTCATGGACACTCGTCCCTGAAAGCAGAGCCTGAGACAAGAATTCAGTGCAGGCAGTATGCTGGGCCAGGCTAGTTCCTGATAGACAAAAGGAAGGAAATCCAATATAAGGAAAATTAGCAAGTGTATGGATAAAGTAAACTAAATTCAACTGGTGCCCCCTTATCCCCCCAAAAAACTACCAAAACTTTCCCAAATTGTCCACTTTGGAAATGGCAGGTGGAGACTTTCTCACCAGATCTTGTCCCCTGCTCATTGAGAATTGTGATAGGGATAGTCCCTCCTCCACATTCCTGAGCTTGGTAGATGTTTGTAGGTCATGAAGGCCTGGAGTGAAGAGTGAGGGCCACAAGGCTTAGGCTTGAAGGAGGATACAGAGTGTCCTGAGGTGCAGCTGAAACAGGAGGTGGCTTACCAGAATATGATGCTGAGTCAGAGGGACACGAGCTGTAGCCCTGTCGCAGGCCTCTCTGCCTCTGGCAGCCCTGGACAACTGTTCTTACAGCTGCAAACAGAGAAGCCATCCAGACAGACACTGAAGTCAGACACTAGAGGACCAAAGTTGAGTTTGAGCATTGATCACTTAAGCCCTCAGAGTTACCACTCCTAAATGGACATAGTAATAGTACCTGCCTCATAGGCTGTTGCCTAGCATACAGTAGGTGTTCAACCTGTTAGGAAACAGACCCCAGAAAAGGTTATACTGACTGAACAAGAAAGGGTGTTTTTAAGTGTATTTTTATTTTATTTGGTTATTTATTTATCTATCTATTACCTGCCTCTGATGGAGCCCAAGGTGAACTTGGACTCACTATGTAACCACGATTGGCTGGAATTCCTGATCCTCCTTCTTCCACCTCCCAAATGCCCAGATTAGAAGTGCACATCATTGTCAGATCAAGATCAAAAGGCTGATGCTCGATGAGCAAGCCTTTTCTCCTGAAGCCTCTCACAGTTCCCTAAGGCATTATGCATAAGGCATCATTCTTTTGACTGTGTTGGAACATACCATGCCTGGCTTCTCTTTATTTTTATTAATTTACATTTTTGAGTTTTTGATTAATCTAGGTTAGCTGATTCCTTGTTTATTTGTTCCTCTTATCCTCTTCTTGATTTTCCTTTGTGGTGGGATTAAAATTGTACCATTTTAAACACTCTACTAAATGGTTAAGGTTAGTTAAGCTCTGCTGAAATGTCCTTGATCGATGGGACAATCTGCTAGGTGGTCAGGATAACATTCAGTTCTTCTATTGAAAACAATGTGTTATACCAGTAACCCCATAATCGCTGGAGGGGTTGGGGTAAACACAGAGCTCAAGCTTTCTTGCCAGACAGCCTCACTCCGATCTGAGAGCTTCTGGTTCAGTCAGGTCTTGTCTCAGGACAAGACAGGGGGAAGTGACAGAAGACACCTGGCATCATGCTCTGGCCTCTAAAAAAAAAAAAAAAAAAAGCCAGTATAGCTTTTCACATATTATTTTTAAGATGATGAAAATTGTTGGGCTTTTTTTTTTTTGAGCAACTGCTACGTATAAGGCCATTTGCTTATTTATAGAAACAGGAAGAGTACAAAAAGAGAAAATACATGTATGATGCATTCATCATCTTGAAAACAGTCACTTTTAGCCAGGCATGTTGAAACATGCCTTTAATTCTGGACCTCAAGACAATGAAATGGGGGGGAGCACTAGGTTGAGATCAGCCTGGACTAAAGCTCAAGGGACACCTTTGATACACAGAGGAGTCTTGCCCACACCTCTCTGCCTCATAAAAATAAGGGGGAAAAGTCACTCATGTTGGATGACTTGAACGAGAATGGCTGAAATTTCATAGCTAATGGGGAGCTGAGTTCTTGCTCCCATTTTTTCCCACTGAAGGTCAAAAGACACTGGGTAGAAGGGAACTCACCTGGGCTCCTTGAGAAAAGAGCTGCAATGGCTGTGTCACCAATCACAGCGCTCCACTCTGCCTGTCAGAGATGTGTGGGATTGGCATGGTTGGGAGCTGCATGGTCTCTTTGAATGGCCCTTCCTGCCTGCCATAAACCATACAGCCAATAGTCATATGTCAGTGTGGCCCCTCTGACTCTGAACTGGCCCTCTGACTCACTTTAAAAAGCATGACTTGATGCTGTATGAATTTCAAGGTTGGTAAAGAACTTAGAGGCTCTCCCGCCCCCGCCAGGTTTCTGATGATGCTTAGTCTGAGGACACAGCCTCTAGGTATCTAAGTGGCATGTAACCGCAAGCTCGTATCACAGAGAGAATTCTCACGTTTTCCAGAAGCTACCAGCTCCAACTGATCTTCCAGGTGACAGGCAGCATCTACTGCCAGCCAGGAGCATGAGCCTGTCTGGGTGTTCACCCAGTATGTCCACCCAAGGCTTTACTAAGGCTCCAAACTCAACCCTGGTAGCTCTCTGGCCACTAATAATATATCAGGGTTCCCAAATGCAAACTGTCCCTTGGAGCTCAAAGAACCCACAGAAGCATAATTACTTTGTGAAGTGATTGTGTTTGAGATTCATTTACAAAGCAAACTGGCACAGAACTCGATAACTGACATCAAATTCAATTCATCTCTCTCACAGATATCAGCAAAGGTTTAATACTGTACAGATATCATGTTGTAGCATGATACCTCAAATATGTAATTTTTAATTATTTTACCCTTAACTAGCTATAAAAAGGCTCATTTCCTCTTTCACATGGTTTTGTGGAGAGCTATTGGTGCTCCTAGTTGTTTTCAGTCAAATCTTGTAAGTGGAATTCTTGTATTTATTTTGTCAGGGACTCTCTGTGACACTAATGGAGCCTAGAAAAGCCTCCTTTGGAGCATTTTTACATTCACGATGTGAACTTTTGTAGGATTATAAGTGAAGCTAATATATGAAAATATACTTTTCAAACCACCATAAAAGGAAAGTCTGTAGCATAGTCATATATGGACATCTTGTTATTGCAATACATGATAAGACTAATGGATATAATCACTACCACACTGAAGTACTAGCAATGATGGTCCTTTTCTAATATACTCTCACAAATATTTTTAAATATATAGTCAAGTTAATAGTTTTATGGAGCATAACCATGTACTCAGCTCCTTTGTTCCCCCATGAAGAGGTTCTTGATGTATGTGGTCCAAACCTCATTGAGCAATTTTTGTGTTTTTCTACATCTCAGCTAAAACCCTAGACAGTGTGTGCACCATTAACCAGATATATCTGTGATTTCATTATTTCTGAGGAAAATCTGTAGCTAAAATACCTCCAGTTGCTCATTTTTTTGTCATAGGTGGTATCAGTGTGCTAAGGCATGCTGCTAATATTTATAATTGAAAATAGTAATGAATTTCAGTAAGAGGTTTACTGAGAATAAAAACATGATTTTTTTTTCTCTTTGAGCTCATAAACTTAACCTGTATTCTCCTTGGAATCTGAGAGCCCCACTTTGTGGAGACCCAATATATGAGCTGTGTAGAAAAATCTATGGATAGCTTAAAATGTAAGCCAAGTGTATACTGTAGGTACACTTAAATAGTTACATTTTTTAAAAGTGTGACAGTTTTACCTATTAGATTTTGATGTGAAATTAATGGAAAAAAAGAAAGCAAGACCAAAAACTTTTAATATTTCCAGGTTATAGAAAGGAAATGAGTTGGCATTGTTTGGGTGTACTGGGGTGAAACTCTTAACCATGGAGATGCTTAGGGCAGCAGAATGGACTGTGCCGTAGTCCTGGAGACCAGAGCCTGCGAATGAAGGGTGCTGCTCTTCCTAGAGGTTCCACAGTAGAACTCACCCCACTTTACTACCCAGGCCCTGGGGGTGGGAGCGATCCCATGCTTTCTTAGGGCCTTCCATGTAGCCCTACGGTAGTCATGTGCTTGTCTTTACCCTGGGCTATCCACAGCATCAATCTTCTGATTCTGTGCCCAGTGTCCTGTTTTATAAGGGGACAGTCATAGAGGACCGAATCAGGCCAAGGGTACAAGATTTAAAGGAACAGCTGAAATCAAGTGTGTCTGGAGTCCCATGGTCTGGTCTTTTATGGAAGACAACTTCTAGAATATTAAGCTTGTGTTGATGTCCCCTCATGGCTTTTTTTGAGATTTTTAAATATAAAAAAAAAATCCAAATCTAAATAGGTAATGCCTAACATTCATATTTTAATGAAAACATCAGACTCCAAGTTGTTTTATGCATTTTCAGTAGTATTACAGTATAAAATTGTTTGACCAACAATTATATTTAAAGAGTTGTTGAAATTGCATAACATCACTGTATCCAATTAGTCAACAATGGTCATTGAGCAACCTGAAGTGGCTGTATTCCCCAAGGAGAAAGGGTAGTCATCATGAGCCATGTCCTCAGGAACTTACAAAACCAGGCAATGAAATCTACATACACAAACACACCCACCACCACCCACTCACACACACACACACACCACATATACTCACATATACACATGTACACATGCATTCACCCCACACACACACATTCACCACACACACTCATTACAACCCTCACACACCCAACCCTACATGCACCTAAACCACACACCACACACACACACACACACACACACACGTGCCTGCACACACGCTACAAAACAGCTCATGTGGATTCAATTCAATCCTTAATGTAAACATTACTTTATGTCTACTCCAATGTCTGTTTTATTTTCTAATTTTGAACTGATAAAAATCCTATCAATATTTCTAAGTTAAACTGTAACATAATGGTTCTCCTCTTTTGAAATAAAAGCTGATTAATACTTTCTGTACCAAAAAGTGCAAAGGCATCTGAAAATCAGTCTCATGAGGTTGTCAGAGTATACAAAATATTCAGCACAGAGACCATTTTCAAGGCATGTTAGCGGTTACTCTTTCTATAGGCAGTGAATGAATACCATCGGAGTCATCAGGGATGTGAGCCCTTGGCAGGCAGTGTTCACACGTATGCAGGGAACTCTAGGGCCCTCTTTATTTTATGCTTAATAAAAATTTATCCTGTAAGATTCTTATAAGGAGCCCTAAAACATAATATTGAATATAAAAAAACAATTCCTATGAATTCTTATAAATACTATAACAGCATTGTTCTTATAGATGTGTGTGTGTGTGTGTGTGTGTGTGTGTGTAGCAGGAGGTTTTTTAGAATACCCTGAGAGACATGAGAGACTCAAATCCATGTCATTTGATTTCAAACAGGAGTCTAGAAAACATTGTATTGGTCCACTAAGTTTATTGAGAGGTAGTTAAATCTTAATTTCCTACTCTTAAAAGAGGTGATGTCAATATCAATCACTTGGGTCTGAATATATGTGAACTCATTTGTACAGTACCTGGTATGTAATAGATGCTCAAAAAACGGGAGCCCTGTATGTGGCAGTAGTCTCAGCATTTGGGAGGCTGAAATCGGACCAGAAATTTACCCACAGCCTTGACTATGTATTGAGTTCCAAGCAAGCATAGGCTGCCTAGGCTACATGAGACCCCATCTCAAAAAATGTAGAAAACTAAAGGAAGGAAGGGCATGAAAAGGAAGAAGGAAAGAAAAAGGGGGAAAGAAAGAACAGGTGAAAGAAAGCTGGCTCCACATTCACAGCCCTTTGTCATTTCCCATGACCTCAGTTTGTACACCAAAGGAGCCATCTAATAAAAAAAAAATTTTTTTTTAATAACATCAAAACCCACCGTGCGTTTGTTCTTTAGGGATTTTACTTCCAACTCAAGAGGCCACTAGACTTTGAAAGGAGAAGACCGTGACAAATGAAAGTCTTTCCCCCCTCTGCTGTGGCTTTGTGGCTTCCCCCCTTCGTGGCTTCATTTACCCGGGTTTTCTTTTCTCCACCTATCTCCTTCTGTCAAGCTGCAGTGTGGTGCTGAGATGGAGGGAAGGCTTGGTGGCTGTGTGGCCTTGCACCATGAGCAGGCCCACGCTGCCAGGATAATCCGATTTCGTCAACTCACTCTAATCACTACTGATAGTAGCAAAATTTAGCCTGGATCTGCTTAGTTAATCTGGACTGACAGGGGGCAGAGGGAGGGGACACAAGGACACAGGAATAGAGGGACAAGAGCCAACCCTCGCCTCTCGCCTGACTCCTGCAGCTAGAGCTTCTTCTAATTTGATCTCCTTAGGGATTTTCTTTCTTACCTCGTAAACAAATACACATCCTGGTTGTCAGGATACCAGCCTTTTCCAGAGCGAGTCCCTCAACAACAGATACCTTGCTGGGTCTGGGAGAAGCGAGGACAGCAACGCCTACCTCCTGAGGCTGCACAGAAGGCTCTTCCAGGTGCATCTTACCTGAGACTGTATATTATTTATTGAAATCGAGCCCTCCTTTCTCTTTAACCTCCAGGCAGCCCTTGAGTCTGGTGCTCCCAACATGGAGCCTCGGCGGCTGAACTGCAAGGACGGGTAGACGTTCTTAGCTTTCGTTCTCTTTCCGGTCAGTAACGGCAAACCAGTGCCACTCAACTTTTTCAGCAAATTTTGGAGAGTACTGGAAATGAGAGTCAAGCATCTGACAGAAGAACAGCTCTCTGATTCGGGGCTGCTCCACAAGGACTCAGGTTTTCTCTAAGGGACTTCTCCACTCTGGTGCATATAAGGATGAAATTCAGACGACAGCTGTGGCCCCTTTGGACCGCGTGGCCAGTCTGTTGACCTGGCTGTGATGTGCGCCTTCACATGCTTTTGTCCCTGGCAGCAAAATGGGGTCTCTGAAAATGACCTTTCTTGTTACTTATGACATCTGCGTCTGGCAAACCAGGGGACTCTTTGCATTTGGGTAACAAAGACATTTGGAATATATGCTCCTTGATGTTTCATGTTGGTGAAACTGCTGTTGGTCACCTCCAGTGTCCTGCATGTTGCCATGCTAAAAACACCTAAGGGTAAAAATGTCTCCTGGGTAAGTAGATGATGCTTTGCTATCTCTTAACATATTTTAAGCCCCAGCACAGAATGTGAGCGCACAACGGCATTTAGTGGCTCCGTGGTGGTAGGAGTGTTTGGAAGGACTCGGGAGCCTTTGCTTTAGAAAACAGTATAAATATGGGCTAGCAAGCTTCTGCCAAGTATCGCAGCGTGCTTGCTAAAATATGAACCGGAAGACACAAGAGCTCTGGGCTGTTTTGGCATTTTCAAGTTGCTTTATCTTAGTGTACACAGGCAGAATTTTAAATGCATTCATAGAAAGTTAAGCCTATGATTTTTAAATGTTTTCAGCTCCAAGGCCTGATAGCACAGCTTTGAGTGGAGCCAGGGGTAAGCAGATGTTAGGGGTGGGCTGCCGGTTTCGTTCTCTGAGATTATTATCAATACATTCTGTTTCTTTGTTGTTTTTTTTTTTCTTAGAAACATGGTAACAAACAATATTGCTTAATTTTGCATGCGTAAGAAATTCTCATTGGTGAAGGAACAAGTATGTCTAGAGAACACTGAATATTTCAGGAATTGCTGGCATGCAAATCCTAATCAAATTTGACTGTGGAATATTGTCGTAAGGTGGTTTCTTACCAGCGACAGAAAGTAAGTCAGACTGAGCTCAGAGTAATGAGTCCCATCTGTAAACTTGAAAAAAAAAACATGGTTTGACTTCCAGCTTCCAGAGTTCGTGAGCTCAGTACATGGAAATTAACTAGGAATGCATGTTCTCCTAGTCTCTAGATAAAGTTGTGTATCCAATGCCAGCCGAGCAACTTGTCACCACCCAAGTGAGGCCACACTCAGTGGGGAGTTGGTATGAAGTTGACTACAGTTTTCTTAAGGTAACTCTGGAAACATACACAATTCCATTCAAAGCACAATCTTACCACATCACCTGAGATTTACCAGCTATTCTTCATTTATGTGAAATAGCAAAACAGTTGTCTGAAAGTGGTAGTTGTGGCTTTTTTCTGTTATGGAAAATGTTTAGATCGTTTCTACTTTTCTTTGATTTTGAGACAGAGCCTCACTATGTCAACCAGGTTGGCCTCACATATAACAGTCCTCTTTCCTCAGCTACCCAAGTGCTGGATGGACATAGGAACACTACCATGCCTGGCCAAGTTATTCTTTATAATGCTTACCTAAAAGAGACATATCTTAATTTAAAACATGATTCTCATGATTATTTCAGACAAACTGACAAAACACTTGATATTATTCATGCAAGAAAACCTACTTTTGATAGTACTGCTGTTTCAATTCTTCCTTCTTATTATAAGGAAGGGCCAAGGTTCAAAGTTCCTCTAGCCAATTAATAGATTTGTTTGCATTCTTGCATGGATGACCTCAAGTTTAATTCTCATGGTCACATGAGCTTCAGCACCTTCTCTTGTGCATAGACACTCAATAAGAAAGGGGTGGTTTTCAAAGAAGATCTCCCCTTCATCTGGTTAATCTTCCTAAAAGATTAATTCTCCCAGAGCAGCGGCCCCAGGATGGAGAGTTTCCCCCTGAGGACAGAACTTGAAACATTTTACAGACTTTGACTATCCTTGGTTTGGCTTTACTTCAGCTCAATTATGTTACTGTCTTTTGAAAAGTTCAAATTGTTCACTAATGATTTAGAGCCACTTATTCCGCGTAGTATAAAATACTCCCAGCGGTGGAGATAAACTCGCCACTCCCCCTCCCCCCCTTTGCTACAAACAGCAAATTTGAAATTATGTGTTACATGGGGGCAAGAGAAATGGCTTAGCTGGCAAACCACTTGCTACACAAACATGAAGACTTGAGTTTGAATTCCCCAGCACCCACGTGAAATGTATGGCCCAGTGCCACTTGCCTTACTCCTGCACTGGGGAGGTGAAGACAGGAGGACCCCTGGGGCTTGCTTGCCAGCCCTCGAGCTCTGTGTTAATCACTCAGCTCTCTGTTCAGTGAAAGACCTCTCTCCCAAAGATGAAGAGTGACTGAGGAAGATGCCCATTGTCAACATGTGACCATTGCATATGTACACATACGTGTTCATGCACCTGTATCTACAAGGATGCCTCAGATGAATACACACACACACACACACACACAATAATAAATTTATTTCTTAAAAGTAAAACTTAGGAGTTTAATTACTGTTGCTTTACAGGGAAGACAGAAATGGGTTGGCTTTTGTGTGCTGATTGTATAATGATCCCATAATTCTTATTACTATTATAAATTGCCTTATTTTGAATATTTAGGTACAGAGATGCTCCCAAATGTTGACCACTTGAGATGATTATTTTTCATTAGTTATGGTTGTTCAAAGTTTGAATGCTTTTCCAAGTTGTTCAACTGTGTGGACTGGAAGGTATCCAAGCACTTCTGCTTGTCATTGGTCCGTTCCCACTAGACAGATTTCAGCTGTAGCGGAAGCAAGTACAATGACAGCTCTCTCTTAGCCATGAGCTGGATGACACAGTGGTGAGGACAGGGTGGGCTCTCTTTGTCTCTGCAGTGCACTGTGGTCCTGAGGTAAGCAGGAGAAGTCTTAGTACACAAGTACCTGGGGAGATGCCACCTCCCCTTTCCTTATGCATTCCCATGTCAGAAAGTGGTCACACTCTTCCTGACACTTGCCTTATCTGCCAAGTGATAAAGAAGCAGAGGTTATGATTTGTTCTCCTCGATGAGGGAAGGATTGGTAGGTCAGGCTGGCATGAGAATTCAACAGCTATTCCCCACAGTGTGCATTGAATGCCTTCCACGTGAAACTGTAGGGCTAGAGAAAATAGCAGTGAGAAGATATTTGAAAATACAAGATCTCATGAAGCTTCCATTGCAGTGAGGGGAGATTCAAAGAGAAAATTTCATGAGTAGTGTATGAGATGCCCTAAATAGATCCAACAATGAAGGGTTAGGGAATTCTGGGAACTGAGGAGGAGCTGAGAACTGGATCAAATTTACCTGAACAGAGACATGAAGAAAGCAAAAGAACAAAAGAAATGCTTAAGTGCAAAGGTCCTGAGGTGGGAACAAGCTTGGGTTGTGTGAGGAATGGCCACGCTGGCCAGTGTGGATGTGTCAAAGAGGTGGTCTTGTGTGGACAGTCTTCTCATCTCCAGGAAGTGGGCTCCACGATCCTTATCATTGGCTACTGGGTATAAAGTGATATATTCACTTATCACCTGCAGACCCTCTCACATTCTTAAATTATCTCTAGATAACACTTGTCATACACAATGCGATGAAAGGATTTTGTAAATAGTTTCTACTACATTTTGTTATAGGAATAAAGGCAAGAAATGGTCTTTAGGTGTTCAGTACAGGTAGGATTTTGTTATTTTTGATCTGTGGTTGAATCCACAGATGTAGAAAGAGGAGATGAGACAGACCAATTGTACTCACAGATCGGCTAGTTTTCCCCTTTGGATTCAAAGACAGGTGTGGATGTTTCTGTTCAATCTCCACAGAATCCTTTGTTGTGAAGACATCATAGTTGAGTACATAAGAACATTTGTCAAATCATGTTACAGAAGACAAGAAGGAAACGGGAATTCAGGGGAGAGTAGAATGGGGGGTCCCTTCTAGAGCCTGGTCGTCATGCTATATATCATGTGCTTCAGCTGGTGATGACTCTCAAAAGATAAGAAACTGATTATTTTTAGCATTATGTAAACAGCTTTTCACATCAGAATAGTGGTATTTTGTATGTAATAGAAATTAGAAGAAAAGTCAATGTAATATTAAAGGTCATATTGGGCAATAAGATGGTGGCGGTGAATGTCCATGCTTGCAAAGACAATCTTTCCAATAACTGCCTAGGATCTAGTTAAGTACACCAACAGTCATCATAAGTCCTCTTCTTCTTGACCTATGGTCTTCCTGACACTTGGTGGGGGCAGCTGTATAGAACAGTTGAAAACGTGGCTTTGACTTCATACCAGACTGACCTACTTTGTGGAAAAGTCACTTAGATTTGGAAATGCAAAATTAATGGAACTCCTCAGGTTCCTGACTCTGCCAACTCTCTGCTGCTCTTGGACGTCTCAAGAGCTGACCCCAGACGTTCTGAACTTCCCGATATTCCAAATAGATAGTTTTACGTGTAAGTTTATAAGTATACTGCGTGTCCTCTGCTGGTGTTTCCTTTTTACTATAAACCACAAGAAATTAATAGAGTTTATTTAAGAAAATGAAGGGGAATTGTCAAGAACACAAACAATCATGTTTGCCATAGCAAAGAGACTTAGTAGAGACTCAGAACCTTGGAACTGGTTTTCTGTTTTTCATAGAGATACTAATTCAGGCTACCATCAACACCTACCCGCTATTTTAAACACGTGCTACTAAAACTAGCTCAAAGCCTGATGTGCTTATGAAGCCTACTGCCCAGAGCTTGGAACACTGGTGCCTTCCTTAAGCAGAAACTTTCCTCAGGGACCAGACTCCCCCACTGTCCTTGGTCATTTGAATTCATGCACACAGTTCAGCATGAAAAACTCGCAGATTGTGAAGGTTCGCTATTTTCTGAGTTTTTCTTCATATTCTAACTCCTGTGATCTCGAGGTCTATCGTGGTCGATTTCAAACTGAACGGCCCGAGGTAATGAGTTACTCGGACAGTATTTGCCTTTGATGTTTAATCATTTCATATGCATATTTCTTTTCTTTCTTTTCTCTTTCTTTCTTCCTTCCTTCCTTCCTTCCTTCCTTCCTTCCTTCCTTCCTTCCTTCCTTTCTTTCTTTCTTTCTTTCTTTCTTTCTTTCTTTCTTTCTTTCTTTCAGACAGGGCTTCTCTGTAGCTTTGGAGCCTGTCCTGGAACTAGCTCTTGTAGACCAGGCTGGCCTTGAACTCACAGAGACCCACCTGCCTCTGGGATTAAAGATGTGCACCACCACCACCCGGCTCATTTGCATATTTCACAACAAGTACACTCTCCTGGTTTTCAGACAGTAACAGTTACAGAACTCTGCAAGGCCAAATTTTTACCTCATGTGCCATGAGCATAAGACATTGTCACAAAAAATAGTACCCTATTATTGGAGCTGGAGATAGTAAGAGCGCTGGTTTTTCTTCCAGAAGAACCCAGTTCAATCCCAGCACCCACGAGTAGCTTACAATCATCTGTAAGTCCAGTTTCAGAGATATCCAACCTATTCTTGCTTCTGTGGGCACTAGATTTTCACATGGTACCCAGACATAAATGCAGGCAAAGCACCCCATCACATAGAATTACATATGTTTCCTAGTTATTTTCCTCTCCTCTTCTCTTATTAATATGCCAGATGAGATGCTTGTAATCCCAACTCTTGGGAGATCAGTGCAGGAAGATCCTAAATTCAAGGCTGGCCAGGGCTACAACATTAAACATTCCCAAACCTCACTTACCATGGACGAACTTACAGTGAATCTCGGGACAAAGTGGGGACAGACAGACACTAACTTTCTTCCAAACTCTCACAGATGGAGACATTTTTTCTTTCTCCAATGAAGGTTCATTTTGGTCCATGTAAACTGTTTCTAGTATTGGAAACGTGAGGGGTTAAGTACCAGATTGGCATTGGTGAACATGGATATGTAGCATTTTATAGAGCCAGCAAGAAAGCATTAAGGCTGTATTTGTTTACAGCCTGCCACTATTAATTGTTGTTATTTAATATTTAAATTTATATGTTTTCAAAACAAGCACAGTTTCTTAGACATTTTAAGGGAAACAAGTCTCAAAACCAACTTCTTTCTCAGTCCGGGTGGCATCCTTCTACCCTACACTCAAGTTCCGTGCATTGCCGACAGGGACCCCAACAGGAAAATGTCTGCTGCTGAGACTGACTCCAGGTCTAATCCTAATTTTACCTCCAGCTACGCAATCTTGGATAAACTCCTAACCATTTGAATATTAGTGTCTTCATCTGTCAACGAGGGAAATAAACGTGTCATGGGCGAGTATTTCTGTAAGTACATGCGTACCTTCCTTACACTGCCACCAACACGTGAGTGCGACCTCCTGCTTCCCTCTGCTTCCTTGTCCAGCTCTACCACTATGACCCTCCCTTGAGGTTTTGTTGTCTCTAATGGAAGAGGCTGTGCACCAACCTGTGTATTTACTGTTCCTTCCCACCCTTTCCCACCCATTCCAGATGCTGCTTCTCTCTAAAAGCTTCATTAAGCCTAGATCCTCATCAGTTTCTAGGTAGATTAAACCCCTCTCATATTTCCTCACTGTCCCTGGATATAATTAAATATTTACAACCCATCTGAATGGCCTGCCTAGCACAGAAAAGTGAAGCACCCAAGCCCAGAGGCCAGCTGCTCCTGCCCCCTCCCTCCCCACCGCACCCCCAGTTATCAACTCTCACTTCAGACCTCTGGATTTGAGATTGTGGTTCTTTTCTTGTTATGATACCAGGCAAGAAGAAACTAAAGGGAGAAAGGGCTTGTGATTTGATGGCATCGTCAGTGGTGGTGGGGAAAGCCTGCTGTCAGGACTTTGAGGAGGCTGGCCACATGTCTGCAGTGTGGAAAGTGAGGACAGCAGGAAGTGAGAGAAGGCTGTGAAAGCCTCATAACATAGTACTTGTTGCCTACTTCGGAAGCTTGACATCACCTTCTACGGGCTCTGTCAATGCTCCCAAACAGTTCCACCACCTGGGGACCAAGTATTCAGACACAAGTGCCCTCAGGAGACATTTCACCATATTGAAATCTTAATAGAGCCTGGGTGTTTCAATTAGAAAAACTTCAACCTGTCAGAGTCTCCGGCCTCCAGGAATCAGCAATGATATCCCTAGGGCTTGTGTCTGAGATTAAGGAGAGAAATGCAAGTGCCTTTGAGCAACCCTGACCTTCTATGAAGATGCCTCACACTGGGATGCTTATTCTCCCTGGGGCCAGTGTCTCTGCCTAGCAGTTCATCTGCGTTGCCACATTCATGTTTTAGGGCACAGGAATGGTAAGACCAGTTGTGACTTAGTCCCTGGGTTTGAGAGATATCACAATTTGCATTGTGTTCATAAATCACAACTGGTTCAGCGTGATCTGGGACCCTGCTTAGTGTGGGGAGTTTGTGCCTATTTACCATGGGTTGGTGTAGGCAGACTGTGAGTGACAGCTTGGTGGCTAGCTGCCTCAGGCATCTGGGACAGCAGAGAGGATGTGCCACATCCTGCTGTGGAGATGACATTTCGATGCCATGCATGTGTGGAGGAAAAGCTGGTATGATGGCTGTTCTTCAGAAGTGAAAGACTGGGGTAGTAAGGATGAGGTGGTTCCTGCCATCTGAGGAAATGGTTCTCGGTGACCCCACTGAGCTCTCAGCTGGAGATAAGTTCAGGGCTGCCACCTCTCAGCAAAGAAAATGGTAGAGAGATTCCATCATGAGAGATTGCTAAGTTAGTGATGAGTGAATTTTAAAAATTGTTTCAGGAATGTATTAAAACCAGGGCAGTGTATAGGAATGCAGCCCAATGGTCTCCTTGGAAGCTTGAGGGCCTGGGTTTCATATCTGAGAGTGGGGTGGTGGGGAGAGGAAATGCTGGGCCTGGGAAGACTGAACTTCCTCTGGAAAAACCTTGGTTACAAGTACTCTACAGTTGGAAGGCAATCATGGCTAAGTCTTAGACTATAGGGCATTAACTGCTGGCTATGGTAGCTGCAATCTCTTCAAGGATCTTTTTCTTTATGTGCCTAATGGGGATCATTATAGCCAATTTGTTGATGACTGTGAAGATCAATCACAAGAATGCAAAGTGTATTAAAGATGAAACCCAGGATTTTTCCTGGCCCTGCTGCTACTGTGCTGTTTTGGTACCAACCGGCATTCCCAAGACTGGCCATTAAAGAGATTATCGGAGTTACCCTTATCTTATGTATAGCTGTAGCCATGGCTTAAATTCACATTTAAATGACTAGAAATAACAACCCATGTTATGATGCACATCACAATACGAGGTGTTTTTCTTGACTTTGAAAGTTAGCATGAACAATGCAAGAAAAAAGCAAAGGTACAATAACCTGGGGGGAATAAACGAATAGAACACCCCAAATCTCCGGAGGAAAGATAAAATTTTCCTAGCAATGAGTGCCAATCCATAGGAAAATGAGTCAATTAATTTAAAAGTACACGGTTTTAGCTTTGATTATTCTAAATTAAAAAAAAAAGTGAGATGGAAACTCTTAAGCGCTCTCAACTTACAGAGTGAACGCCCACTCCTTTCAAACCCGGGACTAATATATTCAGGACTGCAAACATATCAGGGCTTCTGCCACCACAGAAGTTGGATATTTTTATCTTTGCACAATTTGCTAGCTCTTAGCTTTTAAATTTATGATCATCCCCATTAATTTCCCATATCAAACCAAGAGAGTGAAATTAGCTGGATTTTTTCTCTGGAAACATGAAAGCATGCACCTACCCCAAAAGCTGGATGACGAGGTTCTTGGGTCCAGTGTGCCTGGTTAACCAAGCTCCACACAGTAAATCTACTGTGCCTCCTCTTCAAACACAGGAAGAAATTGGCTTGTTCACCTTTCCTGGCACCCGAGAAAGTCACCCAAGTTATATATGGTATTTCAGTTTGGAGGACTGTGTACAAAAATGCTACCAACTTCACAGAGTAGAAGGCAAAAGGAATATAGCAATGGAATGCTCAGACTCAGTCACATCCGGCATCCCAACGTGACACTCGGTGACTGAATGAAGTCAGAGCATGGACCATGAGTTATGGAACAGAGGTGTGATCTGGTGACACTGGCCACTGAGGTCCAGAGTCTACCTGGTTTGATGAGATGTTTATCTTAGCAGGCAGGCTTTGTGCTAGCTGTCTGCATATCTGAGCATCAGTGGCAGTAGCAGAAACACTACATGTTTTTAAACGTGAATGGCAAGCAGATGTGAGATAGACGTTTCTAACCTAACAGGTGTGGTACAACATTATGCAGGCTGGGTGAACAGAGACGGCCCTCTCTCACATTGATCTGTGTCCATAAACAAGCAACCTTTCAGTCCTAAAGCTCGATGTCTGCGGTCATTAGTCTTTTTTTTTTTTTTTTTTTTTTTTTTTTTTTTTTTTGGTTTTTCGAGACAGGGTTTCTCTGTGGTTTTGGAGCCTGTCCTGGAACTAGCTCTTGTAGACCAGGCTGGTCTCGAACTTACAGAGATCCGCCTGCCTCTGCCTCCCGAGTGCTGGGATTAAAGGCGTGCGCCACCACCGCCCGGCATTAGTCTCATATTTTAACTTGCACTGGGTAAGTCTAGTTCAAACTGTCTTTGACACTAATGTCCCTTCTTGAGATAAATAAAAGAGAGACTTTGTTCTTGCTTTTCTTTTCCCCTAAGGTCTTTTCAGGTGTGGAGACTAAAAGGCCAGACCTTGTAACGGTGAGAGGAAGGAAGGAAGAGAAACACATCTTGTTGCATGTCTCAGATGTCACAATTACATCCTAAGATCCAGTGGTGAAGTTTTCCCATTGGCGAGAGATTCTATAAGCACCTTCACTTTCTGCCACTTTAGCAAGGATCATATAGAACTATACAAGAGGCCGGGAGACTGCTGTGTAAATGAGCTATCCTTCGGGATACAGTCCATCCCTGTCTTTAATTAGTTGTTGCTCTAACTGCTTAGTTTCCTGAAGCCAGAGTTCTTCTCTCTTCCATGGCATTTTATCTGTCTTACCAACTCCTGACAGAGAATTGCAGATAAAATGGTCTCCAGAAGGGGTTCTTGTCTATGCAATATTAAAAAGTGTTTTCGTTTATGAGAATGAGCTTGAACTTTATTTAATTTCTGAACTCACAACAGCTGTGGTTACCTGTGGAAGAGCTGTGCAGGACCAAGCCACCAAAATCCACTCAGAGTTGGGGTAGATGGTCTCCAGGTATTCCCTCCCCGCCAAGCAAGGAGCTGGCTGATGGCAGCAGACAGTTGCTGAGGAAAGGAGAACCATTCTTTTAGAGAATGTGGCCACTGACAGGTTTTCTATATTTCAGTGCACGGCCCCACAACCATGCACTAGCTGGATTTAGTGGGTTATCAGAAAATTAACAAAGTTGGGGTGGGGCACAGGGGATAGAGGGATAGAAGAGATGTAGATCTTATATACATATATGAAATTCGCAAAAGTAAAAGTAAAATAAAAGAAAACCTACTCCCATGAAAACAGAGAGGAGATATAGATGGTGTAAAGCAATGGTAAGCTCTTCCTCACGGTTTATTCTGCACTGTAAATTCGCCTCTGATGGGAGTGAAGAGCAGGAAACTTGTCCGTGGGGGAAGAGGTCTCAGTCAGGGACTTTTGCATTGTTGCATTATTGTTTGCTTCCTATTTGATTTCTGGGGTACACGGCAATGTCACATTTATTTGCTCTAGCTATTAGGCTACTCTAGCCCTCTCTGCTGGCTAAGGTAGGAATGTGGTAAACTCCGGAGTCAGTGAGGTGTTGCTCCCTGTCTGCTGCTGCTTCTTGCCAGTTGCTGTTTGTTTGCTTGCATTTGCTTGCTACATACGAAACAAACTCACTCATAGAAAATAAGAAGTAGAACCTGCCAGTGTTTTTAGACACAGAATTGCAAGTCACAGTGACATAAATAAGTCTATTTCTCTATATTCTGTGGCCAGAGGTATTATCTAAAATGAGACACTGAACCCCTTTTGTCTCGCTGGAGAGTTGCAGAGTGTAATGAAAGGTAATAAATGCATTTGCTTTCAAATATTTAGTTTATAGGATAGCTTGTTTCTCCCAGGTTTTCAGATGCGGACTACATCTACCCTCGTTTCCAGTCCATGTTGTTTTCTTTTTAATTTTCTTTTTTTTTTTTTTTCAGTGCAACCTAAACCTGTTAATAACTATATTCAGAGAAGCAGTTCTGGTTGCCTAGCAACCAAGCTTGGTGGGTTAGGAGGCATCAAGGCAAGCTATCAAATGCAGCCAACACAATCTTGATTTACACTGTCCCCATGCAGACATTCATTCTCTCTGCATTCTGCATGGATTTTTATTTTCAAAACAAAAATAAATCTTTCAAAGATGTTAGCTCAGTGCCATTAGGAGTTTAAAAAATGACAGTGCATGGGGTAACATTTCAATGTGGTTGAATAAGAATGAGGGAGAAATTGCTTTCTGCTCCTTCTTAATTAAAGCAAGGGTAGTCCTTTTGCTTGTAGGTCATCCTGTTCTTTCCACTCGTGCTTTTTATTTCCCCTGCAGAAAGATGTATGCCGTATTCCTGGAATAAGATGGAACTGGAATTGGAATGTCAACACTGAGAAATAGAAGTTTTAGGATTAATCATCACAGAGCATATATTTTTGGGTCTTATGCAATGGGGTGAAAAGGGAAATGAAAACAATGACTTCTTGTCTTCAGATACCTCCACCTTCCCATCTTTTTCTCCTTAGCTTTCTTAATTTCCTACTGTACAAAGTCCCTTAGAAATTAGGAATAAGAAAGACCTCTGGGATAAAGGAATTAAATGCTGTCTACCTCAGGCAACTTATATACTCTGTGACCAGAAAAGCATTATTGACTTAAGTTTTACATATCTCCTTTTAATATTTTATTTATTTTTCACTTTTACTAGGTAAATTCAGTGTTTAGAGGAAAAAAGACTAAAGGGCTTTGAGTCAGATTCTTTTGGAAAATAATACAAGAGGAAGCAAATCATAGGGACTGTGTTGAAGCAAACACATAAAAAACATGAAAAGTAGAGGAACAGAACACAGACTGTAATTCGGTGTTGGCATTAGTTATAGACCTCCTTAGCTAATAGAGCTTTTGGACCTTAAGTAATAGAAAACACCAGTATCTTGTTACTACTTTGCCACCAAATAGCCATTTAAACAGTCTGTTTTCTTTTATCCTTATGCCATAGTGGGCATAAAGTATGACTCCTTGAGGCACACTAGTTGTTCAGTTTTTGTGTCAGATCTCCTAATTTTTAAGTGTTGACTTCAATATAAACTAGTATTCTAGTTTATATTGAGAAGAACTCAGTTAGAACTCCACATACACTAGTCATTCTCATTTCTCATCCCCAGTGTGCAAGAGGATTGGTGGGGAAATTCCAAAGACTTGTCACAAATTAAACATCTGCAAATAATAGTAAGGGGCTCTCAGGGAAGAAGACAAGAAACCAGGTCCTTGTTGGTGTCTGCGAGGGGGAGGATTTCAGGCAGGAAAGAAGAATGTCCTGCAGGTCAAAACTCTTCTCAGCCATGGGACATCTTATTGTCACCTTGGAAGAGCAATTTCATGGGGTTGGATAGCATCCAGCAGGAGTGTAATGAGGTGAAAAACAAAAAGTCCAAACACCAACAAATAAAATAAGGGATGTATGAATAACAGAAGTGAAAATAGGCAAGAAGGATAACAGAAGGAAGAAGGATGATATCATGATTCGAGAGGATGATGGTCGAACAAAGATGGAGGCATAGTAATGGATGGAGAACAAATTTCTGTTATGGGTGGAAGTCAAAGACAGCAAAGAAGGTTTTTAGTTGTTAAACCGAAGTCTTTGGAAACACTTAGAAAGTAGAGCAGGAGGAGAAGTGAGGATTCTGGAAGGGGATTAGAGGACCAGTCACTATTCGAGCATTCAAAGATAAAGGAAAAATTTAACGTAGCTTCATTAACAACAAAAATGCATGGGACTTGGTTAAGATTACTCCTGCTCCTCCAAAGGATGTAAATTTGGTTTCCTACACCAATATCAGACTATTCACAACCACCTAAAGCCCCGTTCCAAGGGATCTGACAGCCTCTTCCTATTCTATATTCACACAGGTACATAAATAAATTAAACCACAACAAAGGAGTAGACAATATAAGGAATCATTATTAGAGACATATTATTATTATTTGAAGTGTTTGCGATCCTTGGGATGAAGGCAAGAAGATTTACAGATTGTGCATTTGAGATGCTAGTAAGAAAGTACAAGTCTGTCTATGATAGGAAATCCCGGGACAATGGCTCAGCACCTGGTATATGATACCCTGGGTGACACTATGGAGGAGAACTCCAAGCCGGGTGAAATGGTATTTTTAAAAATCCCATGAAATACTTCCCAACCCACTAAATGGACACTGTGGTTTGTGCTGATGGTGCCAGTCTTCATTTGCAATCTTCCATCAGTTTGTGTGTCTGAATACCCTCTTCTCTACACACCTGGAAACAGTGGCTGAGCTGTGTGTGCGACATTCATCACTGCACACCTTGTTCCCAACACAGGGCTGCTCACACTATCCTGCTCAGCAGTCACTCGGAACATGAGTTAAATGACAGAAAAGAAGGGGGGGGGGGCATGGATGGGATGCCATGAATGGGAAATGGGAAATTCCCAGGTAAAAGGAACAAGAAATAATCTGGAACTTTTAGTGGAAAACATCCCTTCAAATCAGTGATGTAAAATAATATGACAAAAACATTTCCTTTGAAGCAGGAAGTAAAAGGAGGTGCATTGATTCTTTTCTGCCAGTAGCACTGCTTCAATCTGGTAAACAAACAAAAAATGGGTTATGTCTAAATAATATTCATCAACAATTCCATGTCTCACATTTCTTGAAAAGAATTATAAAATAACAGGATTTTTTAAAATTTGAAGCTGGGAACTGAACTCAGGAGTCTTACATGTTAACAAGTGCTAGACCATGGGCTAACATCCCTAACTCAAGTATTTTTTAAAAAACGGAACTCTAGAAGTGATTTCTTGGGTTGCCATTCAGCTTCCTACAAGGTCACTTTCAACAGTTCAGCCATGTTGGGGCCCTAATGAATAGTAAGTTGGATTCGCATCTGCCTGCCAAAAACAACCTTTGTGTATGCCAAGTACCGGAGCAGCCAAGTTATGGAAGGCATAAGGTATGCTTGACACCTTTGGCTCTTGGCAAAATAAGTCAAGGCTATGACTTGGCAGCTTTTTAGGGTGAACACATTGTCCCCTATTGCACAAAAAAGTCATTGGCTCGCTGAGGTATATTTGCTGATGTCAGCCAGAAATCAAAGTCCACGAGTTAATGTTTGAATATATTGTGTGTTGCCTTGTAAGTAATATCATCGTCTTTCTGTTCTGGTTGCCTTTTCTCTCCATTAAAACATTAAAACAAATGTTTTCTGTATTTAAGTAAAGGAAGCTGTTGTCTGATGTGGTTTTAAAATATTAATGTAGCGATCAGTATCTCTCCAGATGCAATAAGGTATACTTATTATGCAGAGGGATAGACATAAGTGGGTCTTGGAGTGGTGGGGACGAGCAAGGGATGACTTAGAAACTGAGAGGAAGACATGAAGAATCAAAACATCTCTAGCAGGGGCACAAGCTGCTACGGATTTTTATAATAAAGTCTGAGAAATAGATGTTCCCACAGAATGGGACCAAAGTCACTATACCTCATCCATCCTGTTATTCCCAGTATTAGACAAGACTGAGAGACCCTAAGGACATGGGGACTTATAAGGGCATGGTGGCCCACGTACTTATGAGCCGTGCTCAAGAGGGAAGGGCAGGAAGAGGCTGCTAAATTCAAGAGCAGTCAGAATGGCATAGACTGAAGGGAGGAAGGAAGAGCGAGGAAGAAAGGAAGGCGGAGGAGGGAAGATGGAAGGGCTGGTTTCTTTTATTGGATCCTCTGTGTGTGCATTTATTTTATAATGGATTGTCTAATAATCCTGGGGATGGAAAAATGTATGTTTTTCAACATGCACGTAACTGAATTAGTTAGACAATTGACTGGAGATAGAAAAATAATTGGACATTAAGCTGGCCAGTTTTAAATAAATCAAAGACAGCTTCTGGGACAAGTTATGTGAAAAAATGTAGAGTTCTTAGTTTATGCATCCAGCTAATAACTATTGAGAACCTGTCACGTGTGCTGAGGATTGATGAGGAATAAAGTCCTGTGCATAGGGGCTGGCATTCTGAGAGCTGGGGAAATTGCAAAACAAACTCCCAGTGCAAGAGACACTGAAGGAAGTGAAGGAGGCAGGTGACAAAGGAGAATACAGAACTTTCTGTGAATGGAAAGTGGGCCTCTCTTACTGGGGGCTCTTTCCCCAGACACGAGCCCTTGTTCTAGCAAGCAATCATCCGATGCATGAATCTAGTCTTTCAAAGTGACAGTGTTGCTGTTTGCTACAAGGCTGTTTGCAGGTACTTGGCTGTGTAGCTGTGTATTTTATGTCCAATTAGCTTATTTCTGTTTTGGGTAGTTCTTCAACGCTTCCTCTTTTAAATTCTAGAATTTGCCTATTGAGGTTGAATTTTGTAATTCCTCAGCATGGTGCGTGGGTGTACATGTGCATGTGTGCGTGTTGAGTGTAAATGTATGTGTGAGAAGCCACTTGTCTCTGACGCCTATGGGACCAGAGTGACAGGCACCAATGGCCATGCCACATTGCTTGCATGGGGGCTGGGAGCCAAACTCCTGCGCTCATGCTTGCACAGCGAGCACTTGTCCCCACAAGACCTCTCTCCAGCCCCGTGTACTGAAGTCTAAGCTAATGGGAATAATTCAGTTTATTCTGCTGGAAAGCCAAAGAAAGCATGCAATAGAAAAAACATTTTTAAATTAAGTATTATGTATAAAATATGAAAGATATTTGTTCAATAAAACTTTAAATTTTTACCTTAATTTTTTGTGTTTTCACTATGCTTATTTCTTAATTTTAGCATATAATAACTATTATTTTGTTAAAGGATATACTTTTAAATAAGATAAAATCCTGACTTTTGCACATTGGAAGAATACTGTGTAAATAGAACAACCGGATATAAACCACAAATTGCTTCCCTTCCCTGTCCAGTCTCTTTCAGAAATGTATTTCTTGGGGGGAAAAAAATCACCTTTAGAAGCATTTACATGTTAAGTCATATGATGGGTATCAGAACAAACTTGAGTATTATACTTAAGCCCCTATTTTGGAACTTACTAACTTTGTATTATGAAAATGAAAAATTTGGAACATAATATATATAACAATAACAATAGTATTCTTATTTATGCACATTGCACTCTTTTGAAACTGATTAATCAACAAGTATGATATAATTTAAAAGCTGATCCCATGCAGAAAAGGAAATTCTCTGATATCCTTAAATTCGACACTCAAAGTGATGCTTCCAGTCTCCAAGCCATCCAAGCCATCACATTCTATTTTCTGTTACGTTCTGGGCTTCTGGGTCAGCTGGTTTCTATCTTGTGAAAGTTTCAGTAGTGGGTTCATTTTATTGTTTTGTTGTGAAACTTTAGTGTTATTAATATATATGTGTGTATAGATGTACATATAGATGTACATACACACATATATGGTATTTACTGTATTTACTATGCTTTCTGAATTTTTGCTCCTTTTTTATCTTATTGATGTTGTGTTTAGTTCTTATTGATGTGGAATTTTACTTCGGAATGTATTTTGCACTCTGACTTTTCTTCATTATCTTTCTTGCACCATGTTAATTAGTGATAAGAAGAATATTGACCTATGGTTTGTAAATAACTTATTCCTTTTTTTTTACTTCTTATTTATTCCTTTTTTTAACTTCTTATTTCTAATTCTTACTTGAGTTTCCTATTTTTATTATGATAAATATAGGTGACTCTTTTTATTAATCCTCCTGTTTAGTATTATGTAGAATTTCCAACTTAAATATATCTATATTCCTACATTTTCTCCATTTCTTTAAAGACAAACATTGGAACACTTGAACAGATCCTTATTTCTTGTAATTTCATATTGGTGCCTTTTTTTTTGTCTTGTGTATGCATCTCCTCTGGGCTTCAAATATAACTATTAAAAATATTATTCACGATGTTTTATGTTGGCAACTATATTTTGATGTCTAACGACATTGTCATTGCCCATTAGTACTTTCTCATAGGTTCTTGCTCTTGTTTTATAAATGCAATTTGTTTCTTGACTCTCCTTGAAGTTACTAATCTTGCCAATGTATTTAGGTTTGCCATGTTCCTTTATTTCTAGTTCCCCAAGTATCAGTTTTGCTCTTTATTTTGTATCTTCTCTTCTCTGTTACTCTTTACCTTGTCTTTGTTGTTCATGTCTGCTTGAAGAATGTTATCAGTGTCCTGTCTGTCACTCACCCTCATCCTTTGAAAGTATTCAGCTGTTTTGGATGGGATGGAGATGAGTTGTAGCCTAGTACAGTTAAATCCTTCATCCACTCTTCTTCCTAGGTATCCAGGGTTAGATGGTAATGTCTTTCTTTAGCTAATATGATGTGTGTGCTCCTCTTCTGTTTAACTCAAACACTTTTGATAAACCCTGTCACCTCTCGCTGTATTTTCTAATGCTAATATCCTAGCGCCCTTAGGGAGTTTTTATATAATATCCTTTTGAGTTACAGAGCATTTCTAAGATATTAACTCATTTTGTCCTGACATTCAAGGTCATGGTACTGACAGTCATTGAGAGACAGAGCAAGTGACTGCTGACCCCTAGAGGATATTTGACATAATAAATAATCACTTTCAGTACTAAGATGTCAAGGACACATATGGCTACAAGGTATTTAGATCAGGATAATGCAGGCAGACCCGGAGCTTAGCATTAAGTGCTCAGTGACTAGCACCATGTAGTTAGGCTGAAATGGATGAAGAGCTGTCTCTAAAAAATAAATTTAATAACATTATTCATAATTTGTCATGTTGATCATCTTCCCATTTGTTCTGATAAATACCTCATTGATCTAATGTTCCAAACAGTTTAGCTTTGTTTCAAGTTCTCAGCTTCAGTATTATTGCTAGTCTAGGCTGGATAATTTTTGCAGCGCTTGTAGATTATCTAACAACATCCCTGGCTCTGACTCCTTATATGCCAATAGATGCTGTCTCCAGTATTATGGCCCAGAATGTCTTGATGCTTTACCATATGGCCAAGATGAAGTACCAAGAAGAACATGGGACCACTGTTTTCAAGTTAGGCAGGTTTAAATATGCACACTTAGCATATACACTTGAATGTACTAACTGTATGTATGTCTCTCTCCTTCTGCCTTTTTTTTTTTTTTTGCACAACACACCAATGCTCCCACTTCCTCCCATGTTAAGGATGAGAATAAATTTAACACTTTATTTAAATGAATAAGGAACTATTAGGGAAAAAATGTAATTCAAAACCGGTCAGTCGTTGCCCCTCTTAAGAGCCTTACTTTTGCTTCTGTTTTCTGATCATTAAGAGAATTGCAGATGTATCCCACTGAGGAAAGTGGTATGTTCCCACATGAATGCAAGACACTGTATCCTTCTGGTTAATCATTTCAAAGAGCTGTTGCTATTTGTGGCTACTACCAAAACAATGACCCAAGGTCATCTATTTTGGATAAAGTAATTCCTCTCTACTGAAATATTCTAAACTTTTGCTGTAAGGAACCAACTTATTAGAGGCTCCTGGGTATTAAATTTAACTTGTGTAAAACAGCAAGTTATTTTTCAGCAACTTTGGAGTATTGTTATTTTTTTTTCTTTTGAGTGGTGCTGGGGATAGAATTTAGGGTTGTGTGCACACTTGGTGAGCTCTCTCTCACTGAGCTCCACCCAGGCTCCTTCCGGGCCCATTTACTAAGTGAATAATTGAAGATAAATATAAATGGAGTTCTGTCACATTAGAAACTCACTATTTCTAATTCCTATGTAACAATCCCAACATTGTAGTCATCAACTTTCTAGAAAAGAAGATTGTTACATATGACAGTGTTACAGATGACAGAGATGGCAGTGTTTCAAATGACAGTGTTACAGAGGACAGTGTTACAGAGGACAATGTTACAGATGATGACAGTGTTACAGATAATGACAACAATGTTCCAGATGGTGACACTGTTCCAGATGATGAAAAATTACAGGTGATGAAAGTGTTACAGATAATGGCAACAATGTTACAGATGGTGACACTGTTACAGACGATGACAGTGTTACAGACGATGACAATGTTACAGATGATGACAGTGTTACAAATGATGATGACAATATTACAAATGACAGTGTACCCCTAGGGAAAGTTGGTGCAGTATTGAAAGGGCCGTTTCATTTCTCAGCCTGTCAAAAATCAATTCTCAAGAGCATTTCTACCAATGAATTTGAGTATTAGTTCAATTCTTTCTTTTGGATGGGGACGTGGAAGATGGTCAAGTCCTTGCCCACATGGCAGAAATGACTGCCCTGTTTGGGACTGACATCTCGGTCTTACTCTCGTCCTAGACTTGTTAGCCCGGGAAAGTTGGTTTTCTTACCAACTCATGTCTGAGAAATTATGAGCAGAGGAGTGAGAACATATTTAAACAATCAAATGTGACAGTTTATCTCTCTACATCTGTGGATGGGAGTGGGGGGAAAGCAAGGCATTCTAAAATAACAAAAATAAACAAACCCATCCCTCACCATTTCCCTTGGTTACTGTCTAGGACCGACTCCCTGGAGGCATAAAGCCTTCAGCACCTACTACAGTAAACACAGTAAAAAATTATGGCTTATTAACAAAAAACCTCCCAGGCTCCAATGTCAGAAGAATTTTACTACAATAGCAATTCCAATCCAATAAAATAATTCTGTTTAATCTGGAAAACTCCTTAAAAATTGTTTCAAGAGATTAAAAACAATAAACACTCAAAACTTATTAGCATACAGGAACTCATGAAGGAGGTAAATATTTTTTATTGTTTTATTTTCTAAAGATTCTCATGCTTGGAAATTCCCACACTAAAAATTATATAAAAGCTAGGCCTGGTGACACAGGCCTGTAATCATAGCTTGCTGGAAGAATGAGGCCGGAGGATTAGAGGTTCAAGGCCTGTCTAGGCTACAGAGTCAGTTTGAGGCCAGGCTAAACAGCTTAGTGAGACCCTGTCTCAAAAAAAAATGACTAAAAAGAAGGCTGGGTATACAGCTCAGGGGAAGAATATTTGTCTAGGATTCACAAGGCCCTCAGTTCGATGCCCAGGTCTTTATACACATATAAAAAGAAGAAAACATTTGAAGACATGTATAATGGCAATTCACAGATGAGTGGGATATTTCCTAGCAAATGTTTAACATCCAATTCTTTTAAAATATAAACAGAAGATCAGTTTTATTTGTAGTGCTCACCAGATTCTATGTGGTGCAGAATTTCCCACCATGGATCAATTTGTACTTCAGTGTGACCTGGGACATGGAACTAGGAGGTGATGACAGTGGGCTCAAAATACAATATTTTCAATGTGTGGATACTGTAGACTTGAAGAATCTCAAGGGTGGGAACGCAAATAAAAAGTAACATAAAATAATTAGCAAGAAAATCAATATTATCTTTGCATTAATGTAATTTATTTAGCCATAAATTTATCCTTTAACTTTTAGCAGCAGTTGTGCTTGTCCGGTACTCTGCAGCGTTTGCCCTCCTCTGGTTCCATTCCAAAAGCACACCACTGATATTTCATTTGCATGCAGGCCTCCTGAAAGGTTAATAGGTATCGGGAACATCAATTTCTAAAGTATTTTAAAGTAATTTCCTGGCTGGATTGATGTATATTCATTCACTTCTGTGGGTCAGGTGGCTTTCAGAACCTAGGCCCTTAGCATGTGACTCAGGGATAGAGCACTGGTCTAGCATGCACACTATCCTGGGTTCCTTCCCCAGCACCAAAAGAAAGAAAGAATGGACAAGCTAAACAAAATAAGAATTTTGTATGCCAATTCCCTGGTAAATTTATTGCATTATTTTATACGTAGTTTGTCTCTACATACGTCTGTGTACCATATGCATGCCTGATCCTCACCAGGCCAGAGATCCCCCTGGAACTGGAGTTACAGATAGTTATGAAAAACCATATGGGTACTTGGAGTCAAACCTAGGAGAGTAGTAAATGCAATATTCGTAACAACTGAGCCCTTTTGGGAATTATTTTAGTATGAAACATGACCAAAGGGAAAGTTCAGGACTACTTGTTCATGTTGTCAACACTGAAAATCTTTATAAAGGAATGGAAGTCACCGTGGCTTGCACAAGGACACTGGAAGAATCAATAAGGACCCAACTCTAGGGGGTAGGTGCTTTCCCTCATAAGAATCATATACAATCAAAAGATGCTCTCAGCCCTGACAGATTTCCCCAACTTCACCCTTCCAACAATTACTTCATCACCTTTCATGAGAAAACACGGAAGGGAAAACCTGATTCTTTGACAAGAATGCCGCTTTTTGCTTCTGTTTGGTTTTTCTCTAAGGCTAAGAAAAGGGAGCATGAACTTACCTCTCTCCGCTGTTCTGTGTGCCTAATCCAAGACCATTTGGGATTCCATGTCTTTCACAACCTACCATATGATTGATATTCTCTCCAAGTCTTCCACATGGAATATATAACCTACAAGTCTCTGTATTACCTACTTTTCAGTTTCTGTAATAAAATATCATAACCTAGGAAACTTGTAGACGAGAGAGTTCGTGTGGAATCTCTTTCCAGTGGGACAGTGCACAATGACAGGAAAAGCATAGTGGCAGGCAGCCAGAACAGTAAGCTATGAGATCCCATCTCTGGCCAAAGAATATATTGGAAGTGGGGCGAGGCTATAAACTCTCAGACTCCACCTCCAACACTATCCTTTCTCTAGGAAGGCTGCACCATATCCCTAAACAGTGCCACCATCTGGAGGCCATCATCACCATGTATTCAGACACATGGGCCTATGGGGACATTTCTCAGACCACCATAATCTTCTTGTTAATCACATATCTTCATTTTGGCCTTTATTCTAACAAACATTTTTTTTTCCTAGCTTCCTAAGGAAACCCTTTCCTTCTTGAAAGTATCCTGCTATTACTCAGCTGCTAATATATTCATTTAACAAATATTTATCGAGTTCTCCTCTGTGTCAGGTACTGTTCTTGACATTGAGAAATTAGTCATAAAAAAAGTTTTATTTCTTTCCTCTATTAAAGAATTCATTTTTATTGAAAGATATTGAAGAAAGACAGTAAATAAAGAAAAAATGAACAAATTAAAGAGAAAGGTGTGCATTTTGCAACAGAGGAAAGTCACTTCCAGATGACCTCACGATGACCTTTGAGGTGAGATATGGATGAGTAAAGTCTCACAGTGGGCCAAAGTAGATAGGCAAGAATGAGAGAAAGAAAGAAAGAAAGAAAGAAAGAAAGAAAGAAAGAAAGAAAGAAAGAAAGAAAGAAAGAAGGAAGGAAGGAAGGAAGGAAGGAAGGAAGGAAGGAAGGAAGGAAGGAAAGAAAGAAAGAAAGAAAGAAAGAAAGAAAGAAAGAAAGAAAGAAAGAAAGAAAGACCCACTCTAATTTCTTTGATGTTAGAATACTGACTGCAGCACTGAAGGCAAACAGGAAAGGCAGGGGCTTCCTTCTAAGGAGATCATTATTAAATTCTTCACTCTCTGCACCACAAAATGGAGATTGTCTTGACGCATATTCTGTCACTTGTCCTAATACACATCTGTCATTTGTATACTTTCAAAACTCCCACAATATCTTGAGGATTTAGTTTCTTCACTAGCTCCTGAGAATATGCAAACCAGTACCCAGATGCCAGTTTCTGCCCGATGCTCTAGTTCCCTCGCTACTCCAGGTATATGACAGTCACAGGCGTCATTGCCTTCTACTGGGACTTTCTGCAGAAGCACATTTTTCTCTCTTCCCCAAAATTCTGACTTGTTTAAAAGTTGTAGATTGCTAATATTGAAAAATATTTCTAAGATGAAAAGTCCCTTGCACAGAAATTCTGGAAATCAAAGAGCGATAGCCCCATTTTATAAAAGTTAACAGTTCATTTCAAAAACAATTCAAAGAGCTGAAAACACTAAAACAAAGTTCCAGTTGCCTTTCATGGATGAAATCTCATGCCTTAAAATAACCAACTAATGGACAAACATTCTATGGCTGTCTTTGTCGATTACCATGGTTCTCTTTACTTGGTAACATCATTAATGTAAAGAGTATTTAAAGTGAAAGGCATAGAAGGGTGTATCATTTACTGGACTTTAGTATCTAAGAGAAGGGATCTTACACCCAGCTGTCTATGGATACTGAGTGATGACTGAATCTCCATAAGATTTTATTTCCTATTAAAATGAACAGCATTTTAATACTACATTAATGTCTGATATCAAAAGAAATTAACGTTAAAGAAATAATGACTATAATTATCCCATTGAAGTTGAAGATAAGATAATCAAAATATTACACCAAAAGAACAAATTACTCAGATGTCTTATTTTGAATTAGAAAATACTACTGGCAAAGTCATTAAGATTAATAGACATTTTAAAAATAACATTAGATACTTGTATGTATTTTTAGGGTACAGTGTAAAAGCTGATACTTGTATACAACATGCAATGATGAAAGTCAACCTAATTACCACTTCTTTCTCCTCAAATAGCTATCATTTTATAATAGTTTTCTAGTTATTCTGAAACATATAATAAATTACTGTGTATTACTATAATTGCATTACTATACTATAGAACACTAGGGATAATTCCCCCCACTGTATCTCAGTTTCTGCTCTCTAGTCTCCCTGTGTCCCTTCCAGGCAGCCTTCCCAGGCTCTATTGACTGCTCTTTGAGCATCTGCTTCTACGAGGCCAATGTTTTTAGTGTCCAAAAATGTGAGGGAACTTGTGGTGTTAGTCTTTCAGATCATGATTATTTTGAGTTATTGATTTCCATCCCTGCTGTCACAAATGACAGAATTTCACTGATTTACGATGGGATGGCACTCTCTTCTATAGACAATAGGAACCTGATGCCAATGGAAAAGAATGGAGGATACAGAAATGGATTTCTATACTTATTAATCAACTGGTTTCTACAAGGTTGATAAAAAAATCTTTTTTTTGTAGTACTTTTATTGAGCTATACATTTTTCTCCACTCCTCTCCCTTCCCCCTCCTACCCTTTCCCATGACCCCCATGCTCCCAATTTACTCAAGATATCTTGTCTCTTTCTCCTTCCTATGTAAATCTATGTATGTGTCTCTTCTCTTTGTTGTCTAGGTACTCTGGGGTTGTAGACTGTAGGTTGGTTTTTTTATTTGCTTTATGTCTAGAAGCCACTTATGAGTGAGTACATATTATATTTGTCTTTCTGGGTCTAGGTTACCTCACTCAATATGTTTTTTTCTAGATCCATTCATTTGTATGCAAATTTCAGGATGTCATTATTTTTTTTTTTACCACTGTGTAGTACAAGCAAGTGGTGGGGAATTGGATATATAAGCTGGAGAATTAAGTGGGTTCCTAGTTCTTACAACATAAAAAAACTTACTAAAATACAACAAAAACCTAAATGTAGGATTTGAAATGATTGAACTACTAGGAAAAATCAAACTATAGTACTCAAATGTGTGGGCATTGACCAAGATTCTATGGATAATAAAAGCAAAAATCAGCAAATGAGGTTATGTCAAATGAAGGAGCTTCTACTCAGCAGGGGATATAATCACAGAGGGAACAGAAAACACGCAGAATGGAGAAACTATTAGCATATATTATATAATAAAGTCATAAGTTTTCATATACACATAATAACTTTGATCACATTCATCCTCAAAGCAAACATTTCCACTCAAGCTGTTTCTTTTAACCTTCTCAAATAGTCCTCATCCTATTTTTTAAAATCCATATTCCACATACAACATTTGAGTTTCTGGTTTGGTATCTAATTTCATCTATTTTCATATAATTATATTATTTAATCCTTCATTTTGGTTAACCCAAAGGCTCCACTAACTATGAACCTCACATATTCCTTATCCATTCATTTGCTGGTGTGCATCTAGGTTAATTCTAGGTCTTGGCTATTGTGAATAGTTCCGAAATAAAAACTATGCAAACATCTTTATGGTGTACTAACTTAGAGTCCTTTGGGTCTATGGTCAGAAGCAATATTGATGGATCATATGATAGTTCTCTTTTGAGATTTTTTTTTTTTTTTTTTTTTTTGAAATTCACATAGCGGCTGGACCAGGTTACATTCTAACCTGAAATTCACATAGTGGCTGGACCAGGTTACATTCTAACCAAAAGTATGTAAGATCCTTTCCCCCATATTCTTACTAGAATTTGTTGTTTGTTTTTAATAACAGTCATTCTGTCAATTATGCAGGGCTCACAGGTACTCACAGAGATGGAAGCAGAAGTCACAGAACCTGCAGAAGTCTGCACTTAGGTCCTCTGCATATGCTAAGGTTGGTTAGCTTGGGGTCTGTGGGACTCCTAACAGTGGCAGAAAGGGTGTATCTGACTCTTTTGCCTGCTCATGGAACTCTTCCTCTTACTGGATCACCTCATCCAGCCTCGTTTATGTCTAGCCTTATTGCATCTTCTTATGCCATTTCTGCTGACATCCCTGGGAGACATGTTCTTTTCTGAAGGGAAATAGAGGAGCAGCGGATCCGGGGGATATTGAGGACTGGAGTGAAGACTGGAAGGAGTGGGGGGAGAGGAAAGTGCAGCCAGGATGCTTTGTATGAGAGAAGAATAAAGAAAAAGAAAAGGTAGCAGGCATTCTGATGAGAGTGGGGTAGAAATCTCAATGAATTTTGATTTGCATTTTCTGATGTAGAATGAAACTGGAAATTTCTCCCACTTACTACTCATTTGTACTCCTTTTGATAATTGTCTGCTCCTTTGCCCATTTGTTGGGTGTATGATTTCTTTTTGATGTTGAATTTGTTGAATTCTTTGTATGTTTTGGATATTAACCCCCTTTCTGGTTATTAGTCTACACACTACACAGTATGTAGACTGACTCTGAACCCTGGTAACTACTTTTCTTTGTAGAAGGTTTTTAAATTTTATATAATTCTACATGTCAATTCTTGGCATTATTTCTGGAGTTACTTTTCAGAAAAGCCTTTGCCTGTGCCTATGTATTTAATGAAGTGTTTATGTTTTGTTGGAGAAGTTTCTAAATTTCAAGTCTTGTGTTAAGATATTTGATCCATAATGGTAGAAAAGACAGAATTATCCATCTGACAAGAGACTACTATTTAGAGAGAGAGAGACAAAGTGTGTGTGTGTGTGTGTGTGTGTGTAACTCAGTGACCAAACTATAAATTAAAACAAATCAATTATTATTGTTTCTGTATACACAGTAGTAATAAATTTATTAACTTAAAACTTTTAATATCTTGTCTAAAAGCACTAAAGAAAATCTTAAAGTTTTTTTTTTTTTAAAGCAGAACAGAAGTAGAGAGCTGGTCAGCACCTTGACTTCCCAGAGAACTGCTTTCCTTGGCTTTGTCATTCATTTCTTGGCGTGTTCAAAGCAATACAGTTACTTGTCCACTGTATAAATAAAATGATACTCCATATTTATTCTCTCTCCCCTTCTCTCTCCTGTATATGTGTCTGTGAGTATGCATGTCTGTGTGCCTGTGTATGCATGTCTCTTTCTGTGCAAACATGTACATGTGTATCTCTGTGTATGTGTTATGGGGTTATTTGTTCTTCATTAAGTTATCCACCTGTCTAAGATTGTTCTGTGATCTTTGTATAATTTGACTTTGGAGCAGATACATTTTAATTTGTTAACTCTACTGCCTGTGAACATTTGTACTTTTTGTAGTATGGAAGCTAACAGCATCATTCATAGTTAATACTCCTACCGTAAGAAGTTCATGATAAGAATATGTGGGTTTAGAGATTTTCGTCACCACAATGCATATATATGTGAAATTTTTGAGCTTGACAGATAAGGAAATGAGTCTCAATATAAGAAAAACTAAATTATTTTATGATCTAATATAAATTATTATAGTATTCAATAATTATATTGAATGGAAAAGCAAAATATTAAGCAGATAAAACATTGCCTTTCCTTCTTAATGAAAATATTTATTTTATTTTGAATTATGCCTGTCTGTGTATGTGCTAATGTGCATGTACATGCAAGTACACTTGGAAGCTAAAGTTCTCCTAGAGCTGGAGCTACAGACCATTGTGAGCCACCTGACATGGATGCTGGGGACTGAGCTCTACGAGAATAGTGCATGCCCTTAATCAGTGAGCCAGTTCTCCAGCTCCTCTTGTCTGTTCTTCTAGAAAGAAGGAAATAACTGAATAGCAAGTTTCTTTTATGTTTTTGAGGAGGTACAATTTAGTATAGTTCTATGAAATATTCAAATGAGGCAACATAAGTTCATTCCTCCGAATCTGAAAACCACTTGCGGAAAACCTGACATTGTAAGCCGTGAGTAACCTGCCCACATCTTACCAATAGAACAGCATGAGAAAGGGAAAGTACCATTTTCAACATCTGTCTGCTCACATGAATGAGAACAACAGCCAGGAGGGCAAATGAAATTTGACTAATCCAACTCGCAAAGAATTAGTAAGCCATGCATTCATCCATCAAATATTGATACGGCACCATCGCTGTGTTACAGCCCATCGGTGTGTTACAGGATATAGACAGGCAGGCCCAGCACCTGCTTGTGGGGAACTCAGAGTGACAGGCAAGTGAAGGATGTTATAGATAAATATTTGCATCCCAGAGTGGTTGGTGCTGTAGAGGAACTTTCAGTGGATAATGAATGGAGGTTTCCTCCCTGAGAAAGTCAGAGACTACTTCTGAAAGGACAGGAAACTGCAAGAGGGACTCAATATGGGTTGGAGTTGGACAAAAAAATAGAAGCAAGATCCAGGCTAGAATGGAGAAGTGTTCCTGACATGGGCAGTCACAAGTGTTTATTAAGTGTAGGGTGAAAGAGAAATATACACAGAGAGATCATTGGGAAGTCAGTGAACCGAATGCAGAATGCTTTTTTTTTTTTTTTTTGGATTTTTTGAGACAGGGTTTCTCCGTAGCTTTTGGTTCCTGTCCTGGAACTAGCTCTTGTAGTCCAGGCTGGACTCAAACTCACAGAGATCTGCCTGCCTCTGCCTCCCGAGTGCTGGGATTGAAGGCGTGCGCCACCATCGCCTGGCTGCAGAATCCTTTTAAATGTTATTGTTTGTCAGGAGACACTGTTGCCTTTGATTTGGGTTACCTATTTATTACTCACTCACTGTTAAAGATGTACTGCTAGCATGTGAGGGGCGGCTCCTGTGATCGGAGGGTCCTACATTTGATCAAATGCTCCACACCCATCATTGTAAATCCTTAGTCATTCTGAGTACGAGATGCCACATTGTTGTTGTGAATTTGTCCTTATAAATCTGTTAGAGTCGGCATTTCCATTCCTTCATTTCAGAAGTCAGGATCTAAAGAGCAAAACAACACTCTGTACATTACTTGGCTATGTAGTAAAGATAGAGCCCAAGCGATTCTTGATACCAAAGTCATCAAGCCTGATTGCTTTTCTCCAATGTTCAAGGTAAATGAGCAGAAAACAAGCACCATTACAGTTTAATCAGAGTCAAAATACAGGCATGGTGGTGATCACATGTAATTCCACTGTGTGAGATGTAGAGGCAGGAGAATAAAGAATTCAAGGTCATCTTCTGCTGTATAGTGAGTTCCAAACCATCCTGGGCTATATGGGACTCTCTCGCAAAAGAATGAATACAAAAAACAATCTGAGTTAGTATACTAAATTAGAAAGAAAAAGAAATAAATCAGTACAAAAGGAAAGATATGGATTTAATGGGTAATTTAAGAACAAATAAATAAAATCTGGTTATGGCGAGCATGATTCTGAACAGGTAAGGAACCCAAATTAGTCACTGTAAAGTCGTCTCCTGAAGAAAATGCTACTCTGACCTCAAAATTGTCTCAAGGTGAACCTGGCATCTTGTACAATGCAGGCCAACTCAGTGCAGATCTAAATCTTCTTTCATAATTTATGCAAGAGAAGCAAAGGGTTCTCGCTTTGTCCAGGAACCAGGAACAGACGGGAGGCTAGACATGGCTACTCCTGTGTGAGGCTTCATCAGAACTTCTCTGTCCTCTGAGCATGTTACTTAGGTCTGCATCTAACTTGGATTCCAGCGCCTGCTTCAGAACCACAGCCTACTCGGAGGAAGGGTCATCTTTAGCTGTCCTCATAGTCTTAAGGCACAAAGCTCACTCCTTGAACTAAGGGAATGTCTTCACATTTTCGTGCATACCTCATGTAAATTTGGAAGGAGAAAGAAAGTTTTTTAAGTACTTGCAAAGTTCACCCTTCTTGGAAAACTAGCAAGGCCAAATTCCATGATATTAAAGAATAGCTTCCTAGAACATTCCTGATTTGTTCATTCTGTTTGAGATGAAGCCTTGAGGTTATCCCGAAGCACCTGTGGATTTTAGGGGCCAAGCAGAGACCACAAAAAAGCATGCCTATTACATAAAGGGAGTGTTTTTCCTAAGTATATCCATTACATTTTTTATAATAAAAACAGCATAATTCTCTTGTGATTCATTTCTTCAGCTTCCAAAAATATCAGCTACACCTAAATGCTATTTTGTGGAAATAGGCACATCTGGAATGAATAAATTGGCCCAGTGGTAGTGTTAATGACCGTATTTGTGCACAATAGTCCCCCAAGGCAGAAGTGTGGGACAAAGTTTCAGTGTCCCCTGGTAGACGGGCAAGGTTTGACATACTAGGGCCAGGGCTGAGATGAGACCCAGCAAGCCTGCTCCAAACCTTTAGAGCAAAAACTTCAGTCAAAGATGTCAATAAAGACAGAGCAAAGGTTGGGAGCAAGTCAGAAACGCCACGTGTTTAAATCCAATATTTGGACTCTACACTAAAGGGAGCAGCATATTCAGGGTCATTGGAAGATGTCCTTCTAGAAGGACAGCTGAAGAGACCCAAGGTACATGGAGACAGGGTCTATTAGTTCAGCCTCTGGCATCAGTTAGTCACTGTTGGGTTGTGTGGTATACATTCAAGAGATTGAATTCAAAGTCCGTATGATGATGAAGCCTTCAGAGGAAAGAGGACAGTTTTCTTACCCTAAAGTCATCTTTCGCTACCTTGACTGCACATCAGGATCACGTGGGGAGCTTTTAAAACTCCACATGCCCAAGTGGTATCCCATAGCAATTATGGCAGAGTCTCAGGGGTTGGAGTCTAGGCCTTGCTATAACGTTAGGGTGCCCCTGGGTCCACTTTACAGCAAGACTGAGAATGGATGGTTTGAAGTAAGATGTTTACTGAAGTACTTGTGGCTTGTTTTAGCCACTTAAGTAGCATACACTCACATTGGTAATAACTCACCATCCACTGCGGCGTACTTGAGCAGGCTTGTACTCAGGTTCCTCATAGTGTGTGCAGATAACTAAGGAGCCTCGCATCACTGTAAGGATTCAGTGCACACCACCAAAGCCTGGGACCTCTAACCAAGAGCTCAAGCTGCCACTCCGAGAGCCACAGGTGCACAGTGAAAGGAGATAAAGAAGAAGATTCACTGGTGCAAGTGTGCATTCTCAGGATTCATTTGTATAAAAATCTTGGTTGTCATTATAAGGATTTTCTTTTTATTCTAAATTGCCTTACCAATCCTTCCACTCAGCCATGGTCCGGATTAAATATGTTCATTCTTGGTCATGTGTAAATAAAAGATTGAGACTGGAAAGATGACTTGTTTGCTAAAATGCATGCCAGATAAACATGGGGACCTGAGTTCTGATCCCTAGCAAATATGTAAAAGTCATGCACAGTGGTGCACATCTGTAACACTAGAATTTATGAGGAAGAGACCTTCACATACATATGTGCATACCTGCATGAACACATACATATGATGCACACACACAAATAAAATCTGGATGTGGATACTTATATGAATACTTCACAGAAAAATGATGAACACCCCAGCAGAATGATCCCGCAGGTCAAGCAGCTGTGAACCACATCTTAAAACTTGAATAACAGTCCCATGCTTATAATAGATTTCAAAACTTCTACAAGAAATAAGAGCAACAGTCTCAAGTTTGTATTCTTAAAAAAGAAGGAAAGGGCAAGTCATGCCTGTACTGTTTTCATAATTTTGATTGTGAATGGATATTTCTTACAGAGTTGATTCCTAAAACATTTCTTAAGAAAAAAAAAAACTGGGGAAAAAAAAACCTTTAAACTCTGCTACTGTGGTCAAAATCAGAGAGCAAACTGTCATGTCTTCTGTGGTTTATTCTGTTTACATCTCACAAGCAAGACTGATTCACTGTCATTAGAGACATCAGTCAAATGAAATCCCATGGTAGGAACCTCTCTCTTTCTTAGATCATGGCCTTGTTTTTGTGATGTTCTCTGTCCTTGTAAAACAAGTTCCTTTGGGGATGGAGAGATAGCTCAGTGGTTCAGAGGACACGGATTCAGTTTCGAACACCCACGTGGTGGCTTACGACCATCTGTAACCTCAGTGCCAGGAGTCCTCAGCAAAGTTCCCGGGTCTCTCCACCATCAGGCATGCATGCAGCTCAAACATACATATGCAGGCAAAATACCATGCCCATAAAATAACAATAAATAAATCTTTAAAATATAGTAAAAATAATACCTTTATCACACATTTATTATTTTCTCACAGATATTTTCTTGATGCTTATTTTATTCCATACATCAAGCTTATAAATGCACATTTTTAAATTTAAGAATTTCTCTGCAAATACAGCAAAAGGACACCACAAAGATCACATTTGTTGTTTGGTATAACCTATTTGACAGGCTCAACAGGCTAACAATACTGTGGTTACAGAGAAAGCATACACCGCATCTGAGTCCCAGCACAGTTATTGAGTGTGCTCTCCAGCTCACTACATAGCCAAGCTTCGGTGTAAACAAATACCACATGAGAGTGCAGTGAACCAAGCAAGCTTCCCACACCAACACTAGCCAAGCTATTATACACCAACACTAACTGTGGACTCGGAGATGATGACATTAACTGTCTCCCCGCCACACACACAGATCTAAGTTATCACCCAGTCCTCTCAGGTGCCTTTCTTGCCCCACCTTTCCCAACCCCCAGTGGAACATCTCTTCATGCTAGAGAACTCTGAAGTTCAGGCAGATCAAACAGCTTAGCCAGCTAGGCTATAGGCAGCCAAGCAAGGACCAACTCAGATCTCCAAAATTAAACCCACTGTACCTTTTTACTTAATGGAATATACTAAATTGCTTTACTCCCAGAAAAACAATTCTGTTCACATTGGTAGCACTAAAGCTGAAGTTAACCTGGTGGACAAGCTTCAATTTATTTTAATTAAGGAAGGTACATATTTATACATATGCATCATATAAATATTTATGAACATTAACTGTATCCAATATATTAAATATACTTAATCTGTTTCACATAGATATTCAAAATGTACCTTCAAGTATATGTTATCAAAGACAAAATAGTATGGGAATAATAATTTTACTTTGGTCAAAATGTCTAAGACTTCATTGAGAACACAGAATAGAGGGTGGAATCCAAGACTATGGTTCTGTAGGGATTTTGTTGTCAGTTGATTGACTGCTTTTCACAGTGCCTAGGATAGAACTCAGGCCTCATGCAGGCTAAGAAAGAACTCCAATGATCTACACAGGCTCCAGAGTTACACAGAGAAACCCTGTCTCAGAAAAAGCAAACAAACAAGCAGACAAAGAAACAAAACACCCTTTATGTGTCTTCTGTAATCCACAGCATCTGCCTCATAGTCCACAGCAATCTTATTAGAGGAAGCATTCAAATATTATGTACAACGTCTTGAATTACTTAGGCCTATTCATTTACTAGAGGAAGTCATCACTGGTTCTAAGACTAGCTCAAGAAAGATGTCTAATTAATTTTAGTGGCATGGAAGGAAAACTTTGCATGCTGAATATGGGTTCTAAGCTTCAGTAATTCTGAGATATGCTTTTCAGGGTCAAATTGACAATAGGAACAGATCCTTGAAGAAATAACGAGGCCAAAGCATCCTTGTCCCTACCTCTTCTCTTGTTTTTCCTAGGATTGCTTAAGTGGAAACTGCAGATAAAGTTACCCAACTTATTCACCCACCACGGTATTATTTTTAAATATATGTCATCCGATAATGGGCTAGGAGAAACGAAGGTTAGTTTCAATTTTTTCAGTTAGCTGATTGTGCTATGCTTGAGTTTATCATGCCATCTCCAAATGATGTTTTTTTAGGGACAATGTAAGCTCTTCGGCAGGGATAAAGAGCACAGGAAATGTTACATGAAGTGTAAAAATGTACTATTTAGTGTCATCCTAGATCGCTCAGTGGAAAGAAAACTCAAGCGTGTGTGTATCTATTTCCATTTTTTTTTTAATTTTAACTTGGCATGTCAAATTGGTTCCTATTTTTATTTCTTGAGAAAATAACGTGTTTGGCTGTTATTTACTAAAACCACATGTGAGCCTTTGCATGTGCATACACGCGAGCATTCTGTTTGGCAGTTCTGATTCACTGTCTGGCTCACACATACCATAATTACCCATATTCATACGCATATCACAGTCTTTCTAATCAAAGACAACACTACTGATGCAGAAACTCCCAACTGGGGTGTGAGCGAAGGAAGTGCCCCACGATCCTGGCTGATTGGATCACCAGTCTGGACTTTGAAGTCTGAACTGGCTACTTGGAGTATGTGGCCTCCAAAATTCTGCATTTTTTCCTGTCTCCTGGCAACATCGCGTATTTGTACTCTGGCTTCCACATCCCTATCCACAAAGGTCTGCTGCTGTTTTAGAGTTTAAAACAACAATTGGCCAAGTTGTCTGGGTTTGAACAATCAGAATGACTGAAGGCCTTCCCTGCCTCTGTTTACACAGGCAGTCACTGGACTGCCTACCCTCCTGGTAGCAGAATGCCTTCTCTTCTAAGAGTTTGTTTCTTTTATTAGGACAGCCCACAAGAGTTCTAACAGTGTTATCTTCGTCTTCTTTAGGATTGAACCCACATGAGTTGAATCTAGGGCTGGGAGAATAGGGTGGGAAGCTAGAAGGAACTTGGAAAGTAGCTAAGGCAAAAATGTTATTGGTGTGACAGTTCCCTGAAGATCAAGGCACTTCTGTACTTACGGTTAAACTCAGAAGTCAGCTACTGCAGTGGCTCCTATAGATGTCACCTCCTTCTAGACGACAGTACTCTTCTTAATCCCCCACATTCCCTTTCCTGTCCCACCTCCCGCTCTGAGGCAACCTGCAGTAGATCTAGAAATGGTCAGAATTTCACAGGCTGTTTTCTTTGGTTCTGACTGAGAGCACCTCTCATTGACAGCTGATATGAAGAGAACCTTCCGTCGGCTGGGTGTTTGGATCTTAGCATTGTGGACTGACCTGGATCAGTGCTATTGTGGATTGCAGAACATTAGCAGAATTCGCAGCCTCGCCCACCTAAATACCAGTGAACCTACCCACCCTTCCCTCTTGTAGCAATCAACAATGGTTCTGGACATTGCTCAATGTCTCCCAGGGAGTAAACTCTCTGAAAGAAGCTAACATTTCTTTGGAAACTGCTATGGCAGATGTGTGCTAGCTGTTGTGTGTAATCTGCCAATCATCCTTTGGAGTCTGACCCCATTTTTGTACATTAGGGACCTGAGCAAAGGCAGGGAAAAGTGTTTTGTTGCTGCTGCTGTTACTTGTTACTTTTGTTAGCTTCTTTCCTAATGGTCAACAATAAAAATAAATTATAACCGGCAAACTGAATTTATTCCTAGAGAAAAAAAGACCTTATTTATTCTATAAAATGTCTCTATACTTTTTGTATTCTCCCAAATCAAGTATGAAAAGCCAATAATTACTATTTGGTGGGGATTTATTTATCTGAATTGAAGTTTCTTTCTCCTTTTGATTCCTATAACATTGGAAAGGAATCAAATTATCTTGAATTTTTTTATTCCTGTCAGTTTCAGGAGCTGCAAGCCATCTCTGGGCTAATACCCGTCACTTGCCCAGTGCAGGTTCCTTGAATAGCCAGTTTCCTGCTCTGTTTCTTTGTGTTCATGTGCCGGCTGTTCTTAGCTTTTTGTTTATGATCTTCCAACCAACTCAGTACAATGTCTCTCAATCTCATTTGAAAGCAAGAGAAGCAGTATCCCATTGAGCACATAAAAAAAAAAAATAATGTTGCTTAGTATTAGAGTATTTTTGCAAGCTTGTGAAAACACTGGTATTTCATGTAGAATTTTCACCCTCATCCTTATGAAACCATAAATGTTTTTCTTTTAAAACCATTTTGAGTTATTAGTTTTTCTCCATTTTTATATATTTTAACAGCATTATAAATCAAGGTGGACTGGGCATGGAAAACTAACAACCATATATGTTAGTGTCCAAAAGAAAGATACTATTTCATGTTTAAGGTTTATTGCCAGGTATAACGCTTCCAAATTTTCAGGATACTTCTTTATTTAAAACAAAATTTATGCCTCTAATCCCAGCACTTAAGAGGCAGAGGCAGGCAGATCTCTGTGAGTTCAAGGCCACCCTGGTCTATAAAGTGAGTCCCAGAACAGCCAGGGCTACACAGAGAAGCTTTGTCTCAAAAACAAATTGTAATAAATATATGCTAAAGGGTATGGGCTTTTGTTTTTTGCAATAATTATTGGTATGCAGCCCCCCCCCAGGCTTGCCTTCAGTTTGTTAACCCCCTGCCTCCTCCTCAGGAGTACTGGTATCATGACCAAGATCCTTGTCTTCTAAAGGCACTTTGGTGTTGCTTGGTTGGTTGGTTTTGTTCCTTGAGGGAACCAGCAGAGTGATCAAGCCAGTTTGAAAGATTTTCAGAGAAACATCCTATTTGGAATCATTAGAAGAAATAATACTTGGTTAAGACTATTATTTTTGAACTGGTTAATCCTCTACCGAGCAATAAAACCATAATTTAGAGGTTTATTTTTCATATAAGACTGAAGACATTTGTATCCTACTAGACAGACTCATTCTATTGGACAAAGTCATTTGCATTTCTGTAAGATTTCTGCAGGCTGGTGTCTGCTTTCACAGAAACACAAACCATCTCCTCAAAAAGAAAATGTGTCACAAAACTGAGCGAGGATCATATGGACTTGCGGAGTCTGGAGCAGTTATCTCGGGGCCTACATGGGTCTGCACCAGGTCCTCTGTGGACACGACAGCTCTCTGTTTAGTGCCTTCGTGGGACTCTGAAAGGGAAGAATGATTCTTGTGCCCTCTCTTGGGCTCTTTTATTTTTCTGTTGGCTTATCTGGTCCAACTTCATTATGATGGGTTTTGTTTTATCTTATGAAGTTTTGTTTTGTTTATGTTTTGCTGTTATCTCTTAGAAGCCTGTTCTTTTCTAATAAGAGACAGAAAGGGCGTGCATTTAGATGGGAGAGGAGGTGAGGAGAAACTGGGAAGAGTAGAGGGAGGGAAAACTGTATTCAGATTTTAGTGTATGGGGGAAAATCTGTTTAATAAAAGGAAAAAATTTAAAAAAAAAAACAGTCTCAAAATGTATTAAATGAAGATTTCAGGCTAGGGTGTAGCTTGGTGATGGAGTCCTTGAATATCATATACAAGGCCTTTTTTTCCCACCCATCACTACAAGAGAAAAGCCAGTTTCTCTAGAAAGTTACCCTTGATTGCCTGTTTGTTATTAGGAGGGGAAAAAATGACATTGGAAAAGTAACACAAACACACTGTACAAAGTTTTGAAATGTACTAAGCTTTTGAAAAGAAATCCTCAAATGACTGCCAGCAAACCACAAACACAGTTAATAGTCATAATTTCTTACAAGTTTTTTTCTAAAATTTTAAGGTAGAATTTTTGTTGTGAAGGGAAAAATTGGTTGTGTGTTTTCCCACATTATCTAATTAAAATGTTAAATGACACACAGTGGTGGATCACAACCTTAGTGCCGTACTGCCCAGGTGGAGGCACAAGTTTCTCAAGTTCCAAGCTACTTGGAAAGTTTCAGGGCAGCCTGGTAAACCCAGCAAGACACTAATCATAGGTGTGAGATTGGGGGAGAAGCAGAAGAGAGAAGACAGAAAGAAAAGAAGGGAGGGGAAGGGAAAGGAAGACATGGACATGATAATGCTCTAGCAGTTTATATGTCGGGAGTCTTTTAAGGATGTTTCCTAACCTTGTGCTATTTGCTGTATTATGTTAGAATGCAAAGCATTGAAAACTATATATTAATGGTATAATTTTGGCCTAATTAAAAAAACATAAAAACATAATAAAGTTTGCTCTCACTTATCCCAAAATATTGCTTTTGAGCTATGACCACCGTCCTGTCGCTGTGTGACTAAACTTTTCCTGAGGAGGCACAACAAGTCTACTCACTCCATCTAGCAGGTCTGCCACAGACCAAAGTATGGATACCACCAAAGTCCAACTTAGTGAACCAACGAGTTTGATTGAGTTCTTTACAGAAGTATGGCTGAGGGGTTATTCATAGGAGCAGAAATGACTCAAAGATAGCTGCATAAACAATGTCTACCCCAGTACTGGTGACAGTTCATAAAAGCTGGGAAACTGGAGCACTCTGTCCATCCTGAAGACAACTCAGAAGGTTGGAGAGTGTCCCTTCAAAGTGACAGTAAGCGAAGTTTCTCTTCTGGACCACCCGCTCTCAAATAACCACACAGAGACTTATTATTGATTTCAAGTCCTCAGTCAATAGCTTAGACTTATTGCTAACTGGCTCTTATATCTTAAAGTAACTTGTATTTCTTACCTATGCTCTGTTACATATCAGTACCTTTTTCAGCATAGCATATTCATCTCCTGCTTCTGCTGTGTCTCCTCAGTTTGGCTCTCTCACCTAACTACTTCCTGGCTGGCTATTGGCCATTCAGTTCTTTATTAACAATGAGAGCAGCACATCTTCACAGTGTACAAAAGGATTATTCTACAGCAGTGACTCTCTTCTAAACCTCTTATAGACTGGTTGGCTGGTTTCAGCTTCTTACAGGCAGCGTGACTGGTCTCAGTTTTCTTTGCAGCTTTTATCCTTTGAGAGGCATCTTTTCAGCTCAGGGTTGTTAAACTGAGAGATCTCAGCTTTTGTTGTTTACTCTGGCAGGGAGGGCCTCATGAATCTGATCAGTTTCAGGGACTTCCTGGAGCTATTTTGAATTGTTGGTCTTCTTGTTTAAGGAACTTCCATTGCAGGATGGAATGTTTCAATCTATAAGAAAACTGTTATACAAAACTTGGTTTTGGTAGTCATTACTTTTCATATTTATCTTCATAGATATGTATGTTGTATTTTTATTGGTTCTTTGATTTCCATGTAAATGTTTATCTTTTTCTCCCAATTCTTCCTCAATTTGTTCTTCCTTTCTCTACTCACCCAAGGTTATGACAATCATTTTTAAAAAAAATCTTCAAGACCAATTTTGTGAGAAGAAAAAAGATCAGTTTATGCTGCCCAAATACCTTCGGATTTGAGGTCTTGTGCTGGAGACTGTTCAGCTTCCCAAGGGCTGCACTCTTAGAGTTGCCTTTCCTTCTCTCAGGGGTTAGCAGATGCCAGTAGCTCCATGGCTTCAGGTAGAACTGGATGCTCATTTCTCTCCTTGCTCGAATTTGTCTGGCATAGACTGGCATGGGTCTTTTGCATGCTGTTATAATCACCATGAGTTATTTTGTAACCACTTGTATAAAGTACATACTATTTTTTCATACTTTGAACTTTATACATAATTTGCTTATAATAAGATGAAACAAAAACGGCCATATCAAAGTTGAACAAGGCATGCCAACAGGAGGAAACGAGCCATAAGAGAAAGCAAAAAAATCAGAGACGCACTAATTTATACCTCAGGAGTCCCATAAAATACTAACTGAAAGCTATAAAACATACACAGAAGACTTGGTGCAGACCCGTGCAGGCCCTATGCTTGCTGTTTTAGTTTCTGTGAGTTCATATGAACTTTGTTTCAGCTGATTTAAGGGCCTTGTTCTGCTGTCATCATTCCCCTCTGACTCTAACATTTTTCCTGACTTTATCTTCAAGTCTCACTGAGGGGAATAATTTGATGGAGACATTCCATTCAGAGCTGTATGTTCAAAAGTCTTTCTGTGTAACGTCTGAATGGGGGTCTCTGTATTTGTTCCCATCTGCCACAGGAGGAAGCTTCTGTGATGATGGTTGAACAAGGCACTGATCTGTGGGTATATACAATGTCATTGGGAGTCATTTTATTGACACATTTTTTTAGACCAGTAGTATTTGGTTTTACCTGAGGTCTCTGAGTCAACTAAGACATTGGTTGGTTAATTTCACAAGCTTTGTGCCACCATTGCCCTAGCATATTTTGTAGGCAGGACAGATAGTAAGACAGTAGATCAAAGGTTTTGTGGCTGGGTTGGTCTTTGTAGAGCAAATGGATTCAATTCCAAGAACTCATATAGTGGCTCCAACCATCTTTGACTCCAGTTCCAGGATCTCCAGTGCCTTCTTCTGATCTCTTTGAGCATGAGGCTCATACATAATACACATACATAGAGACGAAATACTCGTATACATAAAATGAAAAAGTCTAAAAAAATTAAAATCCTTGTGAAAGGTTAGAGTATAGGTTGGTGATAGAGGACTTGCTTTGTAGGTATAAGGTTCTATATTTGACCATTCACACTGAAAAAAAAATAAGATACACAGCATAATGTTTAGATGCCCATTATGTTTTACTGTATATCTACACAGTGAGACAAAAGTGAACCTTCATTTTCCAGCACACAGCGAAAGCAACTAAAACTGAACTTCGGCACTAACCATTTGACCTGAAATCAGAAGCTAGAAAACAGCGTGGGGAATGAGTTTCTTCACACCGGCTTTGGTGGTGATTATTTCAAATCTCACAAAAAAACTTAGGAGAACAAAAACAAGAGTAAGCTGTTGCCTATGACATTCGCTGTCCCATACAGCACTTGTGGAAATACATTCTAAACATTACTGGTAGTTTGTATACTGAATTATATAGGGGACAAAAGCTATTTCCAATATTTTTAAATGACTATCTTAAAAGTACATGTTCAGTACAGATGCAATATTCTTCAGATAATTAGTGGATCCCACAGAGGCTGAACCTACAGACAGGAATATCTGGTTACTGCGTTGTGGGAATAGAGAGTCTAAAATATGAGCCACGACAACTTCAGGTCCAGGGTGCCTCTCAGACGACAACTTTCAAGTTACTCCTTATCCCTAACTGCTGGCAGCCACGCGACTGTCCTTCATTTCAAGGACTTTATATAAATGGAGTGGCACAGCACGGAGCTACGGCCCAGGAGTGCACCAAAGGGGCCTCCTGGCATAGTTGTTGTCGGGGCTGACAAGTTTCTTTGGAGAATCACTAGAAGTACGGAAAGCTTTTAGGTCACGTACTGCCTGCCACAACTACACAACAATCCCACTCTGCTGGACGGCCATGATAGTGTAAAGAAAGAGTGACTGTGTTTTCATAAATCTTTATGAGTGAATAAAGGCAGAAACTTCATCGTGTGTCACAAAACGCCCTTCTGCTTTGGATAACTCTGCCAAACATTTGAAAGTGTGAAGCATCTAGTTTGGTGACACAAACCTATAATTCCAACTATTTGGGAGACTGAGGCAAAGCCTACCTGGGCTACAGAATGGACAAATGGCTAGCCTGAGCAACTCAGTGAGAACCTGTCATGAAATTCAAAACTGAGCTACTAGAAAACATAAACCCTTCGCTTGAAGGTTGACAGTTGGCTTTGTTTCTCACCACCCCACCCTTTTGGCCTGGGTTTTCTCAGTGGAGCTGAGCTGGTGGCCAGCAGAGCCTCAGGGATCTGCCCATTTGCATCTCTCCCCTCAACTGTGCTGGGGTAACAGGCATGCAGCTGCCATTGGCAACCCTTGCACAGCGGGAGGGCTAGGGATTTGAACTAAGGTTGTCACGCTGTACGGCCAGCACTTTTACCCTTGGGCCATCCCTGTTTTATATTTTCTAGATAGTTACCCTTTGTAATATGCATTGTGCCAAGGTCCTTGGGGCACAGAAGGAATCACTTTGGTTTTGTAAAGTGTGTGTGATTTCTTGTGGGGTTGGTTTTTCTTGTTACTAGTGTTTGAAGATAGGGTCTGGTTTTATAGCCCAGTCTCTTGTTAGGTAGTCCAGGCTTCCCTTCAACCCAGTCCTACCTACTTCAGTCTCTGAGTGCTGGTATTTTAGGCCACTACACCTGGATTGAAAATGTCTTTTGAAGACAGGTTTTCAATTTTAGATAAAATAAATTTAATCAAGCAGTACTTGACTGGGAATGTAATTATGTGCTCAGAGAACTTGGAAGGCAACAAAAGAGAAAAGAAAAAGATCACTTTCCTACATACAAAAAGAGAGTCTGTCTTCATCGGGTGAGAGCAGAAGGATGTTCTCACTGTTCTCCGAGACTCTTCAGGACAGTAGTTGAACGCGAACAGCGTATCCGGTTGCGCAATCCGTTGTTCTACAGTGCAGAAAGTAGCTTTAAAAGCCCTGTTGTGGCCAGGGCTGCCTGAAGGCATGCATCTGATATTAATGAAGTGTTACTCTGCTTTGACAAGTTTACAGGCGTCTCTCTTCTGAGCCAGCTGACGTAATTCAAAGTAGGAAAAGACCCTCCCACTTGGCATTGGTTCACTGACTGTGATGGGCTCCTCTGCCTCGCCTGAAGTGGTCCCGGAATCAGAGAAAGCTCTTGACATCTGAAGAACTTTAGAAAGCCACGAAGTCATACTGACTAAGAATACACATCTCAAACCAGCAGGGAAAACTGTAGCCCGTGGTATTTTCCTCATTAGCACAGCAAGGCTCGGCCACCTTTAACTGGTACCTGGTTCTTGTGCCTGTAGACTCTTTCTCCGGAGTTCTTCACACTTTTGGAATTGGTCTGGAATGCTTGACAGGCACCTTGTGTCTTCTCTAACTCAATGCAGTATTCCTGGGGTAAGGAGACGGGGGCGGGAGGGGGGGGGGCTGTCCAGAAGAACTGTGTGCTCTGGAGAGAAATGAGAATGTACCGAGCTTTTAATGCGCCCTAGCTACAATCACGCTAGCTGCTTTGCTGTGTAAAACGTTTCCTGCCTTGCCAAAATATCACACGCATTTGTGCTTATTTGAATACTGAGGTGGGTGAAGTAATTAAAACAGTAACTCTGGTTTCAAATAGTCTTTATGAGATTCCATTAGTAGCTCGGGGAGGGAGTTAGGGTCAGGCGAGCTTGAAAGAGACAAAATATGCTTTCTGTCTGCAAGCAGGTACTTGTTGAAGACCCCTCTGGCAGCTTGGGCACTGTACTTTTGGCTTCTTTCTTCTTGAGACCTTTCTAAAAATCCAGATGCTTTAACTTCAAGTGTTACAAATTAAGATCGTATTGTACTCTATCTTTTTTTTTTTTTTACATTTTGAATATATAAAGTTTGGACAAGAGAGCCTACTGTTTAAGACACTTAAAAGTGTGGCACCTTACCATACAAAGACTGTTATGTGTTTTAGATTCTGGACTTTTACAAAAATGTTCGTATGTCATATGTTATTAGTGACATGTAAAGCAAGTTTTTAGTGTAATCTTATAATAATCATTAAGTTATTATGCATCAACAACATCATCTAAGACTAGAAATAATGGCATTTGTGTTTAAGATGTCAAACAAATTTTCAAGCAAATTGTATTACTGGGGATGTTATTATTTTCCTTTTTCCTGAGAAAAACTTTGGAAAAACAAAACAGCACCAACAATTAAATTACAGCTCGTAAATATCAGTCATGAGGTTACAAATGCATGTTGGTTGGATACACAAATATTTGATAATCAATTACATTCAGATAGGCTAAAAGTTCTTACTACATTTCCTGATTGTTTCAACCTGCACCACTCTTGGTTTAAGAAAGGAAAATACATGGTAAGAAAATAGTTGTGTGGTAACCATTTGTTCTGAACTCCGTCACATAAAAATATCAGCACAAATATCAGTAAAGCTGAGGGCCCTGGGCTTCATTCTGTGTGATTCATAACTAGATGACTTTTTATGTTTTCTAAGGACACAGAACTTGCTCCTTCTGTTGGCACACATTCAGTTTTGTGTATGTGCAGGCTGGGGATGAAAGTTAGTGGTAGAGTCCTTGCTTAACTTGCACAAGGCACTGGGTTCAGTCCCCAAGGCTAAAAGTAAAATTGTCTGTACTGTAACTTATATTCCTTCTGGCTCTGACGTGGCTGCCAACTTATTAACTAATACAAAGGGTTTCTGGATGTTAGAAATAATTAATTTACCAATTTTTAAAATGTTATGTCTGATATAGAAATTAGTCAATACCTCTTTTGCTGTGCCTTCTTTCAGTGGCATCTGGAATTATCTTCTCTAGTAAGCTTCTTTCAGTGGCATCTGGAATTATCTTCTCTGGTAAGCTTCCTTGCTTTCTAAGAACTGTCTCAGGAGTGAAATAGCTACTTCATTTTTTTTCCTACAGAGAAATATTAACTAAGAAACTAGGATTAACAACTGATAATGAACTTTTACAACTCACAATCTGGACTCTAACTGCATTTCGTTTGTACTTAGAAACTGGGGGCGATGGTGTCGTGATTATTTAACTGTAGTGGCGATCTGTGTGACTCTAAATGGGTAGTCTATCCTATCGTTAACTTCACTCCTGTCTTGAAGTACTGATGAAGCTGCCTAAGGAGGTTTGTCCTTTTAAACTTCTTTCCCAAGCCCTGGATTTCTGTTCCCTTTGACCTGACTAGTACTCATTTTAGGTTTTTATTGTTGTTTGGTTGACTTAGGGGGCAGCATCTTTCTTTGTAGTCCAGGCTAGCCTACAACTCACGCTCTTCACTTTTCAACCTCCCACATACTGGGAAGACAGAAAAGCACCACCACACTTGTTAATTTTTGAGGCAGGGCCTTACTATTTTGTCCACCTTGGCCTTAAACTCATAATCTCCTTGTGTCAGCTGCCTGAGTACCTGAAATCACAGGTGTATGTCTAGTTTTGTTCGCCTGTGCTTGAGTAGGATTCAAATGAATGGATCTTTTTTAATGATTAAAGCTTAAAGTAACACTTCATCAAAACATTATTCTAGCGTGTTTAACATGATACTTTTTCTCAAATTTTCCCAGTAATGACAGAAAGCATTCTCTCAAGACTGGGCAGTCATACAGGGAATTGTTTGATAGATATGTTGACATATATGTCATTACGTGCATCCACGCATATATTACAGAACAGCTTTTGAGACTGTCAAATGAGCTACATGCTTTTTGTTCTTGCTTTAATCCATGTATGATTCTGTGTTATATCTGGTTTTCCCAAAGTTATTTCAAATCCCAACTACATGAAGACAGATTTGAAAAACACTTAATTTTCATCTCACCTTGAAATGATATTGATAAATCAGTGCATTTTGTAGAGATGCTTTTTAGTACAAAAGCCAACTAATGTATGTATGTACGTCAGATTCCGTGGACTTGCTGCTTCTCATGTATGCTGGTCTTGCTGGCGCATGAGTTGCTTGAAAATGACTTATCCATTGGCTGCAGTTGCGTAGAATCATTGTTAAAGCAAGAAGGCTACTTCTTCTGTGTCTTTGCATGCTTTTCTCCCTGGATCAATGACCACTCAGATATGCCCAAGCCTTTCTGACTCATTTTAAACAGTAACCAGAATGGTTCCTCTGACTTCAGTTTACAGCAAGTGCTTGCACCTGGTCAGTCTTGACGCTGAATTCTATATATTCCCCTTACTGTATTTAGAGATTTGCAAGTATTTTGTCCTCTTTTATGACATCTGTAAAATTAAGAAGAATAATATACATTTGCAAGAGGATTTAAAGCAAATCAGAATGCATATAGACTCTGATTATACGAAATGGTGTTTGCAGTTATTAAAGGAATACAGATGTCTTCCTGCATCTTCTGAAATGACTTGTAATGAAGGCACTTTCCTCTGTGACACAAACTGGTATTCATGATGGGAAACAAGGAAAGTTATCTTCTTTGCTGACACAGAGGAGTAAGGGCCCCCTGAGAAGGGACTCTTCACTGGGTATCTGTGGCTTGTTTATCAGAGAGTTGGATGGGAGGGCAGTACAACCCTCTGAACCTGTGTAAATACATCAGTATATCAACTATGGTCATTTTCTGCTTTCAATTGGTTCTCAAAGTTATCTTCATCCACCAAACGGTGAAGAAAAAGTGCTTAGGTATGGAACAAAGGGGATAATGGGAGTTAAATGTTCCAAGAGAACTGTCTTTTTTAAAATGAATTTTCTTTCTCTTTCTTTATTCTTTTATGATTAGAGCAACTCAAGTGATCACTAGGGACAATAACATCACAGCTATTTAACAGTAACACAATGTGCATGGTTCATGTTGGAAGTTTTACCCTGTGGTTCCGTTCATTCCTGTTGCAGCATTTTGGAAAATCTACACAGGAACATTTGTTCTTTTAAACGCCTTTCAAAAGCCGAAACTTTTTGTTCCCTTTGGTCTGACTATTGCCCACTTTAGGTTTTATTGATTATTTAGATTTAGGGAACGTTAGCTTATGAGCATGCATTTCCCTTCCTTTATATATTTATGAAGGCATATAATGGCCTAAGGCTACAGGTTTGTTCATCTTTTTACAAATAAACTTTGAATTTAAATGCAAGCATGATGCCAGTAAGTCTTCGTGAACTATATAGGTACCCAAAGATGCTGGCCTCATCACCTAGAGCTGCCAGCCTATTGCTGTCACCTTGTCACATTAATTGTCTTATGAGAGTGATGGTTTTGTGCACTCCTGACAGATTTGCCAAATTATTTTATTACTAAAGCTTATAGACATGAAGAAGCATTTTACCCTTCAGAAATTACTTAAGTTACTACAATTAAAAGTGGAAGAAACCTGAAGGAGATGCCAGGGGTGTGGGGGCAGCTCACCACAGCACGGTGCTCGGGCAGGAACTTACACCGCTTACACTGGCATGCTGTAGTCGAGTCCCGTTCAACAGTTGCGTGTGCTTTAACAGTTGTCTCTGCAGTGCGTACGCTTTCGTGGACTACCTTTGCCCTTCGACCTTACGTTGACATCACAGTTCAGTCACAGTGCTATGTAATATTGTGTAGATTTGCCATTATTTGTCCAAATATAATTATTATTTGTTGTTGAACTTTTATGTGTATATTTGTGTATGCATACGCATGTGGGTATGTGCACATGTGCAGGCTCACATAGAAAACAGAGGTTAGATATCAAGTTAATCTTCCTCAAATTTTCTCCATCTTAGTTTTTGAGACAATATTTGAGAGATCAGTAAACCTGGAGTAATTATCAATTCAACCAAACTGACTAGCCAATGAGCTTCAGGAATTAGTCTGTCATCATTTTTCCCTACCCCAGAGCTGGAGTTAGGGACACAAACCACCACCCCTGGTCTTTTGTGTGAGTGCTTGGAGTCTAAACTCAGGTTTTATGGTAATATGGCAAGAAGTTTACCAAATGAGCCATTTCTCTAGACGCGGTTATTGGATTTCAGACCAATCTATAATTTTATTTTTGTAGACAAACTTGTAGTAACAGTTGTAACTATATAGTTTTTGAGCCAATGGAATAATTTCTATTGACCTAATTCTCAGATATGGGTCTATTTGCATCAATAGGTAGGTTTAAATGTTCTTATTCTCTCTGGCTCTGCCTTTGATATTTCTTGTTGAAGTGAATCTATTGACAATGCTACTATCACAATATATTATCAAGAGTCTGAAGCAAAGGAACATAAAACCAGCCTGGGCAATATGGTAAGACCTCATTTAAGAAAGTAAAATAAGTCAATCTTATAAAACTCTTGACATTATTCAAATAGCGAAATCATTTAAATGATTTAGAGAGCTGTTAAGTGTTACACAGAATCAGACAAAAGCTACTTCCAGCATAAGATGCAGTTAAATATGAGAAGCAATGTTGCCTCACTTTTATGCCATAGTTTTTCATTGTCAAGTATAGCCAAAGCCAAGAAAGCATACTCTGCACTGATTAGGGGCTAGCAGGCTTGGCAAAGGGACCGTTAGTCTTGTGAGTGTTCTCTTTTCTACTGGCCATTTAGAGACCTGCCTCTCTTCCCGTTAAGAACCTTAAGCTCTTTTTGCTGTCTGGTTGAACCTGTAGCCTCCTGAATGCTGGCCAAGTGATCTACCACCGAGCTTTGCCCCAGCCACGAGAACTGGAATTTCCTATGCTGTTTCTTAGTAAGGGAAATCAAAGTTGTTGCCATTTTGATCTTTGTGTAAATTATGTCATTTGTTAGCCTTATAAATGATAATGACCTGATTTTAGTCTAATTTCTTCACTTCGTTACCTAACAGTGGCATTTTACCCATCAAAAAAACAAAATCTGCCTTTCAGAGTCATCTGAGGTCCTCATCTACACTACCAGCACACGCGATAGGCATACTGTTGTTGGGAAGGTGGGTGCCACTGATGCTGGCATCAACTCAGATCAAACAGGGCTTGCAGTTCCCATGTAATAACTGAGCAGACTTCAGTATACTTAAAAATCACAAAAGCATGTGATTCAATTTTTGATACTTTCCCTGCGACCCAGTTTGTAGCAAGATAATTAACAGTACTAGGTGTGTGCGTGTGTATGTGTGTATGTATGTGGGCATTTATATAGGTGCTGGGGGTGGGAGTGAACGTCCTTTTAGCCTGCTCCATCACTTCCCACATTTCCTTAAGACAGGCCTTCACGCTAAACCTGGAGCTCGGCTGTGGCCTGATTGAGCCTTCTCTACTCACCTCACCACAGTATTGAGGTTATAGGCACATAGTCATGCCCAGCTTTCTACTGTTGGGGTCTAAGTTCAAGTCCCCATACTTAGACAACAAATGCTCTTATCCACTGAGCCATCTATCTAGTTTCAATCTATTTGTTTTAAACATAGTAAATGAATTTAATCTTAATGTTCTTTACTCTACTGTCCCCATTGTCCTGTCTAAGAGGATGGAAAGACTCAGGAGCTGACACAACATTCTCAAAGCACCTTGGGTGGGATAGTGATTTATCAACTAGTTAGTCTTTCAGGCCTAGGAAATACTTGAAGAAAGCATATTCAATAAAAAAAAATACCATTTTCGTTTTGTTTTCTGTAGCAGTGTAGACATTTCTGTGGCATGAGAAGTCCCGAGATTGAAATTCCCATGTGAGAATCATGCTTTTGGCTGTTTTGTGACCTGGTTTAATAAGGTTGAATGTTCAATAAAAATACTTGGAAGACTTCTCCAAAAGCGAAGTTCCACATCAGGAGGTTTTGTGTATCCAGCTCAGCTTAGCTTCCAGGATTTTACAGTGTCCTGCAAATAATTTATGCTAATTTGACTTTTGGGTATTTTTGAAAAAAGGTTGTGTAAGCTTTCAAACACAACAATGTAAAAAAATAGCTGTCGTGTGGTGGCCAAGAATATTAATCGCCTACACACGACACAAATCAACAACGATATGAAGTTAAATGAAGGTGAGGAAATTACCTAGTGCTCCGACAGCAAAATAAAAAGATAGATTTGGGCATATGCAAATTCTGAGAACAAAAAGCCATGAATCTTCATAGTATAAACATGGCAATTTAGGTAGAATGTTCAGAAAATAGAAATCAGTTGAAGATTTGAAACTTGTAGAGTTCACTTTAAATGATCTTGTTTGCCGAGTGGCAACAATTCCTGAGTCAATTTGCCAACCGCCCCTTTAAAATGATTCAATTAAGATACATATGTTTCACATTGTAGTTGGAAGGGGAAACCCAATGTAGCTCTGTGGACTCAATTTGAGCATAGTAAAAACTGATATTTTTAAGAGACCCCAATGTTGTTCCTTCTTTGTGTCCATAGGAAAGACGGCGATTTACAGGACTCTATGGGGGCTTTGGTAGGTTTGGACTTCTCACGAGAACCTCCAGTTCACTGTCCCTGTGTGACTTTTAAGGGTGAGAGAGAGACTACCCCTGAGACAGCTAGTTGGTAGAGCTGTTGTTGAGAAGTGATCATTTAAAGAGACTCCAAAACAAAACAAAGCAGTTTTCACTGAGATGTGGATTAGTAACACTTCCCAAGCTAACTAACAAGGGAAAGTACCTGTGAATAGCAATGACTCCTACGCTAATGCAGTATGTGCTTAGGACAGAGAAAATAGATGGCATTTTGGCTTCTACAGCCAAGTGGCATGCTTGACCTCTCTAGGACATTTTTCCACTCCTGAAGCATAAACTTGACTTTTAAAATGCTGTGAAAGCTAGGAACCATTGTGTATATTGTTATGCCCAGGTCCGCGAAGGCCACCCCAAAAAGGAGACTGAGTTCCATCTGTAAAAGCAAAGAGCCTTTATTTTATACAAGTTTGCACACTCGGTCTCTCCATGTGTCCAACGTATTGGAATAATCGAAGAACTCCGGGCTCAGTTAGAGTTGGGTTTTTATAGTAGTAAAGGTGGGGGTGAGGGGTTTCTGAGGTTCACGACCCCTGATTGGGTGACTTTTGTCTAGGGGTGTCCTGGTGAGTGTGCTGGCAGGTGATCCTATCTACAAGGGTTGGAACTTTAGGCATTTCCTTTGGATGGTCTGTTCTTTTTTTTTTTTTTTTTTTTTTTTTTTTATTTATTTTTTTTTTATTAATTAATTAATTTAATTATTAAAGATTTCTGCCTCTTCCCCACCACCACCTCCCGTTCCCTCCCCCTCCCCCAATCAAGTCTTCCTTCCTCCTCAGCCCAAAGAGCAAGCAGGTTTCTCTGCCCTGTGGGAGGTCCAAGGACCACCCACCTGCATCCAAGTCTATTAAGGTGAGCATCCAAACTACCTGGGCTCCCACAAAGCCATTACATGCAATAGGATCAAGAACCCATTGCCATTGTTCTTCAGTTCTCAGTAGTCCTCATTGTCAATTATGTTCAGCGAGACCGGTTTTGTCCCATGCTTTTTCAGTCCCCGGCCAGCTGGCCTTGGTGAGTTCCCGATAGATCATCCCCATTGCCTCAGTGTGTGGGTGCACCCCTCGCCGTCCTGAGTTCCTTGCTCGTGCTCACTCTCCTTCTGCTCCTCCTTTGGATCGTGAGACTTCAGTCCAGTGCTCCAATGTTGGTCTCTGTCTCTGTCTTCTTTCATCGCCTGATGAAGGTTAATATTCAGGGGGATGCTTATATGTTTTTCTTTGGGTTCACCTTCTTATTTAGCTTCTCTAGAGTCACGAATTATAGTCTCAATGTCCTTTATTTATGGCTAGAAACCAAATATGAGTGAGTACATCCCATGTTCCTCTTTTTGGGTCTGGCTTACCTCACTCAGGATAGTGTTTTCAATTTCCGTCCATTTATATGCAAAATTCAAGAAGTCATTGTTTTTTACTGCTGAGTAGTACTCTAATATGTATATATTCCATACTTTCTTCATCCATTCTTCCACTGAAGGACATCTAGGTTGTTTCCAGGTTCTGGCAATTACAAACAATGCTGCTATGAACATAGTTGAGCATATACTTTTGTTGTATGTTTGGGCATCTCTTGGGTATATTCCCAATAGTGGTATTGCTGGGTCAAGAGGTAGGTTGAACCCGACTTTCCTGAGAAACCGCCACACTGCTTTCCAAAGTGGTTGCACAAGTTTGCATTCCCACCAGCAATGGATGAGAGTGCCCCTTTCTCCACAACCTCTCCAGCAGAGGCTATCATTGGTGTTTTTGATTTTAGCCATTCTGACCGGTGTAAGATGGTATCTTAATGTTGTCTTGATTTGCATTTCCCTGATTGCTAAGGAAGTTGAGCATGATCTTAAGTGACTTTTGGCCATTTGAACTTCTTCTGTTGAAAAGTCTCTGTTCAGCTCAGTGCCCCATTTTATAATTGGATTGATTAACCTTTTACGGTCTAATTTCTTGAGTTCTTTGTATATTTTGGATATCAGACCTTTGTCAGTTGCGGGGTTGGTGAAGATCTTCTCCCAGTCAGTGGGTTGCCTTTCTGTCTTAGTGACAGTGTCCTTTGCTTTACAGAAGCTTCTCAGTCTCAGGAGGTCCCATTTATTCAATGATGTCCTTAGTGTTTGTGCTGCTGGGGTTGTACGTAGGAAGTGTTCTCCTGTGCCCATGTGTTGTAGAGTACTTCCCACTTTCTCTTCTATCAGATTCAGTGTGTTTGGACTGATATTGAGGTCTTTAATCCATTTGGACTTGAGTTTTGTGCATGGTGATATATATGGATCTATTTTCATTCTTCTACAGATTGACTTCCAGTTTTGCCAGCATAATTTGTTGAAGATGCTCTCTTTTTTCCATTGTATACTTTTAGCTCCTTTATCGAAAATCAGGTGTTCATAGGTTTGTGGGCTAAAGTCAGGGTCTTCTATTCTATTCCATTGGTCGACTTCTCTGTTTTTATGCCAGTACCAAGCCGTTTTCAGTACTGTAGCTCTGTAATAGAGTTTGAAGTCAGGGATGGTAATGCCTCCAGACAATCCTTTATTGTATAAGATTGTTTTGGCTATCCTGGGTTTTTTGTTTTTCCATATAAAGTTGATTATTGTCTTCTCCAGATCTGTGAAGAATTTTGATGGGATTTTGATGGGGATTGCGTTGAATCTATAGATTGCTTTTGGTAGAATTGCCATTTTTACTATGTTGATCCTCCCAATCCAAGAGCAAGGGAGGTCCTTCCATTTTCTGGTGTCCTCTTCAATTTCTTTCTTCAAAGACTTAAAGTTCTTGCCAAATAGATCTTTCACTTCCTTGGTCAGAGTTACCCCAAGGTATTTTATGCTATTTGTGGCTATCGTGAAAGGTGATGCTTCTCTGATTTCCCTCTCTGCTTCCTTATCCTTAGTGTATAGGAAGGCAACTGATTTTTTGGAGTTGATTTTGTATCCTGCCACATTACCAAAGGTGTTTATCAGCTGTAGGAGTTCTTTGGTAGAGTTTTTGGGGTCGGTTATGTATACTATCATATCATCTGCAAATAATGAAAGCTTAACTTCTTCCTTTCCAATACGGATCCCCTTGATCCCCTTATGTTGTCTTATTGCTATTGCTAGAACTTCAAGCACTATATTGAAGAGGTATGGAGAGAGTGGACATCCTTGTCGTGTTCCTGATTTTAGTGGGATGGCTTTGAGTTTTTCTCCATTTAATTTAATGTTAGCTGTCGGCTTGCTGTAAATAGCTTTTATTATATTTAGGTATGCCCCTTGTATCCCTAATCTCTCCAAGACCTTTATCATAAAGGAGTGTTGAATTTTGTCGAATGCTTTTTCAGCATCTAATGAAATGATCATATGGTTTTTTTCTTTCAGTTTATTTATATGGTTGATTACATTGATAGATTTGCGTATGTTGAACCAGCCCTGCATCTCTGGAATGAAGCCTACTTGATCATAATGGATAACTTTTCTAATGTGTTCTTGGATTCGGTTTGCCAGTATTTTATTGAGAATTTTTGCGTCGATGTTCATGAGTGAGATAGGCCTGTAATTCTCTTTCTTGGTTGGGTCTTTGTGTGGTTTTGGTATCAGGGTAACTGTAGCTTCATAAAAGGAATTTGGCAATGACTCTTCTGTTTCTATATTGTGAAATACATTAAGAAGTATAGGTATTAGCTCTTCTTGGAAGTTCTGGTAGAATTCTGCATTGAAACCATCTGGCCCTGGGCTTTTTTTGGAAGGGAGATTTTTGATAACTGTTTCTAATTCTTCGCGACTAACAGGTCTATTTAGATCGTTCACCTGGTCTTGGTTTAGGTTTGGTATATGGTACTTATCTAAAAAAGTGTCCATTTCTTTTGCATTTTCCAGTTTTGTGGCATACAGGCTTTTGTAGTAAGATCTAAGGATTCTCTGAATTTCCTCTGTGTCTGTGGTTATGTCCCCCTTTTCATTTCTGATCTTATTTATTTGCGTGTTCTCTCTCTGTCGTTTAATTAGTTTGGATAGGGGTTTGTCAATCTTGTTGATTTTCTCCAAGAACCAACTTTTTGTTTCATTGATTCTTTGGACTGTTTTCTGTGTTTCTATTTTGTTGATTTCTGCCCTCAGTTTGATTATTTCCAGTCTTCTACTCCTCCTGGGTGCGTCTGCTTCTTTTTTTTCTAGAGCTTTCAGGTGTGCTGTTAAGTCCCCAATGTATGCTTTCTCCGTTTTCTTTAAGTGGGCACTTAGTGCTATGAACTTTCCTCTTAGCACTGCTTTCATCGTGTCCCATAGGTTTGAGTATGTTGTCTCTTTGTTTTCATTAAATTCAAGGAAGACTTTAATTTCTTTCTTAATTTCTTCCTTGACCCAGGTGTGGTTCAGTAGTTGACTGTTCAGTTTCCATGAGTTTGCCAGCTTTCTGGGGGTAGCTTTGTTGGTGGCTTCTAACTTTAATCCGTGGTGATCTGATAAGACACAGGTGGACACTGATATTTTTTTGTATCTGTGGAGGTTTCCTTTGTTTCCAAGTATGTGGTCAATTTTCGAGAAGGTTCCATGAGCTGCAGAGAAGAAGGTGTATTCTTTCCTATTTGGGTGGAGTGTTCTATAGATGTCTGTTAAGTCCATTTGATTCATTACCTCCAACAATTCTCTTAATTCTCTATTAGTTTTCTGTCTGATTGACCTGTCCATTGGTGAGAGAGGTGTGTTGAAGTCTCCTACTACTAGTGTGTGTGATTTGATGTCTGCCTTGAGTTTTAGCAATATTTCTTTTACATAAGTGGGTGCTTTTATATTAGGGGCATAGATATTCAGGATTGAGACTTCATCCTGCTGAATCGTTCCTGTTATGAGTATAAAGTGTCCCTCTCGATCTCTTCTGATTGATTTTAGTTTGAAGTCAGTTTTGTTAGAAATTAGTATGGCCACACCTGCTTTTTTCTTAGGACCATTTGCTTGAAAAACCTTTTCCCAACCCTTTACTCTGAGTAGATGCCTGTCTTTGTGGTTGAGATGAGTTTCTTGCAAACAGCAGACTGTTGGATCCTGTTTTCGTATCCAATCTCTTAGCCTGTGCCTTTTTATTGGTGAATTGAGACCATTAATATTAAGTGATATTAATGACCAGTGGTTGTTAACTCCGGTTATTCTTACTGCTTTTGGTAGAAGAGTTTGTGTGTCTCCCTTCTTTGAGTTGTGCTGTTGAAGGGTCGCTAGATGCCTGGGTTATTGTAGGCAGTGTTGGCAATGTTGGATTCCTTGGGTTGTGATTTTCCTTCTATTACTTTCTGTAGGGCTGGATTTGTGGCAACGTATTGTTTAAATTTGTTCTTATCCTGGAATGTCTTGTTTTCTCCATTGATAGTGAACGATAGCTTGGCTGGGTATAGTAGTTTGGGTTTGCATCCATGGTCTCTTAGTTTCTGTAGTACCTCTATCCAGGACCTTCTGGCTTTCATGGTTTCCATAGAGAAGTCAGGTGTAAGTCTGATCGGTTTACCTTTATAAGTTACTTGGCCTTTTTCCTTTGCAGCTCTTAATATTCTTTCTTTAATCTGTATATTTTGTGTTTTGATTATTATATGGCGAGGGGACGTTTTTTTTTTGATCCAGTCTGTTTGGTGTTCTGTATGCTTCTTGAATATTCAAAGGAATATCTTTCTTTATGTTGGGGAAGTTTTCTTCCATAATTTTGTTAAAAATGTTTTCTGGACCTTTGAGCTGTGCCTCTTCTCCTTCTTCTATCCCTATTATTCTTAGGTTTGGTCTTTTTATTGTGTCCCATATTTCCTGAATGTTTTGTGATGAGAATTTGTTGGTTTTGGTGTTTTCTTTGATCAGTCCGTTTATTTTCTCTATGGTGTCTTCAGAATCTGAGATTCTTTCTTCTATCTCTTGTATTCTATTGATTATGCTTGTTTCTGTAGTCTCTGCTCGTTGACCTATATTTGCCATATCCAGCTGGTCCTCAGTTTGTGTTTTCTTCCTTGCTTCCATTTCAGTTTTCAATTCTTGGACTGTTTCCATTACCTGTTTGATCGTTTTTTCTTGGCTTCCCAGGGTATCATTTACGTATTTACTCATTTCTTCAAACTTTTTGTTATACTTCTCATCCATTTCTATGAGGGCGTTTTTTACATGTTGTTTAAGGGACTCTATTGCTTTCAAAAAGTCAGTTTTTTCCTCTTCTCCTGTGATAGGGTGTTCAAGTCCTTGTGTTGTAAGATCATTGGGTTCTGGTGTTTTCATGTTGTTTTTCAGATTGTTGGGTGAATTCTTGCCTTGGCGTCTGCCCATCTCCTCTTACCGATGCTATCTATTGGGTTTGATTTAATTGTAGCGGGGCAATCTGTTCTCAGTGCAGGCTTCACTGTTTCTTGCCCGCACTATCCTGTATCCAGTGCCTCCGCCGCCCGGGCCTGCCTGCCGGTGCCTCCGCCGCCCGGAATTGTCTGTGCGCCGGTGTTTCCGCCGCCTAGGCCTGCCTGCCGGTGCCTACACCACCTGGGCCTGCCTGCGCGCCCGTGCTTCCGCCGCCTAGGCCTGCCTGCCGGGCCTGACTGTCGGTGCCTCCGCCACCCGGGCCTGCCTGCACGCCGGTGCCTCTGCCGCCCGGACTTGCCTGCGTGCTGGTGCCTCCGCCGCCCGGGCCTGTCTGTGCGCCGGTGCTTCCGCTGCCTAGGCCTGCCTGCCGGGCCTGACTGCCGATGCCTCCGCCACCCGGGCCTGCCTGCACGCCGGTGCCTCTGCCGCCAGGACTTGCCTGCGTGCTGGTGCCTCCGCTGCCCGGGCCTGCCTGCGCGCCGTTGCTTCCGCCGCCTAGGCCTGCCTGCCGGTGCCTCCGCCGGCCGGAACTGTCTGTGCGCCGGTGCTTCCGCCGCCTAGGCCTGCCTGCCGGTGCCTCCGACACCTGGGCCTGCTTGCGCGCCGGTGCTTCCGCCGCCTAGGCCTGCCTGCCGGGCCTGACTGCCGGTGCCTCCGCCACCCGGGCCTGCCTGCACGCCGGTGCCTCTGCCGCCCGGACTTGCCTGCGTGCTGGTGCCTCCGCTGCCCGGGCCTGCCTGCGCGCCGTTGCTTCCGCCGCCTAGGCCTGCCTGCCGGTGCCTCCGCCACCTGGGCCTGCCTGCGCGCCGGTGCTTCCGCCGCCTAGGCCTGCCTGCCGAGCCTGACTGTCGGTGCCTCCGCCACCCGGGCCTGCCTGCACGCCGGTGCCTCTGCCGCCCGGACTTGCCTGCGTGCTGGTGCCTCCGCCGCCCGGGCCTGTCTGTGCGCCGGTGCTTCCGCTGCCTAGGCCTGCCTGCCGGGCCTGACTGCCGATGCCTCCGCCACCCGGGCCTGCCTGCACGCCGGTGCCTCTGCCGCCAGGACTTGCCTGCGTGCTGGTGCCTCCGCTGCCCGGGCCTGCCTGCGCGCCGTTGCTTCCGCCGCCTAGGCCTGCCTGCCGGTGCCTCCGCCGGCCGGAACTGTCTGTGCGCCGGTGCTTCCGCCGCCTAGGCCTGCCTGCCGGTGCCTCCGACACCTGGGCCTGCTTGCGCGCCGGTGCTTCCGCCGCCTAGGCCTGCCTGCCGGGCCTGACTGCCGGTGCCTCCGCCACCCGGGCCTGCCTGCACGCCGGTGCCTCTGCCGCCCGGACTTGCCTGCGTGCTGGTGCCTCCGCTGCCCGGGCCTGCCTGCGCGCCGTTGCTTCCGCCGCCTAGGCCTGCCTGGATGGTCTGTTCTTGAATGGTGCCTGGGTAATCTTAGTTTATGCTCCTTCCTGCATCCAGGTATTGCCTCAGGGTAAACTACTGAGACTCAGGCCTCCAGTACGCTTATCATGGCTAGGTCCAACACTGCCAGGGGATAATGGTTGGAAGTTAAGACCTTCCTTTGGGTCATCTGTTCCTATTAAGCTTATCATGGCGGGGTCCAACATATATCTGAGATGCCAGGACTCAGAACTGAGGCAGGGGTGTTGTATGAGGCCACTTGTTAGTTCCCGGCTGCTCAGCCCCTAAATAACCACACAGAACTGTATTAATTAAATCACTGCTTGGCCCATTAGCTCTAACTTCTTTTTGGCTAGCTTTTACATCTTAATTTAACCCATTTCCATTATTTTATATTTTACCATGAAACTTTTGGCCTACCGACAAGGTTCCAGTGTGTCTGTCTCCAGAGACTTCTTGACTCTGCCTCCTTTCTCCCAGCATTCAGTTTAGTTTTTCCCACCTAGCTGTACTCTACCCTATCACAGGTCTAAGACAGTTTCTTTATTAACCAATGATATTCACAACATACAGAGGGGGATCCCACATCACAGGGAGCCTAAGGGCTCAAGGCCTGCTAGCAGCAAATCAAAAGACCAAAAGAACAAGCCTCATGGAAAGATCAACTCAAAATTAAAATTCACTTTTAATGCCCTATAAGCAAACCATATCCTAGCATAGTATTTTAAAAAGTAGCAACCAGTACTTTTGTTGATCATCACAACACACCTCTTTTTCAGAAACTAAGAGCCTAGACGCATCCACCGAGGAACAGCTAAGAGTGTGAAGATGTGTCTGCGAAGATTAAGTATCCTCTGGTTCTCTTTTTCTCTTCCCATGGAGAAATGGCTGGATTTCTGAACAAAATCTCTTTTCTTGGATATTGGTTCATAATTATTCATAAAACTACAAATATATTCTATCCAGTCTCCAGGTGTGTTATCCATCTAAAGAGGATTCTGTGAAAAGGCAGGCTTTGTCCAAGGAAGGTGCTTAAGGAGGGGCTGAGCTGAGCCCATCTCTTCTTTTGTTGCCCTTGCTGTATATGGATTGTTGCCTCCTATCTTAAATCTGTCCACCTACACTTTTAATTAGATGACATTTTCAAAATTTACTTGAGAACATATCTTGTCCCTCTGTTAGAATTTTCTGCCCTTTTATTGCAGAGCAACAAACCACGTAGTTTGCATGAACTGAGAGAAATAACTTGCAGCCGAGTACCTTTGCATAATTTCCTCTGTCCTTAATGCAGCACAGGGAAGGAAGATTAATGAATTTTGGTCTAATGTGAAATGAAACTCTAAATTACCAAATTAAGAAAAATTACATAATTTATAAATTGGTGGTCATATTTCTTTCAAAGTTGCAAGCCCCTTCTAAAATGTGGGACGTATGAAATGCATTTTGCTGATCATTCACCAGTTCAGCCCATTAAAGTGAATGACAGTTTATACAAAGCTAAAAAATAAATTCACTGGTGATGGAGCTAGAGAGATGGCTCGGCATCTAGGAGTGCTGGCTGCTGTTGCAGGGTGCTAGGTTCAGTCGCCAGCACCCACATTAGCTTAGAGCCTCCTGTAATTCCAGTTTCAGAGGATCGGAAGCATTCTTCTGGCCTCTTCCGGCACCAGGCACACACACACACACACACACACACGATACACAAACATGCATGCAAACACTCATGCACACCATTGAAAAATAAAGATGGCTGCACATTGAAAATACCAATCTTGACTCAGAGGATTTCAGCTTGACTCCCCTTCTGGTGATTTCCCAGGGCTAATTTGGGACCTTCTGAAAGGGCATGTGCCCTGCTGATCAGGCTCTGACCAATGATGCTTTTGCATCCTGCTGATCATCCCTCTGTTATGCATGAGCATTCTCTAGGAGTGGACTGGATCGACTGTGTTCAACTGCTAAGTGCACTTTAGGGCTCGCACCAACCTCACTCTAGTTTATTTTTACTCTGATACAAATTAATGCCACCTTGTTTAGTACTCATGTTACCCTCCAGGTGACACAACCAAGGTACCTTCTCTGCATCCCATGCCGTGGTGGGCTTCTGTGTGAAGCAGAAAATGTATGTCATCTGGTCCTGTTTATTGCTGCAACACCAGGGAACATGGCTGCTCTGTCTCACTGGGCTGCGAAGATAGAGCATGTCAGTGCCCTGTGAATGCTCTTACACAGTGGAACTTGGCCAGTAATGTTATCACAGGACACCAAAGTAGAGAACAGTGGGATTGAGAAATTGGGACGGGAAAGAATAACTCGTAGTAATCTACCCTGATAAGCAAGTACATGGCTTAAATGCATTCCAGGAGTTTCGTCATAAGAACCCACTCACTTTGATTTTCTGCCTACTGTGTCTTTGGAAGAGTTTCATTTTACCACGCTTAAAGGTTTAAAATACATACTTAGTTTATTATTTGAATATAAGAAGCTACATAGAGTTAGTTGCAGAAGTGTTTTCTGCATAATACTGTAAACATGCCTCTAGCATTTCATAGTCTATGATGTTCAAAGGAGGGAGGTTTTACAAGGGATGCTTAGCACACTGGAAATCATGGACTAGTATGTTGGATCTTCTAATAGATAACTAACCATCATAGACATTATAGGTGGGGTATCAAGAATGTGTTTTGAATCACCAGACGCCTTCTGTCCTTGCCATTCTTGTAAATTATGGGTTTATAAAATATTGTGTGCTGTGTTCATGAGTATGTGTGGGCATGGGTGAGAGAATAGAAGTAGGTGTGTGTGTGTATGTATGTGTGTGAGAAGGAGAGAGACAGAGACAGACAGACAGAGACAGAGAGAGATAGACAGAGAGAGAACGGAGGAATAGCTCAATTCACCTTTTTTGTTTTACTTTTCTTTTGTTTTTTCTTATTCTTTAAGATAGCATTTTTCATTGGCTTAGAGCTTCCTGAGCTGACTGGTCAGTGAGTCCCAGGGAGCTGCCTGTCTCTGCCTCTCTAGCTCATGGACTACAAATATATAGCAGAACACCTGGGGTTCTCTTCTCCTCTCCCCTGTTCTCCTCTCTCTCCCTCTTCCTCTTTCTGTCCTCTCCCCTTTCTCCTTCCTCTCCTGTTCCCTCTCATTGTATGTAAAATTTACTGGTTGAGCTATCTCTCTGGCCCAAAGTTATAGGATATTTTAGTGGACTTATTTTTCTTAGTGAAATGCAATAAGTCATTTGGCAATAGGAAAGTGTGGCCTCTTCTATAAAAAGTAAGTAAAAGACAGAAATCTTGGACTCTTTTTGTGTAGGAAAATGTGATTCCTAGACAATAATATGACTTGCATTTTAATTTTAAATGATGATATACTTTAAAATAAAAAGTGAACATCAAAATTTTATCTGACTTTTACATAAAATCTAAATTTTTCACGGACTTGAAGAAACTAGTTAGGAGCATGAATCTTCTCAAGTATTTTTAGCTCACTATCTTTGTTTTATTTTTTAAATTTACTTATTTAGCTCGCATGTGCACGTGAATGTGTATGTGTATTGTTGACCAGTGTGATGTGGCAGAAGACAACTTTCTGAGTCAGATCTCTCCTTTCGCCTCGTGGATTCTGAGGATGGAAGTCAGGTTGTCAGGTCTGGCGATCAGTACCCACTAAACCGTCCTACTGACTGCAGCATTGTTTTGTTTTGTTTTGCTGTTTTGTTTGTTTGGTTTTTTTTTGTTGTTGTTGTTGTTGTTGTTTCCAAGACAGGGCTTTTCTATGTATCTTTGACTGTCCTAGAATTCACTCTGTAGACCAGGCTGACTTTGAACTCACAGAGATCAGCCTGCCTCTGCCTCCTGAGTGCTGGGATTAAAGGTGTGTGCCACCACCACCTGGCTTGAGTATCTTTATAAACTAAACATGTATGTTTTTCCTTTCTTCATGGTCGACTACTCTGTGGTGATTCGGTAAATGATACTTGTCAAAATAAAATGGGCCGCTGAACCATTCGGAACTAATTGGAGGGGAAAAGAAAACAATTATTTGATAAGAGAGAATGGAATGATCTGGGGATTAGGATCTGTTGACATTTCTCATTCACTGAAATCTAGTTACCTTTTCGGCTCTTTGGGAGGAAAGCCTCACTGGTAACCTCGTGCTCCTGAGAATACCTGTGCAGTCTGCTCACGCCAACATAATCCATATCTGTTTCTTTAATGTTAAAATGCTTGAGCAGAGCTTTATTTCTAGAGTAACAGTAGTCTTGTGATTCCTTTTGTCATTTATTAAAACATAAACTCATGGATAAATATTAGGGAATAAACCTGAGAGATCTACAGAACGATCAAAACACGGTCCTGCCCCTTTTCACTTCCCAGATCAAAAGTGTTGTGCAATCCCTCGGCTCCTCCTCTTACTTCCCTGTGTGTCCTTCTGTCTCCCTCTCAGTCCACCAGGAAACTCTTCAGTCCACCCTGGCTAGCTGAATGTGGACTCCGCTCCACACTGGGACCGAGATCGGACCCTACCAATGGACTCAACAGAGCAATCAACACAAACAGATCTCCCCAATGCAATAGTTCCTCCTAGGCTAATGCAAATCCACATTCTGGTTTATCTATGGAATGATTTTCATACATAAAATTATGAGCAAGTGTGGGACTAGAGAGGTGGCTGAGTTGGGAAGTGCTTTCTCTGTTCGCCTGAGGATCTGAGTTCCAATCCTCCATACCCAAGTAAAAGGTTGAGTGTGGCCATAAACACTATAAACCCAGCACTATCGGGGATGGAAACAGGAGGGTTTCTGGGTCTTGATGGCTCCCAACCAAGTCACAGGTTCAGTGAGAGACCCTGTCTTAAGGGAATGAGGTGGAGAGAGTCTTAGAGCAAGACATCTGACATCATCCTCTGGCCTCCACCAGCGAGCAACCCAAAAGTGTAACCCCATACAAATGCATAGACTACACACATAAACAATAACATTTAAAATATATGTAAGCAGATGTCTAGAGTTCTACCTCAGTGGCAGAACACTTGTCAAGCATAGACAGGGCCCTCAGTCCAGTCCCCAATAGAGCAAATCATCATAATCCAGAGCAGATTTAACTGGCTGAGTGAGTGGCTCACCACTATCGGGCGGTGGTGGCGCACGCCTTTTATCCCAGCACTCGGGAGGCAGAGGCAGGCGGATCTCTGTGAGTTCGAGACCAGCCTGATCTACAAGAGCTAGTTCCAGGACAGGCTCCAAAACCACAGAGAAACCCTGTCTCGAAAAACCAAAAAAAAAAAAAAAAAAAAATTCCATATTTTAAAATTTGAAGTAATGATACTTTGCTGTGGACCTCAAGGGTCCAATAGAAAATGAAAACTTGTAAGTAAGAGAATCAAATATATGTTAGTGAGAAATGAATTATTAAACAAATACTCGCTACGGATGCTCGTGTTCTTTTCCTTCTAATCTGAACAGTTTCCTTGCCAGTTTGTTATCTGACCCAGTCCCAGATGAGTCTCTTGGTGAGGTCCCAGTCAGGGTTGTCCAACGTTTTGCTGTTGTAATATCACCCCCAAGATCTGCTGCATTTCTTTCCACCCCATATTGCTGTTCACACGGGCTGCAGGTTGGACGCTGTCCACCCCTCCACCTTTTTGCTCCAGGTCAGAAGGCTGTGGGAGTCTTTCTGTGGAGAGAGAAACACCAGCTGATCTAACCCGCTTGTGTTCCGGCAGAAAGCCAGATGGAAGCGGATTAGTCAGCTGCTTACTATTCCACGGAGGACACCGGAGAGGCTAGAAGGAAACTAAGGTCACTGTGTTTTATTTGTATTTGGCTGTAGTTGTTTTTTGCTTGTTCCTTCACGGGTGGCTTGGGGGCATTTTCAGGACAGTATCATGACACACTAGGGCAAAGGCCTAAGAACAGAGTAATGGTGAACAGATGAGAAATAAGGTAATGAGTAGCTGGAAGAACCTGCCCTAGAACGTTCTGAAAATAGGTTCAACAACTGCACTGTGTATGCAGACTGGCAGGGTCCGAGAGTTAAAATACGACACAGCTATTGAGCTGCATGGGGTTTCTTTCTTTAGAAGTCACTTTGAAAACAAAGCAATTCCAGAGTGCCAGGTGCTACTTCAACTGCCCCTCTTGGTGATCTTTCTAGATATGTGGCTGCTGAATATAGACATTTTATTTCATAAACCTTTCTTGTAATTTTTCTTTTCCATATATATAATTTTAAAACTTGAATCCTCTTTTTGGAAATGGGGCTTCCATAAATGACTAACCTTTTGGTGTTATTTTATACATGACTTTGTCTTGAGATAGGAAGTGATATCGTATGAGTAACAGTAACACTTGAATAAATGGGACCTCTTTCGTGCTTCTTTGATGCTGCGACAGAGCCTCGGCCAAACACTAGACTCATGGTGTCAACCAGAAAGGTCGTGGTGGAAGCTCAGCTGGTCAAGCTTCCTACCACTCGCCTGTCTCTCTCCTCTGATGTGTCTGATTCAAATAATACCCAGGTTAAATATGCCTAAAGCAAAACGTAGGTGATTTTGCATGAAGTGCTGGACTTCAGCGCCACACACATCCCAGGAGTTGTGGTTACTGAGGTGTCAGCCCCATCCTGTCCTGGCTGGGTCATCTGCACTTCCTCATTCCTCTCTGATGGGAGCCCCTGCAACAGGAAATCTGAGCCTCTACTCCATTTCTTTTGAAATATTGATGTTGCCTTCACCCAAATCTTCCAAAACTACTCAGCATTCGCTTTGCATTTGCTCATTATAGACCCACCCACCAGGAAATCCACCCCTGCCTCCTCCCAGGCAGCCTCCTGCTCAGCACCTCCCTCATTATCCCTGTGTGTGTGTGTTTTAATTCCTCCAACAAGTCAAGTATTTTCCCTTTTCATAGCTCTTGGTTTGGGCTTGAATGTTCTTCCCTGACCCTCCAATCCAATCTTTTTTAAAAAATTATTTTATTTTATTTGTATGGATGCTTCGCCTACATGTATGTCTGTTTACCGCACATGTGCTTGGTGCATGAAGAGGACATTGGATCCCTAATTAGAGTTACAGATGGTTTTGAGTTGTCCCAGGGGTGCTGGAAATCAAGCCCAAGTCCTTTGGAAGAGCACCAAGTTCTCATAATGGCTGAGTCGTTTCTCCAGTTCCCCTTCCTCCACCTTTTCATGCCCTTGATGGCCTTTCCGTCCTAACACCCAGCAGAGTCAACTCTGCTTATACAGCATGTATTTCATTATGTCTGGCATTGCCAAAGCAGGGGCTGTTGTAAAGTAGGCATAAACGTCTCCCTGTGGAGGCCACCAACTATGATGAGGCCCCATCTAAATGCACATCAGTGGTGACGTGTGACACAGCTGTGGCCATTGGTGGCAATACCTATCCATTCTTCATAAAATTCTAAACAAATCTTCAATTGGTTTACAACAGAAATTTTGTTTCTAGAAAAACAGGCATATGTTATACCTAGACTTGCGCTTTTGTGAGAAATTGAATTAAAGTCTAAGATCCAGTAATTGTACAATCCTCATTGCTTTCCATAAGACACACATTGGGCATGTGGATCATACTCCGCCTGCAGCTACATGGGTGGTCTATGTACCATGAAGTATGTTTGTGTCCTTAGCTGCTCTCCCCAAATGGTCTATAAAGCTCTTCAGTTGCCGAGCTAAGCACAAGGGCTTCACCAGATTTCTAAAATGCCCGTTAGTCCTACCACTCCACAGAGAAGGTCCACTGAGGACAAGAACCCCCTTTTGCCTTAAAAACTATAGAAGCCCTAACATCTAGCATATTACCTTCACCAGGACGGTAAACGTCACATGCTTAAGGCATTAATAAATAAAATTTCCCGTGGAGATACCTGGGAACAGACAGGAATGAAGCGTTTTCATTCAGTCAACAAATATTTGCCGAGACAACGGCTGTGTGCCAGGTGCTGCTGGAGAAGAGCCGCGAGTGAAACACATCCCCATTCTGATGAGCTTCCTCCCTCCGTATGGGAAGCAATCTTGTGACTACAATGTGACACCTGGATTTCCATAAAAGGTGACGAGAATCTTGGCACGTAAAGTCTTCCTTAGTTCAGAACGCTTACTATATATAGTTTAGGCAACTGATTACAAAGCAGAAGACGGGCTAGGGACACAAAACAGCAGAAGGAGAGGGAGTTGTGCCCGAGAGATGGAAACTGTGTTTAAGAAACAAACAATCAAACAGCAATGGGAGCCTGGAAATAGCCTGCTTATTTATAGGTCCTTTATGTCTGTCAAAAATTTTAATTCAGATCTTTTCTGTCATATACAATATGCATGATGGTATTAGCAATGCTTTAGGTAACTCTTTTCTCTTCTGTGCATTGTGTGTGTGTGTGTGTGTGTGTGATTATGTGTGTCTGTATGCATGTCAGTGCTTGCATGCCTGTGTGTAGATGTGAAAGACAGAGGGTGACTTTGAATTTTTTTCTCATTTGTTCTCTTCCATATTTTTTTGAGGCAGAGCCTCTCCCTAAACCTGTCCTAGACAGTAAATACAGACGTTTGTCTGTCAGTGCTGAGGTTACAGATGTGCTCAGCTGTTGTACATCAGTGTTGGGAATCAAAACTCATGCCAGGCAATGGTGGCACACACTTTTAATCCCAGCACTTGGGGGGCAGAAGCAGGCATATCTCTATGAGTTCAAGGCCAGTTCAAGGCCAGTCTGGTTTACAGAGCGAGTTCCAGGACAGGCACCAAAGCTACACAGAGAAACCCTGTCTCTAAAAGCTAAAAAAAAAAATTAAAATAAAAAAAAAATGCCTCATGGCCTCGTGTTTGCATAAGAAGCACTTTACCACCTCTCTAAGCCCCTGTGCAGCCTCCTAATCTTTACCCTAACCTCTCTCTCTTTCCTGCCCGCTGTGAAAACCTATTGTGTGCTGTCCGCTTAAGATTCCATCTTTACCTTACTGTAGCCGAGCCTTAAATACTCTTAAAAATGTCCTAGTCCCAGAAGATTGGTTCCTCGATGAACAGTCATTGTGGGTGTTCCTCTGCCATGATCATTTCTAAGTCAAAACTATGAATTGCCCTTTCCCAAGCCAGGGTCTATTTCTAACTTCCACAAGAGGCCTCCCACACATTTGTGCACACATAGACCACTTGGGTCAGCAGTCGGTGGACACCTCATGGTCGTCACGTTCACCTGCACCTGGACCCTCCTCCAAATGAGTCGATGGACGACTGGGTTCTTTGCAGCCATTTTTTTCAGTATTTTTTTCTTTTTCTTTTTTTTTCTTTCTTTTTATTGTTTATTTATTTATTAAAGATTTCTGCCTTCTCCCTGCCACCACCTCCCATTTCCCTCCCCCTCCCCCATCAAGTCCCCCTCCCTCATCATCCCTAAGAGTAATCCGGGTTCCCTGCCCTGTGGGAAGTCCAAGGACCACCCACCTCCATCCAGGTCTAGTAAGGTGAGCATCCAAACTGCCTATGAGTATTTTTTTCTACTTCTTATTTACAACTCTTCCTCCTCCACTTCTTTCTCTGCCTCTTATAAAGGTAGGGCCTTAACTGCATAGCCTTGACTGACTTGGAATATTGACCAGACTGACCTTAAACGAAGAGATATGCCAGCCTCTGACCTTGAGATGCTCACCAGAATGTAAGGGATCAGATAACCACCTTGATTTCTATTTTACGTATGTTGTGGGATGTGAATATGTGTGGGCACATACAGTTACAGTACACATAGATCAGAGTACACCTTGCGGGGTCAGTCCTCTCCTTCCCCACATGGGACCAAGGGATCAAACTCAGATTATCAAATTTAGCAGCAAGTGTTTTACTCACTGAGCCTTCTCACTAGCTTTAAAGCATTTTTGAGATTTCCTAATTCCCTTTGTTTTTTAATTTCACAATTATTTGATGGACAGTTGTGTGTGAGTGTGAGGAGATGTGAGCTCTCCTAACTGTGCTGCCTTTGTGTTCTTGTTCTCCTCAAAAGCACCTGAGTTTGCACCTCCTGTGCACTGCCTTGCCCTCGTATCTACAAACTCTTGAGTTGCTCCATATTTGGTCAAATTATTTCTAATTTAAACATGGTGGCTTCTTTGGAAGAAATCCCGTCTTTGAACTACAGAGATGTTTGGCAAGGGTTTTGTCATCCTTTTTAACAGGCTATAGAAAAATAAAGTCTTCTTTTGAAGTATTTCTTTGTACCATAATATTGAGATAAGATGTAATATTGTGACATTCTTGCTATATACATTCCCTGAACTCTGACAGAGCCACATTCCTCTTTATGTAAGGCCAGTGTATCAACTGCTCCAAAGTTTCCTTGTACAGCCTCCCACACAAAATACTCATCGAAACAGAAATATATGTCTTTGTTAAAGCTTAAAAAAAATTGCTAGCCTAGCTCATGGAGCTTATGGGAACCAGTAAACTACAAAATAATTTACTTTTATAAATAAACTAACATTTCAAGTTCCTTTAAAACGATCTTTTTATCCATTGAAATTTATCTTTCTTGACTTGGGCATTTTGCCATCTACCTAGGCCACTAAAATGTTGTGCAATTCTCCATGTGGGGGTGGTATATGTGCGTGCATGCATGCGTGTGTGTACACATGACACGTGCAAAGGAGATAAGAATATCAGATGTCTTCTTCTATTGCCCTCTGCCTTATTGCCTTGAGACAGCATCTCTTACTGCGAAATTAGCTGAGTAGACCAGGCTGACTCATCAAATTTCCGAGATCTTCTGTCTCCACCCCTCAGTGCTGTTATTACAGGAACATCCCTGACTTTTATATGGGTCTTAGGGATTTGAATGCTCTTTTTGTGGAACCATCTCTCTAGTTCTGAAATGTAGGAGCTTCTGATATATAGATCTAGATTGTGTGATTAACCTACTCAATAGAACCTTGAATGAAGGATCTATGGTCTAGCATTTTCTTTAGTTGATTTTCCTCTGTGTGTGTGCACACACACGCTCACATGCACACACACACACACAAACATAGAAGCACGCATGCACACATACATGCGCATATGCTTATGTACATATGTACCTGTGAAGATCAGAAGTCCAGCTCCAGTCTTGTCCCTCAGATGCCATCCACTTTTTTTGTTTTACACTTCTTGAGACAGATCTCATTGCTGGAGAACTTATGAATAGACTAAGCCTACTGGTCAGTGAGCTGTGAGGATCTGCGCATCTCCTCTCCCCATAATGGGGCTTTAAGTGCACACCACCATGCCCTGGGTGTGGCCTCTGAGAACAGAGCTTCCTCTTGCTGAAGCAGCAAGCACTCTACTGACTGAGCTCGCAGGGCCCTCGCTAACTTGGTTTATGAGACCGATGTGCTGCCCACTGCACTACCGAGGCAGTAGCTTCTCTGTTAATAATTAGCAGCCATGTTACATGAAAACCAATTATGACAGCACTCAGCCGTAGTCCCTGGAGAAGGTTGAAGCTAGAGAATCACTTGAACTCATGAATTCAAGCCCTGCCTGGGCAACATGATGAAAACTTGTTTAAAACAAGCAAACAAAAAACAGGGAAGCAAACCAATTATTATTACATGGAACTGATTTCGTCTGGTTCTAGAACTTTCTATAGTGATGTTTCCTGAGGTGAATGCAAATATTCGTCTAGCTTTTCTATTTGTTTCTGGCACTGAGAGCCTCTATTAAGAGACTGCACAGTATGGGAGCCCATTCATCTGTGGAAGCCGGGTCTCGTTAGTCGTGCCCTTTGCCCTCGGAAAGGCAACTTTCTCCATGGAAATGCTGGGAATCCATCAGCTGTGCATGAGATATGACAGTGGCGGGAGGCATTCTTTAATGTTTAATTGAATTTTAATTTTTCAATTTATCAAAAAACTGCTCTAAAAGAAATGTTTAGGATACATGTCATGTCTGTGGTCTGCTAAGTTTTTACACTTGGTTTTAGTTTTTGTCCTGAACTCAGGTTGGAAATAGTTTTCAGTATGTTTCTTGAAGTTCTTGCCTTAATTTGTGAGTGAGTTAGAGTTTTAAAAAGGTTTGTGACTTTTCCAGTGGAATAATATTTGTCAAATAGAGTTGAAACTGATTAAAGTGAAAATTATCCCAGGACACCTGATTTTCCCTAGGTCCTTGTGATTACATAGTTGTTAGTGAAATTGCACTGTGAGCCATTCTGTCCTTAAGCATCTAATAGCTTAAAACTAAGGAGAAGTTTGCATTTTGGTCTACTCTGTATTAATTATATAAAAATTCATGTTAACACATAGAGCTAAGTGAGCAGGATGCAGCCACCTATAGAAGTAAATATATGATGAGACTAAACTTAGTGAATTATAGATTTTTGAAGTTGCTCTAAGAATTTATTTATTTATTTGTTTTGGTTTTTCAAAACAGTGTTTTTCTTTAGTTTTGGAGCCTGTCCTGGAACTAGCTCTTGTAGACCAGGTTGGCCTCGAACTCACAGAGATCCACCTGCCTCTGCCTCCCAAGTGCTGGGATTAAAGACATCTGCCATCACCATCCATGTGCTAAGACATTTTAAAATATATATTTTAATGAATATTAGATTTGATTAGAATTTAATAATATTGCTTACTCTTTTGTGTCTCAAAAAGTAGAATGGTTATTTGATCTGATTTCAGAAATATAAATAGTTATAAGTTCTAAGTTAGCTTAATACCAGAGTGTACCCACCAAGAAATAAGCCTGTATTTAGTGAGTGTATAGTCTTTGAGGATGGTTAATTTGGTTGTGTGATTTTTTCCTATTTGCAACATTTTGATAATAAAGTTTAAAATAAATTTTTAAAAAGAGAAAAAAGATAATAAAAAATGAAGTAAAGATAGGGAGATGGCTTAGGGGCTTAGAACACTCTCTGCTCCTTCAGAGAACCTGAGTTTTATTTCCAGCACCTACATGGCAGTTTATAACCATACGTAACTCCAGTTCCAAGGGACCCAAAGCCCTCCTCTGACATCAGGCATGAATATGGTACACACACACACACACACACACACACATATATTCAGTTAAACCACTCGTACATAAAATTAAATTTTTAATTTAAAAAAAGATGTTTAAATTTCTACATATTTAATTTAAAAAGAAATAAATTTGCATAAACAAATGAATTCCAAAGCCAGGCATAGTGGTGCATACCTTTAATCTCAGCACTTGGGAAGTAAAGAAAGACAGATCTCTGTGAATTCAGTGCCAGCCAGGTCTACAAAGTAAGTTCTGGTACAGCTTGGGCTACATAGAAAGATCTTTTTTCAAATCTGAACACATACAACAACAACAACAACATCATCATAAAAAAATAAAACAAGCAAAACACCAAACCAAACCAAAACCGAGTGCATTTTAGCTTTCTGGTCATACTCTGAAACACAGATCCTTGGTTTAGCAAGGTGGCTCATCACATAACAGTGCTTGCTACCAGGTCTGATAACCTGAGTCTCAAACCTGAAGCCTTGTGGTGGAAGGAGAGAACTGACTCTGAAAGTTGTCCTCTGACCTCCACACAGTCACAACAGCATACAACCGCACCAGCACAGTAAATGTAAAATAAATAACTAAGCAACTTGCTGATTTGGGTGTGTGTGGGTGTGATGGAAGGGAACTTCTTTGTTTCTTGTCCTATGGAAGAAGCAACATATCCTGAAAAGTGATGGCCTGGATCACGTGCTTTCTTCTTTATCCTGGCTGTTGGAGAGTGATGTGAACAAAATCCACAGTTTCTGCATATTGACAAGTTGTTACAATAAAGTTTATTCTCTAAGAACATGGCCAATAATAAAAGAGGCAAACAAAAGAATAAGTTTCTTGATTCTTGCTCTCAGCTCACTATCAAAATGAGCAACAAAAGACTCACCAGAGCATTTGTTACTATGTTCGTGTGTTCTCAGGAACTTAGGCTGAAAAAACTTTTTTAAAAAAATAAAAAAATTGCTTTAAAAAGTATGTTTTCAACATAATTCACAGAAAGCTCTGTAATCCATACAGAAAGCTGCCAGTGTCTGTGACTCACTGTGGTTGTTGTCTAGATTACTTGTGGTTCATGCAGACTATGTAAGAGTTGCATTCAATCATCTGTTGCAAACAGAAAAACTGTGTAGACAGGTCCATTCAATTGTGTGTGCCAGAGGCTGACTTTTGATTATCTACCTATATTGCTCTCCATCTTGATTTGTTGAGGCAGGGTCTCTCACTGAACCTGGAGCTCACTGTCTTGGTTAGGCAGGCTAGCCAGTAATAATCCCTGTGGTTTTCCTGCCTCCAGGTATCCAGCGCTAAAGTTATAGGTACCAACTGCCAGATGCAGGCTTTTGTTGTTGTTGTTTTGCATTATTGCTGAATATCCTTAATAATTACTTGAGGATGCCATGCAAGGTATTTTCATTATATTTATTCCCCAATAACTCCCCCCATCTCCTCCCAGATCCATCCAGCCTTCTCTCCCTACCCATACTCAACTTTATATCCTCTTTATTTTTTTTTTAACACATCAACTTCATTTTGGCTGGCCATATACTTCTAGGTGTGGGACCATCCTTTGGATCATGATCAGCTTGACACTCCCTTCCTGAGATGCCATCGGCTGTCCATAGCTCCTTTGTCAGAAGTGGGAACTCAGGAATCCCTTCCTGCTCCATGTTGTAATGCTGACTGAATTGATCTTGTGCAAGTCTTGTGCAGCTCACCACAGCTGCTGTGAGCTCATGGGTGCAGAAGTCTTGTCACGCCCAGAGCATACTGTTTCGTGCTGGTCCTCTCTGGTTTCTGATCCTTACAGGCTTTCTGCCCCCACTTCCACCTGAGCCTTTCAAATGAGTGTGGTAAACAGAAGTCCTATCCATGGCTGAACACTCCACTGGCCTTTGTTCTCTCTACTTTGAGTAGTTGTAGCTTCTGCATTAAACTGCCAATTACTGAAGAAGGGAAGCTTCCTTATAAGGTCTGAGAGCCATACTAATCTTTGGATATAAAGAGATAAATTTAGAGGCAGTTTTGATGGTGTGTCTGTTTAGCAGAATAACAATAGTATGGTTTACACTTGGGTCTTGTGAGATCCCCAACCATGAGTTCTTGGTAAGATGCCACAATTGCACCAATAGATATATCTCCAATTCTGGCCATTATTGAAGTTTACAGGATTCACAACTGAGTAAGACTGCGTATGCTTTCCCCTCCACCAGCCTATTTAACACCTTTGAGGTGCTATATACCAGGAGAAAGTTTCTTGGTCAGAACCAACTTGATTTCTCCATGTCTTGTGACCAATGCATATGGTATCTGTATCAAGATAGTCCTGCTAAAAAGTTCTGGTGGGAGCCAAGAGCAATAGCAATAACCTATATTGTTTCATGGTCTCTGAAACACCCATGGCCAACAACTAGAAGGGAGATATCCCACATCTGGCAATGAGCTTTCTATTTGGCAGACTATGATATGAGCTAGGTAACTGTGTGTGTGTCTGTGTGTGTGTCTGTGTGTGTGTGTGAGAGAGAGAGAGAGAGAAAGAGAGAGAGAGAGAGAAAGAGAGAGAGAGAGAGACAGAGAGAGAGAGAGAGAGAGAGAGAGAGACAGAGAGAGAGAAATAGCTTCACCAGCTTCAGTATGGTTTATTCAACTATCCTCATTTTAGGTGCCTCTTCTCTTCCCTCCTCTGACATCTCCTCTCCCCATTATCCCTCTTTTCCTTGTTACTGCTACCTTGTTCTACTGTTCCACCTCTCTTAGGTTCTTTCTTCCTCCTCCACCAACTGTTCCTTCCTAGTGTTTTGGATTATATTGGTACTCCACATTAAAGATTCTAAAGGCCACTAATTTCCCCATGAGTAAAACCATTTCATTTTTATTTACAGCTGAATAACATTGGAAATAGCTATCACACTTTCATTATCAACTCATCAGTTGATGGACATCTCAGGTGTTTCCATGGCAGAACCATTTTGAATAGAGCAGCCATGAACATGGATAAGCATGTGTCTCTGTAGCAGGAAATAGAGTCCCTTGGGTATGTGCCCGGGAGTGGTATAATTGGGTCATATGGTAGATTTATTTCTAGTTTTCTGAGGAACTGCCACACTGATTTCCACACTGGAGAAGTTTGTTGTTTTCTTACACGAATGCTGGCAATCTGAACTCAGGTCCTCATGTTTGTATAGCAGGCTCTGGACCATTCAAACCATTTTCCTGGCCCAGCAAAAGTATTTTGAGGAAATCTGTCAATGTTGCAAAGAGAGCATCCCTGAAAATGAGTTCCAGGTTTTCATTGTTTTTTAATAAATTCTATGAATGTCCTTAAAAATGATTTCCTAGAATACATCCCAAAGAATATTTTTGGAATACAAACATTCATTAGTTAGTCCTAGTGTGTTTAAAATAGACACCTGTTGCTATGATTATGCACAGGAACCAGTTTCCCTTGAATAATTTGCATCTCTTTTACATAATTTGAGAAACCATATGCTGTGGTTATAATGAAGGAGGAGGAGGAGGACTTAAAGACTGCTCTCATGTTATACAATTACAGAGCCGATCACTGCACCCATGTTACACGGTTACACAACCAATCCCTGCACCCATGGTACACAGTTACACAACCAATCCTTGCACCCATGTTACATGGTTACACAACCAATCACTGCACCCATGTTACATGGTTACACAACCAATCACTGCACCCATGTTACATGGTTACACAACCAATCACTGCACCCATGTTACACGGTTACACAACCAACCACTGCACCCATATTGCACAGTTATACAACCAATCACTATATAAAGAATGTGTTGACCTGGCTTGACATGACTTCAGGAAGGACAAGGACCTCACATTTATTTGAAGTCTCTGTGAACTGATTGTCATTCTGCTTATGAGACCAAGCTTGAACTATTCAAAAGGTAAAGTCCCTAAAAATCAAAGTGAACAGAATTAAGAAGTCTGAGTATGTTTGTTTTATACAGTCAGCCCAGATTATAAACTGTGGGTTTGGTATTTCTTTTAGGATTTATAAGAAAATATGCCAGGCTAATATTACTGAAATTGAAATTTTAAATATTAAAATGTAAAAGTAAATTATTTTTTACTTCTTATACTTCCAAAATTAATTTTCTATTTTATATCCATGAATAAAATATTGTTTGGGCCACTTCTCATTCTTTGTGCTGACTGGTCATTGTTACTAAGGATTTACTAAGGATGTCATGTATTTGGCACTTACATGAAACAGAACTATAATGTTCTATTTTTGTGTGTAGACAAGTTTCTGATTATGCATATGTATATACTTATGTAGAAGCCAGAGATCAACATTAGATATCTTCCTTACTTTCTTTTTACCTTACTTTTTTGAGACAGGGTCTCTTACTGAACCTGGAGCTCACAGATTAGATCAGCCTGTCTGAGCGAAGAGCCCCAGGTAGTATCCTGTCTCTCTGGCTCCTTGACACTGGGATGAGAGGACCCACCACCTTTTTATTTGGATTCTGAGTGATTTCTCAGGTCATTATGCTTGCACACCAAGCACCTTATCTGACCCAACCATATCCTCCGCCCTGGGGTGCTGTTCTTAATACATCCATGTCAACGTCCTCATTTTTGTGGAAAGATAATCATTTTCCTCTAGAGATAGTCTTATTTAAAATAAGAAATACATATTGCTACTTCTGCTATTTGCCAGCATCCAGGACACAGAAATGCTATGCCTATTCTTAATAAGAAGAGTCTCTTTGCAGTCACCAGGAAGGAGTGCAGAGACTGGGGCTACTCAAGATGCTCAGAATGATGTCCATAACCCTAAACAGCACATGTCTGCCATGCTTTCTAAGGCCTCGGAACATTAGCAAAGAGGAAGTGGGAAGGACAGCAGAACTAGTAGATAGGGTGAAGGTCTGGGAAACGCTGTCTTCTGGGCTTGACACACCATTGCTTTTGTGTCAGCTGTGGTTTCCTGCTCTGGGCCTGCATAAGACTGCTGAAGTATTAGTAACCAGGAGATTGTGGCCTAGAGATAGTCACTTTCTTCAGTTGTGTAGCAAACATTGAGTCTAGTACCATAGTGCTAATTTAGTTAGCACAAATGAAAACTGTATCAATAAGCAACATTCTAAACTATGCTACATTTCAAAGGAATATCTTATTCATTTTGCAGTATAAATATTTATTGAAAGAGGGGACAGTGGAGTGGGCTATGCCCTTGGCCACAGCTTCCCTCAAGATTGGCAGTACTTGGTTCCTATGGTGTTCTCTTGCCAATCTCCTGGTTGAATTTGAACACCAGCTTGTCCTTGGAGACCTTGAACTACCCCCATGACACCTGCTTATAGGGAGTGGAGCTGTATGCCTCCTGGATGATGTCGTGCATGGATTTGGTGTGCTTGGTGAGACGCCTGTATACTGGCTGTGTCTGGGCTTGTTCACCTTCTTCTGCACCTTGTGACCCTTGTTGAGGCCAACAGACCTAGACTTAACTGCGTGGTTCTTAACCTTCCGGATGCTACGGCCCTTTAATACCTTCATGTTGTGGTGACCCCAACCATAATATTATTTCATTGCTACTTTATAACTGTGTTTTTGCTACTGTCATGAATTGCAGCGTAAATATTTGATATACAGGATACCTGATATGTGACCCACAGGTTGAGAACTACTGGCTTAGAGACATGGCTGCTGTGTTCCAGTGGAATGATGGCTGCCACAGAAAGGATATTTTAAATGCTACATTTCAAATAACTATCTGTGTATTTCCTTCTTGTGCCGTGATAAAGTGTGACACTAAGGCAAGCAGTGGCAGTTATAAAAACTGATAGCCTCTCCTCTCTCTCTCTCTCTCTCTCTCTCTCTCTCTCTCTCTCTGTGTGTGTGTGTGTGTGTATGTTTCAGTACAGAGAATAGGCCACCAGGCAGTGTGGAGACCTTTGTAAGAAGCAAGTTAGTAAGTACATAAGTCATCTAAACCAGTAGTCTTGCTTATGACTCCTGTTACTGTTGGCTACTATCATAATGACCATCTTTAGAGGCAAGCGTTGCCAGAGTGTCTAACTGACACGACAGGGTTATTGCCTTTTGTTGACTGAATACCATAATGAGTAGGGAGGTCAGCTAGGCAGACCTTCAATAGATTTAGAACCTTTGCTGTTGTTCATCTTCTGCCATAATGAACCAGACAGGAATTTTATTAAATGAACACTATATCAATTCTAATTTGATTTTGTCAAATGACAGTTCAAGATTCCTTAGGTCCTTAGTGCTCATAGAAAACACTCTACTGTTGTGATTACTAGGAGAAGGAAGTCACTGGTAGGGTCTCCCTGCTGCTACCGTCTCTCCCTTAGAAACTACAGAATGACATCTTCAGCTGAACATCTATACAGTTGTCCTTGAGGACTGTGAATGTTAGTGCCCTCAAAGGGATACTTCCGAAAGGACACATTCCATCCAGCAAAATGGAAAATTACAAAAACAAAGTCAAAACATCTTTTTTTTTTTTTTTTGGAAGGATCTTATCATCTGTGATGAGAGGGTACACATGGCCTTTCCATTTCATTTATCCATCATCCATTCAGCAGGCATTTATTCAATGCTTCCTGTGAACCACTGGTACTTCCTCCTGCCTTGTTCTCAGGTTGACATGTATCTGGAGGCTGTGAGTGTGTGTCTAGTTTGTTCTTGTTGTTTTGCAGTCCTGAGAATTGTACCCAAGTCCTTACACATGCTAAGCAAGTACTTACTACACTGTAACAACAATCCTCCTTTAATATAGCTTTATATATGTACATATATATAAAAACAAGAATAGCTAAGGTAGCTGTCTTTAATGGACCCATGGTGGTTAAGGTATGGAAATACCATACAGCGGCTCACAGTTTTGAGCACTTGGCTCCCAGCAGGTGGCACTATTTGGAAGGTTGTAAAGCCTTTAGGAAGTGGAACCTCACTGGAGGAAGTGGATCAGTGGGGGTGGGCCCACTTCCTGTCTGCTTTCTGCTTTTTGAGTACAGATGCAATATAACCAGCCAGTTTCCTATTCTGACACCGTTCCTGCTCTGCCTGCTATGTCTTCCCTGCTGTTGGTGGACTGTGTCCTCTAGAACTATACACCAATATACACCAACCCTCCCTCCCTTAAGTAGCTTTTGTCAGAATATTTTGAAACAGCAACAGAAAAGTAACTAAGAAAAGACCTCTGCCTGCTGGGAAAGAAATAAGGCCATTTCCAGGTGCTCAATTTCCTCTCTCAAGTCTTTGATGTTAGTATATTTTCTTCAGATTTTTGAATGCCTTTGGTGTACTTGGTCTTCTTTGTCAGACTTTCTTTGTGGCTGTCAGCTTCCCAATAATGACACAGAGACTTATTATTAATTATGGAAACTTGACCTTTAGCTTAGGCTTGTTCCCAACTAGCTCTTAAAATGTAAAGTAACCTGCTTCTATTAATCTGCATTCTACCATATGGCTTTTTACCTGTCCTCTTTTCTGTATATCCAGCTTCCTCCATGTCTCACTGGTGTCTCTGGCTGCACCAGATAATAACACAGAGTTCCTATCTCTGCCTGCAAGTCCCACCTAACTTCTCCTGCCTAGCTCTTGGTATTCAGCTTTTTGTTGAACCAATCATAATTTTAAAAAACAACACCATTTCACACAGTGTGATCAAATATCCCATAATGACTGGGGTTTTATTTTGTCTTTGTTCAGTGAATAAGATACTACTTATTAGTAATAGTGATCACTTCAGCTGACATAGTATTTACTTGGAAAGAACTACTTCTGGATTAGATCTCTTCTGCAGTCAGTGTGTTATGGGTCTGGATTAATACCAGCTGTTTTTCCAAAATGATGCTGATGTTGAGAGTATCCACAGTTACAAAACAAAGTAAAGAAATTGATACAAGGTCAAAGTTGTGGGGAAATTGTGTTATACCTGCACATGTATCTTCGGGTATGATATGACGAAGGCTATGCGGAATGGCACAGAAGGGAAATAGATAGATAGATAGATAGATAGATAGATAGATAGATATAGATGATAGATAGATAGACAGACAGACAGACAGATAGATAGATGATAGATGATAGATATATAGATGATAGATAGATAGATAGATAGATAGATAGATAGATAGATAGATAGATAGACAGACAGATAGATAGATATGGGATGTAAAGTGATGCTGTGTTTCACATTGGAAAGGCTGCAGAAATCAACCAGAAAGCTCAGTAATAGTTCTCTGTTTTCAGTGACTATAATAAATATGTGTGATAAGTCAACCAATTTTTTAAAAAGAAGAAGAAAGAAAGAAAAAAGGTAATGAGCCAAACACACTGGTGCATGCCTTTAACCCCAGTTCTCAGGAGACAGGATCAGGCAGGTCTCTGTGAGTTTCAGGCCAGCCTGGTCTACATACTGAATTCCAGGCTACACAGGATTACTTAGTGAGACCTTGCCTCTAAAAGGAGTGTGTGTGTGTGTGTGTGTAAGTTCCAGTTGGCTGTTGCTTTGGGACTGTGGTAGAACAGTGCATCTAGGCAGGAACACACTGTGAAGGAGACGCATTTACTTCGTGACCAGTTGTGAAAAAAATGAGGAGCAAAGATCCTGGAACTTCCCATTTCCTTCAAGGGAATGCTCCCAGTGACTTAAAAATAACCTGTCGGCTCTACGTTTCAAAGTCTCCAGGACTGCTCTGTGATGTCAGGTGGGGACCAAACCCTGGACACATGACTCTGGAGTGACATTTAAGACCCAGGTAGATGAGAGAAGGAAGACGTGAAAATGACTTGAGCTTTCTGAGATTTCCAGGCTGGTGGAGAAGACCGGAGGGGAAGATGAGTGGCAGCAGGCTTGTCAGGTAGAGCTTTATTGCTTTCTATATCTGAACTCAGAAGAGCTGGTTCTGAAGGAACAGAAGGAAATGCTTTCTGGGAAAAAGAACCTGAGGGGCTGGAATAGAGGCAACAGCAAGAAGGAAAGCTGATATTGCCGCCTGAATAATAACTATTTCTTAATTTGTGTCTTAAAATTGGCAGTGATAGAGAGAAGTTTAATTTCCAAGTCTATCGTCTCTAAGGGTCCCCTCATTCTAGAGTTTCAGGTGAAGCTCTGAGCACCTGGGAACCAGGATTTCTGCCTTCTCATCTGGAGTTGCTTTGCCAGTCAGCCATCAGAAGCTTCCAAACTCCAGTGCAAAGCTGTCATTTTTCACTAGGATGCCAGTTTTCCAGAGTCCACTTCCGCTTGCTGTGAAAGGGGTCTCCGTCCTTTGACTCCTTCCCTGCCCACTGAGTCCTGATGGAAGTTAAGGATCCCAGGGACCTTCTCCACATCATGGCCAACACCGTCTCAGGAGGTCTGCTATTAGATCGGCCTCCAGCAGAAGGGAGGCCTGCTGACAGGCAGGAAGAAAAGACAGGGTCTGAATAATCCTTCAGTGGCCTTTGTTCCAAGATTGCTGTCTTAGCTAGGGTTTCTGTTGCTGTGAAGAGACACCAAGACCATGGCAACTCTTATAAAAGGAAACGTGTCATTGGGCAGCTTACAGGTTCAGAGGTTTAGTCCGTTATCATCATGGTGTGACAAGGTGGCTGTGCCAAAGACCTGGTGCTGGAGAAGGAGCTGAGAGTCCTCTATCTTTCATCTACAGGCCACAGGAAGTGAACTGGGACACCCCCACAGTGACACACTTCCTCCAACAAGACCATATCTATTCTAACAAAACCACATCTCTAATAGTGCCACTCCCTATGAGCTGATTACATTCAAACCGCCACAGCTGGTTTCCCCTTTTCTGCGAAGTATCTTAGTAGAATTTCATGTCCTGTACAATAGCAGTAACAAAGCAGCCTCAAATAGCACACAGCCAAGTACTCTCACGACAGTGTGGTCCTTACAAGTGCCGTTTAAAATCTTCTCTCTGTGCACCATTTCTTTATGTGTACCTAGGCACTATCTCCTTCTTATGCCCCAGATTAATCAGCCTTAGTATTGTTACATAGCTTGGCCAATGTTGCCCACTTAGGAAGTACCAGACTATATATTTATTTCATGACTGTACAAAAACAAGATAAGTGTTGTTTGTTTTTTAATCTCTTGGGTGCCCACCACCCAGCTCCCAAATAAATCACATACAGAAGCTAATTCTTACTTACATATGCCCGACCTTAATGTGGCTTATATCTAGTCAGCTTTTCTTAAATTAGCCCATCTATCTTTTGCCTCTGGGCTTTTCCTTTTCTATTCCTGTATACCTGTCTTTGTTTCTTACTTGGTGGCTTGCTTTGTAGCTGGATGGCCCCTGGATCCTCCTCCTTCTCAGGCTACTTCCTTCGTTTCTCCCAGATTTCTCCTTCTATATATTCTCTCTCCATGACAGCCCCACCTATCCTCTCTCCTGCCTTGCTATCGGCTGTTCAGCTCTTTATTAGACCATCAGGTGTTTTAGACACACAAAGTAACACAGCTTCACAGAATTAGCAAATATGACATAAGCAAAAGTAACACACCTTAAAATAATATTCTACAACAGATAAGGGCTGGGAAGATGACTCACTGGGTAAAGTGCTTACTGTCACCCATGTAAACACCAGATATGGTTCATGCACCTGTCACACCAGTGCTGGGAGGCAAAGACAAGCAGATCTATGGTGTTTGCTCACCTGTCTTGTCGACATGTTGAGCTCTAGGTTCACTAAGAAATTCTGTATTAAAAAAAAAAGATAGTTGAGAAGTAAGCAATTGAAGAAGACATCTGATATCAACCTCTCGCCTCTACATGTGCCAGCAAAAGTGAACATGCCTGTATATGTGCCTATACCATACATGCAATGAGTTAGTAACAAATAGCTAAGAGACTTTTCTTCAAGACTTAGCATGATAAAAAACTAGTCCAAAAACATTAGCAATTGTTGCAGTTTTGCTGTGGAATGTGATTGTCACTATGGTCATGGAATGAAGACTCTAAGAAGTAGAGACAGGGGAGGGAGCTTTTAAATCACTGAGGATGTGTCCAGATGGGAATTCTAGGACACTGGACTCATCCTTTTTTTATTATTTTGATTACCATCACTGCCTGTGCATCCTCCCCATGTTGATGGACTCTGTCACCATAGGCATGAAGCAATGAAATCTATGGGTGTCTTTGATAGAAACTTTCAAAGTTATTTATTCTTTTGAAGATGAGTTTATCTTAGGTGACTGTTACAGTGACCAAAACCTCACTGGTGCAGAGACCCAAAGTGATTGGGTGCTGAGTGTTTTCATTCTATTGTATCCTAAGAGTTCAGCTTCTGCAGCCTGCATGAATGCCACGAGGAGAGAGATTCTTGCATTCTTATTAAGATAATCTCAGTATGATCCTGGGAATGAAATTCACTATTATACTGATCATTCTTTGACTCCTCCAGTAGGTCTTATTTACCCTTTGACTTGAGTCTTCAGATTTATGCATTGTGAAAACATCAGACCATTTAAGCTAAAAAAAAAAAAAAAAAAAAAGCATTTATTGAAAAGACTTTTTCCCTGTTTCCCTAAATAAGATCGTCCCTTAAAGCTCAGGAATCAAAGGTGGTATTTGTTACAAAATACAACAAGCAAATATAGAAACTTTAGCTCTCTTGGACCCTTCCTTAGTGGCAGCATGCAGCACCCTGAACTCTGAGTGATGGCTGATGTTCATAGGCCTGAGTGTGGCCACCAGTAGATAAGAAAGCTGAATAGTGAATGTCTAAATGCCGTTGTTGCTACTGTGTGTGTGTGTGTGTGTGTATGTGTGATTTATGCACTTGTATGTGTGCAGGTGGGTATACCTTTGCATGTGTGTGTGCATATAATATATGCACATAGGCATACCTGTGCATATACTGAAGCCAAAGGATGTCGGGCGTCCTGCCAGCTATGGCCATATAAGAAGTTCAAGACCAGAATGGTCAATATAATAAGACCCTGTCTCAGAAAATAGAAAAACAAATTAAAAAAAAAACCAAGAACTTCACTTATCTCTGGTGGTGGTGGCAGCACACTCCTTTAATCCCAGCACTCAAGAGGCAGACAAAGGCTGATCTCTGTGAGTTGGAGGCCAGCATGGCCTACAAAGTGAGTAAGTTCCAGGACAACCAGGATTACACAAAGAAACACTGTCTTGAAAAACCAAAAGGAAAAAAATTTGATTTATCACAAATATTGTATAAACATCATCGACAAGCATTATGTTGAAAACCATCAATGTTTGCAGCCTCAAGTTCTCCATGGCATTTGCTCAGTTCTGCCCTTGTAGAGTGGTAGCCACCGTTGTAACTCACATGAGTGTGGCCATGTTCCCACAAAACAGAAGGGATTCATATAATGTTCGCATGTCACGAGATACTATTCTTTTTGATTTTTAACTTTTTTAAAAATGTGAGCATCATTCTCACGAGTTATACAAAAAGGTATCTATACTGGACTAGCTCCTTGTAGGAGATAGGTGGTCAAAACTTGAATGGTATTCATTTTTTAAATGAATATTGTATAATTTTGTTGTTTTAATTTTCATTATTTTATGTGTATGGGTGTTTTGCCTGCATATAATCTGTGCACCACCATCATGTCTGCTGCCTGTGGCGGATCCCCTAGAATTGGAACTAACAAAACTTGTCAGCCACCATATAGATGCTGGGAACAGAGCTCAGGTCCTCTTCAAGAGCAAATAGTACTCTTAACTACTGAGCCATCTCTTCAGCCGCCCTCTATGGTATTTTTTTAATCACAGTAAACATGTCGTGCTTTCTGCAAGAGCCTCCTATGTAATCTGTAGTTCACTGCAGATGGCACTTTGGAAGCTAATCACACCCACAAAAACACAGGCAACAGATAACTTCACACCAGCAACCCCAAAGAAGGGAAACACACAAAAACTACCACCAAAAAAATAACAGGAATTAACAACCACTGGTCATTAGTATCTCTTAAAATCAATGGACTCAGTTCATCTATAAAAAGACACAGGCTAACAGAATGGATATGAAAGCAGAATCCAGCCTTCTACTGTATACAAAAAACACTCCTCAACTTCAAAGACAGACATAACTAAGAAACAAGCAGAATAGCTATCTTAATATCTAATAAAATAGACTTCAAACTAAAATCAGTCAGAAGAGATGGAGAGGGACACTTCACACTCATTACAGGAAAAAGTCATTAAGATAAAGTCTCAATCTTGAACATCTATGCCCCAAATACAAGTGCGCCCATATATGTAAAAGAAACATTACTAAAGCTTAAAAAGCACATCAAACCCCACATACTAATAGTAGGAGACTTCAACACCCCACTCTCACCAGTTGACAGGTCAACCAGACAGAAACTTAAGAGAGAAATAAGAGAACTAACAGATGTCATGACTCAAATGGAATTAAAAGACATCTATAGAACATTTCGCCCAAACAGAAAGAATATATATTCTTCTCAGCACCTCATGGAACCTTCTCTAAAATTGACCACATACTTGGTAATAAAGCAAACCTCAACAGATACAAAGAAAAATGGAATAACCCCCTGTATCTTATTGGATCACCATGGATGAAAATTAGAATTTAACAACAACACTAATTGCAGAAAACCTACAAACTCATAGAAATTGAACAATTCTAAATTGAATCACCCCTTGGTCAAGGAAGAAATAAAGAAATTAAGGACTTCCTAGAATTCAACAAAAATGAAGGCACAACATACCCAAACCTATGGGACACTATGAAAGCAGTGCTAAGAGGAAAGTTCATAGCACTAAGTGCCCACATATAGAAAATGGAGAAATCTCACACTAGCGACTAAACAGCACACCTGAAAGCTCTAAAACAAAAAGAAGCAGACTCACCCAGGAGGAGTAGATGACTGGAAATAAAAAAATCAAACTGAGGACTGAAATCAATAAAATAGAAACAAAGAAAACGATACAAAGAATCACTGGAACAAAGAACTGGTTCTTTGAAAAAATCAACAAGATAGACAAACCTTATCCAAACTAATCAACAGGCACAGAGGGAATACCCTAATTAACAAAATCAGAAATGAAGGGGAGGGGGGAGACAACAGACACTGAGGAAATCCAAAGACTCATTACGTCATACTACAAAAACCTGTACTCCACAAAATTGGAAAATGATTTCTTTTACATGTGGTATATTCTGGATAGGTACCACATACCAAAATTCAATCAAGACCAGATGAACAATTTAAATGGAAAGAGCATTTTACTGAGGATTCTGAAAAGTCACACATGCCAACAGGAACGTTAACCATCACTCCTTTAGCCCAAGGTTTCTTTTTAGTTTCTCCCTGGGTCTTAGAAATGGACTGGAAACATCATAGCTCTGAAAGGTCCTTGAGCTCCTTCCTTGGGCTCTTTGGAAAGGTCACTGTCTTTTTCTTAATTGGGAGCATCAAGCTTTGGTTGCGACAGGTCCTGCCATTAGGGAGATGCTCTAATTAGGAACTCGGATGGAGAGAGTCAGGCCTAGAGACCAGGAAACCTGGGAGGGCCAAGTCACTGTAACCACCATAAGCCCTCTAGGTGTGAGTGCAGTATTGAAATGTGTCACTGTTAACATTCGAATTATTATACTCAGCTAATATCTATCTGTGTGATGATATGTCAACATTTAATTTTGAATGAGTGTTAATTAGATGTTTTAGTGCTGAAATGATTTGTAACTTAAAATACGCACACACTGTGAAATTCCCTCAATGTTATAGCTTGCTAGCACATTCAGAATGTGTTTCTCTAGGTTTGACCGCTTAATTCAAAGTATATGAATCCATTAATTACTGTCAGACTTGTGATATTCTGGTAGCTGGAGTCTGCCTGTCCCCAGCACAGAGCCTGGGAACGAGGCTAGTTTGTTCCTTTTGAGCTTCAAAATAAACATCAGAGTGTACTTTGCTTGCTCCCTTCTGTTCCCAGCTCCCCAGAACCAATTTGAGTAGCTGTAATGCCTGCTGTCTCTCTGACTTAGGAGCTGGGGCAATAGGCAAGCTCAGTGCACCAAGGTGCCCTGGATTTCACCAGAAAGCTGTTGTTAGCGAGCTCATAGACCTGTTTTTTTTCTGATGATTATTTTTAATGACGCTTCCTCTGGTTTTAATACCAGTCATTCTTTATTGAATTTTTATTTCAGTGTTTTTAATCATGATCCTGTGTGTGAGTGTGTATGTGGGGTATGTGGGTGTGGGTGGGGGCCATACATTTATCATTCTTGCTTCTTTTGTGTGTGATGCTGAGGCTAGAACTCAGGGTCTCTCTCACATTTTAAACAAGCTACTTCTTTCTGAGTTACACTCTCAAGCCCCAGACAGGTTTTAACCCTTTTAAAGTGTACAACTCCAGGGCATTAAGTATGTTCACACTGTTGTATAGTCACTGCTTCCACACATCTGCAAGCTTGCTGTTCTTATCCTGACGACCCCCTGCTCCATTAAACACTGTCTTCCTGTTCTCTCTACCCTGCCCACCAACCCCAAGCAACCAGCATTCTGCTTTGTCATCCATTCAATATAACGTGGCGTTATACTGTATTTATCTTCTTGTGATTGGCCTGTTTCAGTCTATATGATATCCTCGAGGATCATCAGAAACTTTTAATTTTGAAAATATTTTGTTCGGATTCAATCAGGTTAAAGCTGCTACCTCAAGAATCAATAGTATTCCTAATTCTGTTTAAAAGCATTTTTGAGTGTCAACTGAGCAACCAGCAGGTTAAACTTTCATTTTGCTTTTATTTTAGCTAAAAGTCAGAGTTTCAGGTCTGGGATTGTGGGTGAATTGCTGTGCAATCGTGGGGACCTGAGCTCTGATCCACAGTGGCCACACAAAAATCTGGGTATGATGCCAGCTGCCCTGGCACTAGAGGCAGAGTAGTGAATCCTGGGGTTTACTGGCCAGTCAGTCTAGCCTAATACAGGGTGAGCGAGAGAGCCTTTCTCAAAAAATAGAATAAAGGGGTAACTGAAAATACTTGGCATCGTCCTCTGGCCTCCACAGGCACCCGCAAAAGATGAGCTCATGTGCACACACATACACATATACACAGGCACACATGCACAAACACGTGCATACACATATACACAGGTACACACGCGTGTGCACACATGCATTACACACATACATATGCACATACTCTGAGAGAGAGAGAGAGAGAGAGAGAGAAATGAACAACTCGTTTGGTTAAAATTATTGATTGTTATAAACTAACTAGGGAAACCCAGGTGCTTTCTTTGCATGGGAATGAGGAGTTCAGGAAAGCAGGCTAATTTCTGACTGCTTTCTAAAATAAATAGGAAAATGTATTTTAAAGGTTAGGTTTAGAGAAAGAAGTATTGCAATATTTTTACGCATTTGCAATTGCTACAAAATAAAAAATGGGAGAGGAAACAAGATACCAACTGGGAATCTTACTATAAAAAAAAAAGTGTAAACTTTCTTCATGCAATTCAAATTTTATGCTAATTAGCACATTCCTCCCCTGCATAAAGAAAACTGTAGCGCCCTCCCTCTATGGTGGGCTGCTTTGCTAGAAAATGCCCCCAGGAGCCAGTCGGAAGAATAAGAGCAGCTGTTTTTCCAAAAGTAGAAAGACGTGAGCTCAATGGAGTTCTTACTACTAATTACTGAGGGCAAATCTGCAGATGTAGCTCCAGCTGGGAAATTACACTCCCGACCACTACCCATCGGCTCTGTTGTCCGCAACCATAAGCAGGAAGGTCTGCCTCTCCTACATAATAGACAGCGCATTCTAATATGATTTAATTGATTACAGAGCTTGGTGTGCGGAGGAACAGTACTGTATTAGCGAGTGTTGTGTTAATGAAAATTAGAGACAGAAATAGGTCCTGAAATATACAATTTCCTAATGGTCCTCATTCATCAGGGGCTTTGCCTAGAACTCCAAACTCCTGTTGGCACCAGGCAGATAGCTAGGATCCACTGATCTCAGGCCCCTCTCTGAACATTATATAGCAACACTGTTAAGCTGAATTCTTCATGAAAAGGACAGTACTGCCCCTCCCTCTGCACCTCCTGTACCCCGACCCTCACGCTACATGGCACTCTGGAACTGTGACCCAGGATAAACCCTTCTCTCCTGTGTTACTTGTGTCCGAGTGTCGATCACGGCAAGGAGAAATTGACACACCTAGTTTCAAATGCTCCTTAAATAACCGAATAAACCAGGTGGTGCTAGCGCATCCCTTTAATCCCAGGACTCAGGAAGCAGAGGCAGGTGGAGCTCTGTGAGTTAGAGGCCAGCCTGGTCTATAGAGCAAGTTCCGGGAAAGGCTCCAAAGCTACACAGAGAGCCTTGTCTCAAAAAAACAAAAACAAACAAACAAACAACAACAACAAAAAAGAATAAAAACTAAAACTAAACAAAGCCCCGATTTCAGGTATTTCTGTGTATTAAATATCTATTTAGTGGTTGTTTTCTCCTCTGTGAGACAAAAGAAGTACTTGAGTTATTTTACCCAGTTCTACATATTTCGTGTTTTATGAAAGAGCTTCATATACCTTGGATCTTACATCATGAATATTACATACCTGTGGCCCATTTCTAGCTGACTAAGCTTGACTTTGCAGCCTTTTAGTGTACCCAGCTTCACGTGGCCCAGATTGTCTTTCCTTGAGTCAGTTCCCCAAGGTAGCTAAGCTGCTTAGAGGCTGAATTAACTCCAGTAGGTCGGTCACTAGGGTGCCTGCTGTGCTTTATTACTGAGCACGCCACACTGGTAGTGTTTTTCTAACCAATTCCCTGATCAGGTAACCTCTTTTCAATATTAAAATCTCAGAACCGAAGTCCTATCTTTCTGGAAGGTCAGAATTTTAGAGCAGTGTACTAATAATGTTCTAAGAAATCACTGAGTCATCCTGCCCGCTGAAGTACCTCACCCAGTACCGACAAATCACCTAATCGCTCATGTAAGAAAGGCCTGCTGCTTGCAATGGAAACGCAAATAATTCGTTTTTTATTTTAAAGGGAAATCTAAATTATTTTAGAGTGTTATTTTGTTTTATGTGTAAGTCCTTTTTTTTTCAACTCTAATTCCCTACCTGACTTAACTCGCACATCAACTTTTACTTCGTTAGTCTGTACTCACAGTGAATGGAAAAGTCTTTAAGGAGACTTGCTCATTAGGTTTCTTCATTAAATGAAAAACAATATAAAGGTTAAAACAACCATTTAGAGAAATGTGCGTGCATGTGTGTGTGCGTGTGCATGCATGCGTGCATACGTATGTACAAACTATCTTTGCTACATCAAAGATATGTTCAAAATTGAAGTTGGCATGACAGTGAAGGCTGGTAACCTCAGCTTCTTAGCTAATGTATGAGGATCCTCAAGTTTAAGGCCAGGTGGTACCATAGACTGACTTCAAGGCTGGCTTGAAATTCAAAGTGAGTTCAAGGGTCATGAGGGTAACCTAGAGAGACCCAGTGGCAAGTAAAATATTACATAAAAGGGTTGGAATGTAGCTCAGTGGTAGAACATTTGCCTAGCATGTACGAGGCCCTGGCTTTATTACCTAATAGTGGGGAGGAAATCAGTGTTTATTTAGACTTAATAGCAGTCAGAAGAGCTTTTCATTCCCATTCATAGAATCACTAATATTATAATTTTTAAATATGAATCACTTATTTTATCATAATTTTAGTATTTTTACCCACACAAAAAGTAAATGTACTTACAAGTAGACATTGTCAATGTTTCAGTCTTTTCTATCAGTATCCTCATAAATATTTGCCTCTACATAATCCTTTTGAGACTTTGTCATTGTTTTTGAGGGTTTCTAATAACCTAAGTTATGGTAAACCATAACTTATGAGTGTTATTAAATGGGTGCTCACAAGAATAACTATTGATACAGATCTTGAGACAAGGGAATGGAACTTCACAAACATTGATCTAGTCAAGCTGTTGGCAAGGTGTATGATATCAGTGTTTACCGCATCCTTTCTTTACTGTGAATCGGTTCCTTATAAAGAGTGTCACTAAGGAAAATGGTATTTTGTTTAAGGTAGCAAGATGGCATACTTTCTCCAGGTACCTGGGGTTGTCGGTTTCTTTGATGAATTCTCTATTCAGATCATTCGTCTATTTATGCCTTTTCATCTCTTACTGGCTTTCCCACCAGTTAATATGCCTCGAGTTTGTGCCAAGGAAATGTTAGATGAGGTGAACTCTAGGACCAGAGCCATCTCCTTTCACAGCAGTGTGCAGGGAGCATATGGTGGCTGCACCTCGTATCTGTGGGAAAGCTCATCTTGGAAGGCAAGAGTAAAGATTTCTGTGTTTGACCGATTCGCAGCTAAAGAGAAAGCCTCGCATGTTCATGTACCGTCCCTTTACATGACTGTTAGATATTAACTAATAGAGGGTGTTGTATGTGTTCAGTGAAGGGCACTCATAGGGACTGGGGGTTTGGTTCAGTGACACAACACATATTTAGTATGCTCGAGGACCGGGGTTCACCACAATATCAATGTATGAATATGTGTATATATACATGTATGTAAATTATGGTTATATTACACATTCAAAATTACTTGAAGAGCTATTTACTCCTTGTACAGGGTTGATGTTTTATTCTTATCATTTGTATTTACTAGTTATATAAAATGATGTTTTCATGACATTTTCATGCATGCATATAATGTACTGGGCCGTGCATGTGCATAGTGTACTGGGTCATGCATGTCTGTAATGTTCTGGGTCATCTTCATGACTCTGATGCCCTCTATCTCCCCTTGGTCCTCTCCTAAGATGTCCTGCATCTCCCTAAATAGTACCAACTCTACATTCATGCCTTGCAGTTTAGGTTATTAGATGTTTTGATGTTTTATTTTTATTGTTGTTTTGAGTTCCAGGTCCAGGCTATAAATTAGGATGGCCTTAAACTCATCACCTGTAGCGAGCTGCGTGAAGCCACACCTGATGGCAATGTAGAGAGCTGCGTGGAGTCGCACATGATGGTGCTGGCTCCCGCCCTCCGCAATTCCGAAAGCGAGTGCTCTCTGTGATAATCAACTCCTATGGCTAAAGCCTGACTTATGCTATTATCACGCAATGATTGTCAGCTGCTTGCATATGCATGGACCTATGGGCAGTGCCCACCTGGCAATCCGGGGTTGGTTGCCCATGCCTACTTAAGGGCTGGGAGAGGTTTGCCCAGGGAGAGAGAGGGAGAGAGATTTTACAATTGTCAAAAGGTCCTGAAATAAAACTGCAGTGAGAAGAGCTCCGGTGGTCGCGTCATCCTTGCTGGACGAGGGGGGGGGCCGCGACAATCACCCTCCTGCCTTGTGAGTGCATCATCACTCTCAGATCTGGTTTGAGCTTTTAAGCACTGTTTTCCTGGGTGTTCTATGGGTAGGTACATGTTCTACTGTGAATTTAAGATCCGGCTCAAGCCGGGCGGTGGTGGCGCACGCCTTTAATCCCAGCACTCGGGAGGCAGAGGCAGGCGGATCTCTGTGAGTTCGAGGCCAGCCTGGTCTACAAGAGCTAGTTCCAGGACAGGCACCAAAGCTACAGAGAAACCCTGTCTCCAAAAACCAAAAAAAAAAAAAAAAGATCCGGCTCAATAGGAATGGAAGGGGCAGTGCCTTGGGACGACAGTCAGCAAATACTCAGTAGCGTAATAGTTTCAGTGTGTTTTGAGTCAGCTATAAGAAAATATTCCAGCATGGTCTTTCTAGCCAACCCAGTTCAGTGTGCTCATCAGACAGGGGTAAGTTAGCCTGAGGTGGGGGAAGGCGGTTTACATGAGCTGCCTTTGGGTATGCGATGAGTCATTGTTAGATTTAGGGTTGGAGCCTTTCGTTCCTAAAAGGAGGAAGTGAAATTTAAAAAGTCTTACACACTAATAAACTTCAGTGATAGTGTCAAAATATGAAATGTCTGACTGCGTGGAAGGAGGGTGAGATAAAAATTTTAACTATAATAGCTTTTTTCTCACTCGGAGTGGCTAGCTTGTTATGCAATGTGGTTTTTCCATCAACTGACCTGTGGTCAACATTTGCAGAAAGTTAATGGAGTTGGTATTTACTGAGGCTTATGATAAAGCAGGAGGATAAATGCCTGTTGGGATCTTTGTTTCAGTATTTTACTCTTCATAAATATGTATCGCGGGCAGTCAGGTTTCTGTTGGTGACTGGTTATGAAGAAAGAAACATGGGCATATTTAATAATGTTTTAAAAGGTTTAGAAATGTTGCCACTAGGGCTGGAGAGGTAGCTCAGAAGTTAAGAGCACTGGACTGCTCTTCCAGAGGTCCTGAGTTCAATTCCCAGCAACCACATGATGGCTCACAACCATCTGTAATGAGATCTGATGCCCTCTACTGGCCTATAGGATATATGTAGGCAAAATACTGTGTACATAATAAATAAATTTAAAAAAAAAAAGAAATGTTGCCACTAAAGAAATTTTAAGATGTGAGGGAGAATCTCTCTCTCTCTCTCTCTCTCTCTCTCTCTCTCTCTCTCTCTCTCTCTCTCTCCATTTATTCATTCAATAAATATTTATAGAGCATGCCTCCCATTGTTTGAGACACTTCTGACATATGAGCCAATGAAACTGAAGGAAAACAAAAACCTTGTAGACTTAGTAAAAACAGTTAAGTTAAATCATGTCTAAGAAGGTAGAAACATTGTTTCTATAAGTAAAACAAGACAAATGAGATTGGAATCATTGACAATCGGGGCAGGTCATAGTTTTATAAATGATATGTTTTCAGAAAACATAATTAAAATTTTTGAGCAAAAATTAAAAGGAGGCAATGATGTTTCTATATTGAAGAATGGGAGAAGAAAGTTCCTGGTGTCTGCGTCAATGAACCTGAAAAAATGGGACTAAAAGATATGTATGTCTTGATGAGGAGCAGTCCTAGGAAGAGTGAGCATAGAGAGGTGGGGTGGCGGAAGAGATACTAGAAAGCAAAACTTAGAAGGTGTAGCGGGTGAGTAGGTAATGCAGAGTATTAGTGGAGTGAGGGCATAAGCAGAGTTAAGAAAGAAGTAGAACTGGATTCTACGTGTGCAGTATTTCTGGAGTAATTTTTTCTACAAAGAAGAATAAAACAGACTGAAGTTGGCCAAGCAAATAGAGTGAAAGGAAGAGAGAGATGCGGTCATGTGTGAACAGTGGCAACAATAGTGTCCGTGTGTCTTAGTTACTTTCTCATTGGTGTGAACAAGGACCTGAGTGTAAACAGCTTTAGGGGAAAGGATTTATTTTGGCTCTGGTTTGAGGAGATACAATCTATCCTGGCAGGGAAGGGGTGGTGTCTTGGGACTCTGCTCATGGAGGTAGGAGTTTGCAGTGTGCTTTGTTGGACCAGGCAGCAGAGAGAGAGGTTAGCTTACCTTCTTCTTTTCCTTCCATGGTTCCATCAGAACCCCAGTCCATTAGATTGCTGCCTCTAGGCTGGGTCCATCTTACTCCTCAATGAATCGTCTATGAAACACCTTCACAGACACACCAGAGCTCACGTCTCTGAACTTGAAGCCTGCCGTTAAAATCTGTAATATTTTCAGCTTCAATGCTAAGAGGTGCAGTGTTTCCCATTGAACAGAAAGGTTACTCTGGTGATGTTGAATTCTTGCCCATTCAGTGTAGGCTGGCTGCCACGGAAGCTTCTGAAGGCCAGCTTGCCAAAGTTACACTCATTTCCAGAGAGGAGAGAAACATTTTAATACCGGGTTTCTTGACTCCCATTGTTCTCCTGTTCTACCATCTACTTTTTATCATAGAGAAGGGACGAAATAAGTGTCACCGTTTTGAGATACTCTGAGGAAAATTTCAGAGTCACAGCCAAATCTGCAAAATAGCATTGCATGAATAAATGTGAAATTATCTGTTTGATTGAATCCTCGTTGTTTGTTCGTTATGCCTCTTGGCAAGGTGAAATTTGGAAAACAGTGAAGGTGCTAAGTGGGGCACACACACACACATACACACACACACACACACCAAACTTATCAAAGATGACATTACTAATTTAGAAGTCATTAAGGTGCCTCGCGACTGTTAGAAATTGCAGCACCTACGGTGGGGAAACAGAAAAGCCTGCCTTTAACATCAGTGTAATACAGAGGTTCATTCTGCCTTACGTTTGTATACCAGCCCATGATGGGACATGGATTCATTTTGCCACTCGATTGTGAGCTGCGTAACTTCGGATGACCTCATTTAACTTTGTGGTGCCTCAGTAAAAATAAAGATGATTAGAGATTTATTTGGTCAAGACTTGTTAGTATAGTGCCTGGTGCTATTATCAACACGCATAAATCAGCAATCTCGCTGTCAATCACATACCAAGCCTAACTTTCACAGGTAGACCGCCCTACTCACATAACCCAGAACAATCTAAAAAACACACAGCTTAGCTTTCAAGAGGCAGTGAAGAATTTAAAAAGAAGAAACTTAAGAGCCCTGTAAAAGTCTTAGAAGAGATGTTTCTACTAATGGGGATCGTGCTGATAGCAATATACATGGCCCTCCTCTAAGAATAAGTATGTAAATTCAGCAGGATGAGAACATGTATGTAAGAGTCTCAACATATTTCATGTATTTTTAAATATGAATCTACATGAGCCAGAGGAAAAGAATATAAATGAATCCTCCTGAAAATGTAGCATGTCAACTACACAGACTTCTTTGCAATTATAGTGGCTAATCTTGGTTGTGAACTTGACACACTTGGAAAGAGAAGACCTCAAGTGAGGGATTACCTTCATCAGATTGGTCTGTGAATGACTGTGAGGTATTTTCTTGATTCCCATGCTCAAGTCTACTGTAGATAATTCTTTTCCTATATATGTGCCTGGAGATAGTCACTTTCCTACACAGGTGACTGTAGACAGTCCCTTCCCTACACAGGTGACTGTGGACAGTCCCTAACATATACAGGTGACTGTGGACAGTCCCTAATGTACATAGGTGGGCCAGATTAATTAAAACAGTAAGGTACCTGGAATGTGAGACTAGGAGCAAGCCAGTAAGCAAACTTCTTCTATGGTTTCGACTTCGGTTTCTGCTCATGTTCCCCTGCCCTGACCTCCTTCAGTGATGACCATGAGCAGACATGTGAGCTGAGACAAACCTTTCCCTTTCCAGTGTTGTTCTTGGTCAGTTTCATCACATCACCAGAAAACAGTAATGGCAGCGAAGACCCAAGTACATCCTGTCCTCAGCCTTAGCATGTGCTGTGACGTCTGTCTTTTCTCTCAATACATCCCAGTTTGAATTAGTTCCTTGTGTCGCTTAGGTTTTGACTTTGTATCATCTAAGATTGTCATTGCCCTACCTATATACCACACCTCCGTCATGATCCTATCATCTTAGCCTTCTTGTTGCTCTTCCATGGCAGGTATTTTTCTTCTAATCTAAAAAAAAACAAAAACAAAAAAAACCAGCCTCCTTCACAGTCAAGTGTAATATTAGCAGGGCACTTGCATCTTTTCCAAAGCTACATCTCCCATCTTTGGTGGGTACAACAATAGTCTCAAAGTCATATGCGTTCGGTAAGGGCACACGGTTTGGTGCTTTGTGAGATTTTTAACTTTAAAATTTGAGCTCTTCATCAGTGCATGCTATTGTGCTACAATGTTTATAAATTTTCATGATCCCTTAATAAAATTGAAACTAGCATATTGACTTTTATATAATCATAAAAGGATCACCCAGAGTTGACCCTGCAAGAATCCCTTATTGCCATTTCTGTTACTGTTTTGGCATTGAGCCAAGCAATAACCAATCATGTTTGAGATGTTTATCACACGATTTTGAGTTGTGTTATGTGGCATTTGCAACTAAAGTATGCAGTAGTTAAGAAAATATGCCTCATCTCAACATCTGTCATTCTGGATGTTTAGAGTCAAGATCTGTCATTGTTGATAAATAGTTCATGGTTGTATCTGTGAAGAAATCCAAGAATGAGGGAGCTGCCAATAACATTACTTTAAAAACAAAACAACAAACTACATCACTTCTTGAACCAAAAAAAACAAAAGCAATTCTAAACTACAGAAAGAGATAGTGACGAAGACAATATGAGAAGTGAAAGAATTCCCTCCCCTAGTAACAAATGGTACAAACTAACCTCCTTCCTCAGTGGTTCCTGTCTGTTTCCCTCCTGACCAGTAAGGTGATGAGATGGCACTATGGTCCCATGATGGGTCAAGCAGGGAAACAATTGGAGTCAATCTTAATGTTGAGTTGGTGTAGTCTTATGTAGAGGAGGAGGTTTGCGGTGTCCAGGTGAAGGATCCAGGTGACTCTAGAAAACCGAGAGGTTAAGTTGATTTTGTTCAAAAGCATTGCTTTTGCTTTCATAGGAAGATTCCTACAGAAATAGATGGAGCCACTTGCAATTCAGATTGCCAGTCTCAAGTAGGCTTAGACTTCTTACCCTTTTGACTTTAAAGAAGAAAACACAAGAAGGCTGATGTAGGGGATATTTAAGATTGTAAAACAGGACAGCTTCAAGAAAACAAAGTTTACATGTAAGAAAACCATTGAAGAAAAAGGATAGTGTTTGTGATGGGCACATTTGACATAAAAGTAGAAAGAGAAATTGAAAACAGATAAATTCTTTCAGAATTAGCTCAGTTTTCCTGTAAGTAGGAAACAAAGATGCACAGTGAGATTTCTTGGGATAAATAGGTGCTCTTGGGATGACCTATGGGTAGACATTAGGCTCAACTTGCCCTTTGTAGCTGTACAATCAGCAATGCGAATATGAAGAGGTCGAAGAGGAATATGTATCCCTGAAAGTGTGCTGTATCCACAAGGACAAATGCTACAAGCAATCAGCTCATCACAGATACATTTTATAATGAACCTGTCCCATAGTTATGGAAATGAATGCCAGATGTTCTCCACTCAAGACTACTCTCAGCACGATGACCCAGAAAGTCCATATGGTACCAAAGGCAAAAGCTTAATTGGATAGATCACCTTTCTCTGCGTAATTCCCTACTCCCAGAAGGAAGGAAGTTAGGTGCAATGCTCCCATTAGAAGTGTGACTTTCAAAAATGCAGCAACTCTGGACACTAAACATTGTACTATTCAACAGTGGCTGTTCGGGGATTGGAGAATTTAAGGACATGGCCACATTTCTCTGATGTGGGAGTGATTTCTTTCTAATCTGTTGCTTTCATTGGTTAATTAATAAAGAAACTGCCTAGGCCCATTTGATAGGCCAACCCTTAGGTGGACGGAGTAGACAGAACAGAATGCTGGGAGAAAGAAGCCAAGTTAGGCAGTCGCCATGATTCTCCCACTCCAGACAGACGCAGGTTAAGATCTTTCCTGGTAAGCCAGCTCGTGGTGCTACACAGATTATTAGAAATGCGTTAGATCAAAATGTAAGAGCTAGCCAATAAGCGGTTAAAACTAACGAGCCAAGCAGTGTTTAAAAGAATACAGTTTCCGTGTAATTTTTTCGGGGCATAAGCTAGCCAGGCGGCTGGGAGCTGAGGCGGCAGGGAAACGGCCTGCAGCTCCTGCTACATTTCTCATTCTACTATAGGTACATGTGTCTGCTCTGACAACTCTTTCGTGAATATATACTCGTAGACATAGAGTGAGCTCTTGTGAAGAGGAGATCACAGTCTCATTTTGGAAGGTAGTCGGAGGTTAATAAATTGCTTAAAATATTCAAAAGATTTTTGACAAACATCAATAAAGTGATTTTTAAAGACTACTGAGCTCTTTAAACTTGGAAATACAAATAAAATTATTAGTCTGTACAAAAGTTACAGCTAGTTGCTAGGAATAGACTCTACTTTGCTTAAAACAGAGCGAAGTAACCATGATTCCATGTCTCCTGAATTCTCCCTATGACATCAGGGTTTTAATGACAGAAACTCTGTCTTTTAAAATATTTTTTGATTTATTTATTTAACGTTTATAGGTGGTTTTTTGCATATATTTCTGTGTACCATGTGCATGCCTGGTGCCCAAGGATGCTAAAATAGGGCAGCAGATCCCCTGGGACTGGAGTTTCAGATGGTCATGAACAGTCGTGCGGGTGCTAGGATTTGAACTAGGGTTCTCTGAATAAAAAGTTAGTGCTATTAACCACTGAGTCATCTGACCACCCCATATTAAAAAAATAATAATAATGAGTTCTTTTTATAGAGTGATAAATATATTAGTTTTATTGTTGATGCAGAAGAGTTTCATGTGTATATATGATTAACTTTTGACAGCCCCCCCCAGGCACACCCTTTTACCCTCTCTAATTCCCTATCACTCCCATTGATGACTTTTTCCTATCACAGCTCCCTCCTACTTTTCTCCCCCTTCTCGTGTGTGTGTGTGTGTGTGTGTTTTCCACTGAGTTTAACTTTAGCTGCTTTCCTGAGCATGAGCCAGGAAGAATTATGTAGTGGAACATGGGTAACATATAGGTAGCCGGCTGACTGCTGAAGAAAATGACACCCCTCTCCCTTAGTGAGCATTACCTTCTCCTAATCTCTCAGTGGGGTGCAGAACCTCATGAACTCTCCAGCATGCATGGTGAAATGGTGTTGACTCGAGCCTTATGGCGTTCTTGTCCAGGTCCCCAGAACAACAGCGAGTTAGTTCATTTGCAGTTGGTGGTGATTAGCATAGAGACTCAAAACTGATCAAAGTACAGAGGCTGAGTGACTTTGGAGTCCTGGGTCTGAAATGGAGGTTTTGTGAAGCTTCTATGTCACTGTTTCTAAGGTCCAGGGAACAATGGAGAAGAAGAGCAAGCAGAAAGAATATAAGGGTTGAGGGATAGACAAGAGTTCCGTGAGACTGGCGTTCTGGATAGACAGAACGATTACACCAAGGACAGAGTCTTTCTATCAGCACCGGGATGTGAAATGAGCCTTAGCTGTTTGATTTTAGATGCCCACACTGGTAGCAATGGGGACCCAAGGCCCCTGCGGAATCTAACTGTGCCTCTTGATTATTGCCCAGTTGGATGCTACAGCTGTGAGAAGTTTTGGAAGACTAGAAACCTTCCTGTGTTGGGGATTAATTTGTTCTTTTTATATTTTGCTTGAACAAAAAAAAAATTGCAAGGAATTTTTAAGTCCCTGACACTTTACATTAACTTCATAACAATATAAATAAGCCATTACCTTATGTCATAATATTGAGTTCAGATTCAGTCAGTTTCTATTATGATGTAGTCCCTGCTTTATGTATTTCCTAGCCTTTGGCTCCTGTAAATTAGTATTAGCTGACTGTCCAAAGGAAGGGAAGAGAGGTAAAGAGGTCATTATTATTATTTTAATTAGTTAATTTATTTATTTTGAGCCAGCATCTCATTATGTAACCCAGTCCGGTAAAACTCGTGATCCTCTTGTCTGTGCTTCCTGCATGATGACACTAGAGGTGTATGCCTCTTTGCCCAGCTAAGATTTTCTGAATAACACATTTCTTTTATTTGTATGAGACTTTACACAGCAATCCCCTGCCATACTCAAATAGATGTAGTTTGTTCTCAAATTTTATGAAACTTGGCAGCATGCATTTCTTCAGAAGGAAACATTAAAGATGTAACCCCACTCACCCAGGACGTAGATGACCCTCATCTTTCCTCTAAGTCCTAGTCCCCTTATCCACAAGAAGAGTTTGGATTCAGTGTATCTTGTGAATGTTAACACTGGCTAGTAAACCAGCAAAGCTTTGAAAGGTCCTTATCTGCAGCACTACAACAATTCCCACACTTATTCGGGTGGTGGGTTCTCAGTGGGAGAAGCAGGCCAGTCATTTTGAGCTCCATCAACTCTTTTGCTTTATTAAGCTGTGATTACTATGTGCCCTAATTAAATGGCCACAGATCTGTCTTGCATCTTGTTTTTAAGATTAGTTTTAGATAGGATATATTACAATATTTTATTTTGGCTGTTTAATATTGTGCGTCATGTTTATTATGATTATATGAATTATTACTTATGCCATGGCAAATCCCGTCTGTGGCAGGGAATGGGAAATGACTATTCAATGGAAAGACGATAAGTTTTGTCTTTGAAACATGGCTTCATCTGGAACAGAAAGCTGATGAACACGCCCCGTGCCTGTTACGGTAGGAGCTGAGAGACCCTCCCAGCTGTTTACACTTCCGATGGAAAATGTCAGTTTGACATAAACCGACAGTGTGAAGCCAGCATCTGCAAAGAATCTTCATGTGGAGCATGCCCAGTGCAGGGAGTGTATCCTCCCTCCCCCACCCACCCCTCTCCAGATCTCTAAAGATAAGGTTTGAACTTTACACTTGGAAATACCAGGGCATAGTTTGGGGGGTTTGTTTGCCTGGTTACTTTTTTTTTCTTTCTAAATGTCCTCTTGAAACTAATGTCCTTTAACGAGCCAAATGCAGGGAAGAGAATATTTAGAGTAACCTAATGCATTAAGTTTAAACAAGTTGAAGCTAGTCTCTGCACTTGGACCTGTCTTTATTTTGAAAGCAATAGAAATCATTAGATTGTGTGTGTGTGTGTGTGTGTGTGTGTGTGTGTGTGTTTTCCTCCTTGAGATGGGAAAATAAGAAGATTTTCCTCCGACAGGAGTCAACTGGGGCTGGGAGTGAGAGCCCCAGTGGGAGAAGGGGACTGAGAAGAGGGGCTTCCTAGGGCATGGATAGCAAAGGTGCTAGGATTCTCCAGGGCTCAGCGCGCGCTGAGGATCTGTGCCCGGGGCTACAGCTGCGGACGCTAAAAGCTCTATCCGGCTCATGAAGGCCACCTGGATCAGGCTTCTGAAAAGAGCCAAGGGAGGAAGGCTGAAGAATTCGGACATCTGTGTAAGCGAGAAGGCTTTTTGTTCGGGGGAGACACTGTTTTCTTTGCTTTTCTGTTGTTGCAGCAAGTGCCTGTGGAGAGGGTGGTTTGATTTAGTTAATACGCTCATGATTGCATGAGAGGGAGCTCGGGAGATTCCTGTCATTTTTCTGAGCTCCCTTGCCTGCGTTGTGATTTATTACCAGAGGAAATCTCTCGAGCAGGTGTTTTCTGCAGCCAGCTCGCGCTAAATATCTGCGTGCAGGTATTTTTGAGTATGTTTCTGAAAGTGGGAGGGAAGCAGGCTGGAGAGTCTTACCATCGAGTCGGAGAAGGTAGCAGGTGAAGCCGAATGCTGAAAGCATCCTTAAGATAATAATGGAAGTTGTACCACAGCCGTGAGATCGTGGAGGGTTCAAGTTTGTAACTCGTCAGATTGCCTTGGGTGCATTTTGTGGGTCTCTCTGGATGTAAACACTTGCTTCAGCCCTCAGGCAGTTCTTTGAGTTATCCTTGAAACACCTCAGTGTCCTTCAGATCTGCACTGCACCACGGAGTCGATTTAATGATAAAGGAACAAGTAGAGGCTTAAAGAAGAGCTCGTTTCTGGTAAATGAGCCTGGGAAGGAAGGGTGTGTTGGTACGCATAACTACCTAAGTGAAGAATCTACAGAGTCAAGTGGGGTTTTCTAGGTGGGATGCAGCAAAACGCATCATTTGCTCCTCTTTTCAGGAATTTTCAGCACATCCAGGAAGCAAACCAACACACACGCAAGGCTTCTCCAGGGTGCCCATCACATGCTGGATCTATTTTAAAAATATCCCTTCTCCTCTTCAGGGTTCGGCAGACTCCTACACCAGCCGTCCATCCGATTCAGATGTGTCTTTGGAAGAGGACCGGGAGGCAGTACGTAGAGAAGCTGAGCGGCAGGCCCAGGCACAGTTGGAAAAAGCAAAGGTAAAAATATCTAATTTGGGGGAAAAAGCGCTGTGTCCCTGAGGGTCTGCCTGCGAATGTATCCCCCGAAGCTCACACCTGGTTCACTGGAGTGTTCAGCTGGCTTAACGCAGGCATAATTAAAGGGAAATGTGATATTAGTAATAATCTTTAATGTTGTTTTATAATCTAAGCAACTTGTTTCCGTGGTGGGAGGTCAATTTAAACACAAATAAAAGGATCTCCGAATACACAAAGAGGAAAAAGTGAATGTAATACCAAAATATTTTGCTTGATCTTGCCACGAGCCATCTCTGTTTACAAGTCTTGATGCTAATGTTTATTTCCCCAGCCTAAAGCAAGCGTTCTCCTAAAGTTTACCTCATAGGTGTTTTATAATGCTATCTCCTTATGTGTTTATTTACACTGCTTCTGAGAAATAAAGCAATGAGGGTTTCGTTGATTAAACCAAAGCCTTCCCCTGGAAAGTTTTCCTCTTTTGTTCCACAATGAGGAAGTGCGTGCTGGCTCATGGAGGAGAAACAGCAAATCAGTTCTGAGATCAGTCTGTAAGGACTTGATCTCGGTCTGGATTTCACTTAGGCTATTAAACGAGGACAGAAGTCATTACTGTGATGATTGGAATTTTATTAGCCCCTGCAGTCACTTGAATAATAGCAAATTTGAAAGCATAGATTGTTGTTCAAGTTGAAGGTGTCTTGGTTTGTAACTTTTGAGTGGATGTATTCCAACATGGTTATTGGTTGCCTTTTGGGGAAAAAAATGACTACTATGAAAAGGAGTAAGTGCGACACTGATCTTGCTAGGAAAACCATGACATGATCCCAGTGTTTCTACTGGCTGCCTCGTCCCTAGGAGGAGGGAAGTCTACATGTGTTGCTATGGGAATGGTGGCATGGCTTGGATGCGTGGACAGACCTTGTGCAATATGGCCTCTAGCACAGCTGCTGCAGTGGTTACCAAGCTACCTTGACTTCTGCAGAGCAGCACTTCTGCGGTAACAGCTGGTAGGGGAGCTGTCTCCAGGTCTCTCAGCTTTAATTGCTAGACACACCTTAAGAGCAGCCGCAGAGAGGACTTTCTGGCCGTGGAAACTGAAAAGCAAAGTGGGGCCCAGTTGCCATCAACTTACCTCTTCACCCAAATTAGCCGTCGGAAAACACTATGGAGCTGATGTAAAAGAACTCCAAGTAATGAACATTTGGTAAAGTGAATCTGCCACAAGTGAACACTGCCATAGACGTGCTAGTTCAGAGCCCTATCCTACATTCCATCTTTTGCACCTGAACCGAAAGAAAAGGAAAAAAAAATCAGCACTGTTCATTTCAAAAATAAGATTTTTCTATTTGCAGCTAATAGATGCTCACAAATGTAAACCATTTTTCAGGGTCATCCCCATTTTTCTATAGTGAGTTATATATCTGGCCAGGGAAATCTTTAATTATCTAACTGGTATATTTTTGTCCATGATTGTGCCCCGTTAAGTCAGGAACTCACTGGCGTAGCTATGGAAAGGTCTAAGTCTAGCATGCATCCTAGTGTGACTTCTAAGTCAAGCCAGGTTCGTGTTCTTTCTCACACTGCCTGAAGACACTCTGGAGCAGAGGTCCTTGACCTTGCTAGTGCTGCAACCCTTAGTACAGTTCCTCATGCTGTGCTGACCCCAACCATAAAATTATTCCGTCGCTACTTTATAACTGCCATTTTGCTACTGTTAGGACTTGTAATCTAAATATCTGATGTGTGGGATGCCTAATATGTTAGCCTGTGAAACGGTCATTCCACCCCCAAAAGGGTCACAACCACATGTTGAGAGCCTCTGCTCGAGATGAAAATACTGTAAAATATGAAAGAACGAGGAAGGCAGAGTCATGGAAAAAAACCCTTTCCTAAGTTTGATCAAAGTAGTTTATTTATATCCATGTGTCTGTCAAAGTAGGTCAATACCTTAAACCTTTGATGTGTTCCAGTGACTAAATCTGGGGTGAAAATTTGAATTTGTTCTGATTAAAGGTAGAAGGACTGGGATTTAAACTTTTGTTTCAAATCATGGCTTGGTGGGCTTTGTCTTAGCTCTAGTCTCCTTGAAGACAGAATGCAAAGCAGAATTAGAGCTCAGGCTTTCTCTTCGCTAGGCTGTTTTTCTGTAGCCTCCTTTGTCCGTCTACCATCATGCCCTTGTGGGACCTTTTCAAAATGAGGCCTTAGCATTTAAAAATGAGTATATTACAGCTGCAGGGTGTGGCTCAGGTAATAGAGCACTTGCCTAGCATATAGAAGGTTCTGGCTTCAATCCCCAACACCTAATAAACTAGAAAGTAGAGGCAGGAGAAGCAGAAGTTCAAGATCATCCTCAGCTACAAGATGATTTTGAGGCCAGATACATGAGCCCCTGTCACAAAAACAAACAAGTAAAAATAAAGATGCATGAATTAATGACCTGATTTAAAATAATCTAAACATTTCCATATCTGTGCTGAAAGAATCAAACATTTTGTACCTATATTTTATAATTACCCCTCAAATAGAAAGGTATTACAAATTGTTATTTTTAGTTGGCCAACAGATCACATTAATGCATATGTGTGATGCCTAGACTAGACTTCAGCTGCTTTTGGTGCCTGGTCCAATATAAAGATGAACTACATTGTCGATTAATTGCCATAATCATACCTATGAAATAGGGCAATTGGCAAAACTAGAAACACTGCCTTCTGAAATTAAGTGACTTATGAAAGGTTATGTATGTAACTAGACAGCCATGCAGCCACTAGAACCCAGAATTCTGCCATTTCGTCATGGCCTCTCTGAAATAGTATGCACTAAGTGGACAGAGGTCAGATCAGTTTTTGAGACGTTACTATCTGTGGATGACCTTCTCTTTTACCTTGATGTTGTTGGGTCCCTGATGTTTGATTTGTTCGGTTCTGGCATTCTTTTCTCGTGCTGCCTAGATAAAGTTCATATGCTTTGAGGCTGCTTTAAAGACAAGTGATGTGATTTAATGGGTTTTCTTCTTTACATTGAGACATACGGAGATGTAACCCCCATTGAAAGTTAGCTTGACATATACTAGACACCAAATAAATGTTTATTGGCTGGATCAGAGAAGGGATGTGAAACCGGAAACTGTGACACTGTGACAAGGGTGATCTTTTAGTTGGGTGCTAAATTGACCTCTAGTTGTGTTCATTGGTTGCTAGTACTGGGACTTTCTTTGTGCTGTGCTTCAAGTTTGTTCCCAAAGTCCATGTGTTGAAAACTGAATCCGCAGTGCAAATGTTGGAAGGCGTGGTCTAAAGTGTTTAGGTTATCAAGACTCCACCCTCATGAATGTATTAATGCTGCTTCTGTACAAATAAGTTTTTTTCTTTAAGGAGTAGGTTTCTTCTCGAAGAGAGTTTGGCCTTTTCATATTCTTGCCTTGTCTTTGTTCCTCTCTATGTGTTATTAGAGAGAGAAGACCCTCATCCTAGTCACTTTTTCTGTGCTCGTGATAAAATTCCCTGACAGAAGCAACTTAAGGGAGAAGGGTTCATTCTGGCTCAGAACCCAAAGGTGCACCATCATGGTGGGGAAGCCAAGGAGCAGAAGCATGAAGCATCTGATCACATCACACCACATCAGGAACAGAGAGGGATGGCTGCTGTGCTAATGTTCAGCGTTCTTTCTCCATTTCAGGGAGTCTAGGATCCTGTAGTGGGTGGGTTTACCCACTCTAATCATTGTAATCCAGATAAACCACACAGACATGCTCAGAAGTCCATCCCCCAGTCATTCTAGATTTTTTCAAGCTGACAACACTTAACCTCATAGTCCTCAACTGACGAGGACCTAATTTCTCACTTCCCAGTCTAAATAACTGTAAGAAATAACTTATATTCTGCATTTAATAAGCAAATTAAGAGAAGGTGTTGTGGAATATTAATTTAAGATAGTTATATTAATTTATGATGTGGAATATTGGTTTAATAGTGCACAGATGTGTTTCATTCTTTTACGTCATACCTGTTTAACTCTGTGAAGCTGTGTTACTTTGCCTGTCTAAAACAGCTGATTGGTATAATAAAGAGCCAAACAGTCGATCGCTAAACAGGAGACAGAAACAGGCAGGGTTGGTAGGCAGAGAGAAATCTAGAAGAGAAATCCAGGGAGGAAAGTGAGGAGTGAGAAAGAAGGAGAGGAGGACACCAGGAACCAGCCCCACAGCCACGCAGCCACACAGCCACGCAGCCAGCCGTGGAATAAGAAGGAAAGAAAGATATATAGAATAAAGAAAGGTAAAAATCCCAGAGACAAAACTTAGTTAAAGAGAAACAGGTTAATTTAAGTAAGCAATGCAGACTAGAGACAAGACAAGCTAAAGTTGGGCATTTATAAGTAATATTAAGTCTCCGTGTATTTACTTGGGAGCTGGGTGGCAGGCTCCCAAAGAGTAAAAAAACAAACCAACTACAGACAAGTGAAAAAATGCATTCCATATCTAGACACAGTAGTTCATGCCTATAACTCTAGCATGTGGGAAGGACATGAGCATATATAACATTTTGGAGAGCCCGCCTCCAAAAAATAAGATGGGGAAAAAACCTGATACCTATTTAGAGTTGTACTATCAAGACTATAGCCAAATTTAGGACATTTCATTTCCTTTATAAGAAATCCCAAGCCCATTAAGTTAATTCTCATTTTTTGCAACTCCCTTGCCCTAGAAAGCTTTCAATCAACGTTCTCTCTGGGTATCTCTTCTGGGTGTTGAATATATTTCCACTGAATCAGGTTGTAACTGGCCATTTGTGACTGTCTGCACTCTCTTACTTACCTAATGTTTTTATTGCTTATTCAGTAGCATCTATCATATCTTCATGTTTTTGTCAAAAAATATATCATGAACATCTTATTTCACATTTGACAAATTCATCAATCTGTTGATATTTTCCAGCCCTGTGAATCCTCCTGTTCTGAACATTTGCATACATGCTTTTTCATGGATAAGAAATATTTGGATTCATCAAGTGTTGTCTTGGTCTTGTTGTCAACTTGGTATACCTGGGAAAAAGAAATCTCAATTCTGGAATTATCTCTATCAGATTGACCTGCGGGTGCCTGTAGGGAATTGTCTGATTGCTGACTAATATAGGAAGGCCCAACTCACTGTAGACTGGTAATATCACTATGCAGGGAGCCCTGTGCTGTATAGGAAAGGTTGCTGAAAGCAAGCCTGGGAGCAAACCAGAAACCCTTGGGGTTTCTGCTTCAAGCTGCCTTGAATGTCAGCCTTCCATTTAACCTATAGGTTACCAAACCCTTCCCTCCCAGAGTTGTTTTTTATCATGGTGTTTGATCACAGCAATAAAAAGCAAACTAGGACATATATCTAGTTTGTGTATATGTCTAGAACTGACATTATTGAATCACACAATCACTTCTTTATTGAAAGAATAATGTTCTTTTTTTAACCCTCCATGTTTGTCAAAATGATGCCATCCGCCCTGTAGGTAGAGACTATGTTGAGAAATCTGGATGTGGGGAGATTGCGGCACACAGATATAATAGTCTCGAAGTGACATTCTCGGTAGAGTAGACTGGCATTCAGTTTTGACTGCTCTTTTCAGTAAGTGTGTCTACTATATCAGAAGGGCTGTACATGGTATAGTAGATATATAGGAGGAACTGTAGAGTCAGAGCCACAGAGAACAAGGGGGCAAGGGAGCTCTTTTACCTACTGAAGCGTCTTTAAAAGTAGAACATAAGTACCTGGTGGACTAGAAGGGTCTGCGAGCAGGAGAGGGAAGCGTTGCACCCAGATGGCTGGGACAGACAATCCTCGGAGGAGGTAGAAGCTTAAAACTAGACCTGCCAGAGTAGACAAAAGAAGCTTTGCGCCTGAAAAAGAAAGCAAATGCAGCGTGAAGCAATGGCTACCTCACACAAGGCCTGGGGTGCAAAGTTTCCAGAGGCTGGCGAAACTAAGGGCGGCGAGATGACATAGAGCTTTCGAGCAAATGGTTAAGTTTCTGAAGCGCTTGCCAACTGGAAATGTCTTTGTTGTAGCCTCACATTTAATTACTAGTTGTCTGGGTATAATATTCCATAATGAGAACCACTTGCCTTTGGGTTGGTGAGGCCCTGGTTTGTGGTTTAGTTTCCAGAGCTGTCAGAGCACAGCGGTATTCTACTGTCGAGTGTGATGTGGGCACGTTCAGTTCTCCCGCTCTCTGAGAATTGTGATTACTCCAAGTTGGGTGTTGCCCAGTTTGGCTCAGTGTGCCCTGCTGTGAACCTCTTTGTCTATTGTGCCTGGCTTGTATGCATTGACAAAGGGTCAATCACTTGAGTTCTAGAAATATCAGTCTCTCCTTGATTATCATCTGGTTCTCGGGTATCAGATGCATGAGGAAGTGTGTTCCCCTGCACTCATTTTCTCTTTATTGTTTTGCTCTGGGATTTTTTTTTTTAGCTTATTTTGAAACCCATCAGCTGAAACTTTCATTTACTGCTGAAATTTTAATTTTTATAAAATGTCTAATTTCTAAGAGTAAGAAAGCTGACCAAATTTGTTTGCTAAGTATTTGCACATTTCCATCACACATTTTGGATTTGTTTATTCCTCAAAGACTTGTTAGCTTAAATTGCCTTTTCTCTTCCTCTTTGTGAGAAATAAGTGTGCACACGCCTCTGAACCTGTGTAATGCTGGGTGGGTACAGTCACATATACTATTATTCTTCTTTTCACTTCTGTTGTTGTTGGCAGTAAAAGTGATGACAACAATAATAACTCCTGATTACTATCATGATAAATAATACAAAATGTATTGGTTTCTTTACTGTTGCTTGATAAGATGCCTTAAAAGAGAGGTTTGGGACAGCCCCTGCTCCCATTTGGCTGGCTCTTGGGAACCTATTCCTCACATTGGATTGCCTTGCCCAGCCTAAACAAAAGGGGAGGTGCTTAGTCTTACTACAACTTGATAGGCCAGGTTTTGTTGAAACCATAGGAGTCCTGCCCCTGGCAGAATCAGAAGAGCAGAGGACTGAAGGTGGAGGGATGTAGGTAGGGGGAGGGATTGGGAAGAGAGGAGGGAGGGGAATCTGTGGTCAGGATGTAAAATAAATAAATAGGTAAACAAATAAACAAATAAATAAGAGGTTTGTTTTGGCTTCCAGTTCTAGAAGGCATAGAGCTGCCATGGCAAGGAAGACATGGCAACATAGCAGCAAGTATAGGAAGCTGGTGGACCCCACCGTATCCTCAGTCAGGAAACAGACAGAGAACAGCCCATTAGGACCAGGCTATAGGGCCTCAAAGTCATCCCCAGCAAGGACTTCCTCCAAAAACGCCTTCTCAAACAGCACCACCAGCTGGGGACCAGTTGTTCCAACACATGAACCTGTGGGGGCATTTCATAGTCAAACCACCGCACAAAATGTATTTTGTAAATCCTGTATTCCTTTCAGCTTAAATACTGTTGGACAGTTGTGATCTTGCAGAATATATAGCATAGATTCTTAGCCTTCTAGCAGAATCCTCACTCACTCTCTTAGTAAACACATGAGCAAAACCCATTGAGATTTGCTATAATATGAAGTAATCTTTAGCTTAGTACTTGACAGTGTATTTTGCTACCCACCCATCCTTCCTTCAAGACCATGCAACTTTGTCTAGCTACTAGATAAGCTGGTGACAAGGTGATCTAGATCCTGGGCACCTTCCACCTTCAGTTGACACCTTCACATATTAATCTCAGAGTTGCATCAAGAGGAGGCTGGGGGTTTGACTCAGTGGGGGCGTGTTTGCCTAGTAGAGGAACAGAGCCAATAGACTGACCATATGCTACGGAGGGATTTATTAGATTGGTTTACCTGTCATGGCCTGGATAGTCCGACAATGGCTGTCTTCACACTAGAGAGGCTGAGAACTGGTAGTCTCTTGGTGCACAAGGCTGCTGCTTCAACAGTCTCAATCTAGCGCTCAAATCCTGGAGGCTCCTGGAGAGACTCTGGTTTTCAGTGCACATTGGAAGATTGAAGTCACTGGGTTCCATTGTCAGCAGAGAGTGGCCAGCAGTAGCAGTAGAATAGGTAGTTTTGCCAAAAGGCTACAAAGGCAATCGTCAATGTAAGAACCCTCAGACCTCCTCATATTTAGGCCACCCCTAGAAGGAAGGTACTGCCTATGTTGGGGGGGCGGGGTGGGATTTTCCATTTCACTTAACCTAATCAAGCAATCCCCTTATAGGCATGCCCAGGTGCCGACCTCCTCTAGTTAGTGCTTTACAGGTGTCTCCAGAGGCTTGTCTCATGGACAATTCTAGATCCCGTCAAGTTGACAGTTCGCACTAACCATCACACCTAACAGGTGCATGGCCCTGAGCTGTATCCCCAGAACCTTAGCAGAACTAGAAAGAAAAAGCTCCAGGGGGAGGCCTGCAGTCTCTCCTTGTGTCACACTTGCTAGTGCTGTGTCAGATGAAGCAGATCACAAGGATGACGTCACACCAGTGCAGACCAGGAGCTACCTAGCACACAGATCTATGCAGACCATTGTCCATGCTCCCCGTTTCTTTCTTCTTCTCTTTGGAAGAAGAAATGTCTCTACCTTTGAGGATCTACAGCACTGTCACCTCTTCCACGCTGTTTTTTTTTTCCTTCTCACTTTCCTTGTACTACCAACCTTGTCACCCAAGCTCTAGCCTCAATTTCTTTAATTCTTTTGTCACTTAACCTTTAACCCCTTGAACATGGTTTCTGTGTTTCTGATGGTCTCTGATGATTTTCTGTCACCATGTTTATTGACTTTTGATTAAGCTCAGCCTCTCTAGTGTAAAAACAGCCACTGTTGGACTATCCAGGCCATGACAGGTAAACTTCTCAGCATGTCACCACACTTTTTTCCTTCCCTGGTATTCTAGTTATGTTTTTATTGGTGTGATAAAGATGGTAAGCAAAAGCAACCTGGGAAGGATTGGATTTATTTGGCCTTGCAAACCTTTTTAAGGTTCATCATTGAGTTAAGGCAGAGCAGGAACCCAAGACAGGAACCTGGAAGCTGGCACTGGAAGAGAAACCATGGAGTACTGCTTATCCATGGTTTTCTTTCCAAGGTTTGCTCTGCTTACTTTCTTATACAGCCCAGGCCTAACTACCCAGGGGCAGCACGACCCACAATAAATGGGGCCCTGTCACATCAATCATTAATCCAGAAAATGCCCCCACAATATGATGGTGGCAATTTCTCTATTGATATTCCATCTTCCCAGTGGTCTGTGGGTTCTACCTGGCATTCATTCAGAAACTCCAGTCCTCAGGTTTAGATTGAAATTTCTGTGTTTCTTTCCTTTGGCTGTTGTTTGTCCACTAACATGTTTTCAGCAATGGCTGTCTGGTGCTTCCCAAGACTTCAGCCATCATGAAACTTTACTTCTGATTTTTCTACCCATACATAGGTATCTCAGATCTTTGTCTTGGCATCTTCCAGTTCTGCCACTCATCAGAATGGAGCTACCCACTTTCCCCTTCACACTCACTCATCTCCACATGTTCTCATGACTTCACTGCTGTCTCCACATGTTCTCATGACCTCACTGTGGTCTTCTCATGTTCTCATGACTTCACTGCTGTCTCCACATGTTCTCATGACTTCACCGCTGTCTCCACATGTTCTCATGACTTCACTGCTGTCTCCACATGTTCTCATGACTTCACCGCTGTCTCCACATGTTCTCATGACCTCACCGCTGTCTCCACATGTTCTCATGACCTCACCGCTGTCTCCACATGTTCTCATGACCTCACCACTGTCTCCACATGTTCTCATGACCTCACCGCTGTCTCTACATGTTCTCATTACATCACTATGGTCTCCACATTTGCTCATTAAATCACTATTGTCTCCGTCTTCCCATGGCTGAAGCCTTTGTACAGGGATCAAAGACTTCACAGCTGTTTTTCCTGCAGAGAAATTTATAGAAAATATTTTAGGTAGCTTGGTATCTGTTGCAGCTCAACTCAGACAGATGTGAATTTGAATTCCACTTCTGCCATGAACCAGCAACTCGATCTGTTGATCCACATGGTGTGGAGGTTTGAATGATAATGGCCCACATAGGCTCATAAATTTGAATGTTGGATTCCTAGTGGGGGACTGTTTAAGAAGGATTAGGAGGTGTGGCCTTCTTCAAGGAGATGTGTCAGTGTGGGTGGGGCTTTGATGTTTTAAAAACCTACTCCAGGTCCAGTTTCTCCCTCTCTTTGTCTTTGCTAGAGGATATGATATAAGCTCTCAGCTACTGATCCATAACTTATATCTTGCCTGCTACCATGCTTCCGGTCATGATGATATCAACTCACCCACTTAAACTGTAAGCAAGTGTCTCAAATAAATACGTCCTTTTATTGGTCATGGTACCTCTTCACAGCAATGATACAGTAACTAAGACATTTGTAAAATGACCCCGAGTCTTGCTTCTCAGAACTGCAATGCTATCTGAATGATCTTGTGCAAGTCAAGCACATGACTCCTGAGTCTGTTTTTGTCTTGGACCTCTTGAGATGGGCACAGGAACTAGTGTGTGTGTGTGATTCCTCTCGTGATTCAGCCTGGTGTCTAACGGGGAGATGTGTCAGACGTTAGAAAGCTCTGTTCCCTCTGAGTGGGGTACTGCTATAATGCACTACATACAGTCACTCTCCTGTTAGCATGACTAGTTTCTGATTTGGGGGTGAGCACTGGAAGGCAGATTTGTGACATTTAATAGTTACAGACTTGAGTGGGATATGACTGTCATGGGCACTCACGTGTGATGTAATAGTGGGTCACTGTGACAGCTCAGGCTTCATCCCTATCCATTCCTATGCCCAGAGTATTCTTCCTCCCTGAACTGTGACTAAGTTCCAGCTAAAGCTGTGCCTTGTATTTCACCCCACAGAGCTGATTGCTCCCCCAGAAATCAAGTGCAATTTAATATCTGTGCTCTTTTCTGAGGGCGCTGGAATAGTTTAGGAATAAACTCAAATACTGTTTGCCCTACTTTAGGATTATATTTACTTGGCATTCTGCTATTAGGATGTGTTAAGTTTCTTGCTGGTAAGAGTTCCATGGTTTAAAACGAACCCAGTGATTTATCTAATTAGAGAAAGTGCAATACAGTAAGTCCCTTGCAATGCATGGGTGACTTTTATTAACAGAAGTTCAAGAGGACTGGCTGAAGTTTTCCTTATTAAAACATGGCTGGTGAGATGGCTCAGTGGGTAAAGTCCTTGCTGTACAAGAGTGACCACAGTTTGGATCTCAAGCACTCTCATTAATGTGATGTAGACATGGCAGCCTGACTGTAATTCCAGCACTATGAAGATGGAGAGGGGAAGTCCCTAAACAAACTGGTTAGGTAGTCTACCTTTATCAGTGGTCTCTGGGTTAATTAAAAGACCCTGCCTCAATGAATAAGGTAGAAAGTGAGGAAAAAGCCCCAAGTCCACCTAAAGCCTTTACACATACATATACAATCATGCACACTCTCTGTATGTTGTCAATATACATTTTAACACAGGCATGCAAACACACTCACACACACACACACACACACATCCACAACCTATGTATACAAGCAAAGCAAAATAATCTGTATCCTGGATTAAGAATCCTTGTAAGGACTGTTACCATAATAGAGACGTCTTGCCATTTCAAAACCATAAATGGATTGGGGAATGAGAATTATAAACTTTGTGGCTCAAGCCTTTTCCTCTCAATCTCTTAAAGAGCTGTAGCCGAATGTCTTTGCTGTATTGTTGTAAAGAGAGCTATAAATACACCCTCATTCCCTTGTTCCTCCCCTTCCAGATATGAACAAGGGTCAACATGAAGACCCTATGCAGAGCTGAGTGGAGAATCCTCTTTGTTCTCCTGAGTTTTGCCCCACCACAGCTGAATAAAGAGTACCAGAGCTGTGATAGAGTAGATTGATTAACCACCACTGAACAGGTAGTATTGTGCTGAGAAGAGCAGGGGGAAGTCTAGGTTAGATGTGACTTCTTCCTTCAAGAGGCTCATAATCCATTTCTACTAAGTGATGTGACAAGCATGAAGTTGACAGCCTTGTTACAGACCAAGTGCTCTAAGGTGCCAGTCAGTTAGACCTCAGTACTACTGTGCTGGAGAAGGCCCACAGGACAGTATGGGTTAGGGATGGCCCTGCTGTCATGTGAACTTTTCTGTGGAGACAGGCTTTGCAGCTCAGCCATGTGCTTCTATAAGGGGAGCAAGAGAGCTGCTAACTGCAGAGGCAATGCAGGCTGCTATTTTTTATTTAATGCTAAGCTTCACTTAATTTTGAGTTTGTCTTCAATTGAAGTGTTGTTTTTGGTCCCTGAACCTGTGTGTGTGTGTGTGTGTGTGTGTGTGTGTGTAGGGGGTGCTGGTGTGTGTGTGTGTGTGTAGGGGGTGCTGGTGTTTGTGTGTGCAGGTTCATGAGCACACCATTCACACAGAAGGCAGAGTTCAACCTTGATAGCCTCCCTCAGAACACTGTCCACCTTTGGTTTCTGTTTGAGATTTTCTGAGACTGTCTCCCAGTGGTACCTGCTGCTAACTGATAAAGCTAGATTGGTTGTCAAGCGAGTTTCTCCAATCCTCCTGCTTCTGCCTCCCTAGAGCTGTAGTTACAGACACAGCCAACTTTTTACATGGTATAGGGGACCTGAACTGGGTGGGGTCTTGATGTTTGCAACAAGCACTTCACCAGCTGAGTTGCCAATAGGTAACAATTACAGCGTGCGCTAATGCAAAATCTCTGTGTCTAACTTCTCCCTGAGTAACTAACTTCCCTTGGTCTGTGTAACTACTTCATTGGGGGAAGACGGACTCTAGAGCAATCCCATGCTATAAATGAAGAAACCGTGGTGTCAAGCAATCTCGCCCAAGGTCACTGAGCTCCTAACTAGCAAAACTATTTTAAGAACTCCTAAGCTCTTTTCACCTAGCCAGTGATTCAATCCCTTCTGACTAAATACTTTGTTCTTTAATGACCAAGTTGAAAATAAAACAGAACAGCCATCAAAATCATTTTCAAAGTAAAAGCAGCACCATGGTTTTTTTCTTCCTTTGACTGTAGGTAGTACAAATGGAGTTTGCAAGCAGAATACAACTTTACTAAAATATGAGGCTAACATGAAATAATCACATTTTTACATTGTAAAAATTGACTACGTGTGTGTGCGCATGCCTGTGTGTGCCTGCCCGCACAGGGCAAGTGCACTGTATATATGTATGTACTGTGGTGCTTGTGTAAATGTCCAAAGACAACTTGTGAGAGTTCTCTCCTTCCATCTTGTGAGTCTTGGAAATCAATGTCATGTCGTCAGAGTTGGAAGCAGGTGCCTTCCCCGTCACAGGCTTCTCTCCAGCCTCCATCGTCACATTTTAAACAAACATCTTGTGCTAAATTTTCTCGTGTAGTGAGTTGTTAAAGAGAGAGATCGGAGCATATGCACAGTCTATTCTTGGTCAGAGGGAGATAGAGGCAAGTGCATGGAGCTACAGTGCTGGGACTCCTGCAGCGAGATGGAAATGAGACCAACTCCATGGGAATTATATAAGGAATGCAGAAAAAAGAATATCAGTATTAAGGGCGAGAAGATTGAAATTTATAAGGAAGTGATTTGAAGACATTTCATTGTTATCTGTCTCTAAAGAAAATAAGATGAGAGAAAGTCTAAAATTATTGCACATCAAAATGAAAATCTGTTTCACCACTGACTATTATGAGAAGAGAAATGTCATGAAGGAGGCTGGGAAACTACTGTCATGATGATTTTAAAAGAAATATTTATGCCTTTCGGAAAACCAAGCCCTGACTTTAGAAGAAGATGAACCACACCATTAGGTATCAAAATTATTTATATTCCCAAAATTTCCTACCAAATGTTATTTGTACTGATACTTATTTACTAAGTAACCATACATTATTTTTTTAATGTCAATTCTTATATATTTGAAGTCCAACCCCTGGTCATCATGCCCTCCCTAGACACTAGGAAGTGGGTGGGGAAGACGCTAGACAAGAATGTAGACAGTCTGGCCCTTAGTATTAAAGTTGCATTCTCTGGATTTTTAATTATTCCCTTTCTTCCCAAGAGGAGTTGTTGTCATCCTTAAGGAAAATTTTACAGAATCAACTGTTTGCTGCATTTAAGGCAACGAAGACTCCTTACACAAAAGTTGTTGCCGGCTCTTGTAGAGGAACCAGAGTCATACACAAGCTCAGTCCAACTAAAGGGAGATCCTTGGTAGTGACTAACAGAACAAGGGATGAGACAATAGCCAGGCAGTGGATTGCTTGCTGGCCCTGAGCGTCTGGCTCCCGGCTTCATTCATTATGTGATAGGTCATATGATGGATGAACAGAACGGAAGGGACATCCTTCGAGTAGATCAAGGTCTCTACGTGCTTTATCAATGTGGTTTATGAATCACACCTGCAAGAGGTGCCTACATTGTGGTGCTGTGTGGTAGTCTAGGGGAAGTAAAATGATTAACCCTTGGCTGTGATCTAAGAGCAAATTTAACATAGCGATGTGGTCATGTGCAATCCATTGTATTCAGCTCCTCCATTTCACCTGAGAATGTGCTGTGGCTGTGACTCTGTTGATAGAGTCCCTGTTCAGCAGTCGTGAAGCACTGGGTGCCATCCCAACGACACCTAAACCAGGTGTGGTGCACATGGCTATAATCTCATCACTCTGGAGGGGAGGGCAGGAAGATCAAGATTTCAGCATCCTCTTTGGCTACAGAGCAAGTTGAATATATAATATAAAGGACCCTTTCCCCTGCTTCCCAAGCCACCTTCACCTTGATTTCTTTATTAGTAGAATAGCATCAGCAACATGGCTCAGTAGATAAAGATGATTGCTACGAAGTCTAAACCATGAGTTCCATATATAAGGAGAGAATCTACTCCTACAAGTTGTCTTCTGACCTCCACATATGCACTGTGGCAGGCACATATTCCTCTCTGCACCACATACAAAGCAACTTAAGGGAAAAATAAGATGAGTGCTAGAATGAGGTCATTAGATAGATAGATAGATAGATAGATAGATAGATAGATAGGTAGATAGATGGTAGATAGATGGTAGATAGATGGTAGATAGATGGTAGATAGATGGTAGATAGATAGATAGATAGATAGATAGATAGATAGATAGATAGATGATATAGATAGATAGATAGATAGATAAATAGATATAGATAGATATAGATACACACACACATACATATATACACATACAGTCCTCTATGTATCCCAGTGACCACATGGTAGAACTTTAAGTTGCCATTTCAAAAATAACTGATTACTTCATAATACTGATAATCTAAGTTTGATACCCAGAACCTACAGTGGAAGGGGAGAAGTGACTCCCAAATGTCAATTGTTGATCCTCTGACTTCCACGTGTATCAGCTGATATGCTTTCTCCCTGCCTCCTCCATCACCCTTTCTCTCCCTCTGTCCCCAATAATAATAACTAAATAAATAAATAAAACTATCAATTTGAGTTGGTGTTCTTCCCAAGGACCCAGATTTAGGTTCCAGAAACTACATGATGTTCACAACTCTTTAACTTCTTTTCTAGAGGATTCAATGTCCCCTTCTGACTTCTATAGATACCAGGCATGTACTTGGTGCAGCATATTCATACATGGAGACAAAACATTCATACACATAAAATAAAAATAAATAAAACTAGGCGTGGTATCACATGTTCTTATGAGGCAGAGCCAGGCAGATCTCTGTGAGCTTAAGTCTAGCATGTTCTATACAGCAAGTTCCAGGCCAGCCAGAGGTGCACAGTGAGACCCTATCTCAAAATAATAAAATAAAATAAGTAATTAACCTTTACAGTTCCGGGAAATGTTTGTTCTGTTTTCTTGGTTGGAAAATTCGTATCCTAGCAGCCCAGAAATGACACTCTTGTTTCAGAATGTGTTACTGCTGATTTCTCTTGTGTTCTGTATCCCAAATACCTTTGTACATATGATACATCTATGGGCTTTCTGCAGAGGCACAGTCAGCTTATATTGCCACAGCTTGGTTTGTGTTTTCAGCATCTTCACAGATCTCCTAAGGATACATAAACTACGAGACACTCATGGTAGTAATCCAGCCATCTTTCAGTAAGAATGACTGATGCCAAAAGACTATGGGTCATCACCCTAAGTACGTGGAGTGTTTTCGTTTGCTCTTAAATACTTGAGGAGATTCCCACATGGGTCCCAAGCTCTGGTGTTTAGTCTAGCATGGAAGTAGAGGCTGGGCAAACACACACTACTCTAAATACTTTCATGTTCTATAGCTGTTGGTCGTGTTCTAGTTTAAACAGTTGTCAAGGATTAGGATTTCAATGTTTTGGTTTTGAGATTTTTAATGGTCTGTAGGAAAGTAAATCAAATGGAAACATCCTCTCCAGTTTAAGAAGTTGAGCAGAGGGTGGGAACTAATGTTCTCTGTGGTTTTGGCTGGCCCCAAGCCCGCACTGGTTTACTGGTTCGTGGCTTTCTGAGTTGCTTTATCTTGTGTTAACTCACATACAATGTAATTGCCACAGTTTTTTCCATTTATTCTTGCCTAGATTATCTGTCTGACTCAGATAACTCCATGGTTAACTGTACAAAAGAGATAATGTCTGCCTATGGTCTTAGAAGAATGGTGGGGGTCCTCTGATTCCCTGTTGTCTTTCCCCTGGATTGCATGGACATCTTTCTGGCTTATTCAATGACAACAACAAAGGACATTTTGTGGCAAAAGGTTAAAGGTTCTGATGACACATTCCCTGCCCTTTAGTACCTTTGTGCTCTGTTACCTAATGATCTATTGCTCTGCTCACCTATCCCACCTTCAGCAAACTATTTTATACTTCGCCCACCCTTATGATGTCATTGTTTATCTCCCCAAGCACACACATCTTTCAGCAACTGAGATCTTTCTTGATGTTTGTAATTCTTTTCTATGTTAACATATAATTAGAGAAGAAATGAACCGTGGTATCTACTAAGTAATAGGGAATATGTACGTGAACACTCAAACTTTGGATGTAATCATATTTTGCCATCATTGTTTTATAATGCAATGATGTTATTGATTTTTAAAATTAAACTTGTTTATTCTCTCTCCCTTCCCCGCCACCTCTGTGTGTGTGTCTCAGTATGTATGTATATGTATGTTTATGGATAAATGAGTGTGTCTGTGCCATGTCATGTATGTGGAGGTCAGAAGAGAGCTTCCAGGGCTTGGTTCTCTCCTTGTAACATGTGGGTCTCAGGACAAAAGCTAGGGCATCAAGCTTGTTGCAAGTGCAGTCATCTGTTGAGCTATCTCACTGGTTCTAAGGTTATGTCTCGTCTTACTACAAGTCACCTAAGGGGATATTGAGGACATACTGTTAATTCAGCCCTTCTTCACTTCAGTCCATTATAGAAGGATTTGTAGGCTGACTTTTAGTTTCATGTACATATGTGTATATATGTACAAACAAGTGTTCTGACTTCTCAGTTCATGTGAGGTTTAGTTGTTGTCATGTAGAATAAGTGAAGAGCCGTGGGAGACATGAAAGATACCTACTGTGCTGTCATGATTATTGACTCTGGAGAAGAAAATGTGATGGCCTGAACTATAAAATGCCACTGAAGAATTTCGTGGCTACTGGAAAGATTTCATCTCTTCTGTGTGGCACCTAAGCTGTCATTGCAAACTGACATTCACTGGCACCATTTTTCTACAAGTGTTGACTAAGAATACATCACAAAATAAAAAGTCATTGAAACAAGGTGTCAGGTGACTTTTCAATTATACTTTAAGAACTTAATAAATGGGGTGACTTATAACAATCTAGCAACCTCTGTGTCATAGTCATAATTAAAGACTGTGCGTGTATATTGTATCATATATATATATATATACAAATATATAGTTTGTGTAACAGTAAAATTGCTATGAGATATATTCACGTCTTTACCTCTTGTGATGATTAGTCTTTAATTGTGTCTTATTGACCATCTGAGACACTCAGCCTATGGACTGAATAGCTATTGGATTTTTGACCTTCCATTGGTAGACAGCCATTGCTGGTCTAGCTGGGCCACAGTGGTGGACTGTAATCTGGACTCATAGGCCAAATAAAGTCTTTCCCCTTCAAGTTGCTTTCGTTGGGGTACATTGTCACAGCGACAGAAACAAAGCTAGGACAATAGTACTAGGAAAATTGTATACATGATACCACAATAGAAATGTTCATTTTGTTCGTGTTCTCCTTCACTGACAGCACTTAATCCGATTTAATTTCCTTGCCTATCTAGCAAGGGTAAAGTTTAAATTTGATTGTGGCCTAAATTGTGTTTTCATGGTTGCCTATGAAATTAGGACAGTTTTCGTTTTTTTGTTTTTAACTTTTGCTTTCTTCTCTAGTGAAATTGCTGTGCATAACTTTGGGCTAATTGACATTCAAATTGTGTTTTCTAAGAATTGATATAAGAACTTTCTGTATTCTTGTTCTCACTAATTTTGCTGATCATTTGATGAAAAACTTTGAGTCATAGCTGCTCTTGTCTCATTTCTTTACCGTGCTCAGTTCAGTCAAGTCCTATGAATCTTTTTCTTTCTGTCTGATGTGGGAGATTTTGGAAAGAAATGTTTACTACCTGTGTTCATGAAGAATTCTTCTGTCTTTATTTCTAATGGTTTAAAATTTTGTCTTCTGTCTTTAATGCCTCTCAAAAGTTAGTTTTGTGTTTGCTGTGAAGCAAGGAAGTGATTCACGCAGAATGCCTTTTTCGTTCATGGATATTTCTATTTAATGGCTTCTCTCTCTCCAGCCTGAGATGCCTACTCAGCTGTAAGTTACTTTTACGTCAAGGAGTAGTTGGCCTCCAGCCTCCTTTTCTTACTTTGGTGCTGCAATCACTGTTGCTTTCATCTCTGCAATGTGAAAATAAACCCTGATAATATTTTAAGCATTTCATCCCACTCTATTTTTCAGGATAGAATCAATGGTTCCAGTATGTTTCTATTGTATTTAAATTTTAGATACCATATTTTTAATTCAACCAAAGAGAGAAAGAGGGAGAGCGAGAGCGAGAGCGAGAGCGAGAGCGAGAGCGAGAGCGAGAGCGAGAGAGAGAGAGAGAGAGAGAGAGAGAGAGAGAGAAAGAGAGAGAAGTAAGAAAGGAAAAGAAAGACTCACACATACCATTCTGAGTTTTGGGCATTATGGTAGGTCTTTATATCAACTTGGGGGGAATGTCTTTGTTCTAGCATGGAGTCATTTTATTTGTGAATAAGAAGTGGTTTTCATTAATTTTGATCGTAAGTATTTTACAAGTTTTTCCTATAAAAACTGAAGTGAGAAGAACATATTTGCCAAACCCTCACCCAACCTCAGGCTAAAACTGAGGTCAGTTAGGTATGCATAGTACTTTAGGGGAACCATAATTCGTCTGCCATTCTGTAACCTCAACAGTTAGCCCACATTTTTGTAAAAGGCTCATACATTTTCAAGTTTGTCAATACTCATTGCACCTGCATCAAGGAAAAGTGCCCAGCTTGTAGTTTTACCTGTATAAACCCCTGCTGGGCTGACTCAGACCACCTCTTTAGACTTGTAGTCACAAGAGCGCATGCCCCAAGCCGGGTCTGTGCAGCTCAATAAAAACTGCAAATTCCTGAGTAGCTCATCCTGCTTGCCTTCTCTCAGGTGAGACAGGTCAGCTACAACAACAACCTTGCAGATGGGCTTGGGTGTGGCTCAATGGCAGAACATTTGCTCATCACACATGAGTCTCACATTTCTTCCCAGTACCCCCTCTCCTAAAAAGCCCTGCTTGCCGAAGGACACGGTCAACAAGAAAAAACAGCAGCCTACAGAATGGGAAAAGATCTTCACCAACCCCACATCAGACAGAGGTCTGTTCTCCAAAATATACAAAGAACTCAAGGAAGTGGTCATCAAAAGAACAAATAATCCAATTAAAAAAAAATGGAGTACAGACCTAAACTGAGACCTCTCAAGAGAGGAATCTGAAATGGCTGAAAGACACTTAAGGAAATACTCAACACCCTTAGCCATCAGAGAAATGCAAATCAAAACTCTGAGATATTATACCTGTAAAAATGCCCAAGATCAAAAACACTGATGACAACTTTTGCTGAATGTGGGGTAAAGGGGACACTCTTGCATTGTTGGTGGGAATGCAGATTGGTACAGCCCATTTGGATTTCAATGTGGTGATTTCTCAGAAAATTAGGAAATAACCTTCTTCAAGACCCAGCAATACCACTTTTAGGTATATATCCAGAGGATGCTCAATTGTACCACAAGGACATTGTGCTCAACTATGTTCATAGCAGCATTGTTTGTCATAGCCAGAACATGGAAACTACCTAAATGCCCCTCAACCAAAGAATGGATGAGGAAAATGTGGTACATGTACACAATGGAGTTTACATAGCAGAAAAAAATAATGACGTCTTGAAATTTGCAGGCAAATAGATGGATCTAGAAAACATCATATTGAGTGAGGAAACCCAGATCCAGAAAGATAAATATCACATGTACTCATTCATAACTGGCTTTTAGACATAAAGAAAACCAGCCTACAACTCATACAATTCCACAGAACCTAGACAACAATGAGGACCCTAAGAAAGACATACATGGATCTAATGTACATGGGAGGTAGAAAAAGACAAGATCTCCTGAGTAAATTGAGAGCATGGAGACCATGAGGGAGAGGGTTGAGGGGAGGGGAGAGGAAGGGAAGCGAGAAAAATGTAGAGCTCAATAAAATCAATAAAAAAGAGCCCTGATTGCACTTTTTAGATTTTTTAACTTGATCTGTTTCTTTTTAATGTTGTTTTTATATCCTTTTATTTGTCAATATTTCTAATCTTATTAAGTGCTCAAAACTTTTCTGTAGATTTTAAGTATTCTGTCAAGTCACAGATATGTGTGGATAATGGAATCCTTGCTCAGGTTGAATTTTATCTCATCTGAGTGGACTGGCTGCAGCTGATAATGTGATATTGGCTACACATGGCATGCTTGGTTTAACGAGCCCTTAGCGAGACTTTAAAAACATGTTCACTTTCACCCTTTAGTACTTAAGGTGCGCTCTCTGTAGACACACCGAGTTGAGGTAGGGAAGCATTTTCCTATTCAAAACTACTTTCTTTTAAAAAGTGTCAATATTAAATCATATTAAGTTTCTATCTTTGTACCTTTCCAAAGAAAGATTGTTATGAGTGTTTGTGGTGGTGGTGGGGGGGGGTAAGCAGGTGTTCCCCAGTACATGTGAGTGTGGAAGCCGGAGATTGCCTTTGGGAACCTCACCCCCACCCCTTAATTCTTGTGACAAGGTCTCTTGGTGAAAATGGAACTCATCACTCCTGCTAGACTGGCTGGCTTGTGAGCCCTTGGTATCCACTCATTCCCCCTCCTCCCACCTACAGGGTTAAATCCTAATTTACCTCATTTGCAGTTAGAAGTTATCCTCTATTTTATAATTGTAGTCACAGGTCACATAACAGTTCAGTCAGCAGCAGACTACATATCCCACAGTGGACCCCTAAGATTATAGACAAGCTGAATTCCTTGTGACATTGTAACCATTATATTGTCATATTCCAGGCATTATGTGAATTATGTGAGGGATAATACATGGGAACATTGTGCTGCCACTCATACCAAGGTGTATTACACACACTGTGTGCAGTAAACACATCACAGAATGTGATAACACTGACCACAGATGGCTGTTGTTTACTTACTAGATTACACTTCTTATTGTTAACGTAGCTCAGACTCCTGCCTATTGAAGAAAAGGCTTGCTGTGAAATACAATTTAGTTTTATACTTGCTCCATCCTCGCATATATCACATTTACTGTGCCCCTAGATTGTGTCAGGAGGCCTCAGAGAGTGACTGACACAGTGTGGCACAAAGGAACACGGAACTCAAAGTTGTCAGCAAGACAACTTGTACATTTGCTAAAAAAAAAAAAAAAAAAAAAAAAAAAAAAAAAAAAAAAAAAAAAAAAAAATGTGTAATAGCTCACACCTTGTTAGCATGTAAGCCAGCCATGGAAGGTGGCTGAGTTTTAATCCTGAAGCAGGGTGATAACGGCATCTCACCCCATTGGTGGGAGCTCTACTTCATAGTCTAATTTGATTGGCTAATTCATAATCAGAGCCCAAAGGAAAGGATGTGATTGAGTTAAGCCCTAAGAATGTCTGTTAGTCAAGAATAATCTTGCAAGAACACAGGAAAAGTATCTGCCATTTATACCACCCAGCAGCCTTGCTGGAATTGCCTTGCTTTGTCTCAGAATGACAAGTGCATCTAAGACCCTAAAGGCATAAGAGCTCACTGGTGCTGGTAAGGAGAAGGGGCTGTAGCTCTAGCTCGGAGGCAGAGGGTTTGACTGGCATTCATATGGCCCTGGTTTAATCCCCACATTTCAAAGAGAAAGAAAAGGTCTTTCTCTTCCAAGTAGTAGATGTAATGAGGTAATGTATCTTAAGTTTATAATTAGCATTTATATGAAGTTTTTAATTTAAGGATTATATAAATACTACACGCAGTATTTGTTTCAAAGTTTGACACTTTCCAGCCTCTGCTCCTTTTTTCTCTGAAATTAAAACTATCATATTTAATCAGTTTTTAAAAATTTAATAGCTTAGAGTTTCTTGGAACATAAATACCATGGCAGTACAAAGTATGTTACGGTGCAAATGTCAATAAGAACTATGGAGGAATTCATAGGAAGCTTTTGTAGTTTTGAACTTTGAAGACATATAGCACGTTGTATATAGAATAACCTTTATAGAATGTAAAAAAGAAGAAGGTTGTAGGACATCAGATAAAGCCAGTGGCTTGTGAGTAGATTTTTCTAATTGGTAATACAAGTTAGGAGGATGTTTTCCACATGTTATGATTTTTATGGTAAACAAAATGTAGTACCCTGTTTTGAACATCAACTCCATTCAAGATTTTTCAGGAAAACAAGACCATTCTAAGTATTTCAGAGAGAAAGGGAAAATGAAGTGACAAAACAATAAGGGACTGAAGGGACAAAGTCAGGCGAAGACCTCAGTTCTCATGTGCCAGAAGCCTTTGAAGATCCAAGATGTGGGAACTGCTGTTAACTGACACTGATCATTTCAGCTTCCCGAACCTCTCAGGGGCTGGTTCTCAGGACAAAACTGAAAGAAACTTCTCCCTAGCTTTTTGGTCCTTAAAGCACTTCATATTGTTAAAAATTGCTGAACACCCTAAAAAAAAAAAAAAAAAAAAAAAAAAAAAAAAAAAAACTTGTTTCTATATACTGTATCTCTTGATATTTATTACATTAAAAATAAAAAGAAATGTTGGAGTCTTAAGACTACGCAAGCAGACATTCCCTCAGCCATGAGATTAAGAAGTTCATTGCAGGTCAGTTGTAGCTTTGGGAAAATTCCACCGTGTGATCATGAGGAAATGGGTATGGAAAAGGGTCAGTGATGGGTGACCTTGTCGTACTCCTAAAAGGGTCTCAGTTAGTACGATCATAATGGGTGACCTTGGTGTACTCCTAAAAGGGTCTTAGTTACCTCTGGTCTAATACAACTGAGGAGTCCCTTGTCTCTGGGTGCCCACGTGCCTCCCTTCTGCTGGAGATGGGGCAATAATTTGGCTTCTATATCTCACACATGGCAGTCCTCACTGAGCCATCCAACCAGAACCCAACTGGCAGAGATTCTATAGGTATAGAATATGCCAGGCATGCATGGGCTGTAATATTCAGAAAAATATGAGGCTAATAGAAGTACCATCCTGAACTGGCAATGAATAAGCCAGTGCACCTTATCAAACATCTATGAAAATCTGCCCAGTTGATGATTCTCCATAGACACAGAGTGAAAATTATCATGTTATTTCCTAAACTCCATACCTCTTTCCAATAACCGCCTCCTCCTCCCAGTCAAGAACAGGAAAACAAATAAGAACCAATTTCATCTTTAGGATAAACATATTGAAAAGTTTGGGAGAAAGTAGCCAAAGCACACACACACACACATCAGAATTTCTGGCATCTGCTTAGAGGCTGGCAAAGTGTGATTCTCCTCATGGGATTCCTGGCATCAGGGGACTCAACATTTGCGTGTTCACTGTGGACCCGGTTTGGGGAAGAAAACTACTTAAGTATTACCCAAATGTGTAGAGTGATGTCTAGATAAGTTTTAAACAGTGTAAGTTTAATAAAGCGAGGAGTTCGTAAGTAACCATTATAACTTCTATAAAGAATATTTAGTCATTTAGCTTTTGAGGCAAGATCTTACTGTCTAGTCCTGACTGACTTGAAACTCTTCGTGTAGACTAGGCTGACTTCAAACTCACAATGCTTCACCTGTCTCTGCCTCCCACGTGATAGGATTAAAGGTCACACCACTATGCAGGCCTGAGACTGTTTTAAAAGATAAATATTACTAGGTATGCATGATCTACTTTGAAAGATAAATAAGACAGATAATGAATTAACTTATATTTTATGAACAGTATCGTTAGTTGTCTGGTAAGCGCTTTTCTATGTGAGAGTTTAGAAACTTCTGTTTAATTTCAATTTTCAGTAAAATCTTAGAAGTCATTTCAAGTATACTTTGGCAACACATCAGTTTTGACAGGAAAGTATAAACTTGAGCCTTCTCGCATGATTTTGTCTTGTGGTGTAAATCTGAGAACAGCATTTTTGTTTTTTTCTTAAGTGAAAAGCATGTTCAAAACTTCTCAAAGTGCCAAAACTCCTCCCGTTAACCTTCCTATTGTCATATTCTCTCCCCTGCTCTCTACTGACAGGTTTATTAAAAATAAGAAAGCACTTAGGACTTGTTGATTCTTGGACTTGTTTGTGAATTACCCTTTAATTATATTGCTCCATAATTAAAAGTGCTTTTGCATACATAATATAGTTGACTTCTTTAAACCTCAAAACGTCAAGAAAAGAAGCAGAGATTCTCATATATACACAGTGTTCCTAAGTTCCCTCTCCACATGGATGTACAACCCAAATGAGCTTATACAACTGAACAAAAATAAATCATGTTTGTTTTTTCCATCTGCACTTTAGAAAGAGAATGTGCAGAAGTAAACGTTCAGAAACAGGAATTTGCCAAAGATTAGCACACATGCCTGAATGTAAGATGAGGTTCTTTCCACCCATGAAAGGTGTTCTTTAGAAAAGAGAGAGTTAGCCTACTCCTGAACCCTCACCAGTCTCTAGTGGTAAAAGGAGAACATGGTCTCAGTTACTGTGTGCTGTTTACCAAAGATGCCATTGGCTAAACGATCTCAATCAATCTTGCTTTCATGTGTTTATGTAAGTCACCTGGCAAATTTATCTCAAACACTTAAGTAGAGATTTAGCATTCATTTCTGGGAATATGGGCTCACAATGGTAAACACCGAGTATTATGGTAAACTCAACATTATTCAAACAAGCAATAGTCTCAACAAGTTGGATGGAAGTGTCTTTTAGAAATGGTTTGGATAGCCTAGTATCTCTACTAACGTCCACAAAGGGGTAGAAGCGATTGCAGAATGTTCCTTTGTAAAGTAATGTTTACACAATATGACATTTAAATGGTTTGTATATGAATTTTAAGGAGACATGTACTCTGGGACATGTAATATTGTTTGTGGTAACAATTCTAGATGCTCACTGGTCTGTCCCAGTGAAACTTCCTTGCTGAGTGACTCTTCTCTAAGTGGTTCTTGGTGCTGCAGGCTTTGTCTTCTGACCCCTCCATGTTTAACACCCAGTCTTCAGAGCTGCCCTAAGAGAAGGGACAGGACAAAGGAACAGTTCCTCTGCTCTTCTGTTGTCAGGCTGAAAGATGGTGGGTAGCAATTTCAGATGGTGGGTGTCTAAATTCCCGTCATTTGGACTAAACTTCGCTAAAGGAAAGCTAAAACAACTTAACATCTGTAGCCCAAGGAGGAAAACAGTGTTAGTAAGCAAGGAATGTCTCTACCACAGCATCTTCAATCATATTAGTTTGTTGTTGTCGTTGTTGTTTTTCAAGACACCATGACCACAGCAGCTCTTATAAAGGAAAACATTTAATTGGGGCTGGCTTAAAGTTCAGAAGATTAGTCCATTATCATCATGGCAGGATGAGGTACTGGAGAAGTAGCTGAGAGTTCTACATCTGGATCAGCAGGCAACAAGAAGAGAGAATGTTGCCGGGCCTGACTTGGGCTTCTGAATCCCAGTAACACACTCCCCTCACCAGAAGGCCATACCTCCCAGTAGTGCCACTCCCTATGAGCCTATGGGGGCCAGGTTCATTCGAACCATGACAGCCAGCAACCAGTTTAACCCACCTTACTTTGTGCAAAGCAATGCCCAAATTTGTCCATTGGCAGCAAAGTTCCCACAGCTGGAGAGTGGTAACTGGGTCTGTGAGGTCCCAGGCCCACCTGAGCTCTGCTTGTGTCTACCGTGTGGCTGGTAGTGATCCAGTGTTAAAGTGGCTACATCTGTACTCTACAGCCACCGAGAAAGGCCATGGTTCCTCTTCTTGGCTGGCAGCCTGTGCCCTCTGCCGCTGGGTTATAAAGACAGAGATTTGCCATTCTGTGCCATCAATTCATTGATGCAGGTTCTGTTCCCTTTGGGCCTGGTGTTGTGCTTTAATTTTTTTTTTTATTTTTCTCTTCAGATTTTTTCTCTTGACCTAATGATACCCAAGAACTCATGTACTATCTGTGACCATCGCTTTGTCTTTTCTAGTGAGAATGTAATATAAATAGAACTCTAGCAAAATCCAGCACATGCCAGATTAAACACTTGAGGTGTGATGTGGTCAAGCACTAGATAAAACTAACTAGAAGGGCATGTGAATTGGTGGTAAAATGGCGTGTCGGGGAGGAAAACCTTCTTTACCTTCTGAGGTTAGTGGAGAATGGTCTCTGAGTTAGATTAACAAAACACAGGTGAATAGGGAAGAAGAGGAGTTCACCAAAAAGAAGCGCAACTTGGGTTTGAGAGATGTAAAGCATCTCTACTGGTAAAACCCTTGTCATGCAGTTATAAGGACCAGCATTTAGATTACTGGCAACCAGCAGCCAGGTAAATGCCAGACAAGCAAAGTGCACTTGTAAACCACGCACAAGGTCGGCAGGGACAGAGGAGCCCCACAGTGAGCTGCATGTCTACACAAGCCACCTCGAGAGTGACTGAGGAAAACATGTGATGTCAACCTCAGGTCCCCACATGCATTTGCTCACACACATGTGAATACATGTGTTCGTGCACAACACTCCCAAGAAAACATAAAACGCAAAAAGTGATATATTTAGGAGCTTAGATGCTATTTTTAGCAACGAAACTGGACTTGGACTTTAAGATAGGATACATTGTAGAGTGGTCCCTTGGAAACACATGGGGAGCCTAATGGAAGGTGAGGGTTGTCTTAGTTAGGTGTTCATTTGCATTCTCAGTGCCAACTTTTCATAGCCAGTGACTAGGATTGCTCTCCAGTTCCAGGGATAAGAGGGAATGAGGGGAGGAACCAGGAATCAGTCAGTGGCCTGGGTCCTGGTGTTGGTCAAATGAGGGGATGACAGAGATCTCTTCTGGTTGGGTTTCATTTGGCTTCAGCTCAAAATAATCTTAATGCAAAGTGACTTTGGAGTGACATGGGTCAATCCCTTCAAGGCGTACTCAGATACCTGCTCGCTCACTTCAGTCATCCTTAGTTGCTTTCCTCTGGATGCTTACATCCCCCAACCCACTACCACCTTCAAATCATGTTCTGAGTATCTCCTCAGATGATCCTGCTGTAAATCAGGATCTTGGGTGATTACCTATTTTAAATAAGTTATCAAGGAACTTGATTATTTATCTATGCAACTTCTGCTGTTCTCTGCATAAGATGTCTTGTTTGATTCTTAGCTGAAATGAAGACAGATCTTTTCTTCCTTTCTTTCCTCCTGTTCTGTTTTCCTTCTCTTTCAGCAACCAGGAATAAGTGCCTGTCTTTGGAAAGACTATCATCTAATTGGAAGGAAAAGGTTATACAGAAGTCGATGCATCTATAATGTAACATTGCAGCAGTAAATGATGAAAAACTTCATGTGGATCATGGTGGCTCATGCCTGTAAATGTGTTTAAGGCCTCTCTGGTTTGCGCAGTAAGACCCTGTATCAAGGGAACAAAACAGAGCACCAACCAATAACAAAGCAACAGAACCTCATATTGTGTTGGTCTACTCCTGCAGCTGTAATAACATAATGAAGTCTGAAGAGTCTATACAGAGTGGCAGTTTAGATCTTACAGTTTGCGGAAGGCCAAGGTGCTAGCAGATTCAATGTCTAAAGACTCAGGTTCTTCTTTATGAACGGAACCTTCTTGCTCTGTCTTCATGTGGCATGAGGGACAAAGGGGAGAACAGGGACCATAGGCTTCCTCAAGCCCTTTTGGAAAGGCACAAATCCCATAATAATACCACTCTCCTGACTTGATCACACCATGAAGCTTTACTCCTTAAAACTGTTATGTTGAGAACTAAGTTTCAACACATGAACTTGAAGGTGATACATTCAAACTAGGGCATAAATTAAGAACAGTGAGGAACTGGGGATACCAAAAAGGGATTCTCTGCCCAGGTGGATTTGATCAAGATCCTGAATGGATGGAGAGAGAAGGAGAAAGAGAAAGGAGAGAAAGGAGGAGAAAAGATTGAGTGTGTGGGTTGTTTATAGGATGTAGTATTCTAGGTAATATGGATGAAAGAACAAAGGTTCTAAAGTATATTCTATCAATAGCCCAGAAACCAACCAGCATGTCTTGAGTGCAGGAGTCAGAGAAAGGGAAGCAGGCTGAAGACTAGACAGAAGTTTATAGACCAAGTAGAGCCTTTAAACTGGATTGGGGACAACAGAGTGTTAGATCAGAAGCAGTGAACTAGAGTGACATGATTCGATTTTTATCCTGAGAGCATCCACAAAAGAAAAAATGGAAGAGAAGTACTTGGTGCTTATGAGGCAGGCCCACCATTAGAAGCCAGTATTGAAACCCAACAGTGAATCAGATGGCAGTCCTGACACAGAATATCTGCTTTAGCCATGGATCCAGCTTTATAACCAGCCAGATGGGGCTAAGGCCAGCAGAATAGAGTTTGGGTTTTGTGGGCATCTGTTGTCATCCTAGTAATCCCCCATAGCCTCTCTGTGTTTTCTCTCCTCCCTTCTTCTTTCTCTTGTTTATATTTCTCAACCACTGAAGAAAACCATGATCTCTTTTGCTGTCCTCTAGCTTTGCTGAGGCATTATTGACCATTGGAAATCATATTTATTATGTTGAATGTGGCGCTTTGCTCTATGTAGGCATTGTTTACAAAGGAAGTAGTACAACTTGTTTTGTTTTCAAAGTACATTCAAGCTGTTCTCATAATTCCTTCTACAATGGTCCATGATTAGAAAGGTAGTCCTCCAAATGTGACAGGCAAACAGAGACAATAGGAGGGGGCAGAAGGGCCTGTGTTTGGTAGATACACACCTGCTTTGAACCTGGCTCTGTATATGCGCTGCAGCTGAGTAATACGATCAGTCTCTTTGTGCAGAAAATGTGACCGCAGCTCTCCAGGAAATAAGGGAGACAATTAAAGAGACAATTATACCTAGAAGTGAAACTTAGGGGCTCCACGATTCCATTCTTTTTCTACTTGATTTTATTGGATTTGGGAGATGCATGTTATCTGATCATGGAGTGTTGTGTGCATTTTGACAGCTACAGCACAAAGCATGAGTCATAGATGCTATGTTTAGAGGGGGTCAATGAGTCTGTGCAATAACCACCATGTTAGTAAACTCCAACAGCAGGAAAATGTCCTTTCCAGGTTAGGGCCACCAACAGGAAGTCATCACTTTACTAAGAACAGGAGGTTTCTAGTCAGGTTGGCTCTGTGAAGATGGCGGATTCTGCCCAGGAGGGTAGTCAGGGAGAGGACAGTAGGAGCCCAGAGGAATTTCTGATCCCATTGTGCCTCTCTGCGGGGTCTTGGCAGCTGTTTGCTTCTTGTTTTGTTGTTGCCTGAACAACTCAAGAGGAAAGCACAGGCTTTTCCAGGTCATCTGAAAGGGCATTAACTCATCTGAGCAAATGCTGCTCTCTCAAGTAGAAAAATCTCTTTATACCTCTTCTCCCAGGGCCCCTAAGCATATCGTCATGATTGTGTTCTGCTTCCTGTCTGGCACAGAGATGATTCTGTTTGTGTATGCCCTTCATTAGCCCATCCCCTGAAACCCGACTTTCTTCTCATCCTTGCTGCCCATAAGCCCATTTGCTGCAGTTGCTGTGGCCTACTTTGATCTGTTCTTGTCCCCTTCTACTTCATAGGTAAAAATTATAATCCCCCAGTACTGAAATTAGAAAGTGGTGTTTGTGGGAGGTGATGGTTGTGGGAATAGAGCCCTTATAAATGGGATTAGCACCTTCATAAAAGAGTCCCCCATCGCCAAGAGTTCCTTTCCAGTCTACCCTGTGATGGCAGAGAAGGGAGGCCCCTTGCATAATCTGCAAATCCCCAGCACACTGGCCCTAGATTTCATTGGCCCCCACTTTAAGCCAGTATATTTTGTTATTTAAGCCACCCAGCATGGGATCATTTGCTATAGCAGCTTTAGCCACCTAACACAGGCACCCACACAAGAAGCTTGAAACAGGCTTCAGGATCTAACTGTCCTGGGTTTTGTTTTCAATGTTGTTTGTGCTCATAGATTATATTCTCTAGAGCTACCATAAGAACACACTGTGAACTCGGGTGATGGCCTCATTTTCCTTAAAAACTGGAAGTGCAAGAGCGATGAGAAACTAGGACTGGTTCCTTCTGAAGGCCAAGAGTGGGGAGTCTCACTGGGCCTTTCTAGTTTGCCTCTGAGTGGTCATGTCTTCCTTTTGTCTTCATAGTGTCTTCCTTTTATATATGTCCCTGGTGGTCAGATTGCCTCTTCTCTCAATGTTCTTCATTGTTCTGGGACCCATGACTCACTTGATGACCAACCTGTATATGGTAGTTATTCTTACCAGCTCTGTGCCTGGATGCCTGCCACAAACAATGTAAGAGTGCAAAAGTTTACTCTGGTTCATGATTTCAGAGGGTTCAGCTCATGGCCTTGGTCCCAGGTTCCTGGGCAGAAGAATATCATGGTGGCAGGAACATGTAACAGAAGAGAGATGCTTTCTGATGGCATAAAGAAAGACAAGAGTGCACCAGGAAAGACCCACAAGTAATAGACACGCAAGAACCCATCCTCGGTGACCTGCTTCTTCTAGTTAGACCCTACTCCTAAAGTCTCGGAACCTCCTAAGAAAGTGACCCTGCACTGAACATGTCAGCCCCTGGAGGATAGTTCACACTTAAACCATAACACACTATAAATATCCTGCTCTAAGGGACTCTGGGTTAAGATTTTAGCATCAGAACTTTGTGGGAAACAGCTCAATGTATGATTGACATTTTTCTCAAAGAAGGATGATGGTATACTTCCTTCAGTTTATGTATAATTATAGCTATAATAGCTTATATTTTATTTTGTAAATAAAGCATAGTTATTGTTTCTGTTGAGGATGATGGAGTGGGTTGAAGTCCATACTCTAAGGCTTAGGATTCTGGCTCAGGAACAGAGAACTTGTCTGGCATAAATCAGACCTTAGGTTTGATCCCTAGCCTCTCCTCCAAAACCAAAATCTATATTGTGCTATTGATTCATGTGGTCTTCAAGTGTTTAGTAGTTGATTACATTTTCTGTTTACTTTAAAACATATTTTCATGAAGAGCTTGCCATGGCTAACACTTTTCTAAGCACTTAACAGATTCTTTAATATTTGTAACAACTTCAGGAAATAAATACTATTAGTATCTTGGTTTAGGGGCAAGGAGTGTTATTGCTTAAAACTACATGACTAGTAAGAAAAGAAGAAACACCAGGACTTGAATTTATGTACTGATTACACTGTGATTCTCTTTATATACCCTTTATAGTCCTCGGGTTTTGCTAATTGGTAACGTAATCACCACTTATCAAAGCTTGCTATGGTGAGGAAATAAGACCAGGATGTGACTCAGTGGCAGAACGTTTCATACTTGAAACGTATGTCTGAGACTGGACTGGGCTTACGGCTCCTGCCTTCCCTTGCTGCTCCTGTAGAGAAAGAATTAAATGACATGCTGGCTGCAGTATTAGGGAAAAACTGGAGTGTGTAGAATTGTAAATTGGGGGGTAGAAAACAGTAAACAATGGCATAATAAAGACACATGAAAAAATAGGTTTTAAAAATTACTGTTTTGAGTTTTTGTATAGTTGTTTTGTCCCTTGTTTTCTAGAAGGGTGAAAAGCTCTTGTTGAGAGAGTCACTTTACTGTTTTGATTCCATTTTGTCAGTGTCTGTTGCTGGTGGTTATAAAACAAAGTGAACTCGTCTGACTTTTCTTTGACAGACGTATACCACGGATGACAACAGGTCTCCTCTGCATGCCCTACTCATGCCCCTCGATATTTTTGCTAAAAACTAATGCTTCCATATCATTCTGTGGTCCTTCAGTTCAGCATTAAAGTTTTATTGGACAGTTGACCCATCTGATGCCTCTTGCGAGGAAGAGGCACTGGTGGAGCAGCTGCCAACCTGGGAACTGGTGTAAATCACTATGTCTGATGGCGAATCTGGAGCTCTGTTGTTTATACTGAAGGATCAGCTGAACCAAATTGTAGCACTCAGTATTAAAGGGAGCCTGCACCTGAAGGAAGAACCCTCAGTTTCTGTTCCCCCTTTATGGTCTTTCCAGTATAGCTGGCTCTGAAGCAAAGGGCATGCGTGCCCTCCTCTAAGAACAAACCAACAAGACATGATTTTCATCCAATATCCAGGCTGTTTCTAGAGCTCTCTGAGCAAGCTGCAACATGAGGTAGCGCTGCCAGCATAAATATGAATGAGACAGTTGGTGTCCTCAGCATGCCTCTTTCGGAAGGAAGACAAAGGCTCAAGATTCCAAAGGGGTGGGAATAATTTATAAGAAGAGCATCAGGGAGCTCTGTAGGAGAAGTGGGAGCTGAGCTGAGCGGAGGAGAGGAGCTAAGGCTGAGAAGTCTTGAAAAGGGGCGGCTTTGCATAAGAACAAGAGCTAGGCTGGGCGGTGGTGGTGCACACCTTTAATCCCAGGACTCGGGAGGCAGAGGCAGGGGGATCTCTGTGAGTTTGAGCCAGCCTGGTCTACAAGAGCTAGTTCCAGGATAGCTAGGACTGTTACACCCTGTCTTGAAAAACCACAAAAAACAAACAAACAAAAAAAAAAAAAAAACAAGAGCTAGAGCTGGGTGGGATCCATTTTAGACGAGATTGACCTAGGGGGCAGGAAATGGAACAGTGGTCTGAGATCAACTGCGTTAGAAAGGACATCCCTGTTATCTTCTGCATGCTGACAGTTATTCTTTCGCTGAATGCAGCTTTTGAACCAGGGAGTGAAAATGATCTGAGCAGCACCTGAGGCAAATGAAGCTGACCTGAAACTAATTTTGCTGGTTTTAAGTTTCAGGAGAATGAAGGAGAGATAGTTAGCGGTAATGTTGGGGCAAGAGCAAGCAGTGCCTCTGAAAAAGGAAGCAGGCAAGGTTTGGAACAAAAAAGATTTATTTATTATTTTTTAAAAAGCAAAACAAAAACAGAATTGAGGGGAAAGAAACACTGGATAAAGACACTTAACCTTTTGAAGTGACAGCACAGTGACACAATGAAGGTGGCAGTCTGTGTCTATGGAGAATTACATACCATACCAGACTGTGGAACACTGTCACCATGGATACTGTAGTTCTCACCATGATGATGGATAGAGCAGGGTAGAGGGCAGGGCTGTGGACCCGGTGCTGACACCACCCACAGGCTGGGAGAACCAGGGGGATTCGGGTTTTGATTGAGATTTTCCATGATTGTCAGTCTTGCTGAGGCAGCCAGGACTGAATTCAACTGCTTGTGTTAAAAAAGCCCAGAGTACAGGCCCTGAGATGGCTGAAGCAGGAGGATTTTGATCCCAAGGCAGCTTGAACTGAAAAATGAAACTGTATCTTCTTTTTTTTTTTTTAAGTGTGGGAGTGGTGTGGGAGGTCCTTCTGTCTATGTGTTGCTTTTATTGGTTAATGAATAAAGAAACTGCTTTTGGCCAATGGCTTAACAGAATGTAGCCAGGCCAGAAAAGATAGAGTATGCAGTCGTCATCCAGATGCAGAGGAAGCAAGATGAGAATGCCTCACTGATAAAAGGTACCAAGCCTCATGGCTGACACAGACAAGAATTATGGGTTAATGTAGGATGTAAGAGTTAATAAGAAGCCTGAGCTAATAGGCCGACCAGTTTATGATCAATATAGATGTCTGTGTGTTTCTTTGGGACTGAACGACTGTGGGACCAGGTAGGACAGAAATCTCAGGCAGCATGGGAGGGACAGAGGCAGAGAGAGAGAGAGAGAGAGAGAGAGAGAGAGAGAGAGAGAGAGAACTGTAGCTCATAAGGAGCCCATTCTTAAGCATATATGCAGGATACTGCAAAGAGCACCTCAGGCTCTGTGGTACCATTATCATCACTTTACAAATTTTGCTGTCTCTCTGCACTTCTCTAGGGTTTTCTATGTAAAGCACCAAGTTGGACTATAATACACAGCCCAGAATCTTAAGAAGTAAATGCTTTGTGAAACACCCTTGTGCTACATTCATTTTATATTTATCTTTTAAAAGTAAGAATGCTATGGTACTAGATTACAGTGTTTGATTTGACATTCCATAAAGCTAAAAGCATCCTTAAGCAAAAGTACCTTTTTTGTTTCTTGCCACATCCCTTCTATTTATTTTTATCTCATCATCTCAAACTACCGCTGTTCCTTATGGGAAGGAGGAATAAACATGATGGGGTGACCATGTGTAGTTTCAGATAAAGACTGAAATTGTGGTTGGTTTAAAAAGAGGCAGGAGCTGGACGCTCCATCATGCTTACTCTTCAGGAAGTACACCCGAGCAAGCAGGCAGCTGTAGAGGAAAGCGTGTGAGAATGACCCTCCCTCCTGCCACCAGCAACAAAAAATCACTGTTGCAATTTCAAAATCTTACATGGAACACGGTCCATCAGCTACCATAACAAGAGGAGAAAGACAGATAATTTTGCAATTTGGACCATAAAGTGATAAAGTGTACTTAAGACCACAGAGCAGATGGGCAACCTGTATCGGACTTGAAGGGAAGTAGTGCAGGTGGGGATTTGAAAATGGTTGTGATGTGGTAATGTCTGAACATTTCCTGTTTAGCTCCTGTTCTCACCAGTTATGTGAAAAGCCACTCGTGTGTGTGTGTGTAACTGTGCATGCTCTTCTGCACCTACGTATGCATGTGCTTCAAATGTCATCCACAATCACTTGGCATCTAATTTTTGAGACAGGGTCTCCCAATGAACCTGGATCTTGCCTACTCTGGCTGGCCCGTGAGCCCCAGAAATACTCCTGCCTCTGCCTCTGGGTTTGAGTATACAGGCATATGCCACCAAGCTCAGCTTTTTCATGGGTGAAGACTGAGCTCAGGTCCTCATGGTTGCTCAGAAAATCCCCATACACACTGAGCCATCTCCCTAGCCTTGAAGAATAACATCTCAATAAAAGACCCCAAGTAAAGCAGCAGCCATCTCCATGGTTTAGCTTGTTGTGATCCCAACAAGATTAGAATCGTTGGCACTTATTATCATTCCTAAACCAGGCAGACATAGAAGCTTCCCTCTGCCCTGTGGTTTGCTTCAAGTCCTGTGCATGTACATTTTATGTGTGGGTACAATGTATCATTAGGGATACATCACCCTAGCACCATTCTAAACTGGGTGGTCGCAGAAGTACCCAGGGAGAAGTCTTCCTCATTCAGTACATTGAGAAACCAGAGCCAGATGTGACAGCACATGCTGTAATGCCACCTCTCAGAAAGTGGGGACAGGAAGATCACAAGTTCAAGGTCAGCCTGAACTACATAGTGAGACCCTGTGTCAAAAGAAGCTAATTGGCTTTTCAGCTATTATAATCCAGAAAGCAAATCTTCCCCCTCAAGGAAATAATTATCTTCTTTGTTACTCACACCTATAAAAAGAGAAAATTTACACAAATAAGGATTTCTTGACCCCACAATTCCTTACTACATAGACCATGCCACAGCTCTACTGGGAGAACTTCATTACCCAAAGTCACAGAAGGTTATGTCAACATTTACAAATGTAAACACGCTGGTAAATTGTACACCTTCAGTGTATTCAATTCAAAGGCACACGTATAGTGGATTGTATGGTAACTCTGTAAGTCAGAGTCCAGGTCTCTATTGGCCTCGGTTTCTTATGACATTGTGCAGTGTTCATATTGCTCCTATGAACCACACCCATTCCATTTCCTTCAGCTAAGAGTACTCGTGTTTGTCTACCTCACTTGATCTTCCTATTACCATGGCAGTCTGCCTCATGTCCTACCTCACAGCTTTCCTGCCTGTCTCCTCCCTCCACTGTTTCTCTCTCCATCACCCCACCTCTGCACATCCACTGAGATTGCCCTCGCATGTGTCTGGGTCCTATTTCTAACCTGCCAATCTGGGTGCTCTGCTGATGAATCAGGCCTTACTGTGGTTTGAAGGGGGTGTGTGAACTCTCTCTTTGGCATGACTTTTCTGTGTCATTTCCTCCAGGCGCATTGCTTGGAACATGCTTCTGTCTCCTGCCCCCTTGAGCTTTTTCCATTTCTGTCTCTTGGGCTTGAGCTATCTCCCTGGTCATTGTGTAGCTGCCTCCTGTCACCTTCTATGTAACCAACTAGTTGTCACCGCCTCAGTGATTTCTTCTTGACCCCCATCTGTCTTTCTTCCAGCATATTTCTTACACAGAACCTTCATGAGATACAGATACAGATAATGGTCTCTGCACCCCAGCCTTCAACGTTATATCTCAGACAACAACAACAACAAAAAATCCCATGCCTGGCTTCACTGCCGCAATCACAGTGGAAACGCGGGTATACTAACAATGTTATGTAAAGTCACCTTCAGGCACTATGCAGAAGGTGAATCTTCAATAGATGACGTTTGTAGTTAGATTTATATCACATCCTAGAATTATTACATCATGTATATATAAATATTCTAAAATTTAACAATCTAGAACCAGTAATACTACCTGTGATGATTAAATTTGTCACTTTGACAATCTAAAATATATAGGAGACAAGCCTCTGTGCATAGCTTTGAGGGATTGTCTTGATTACAAATTGAAGGCCTCTACTCACAGTGGATGAGGCCAGTCCCCGATTGAGCCCCAGGACTGTGTAAAAGCAGAGAAAGTGAGCTGAGCAGGACCATGCAGGCTTTTATCTCCTGCTCTCTGCTCTGGACCGTGGGTGCAGTGAGACCAGCTGCTTCACGTGTCTGCCTACTCGATTTCCCCACAGTGATGGGCTTGTGAGCCAAGTCAACCCTGTTGGAAGTTGCTTTTTTCAATCTATTTTATCACAGGAACAGGAAAAAAAAAAAACTAAGACACTAGCAGTCCTCCAACTTTCTAGATAAGGGGCGATGGGCCTATTGTTTCTAGATTGTTCTACATATTATTTGCCTACTTTTTTTCATAAGTATGTGTTGCGTGTATTTGAGTTTGTATGAGCACATATGTACATGTGCTTATGAAGGCTGATATAAAATTTTATGACATAAACATGTTTATACTCTTGTATCATCCTGTGCTGTGTCTGACTCTTTATGTACTAAAAAGTTAACATTGCCTTTTATCTCTTAATCAAAGTTGTGTTTCCTTGAGGGTGACATTGTCCATGTTGAAATTCCAATATTAAACTTTTATATAGCTCATAGGACCATACTTTGAAATGCAGCTGAAAACCGCCGTAGCGCTTGCTCTTTTAAACCTTAGTGGTGGGACTGGGTGGGATGGATCAGTGGGTAAATGATTGTAGGGCAAGCATTAGGACCTGAATTTGAACCGCAAGCACTCAACTAAAAGCTGGCATGGTGGCGCACATCTGTAACCTCAGTCCCAGGGACCAGAGGCAGACAGATGTCAGGGACTCACTGGCCATCCATTCAGTCAAAACTGAAAGAGACATTGTCTCAAAAAGTAAGATGGAGAAGTAACTGAAGAAGACATTCAGTATTAGCCTCTGTACTCTACTCATACACTCAGGAAGCAAGCACACACACACACATTTACACACACACACACCGAGTCACTACAATCACTACGCAAGCAAACAAACGTCAATGATATGTAATGTTTAAAGCAAAACAAAGCATTGAGAGGGATGATGTTGAATTTTGTTCTTTAAAAAGTGGCATCATACTCATTAAATTTAAAAGTCACCATCAAAGTCATAACAACAGATAACACAAAAATATCCTCCAATATGACATGGGGCACTGACCTGCAAAAGAGCATGAAATGATGCATTAAAAGCTTCTGTATTTTAGGAGAAATTGTGAGAGGCAAATGCAGGGTGATCACTGCATGGTGCAGAAGGCAGCACAAGTGGCCTCCTTGATTCCAAGGATTCTTGGCGCTGTACTAGGGAAGTGAGTTAGTGCAGATAGTGGAACCTAAGACAGGTTTAGAAATGGTAACTACGTGAGTAGGTTAAGGAGTGCTAGTTAAGCTGCCTGGAAGAGGCGGAGCCAGAGAGAGTTTGTAGCTTCATGGAGCCCAGGAAACATGAGCAGAGAAAGGGTGACCTTTCCCTCCCACCACTGGCTGCAGGTCAGATCATAGTCAGCACCACAGTGAATACCCAGGGCCCCTTCCTTGGTAGCCTTGGGAACAGAACGCTGCTGAAGGAGCTTTCAACACTGGAGCTGAGCCCAAGGGCAAACTGTCTATCACTCAACACTTGCTTATCTTTCAGGAATTTTAAGAAGGTTAAGAAACGCAGCTCTGCTCCCTGGTTTAACTCCGCAGGCTCCATCCAGTATAATAACTGGTATTTGGCAGGAGGAAATGGATAACACTTCCTGATAACAGGAAAAGGATAGCGCAAATGAGCTTCCGATTCTGTGCTCTGAGCAAAAGTTCCATTTCCGTAGCCAAGCAGAAGTGAGCATTACCGATGTGCAGCGAGGTGAGATGTGGCCTAGCTTGATGGTCCATGAAGGATGTTTAGGGAGGGCAACATTTAGTCCTGTTAAATTAGCTGACATCCCTATTTATAGTGAGGGTAGGTCGTGCAAGTACACAGAAAATAGAGCAGACACATGCTTGACTCAAACCATTTGCCGCTTAACCAGACTCCTTCCTGCCAATTCTTTGTTTTGTTAAGGTATCATCATTTCAAAGACAAATCATCACTTCTTAGTGCCTGCCGTGTCAGACATATTCGGACCTTTGTATGTATTTCCTACAGAGTGCTAACGTCTTCTGTTTCTTAGCTAACCCACGTTATCCTTCAACTTTCTTTTTTGCTGTTTATTCCAATCACAAACTCTGATCGGTAATCTCCTTATTCTCTTTATCCCTACAGCCCTTCATTTCTTTTCCCCATTGCCACTCTTCCCAACAGTGCCATCACTTCTGCCTCTTACTGCTGTGCAAACTCTATTTGACCGTGACTAAACACCCAGTAGAGGCTGTCACTCTCACTGCAGACAGGCGCGAGCCCTTTATTACTGCTGAGGCAGTATTTCCTACTTGCTTCACCCCTCCCTTAACGTTGTTATAAATGGCTCAGGAACTCACCAGACTCAGTATGTCCTGTTGTTACTCAACCACTGATCCAGCAATGCAGAGATTCTGTAATGGCCACCATGGCCTTTGATACATTGGATAAGTGTAATGATGGCTGTTTGCAAAACAGATATTGTGTGAATTTCATCTGTCGTTCAAGTGTCAAACAATAAATGAGAAAAGATATTTAATAACAGTTGTTTGAATTGGTATATAGAGTGTTTATCTCTTAGAAAATTTTTCATTAAAAATTAAGTTATAGATTCTTGTCATGATATACTACCACTAACATCTTATTTCTGGTGTGACAGATTCCCCACAATATAAAATTAATTTACATTATTAAGAATACAGTCTTCATGAGGATGCTTGGAGTTGGGTCAGCTACCTGAGACCATGTTGGTGTTTGAGGGTCATGCTGCTGACAGGGCCATACTGATCTGGGTAGCTTATACTGCCTCCTGAGACCATGGTAACTTCTGGGCCAAGGACCATGTCTGGGTCTGTCTTGATGTCCATGGCCTATAGTAACACAGGGGGGCATAGGAATCATATGTGTTAGAATCCAAGGTCTGTGCTGCCCTTCACTGGTCCTGGGATAGATGTCCCTGCCCCTCCTTGGACACTGCAGCAGGAGAGCTGCCTATGCCCCCCTCCCCTGCACTCTAGCACTTGGGAGAGATGTTCCCTATGGTATGAGCATTGGAGAGGTGTCTCTGCCTCTTGCCTAAGAGGGAATGTTCCAGCGGACCAGCTCACCTACCACCTAGGCATATATCCTGGCCTTGGGTTGACCCACCCTAACATCTACCCCATCTGTGATCTGCTGAAGCACATGAAGGGACTGGCCCTGCTGAATGATACATGGCTGTGCCAACAGTAGGATCGATGAGAAGAGTTTCAGTGAGGGTCCAGTGATGATAATGTGGCAGAGGCCTTGAACCAGACCAGGGACTCATTGCAATGAACATTTGCGTGTGGGAATGAGTAGACAAAAAGCTATACTACGTGACACCGCAGCTTCCATTGTCACTAGGGTGAATGAAGAGGTGATTGAGAGGTGGGAAAGATGGAGGAATGAGGTGCATTTTCATTTGTTTAGTTTTTATATTTTGTGGGTTTTCTTTGGCAGGGGATTCTGCAGGAGTGAGGGGAGGATATGGAGGGAATTGGGAGTCAAGCAAGATTGGGGTGCATAATGTGAAATTTCCTCATAATCAATAACAAATTATTTTTTTAAAAAAGGAAAGAAAACAGCCATAAGAAAATACAGTGTAAGCTCTTCACAGACTAGTGCAACCATCCCTATTATCGATTTCCAAGATACTTTATTTTTGAGATTATGCTATAGTTATATCATCTGCTCCCTTCACACCATCCTGTTCTCCCCCACCTATTTCTCTCTTTCAAATTCATGGTCCCCTTTTTCTTAATTGTTAGGGGTGTGTGTGTGTGTGTGTTTGTGTGTGTATGTGTGTTTCTAAATACATGAATACAACCTACTCAATCTGTTATCTCTATGTATATGTTTTCAATACCAAATGATATCCTGATCATTTGGTATTAGAGAACCAGTCAGTATGTGTATCCCTGGGGAAGACTATTTCTCCCTCTCCTTCTCTATTTGTGGTTCTTTGTCTGTGGTTGAAGCCCTGTGAGCTTACCCCTTCTACATTACCATGTCTGTCAGCGTCATCCTTGTTCAGGTCATGTTTAGGCAGCCAAAGTTGCTGAGAGTTTATGGGTGTAGTTTTTCTGATATTTCTAAGAGACACAATCTCACAACAAACTCCCTGTTCCTCTTGCCCTTACAGTCCAATCTGCACACAAGTCTTACACCTAAGACTCAATGATCTAGGACACTCTTATGTGAACTAGGACACTGAGCTGAATGGCAGTCAGGAACACAACTTCACCCCCTCCATCCTGAGAAGTCATTGTTCTACTTTCTGTGCTTATGACTTTGACTATTCCAAGGGCATCAAATAATGCTTGTCCTTCTCTGAAAGGCTCATTTGACTTGCCATTGTATTATCTAGTTCTGTGGGTGTTGGAGCTTGTCTGTGAATTTCTTTTCTTTGGGACTGATTTTTGTGAATATGGTACTTGCTTTACTTCTTTATCTGTTGGCAAACACTTTACTTATGCTCTTTAAATGCTTCTGTAGACATGGGTGTCAAAATAATCCCCAAGAACCTTCAACTAATCCTATTAGTTAAATCAGAAAATGTACACTGCTTCTTAGATTATACACCATCATTATACACTGTGTTCAAACACATGCAACCACCAAGATATGTTTGAAAATAACTAATTTAATCTATTAGGATTCTTGGTAGCAGATGAAACCCTATATCCCCATATAATACTCATTGGAGATAAAAATATTAACCTCCCAGCTGAAAAATAAAAACTAATTTGGCAAATCAAGTATCATGCAAGTGAGAAACTATGAAAATTTGATTCTAATTACTTTTTTACAGCTCATCTTTCATGTACCTTTGGGAAATTACTGCTTGTGGTGATTCTAACATATTGTATAAACTCTCTGAAGATCGTATTGCATATCTTGTCTACTGCAAACAGTAGGTACTTGATACGTATTGACTGTACTTAAATGAGTAATTATAATGCTAGCACTTGGGAACTTTTCTTTAGTCTTCTCTCATGACTAAATATGAAATTAAACAAAATTTAAGACATTAATGAGACAGAAATTTCACACTTAAGTAATACCCATAAAATAATAATATATATTTTTATTCATTCTTTGACTTCAAACAGATGTGTGATGTCTATTGGTTCTAACCACCCACAGTTCTCCCTTCCCACATTTCCCCTGAACACCCCAAATACATTTTAGGGAAACTTGTTTCTTTGACAGAACGTGATGTTTTTGAAACCCTCTGATCGCAGAGATTCCTCCTTACTGTGCTGATGCCTCTTCTGCAGGTATCTTCACTTAGAGAAGCTTCTCATGCTTCTGGGGGTTTTCTTCCCTGAGGTTTTGAATTTTGTCCACAATGAACTTGTGACAGACACATCACTCTGGACAGACCTTGTCCTAGGAATTCCCTACCTGTGTGATGCTGTTCATACTTGCCCTTCAAATCCAGAGTCCATGCTTCCCCATGGGTCTACTAAAATGTATTCTTTATTTTGAGATTATTCTTCTGCTGAAAATCTGTGCCTCTTTAAACATGGCATGTTACTAGCTCCCAATCTGCTCCTTGTCACCCCAGGAGGAAGTTCCCCCAATCTCTGAGAAAGCATAGCTGCCTGCACATACGAAATCTTTCGGGAGTTCTGGAGAGATATCAGGTATTTCTTGTGCTTTCCCATTTTGCATATATACTCATTATAGGAAAAGACCCTCCTCTGCCATCACCAAGCAGGAATTTACCCAGTTCTGTAGAATGTGAAGTTCAACCTTGTCCCCCGTCTCCCCGCAGAGACTATTTCTATGAGAGTACCAGTAGGCTTGGTTTCCCAATCTTTTTCTTTGCGAAATTTCTAAGGCTTCTAGGATAGAATATTTGATATAAGAAATCCTCAGTGTGCCTAAAAGTATCCTTCATGGTACCCTCCAAATGGAAGAAAATAGGAGCTGTTTGCAAAGCATATACAACCAATGTTTATGTTCATGTAATCTGAGATAACTCTCTTACCTTCTCTTCAAACTTAATCTCTGACTTCTACTTATTTTGCCTCTTCGCTTTAAAATTGTGACAAGTGACTCACTCACGCTTCATTAATTTCCACTGTTTGATTTCTCCACCCAGAAAGTGGGGTTCACAGGTGGTCACACTCTTGCCAAGCCCTAATCAACTGTGTACTGTCTTCCTTTGCAGTCCCCATTCTCCTCATTTCTGTAGTTACAATAAGGGCACCTCCAGCTGTGAGGATATTCTTCTCTGTTCTTGACCTTTCTGGATTTCCTACTCCAGTCATGTTCCCTCTCCTGCAGCATCCACGCCTTGCATCTCTTCTGGACAATCCACAACCTAAAGTGTACTGTGCTATTCTCCATTCTAAAAGTATAAAGCCCCCATATCACAGCTTCTCCGATGTTGATTCAGCATCTCCACTCTCTCCCAGGCAGCCTTTCCACAGTAGAATGGCCATTCGAGCTTCTCCCTTTCTGGCCTCATCATGTCTAGATTCTATCCCAAAACTCCAACGGAAGGTTCCAAGCAAGGTCACCAAAAGTCTCTGGGCTGTGTAATAAGTCATAAATTGGGCCTGATCTCACTCGAGCTGTCAGCAACATTCAAAATAGTCAACTGCACTCTCCAGCTTGAAATGTTGTCAGCTCTTGACTTCTGTGACATCATGTTCTCTGGCCAACCCTTGCAAAATTTCAAACAAAACAAAACACTGGGGAGTAGAGGAGCACAGGCTCTTTAACCTCTGTTTAATCTCTCAACATTATGATTCTTGCTTACTTAGAACATAGCTCATATATTTTTTCTATTGCTGTATTTGCCATCCAGAGTTTCAGCTTTTATGCCTAAACTGCCTATATGTCCCTGATACTTACTTTATAGTTGTGTGGACCGCAGAATGAACTTGCACACATCAAAGCCCTTGATTTACTCTCAATGTGTTCATTCTTGGTTTCTCCTTCTCAGTAATGTTCCCAGCATGAATATGTCCTATCATCTTATCTATAAAATGTGACATTAATACAAACTACGTCATCTCTCAACTGACTTCTTCTACTTTCTTCTTCATTTCCAAAATGGTGAAGAAGTAAAACTGGAGAAAATGGATTTTATTTGCATTTTGTCAAGGGACAATAGGGACTAGAGGAGAAGGAATACATTCAAAACAAGTAGCAAGTGGGTCACACAACTGTGGCAATCAGTGGACAGTAGAAAGAACAAAGATGATGTCAAACAAAATGGGAAGGATATGAAAATTAGGCCTTGGTAGATCATTCCTGAATGTGAGCTTTGGGATCCCCAGGATATGCTTGGAGGTATTTGGGTCTAAACAGCTGAAACCAAGATGCCCAGGTTAAATACGTAGACACTAGATGAATACGTAGACACTAGATGAATACGTAGACACTGATGAATACGTAGACACTAGATGAATACGTAGACACTAATGAATACGTAGACACTGATGAATACGTAAACACTAGATGAATACGTAGACACTGATGAATACGTAGACACTAGATGAATACGTAGACACTGATGAATACGTAGACACTAGATGAATACGTAGACACTGATGAATACGTAAACACTAGATGAATATATAGACCTACATCATTGTGCCTGAATCCATGGAAGAGCATGCAGGCAGTGACGACAAATGCATCCATGGAAGAATAAGAATGCCTGCTCACTGGCCTCAGATTGGCATCTCGTGCCTCTTATCTGCTCTTCTTCCAGCCCCAGGCATGGATCTCTTGTCTCTTCACTGTTTCATACCGCAGTTAATAACCATTCTCAGGACACACACTGAAGGAAGCGCAGCGCCTTGTCCCTTTCAGTCTTGTACTCAAGATAAACATTCGTGTCCAGCTTCTTTATAAAGGTTTCATTGTTGAACATTTTGGCACTTAATCTTCAACTACCTCAACCAGTGAGAGAGTGACAACCCTTGACAGACAAATCTGCTCACACCTGCCTCCCTGGGCTTTGCTTATCTCACAGGCTTCTTGAAAGTGCTTGATGCCAAGAATTCCAAAGAAACAAATAAAACCTGCCAGCCACTCACATAGTAGAACCCATAGGCACTGACGCAGGAATCCATTTCCTCTGTCTTCCCTGTCCTTCTAATGGGGGTTTGTTGTTCTGACTATGGCTGCTAATTTTTGAGCTATATGAAAATGCTCCCAAAAGGATCGGGCCTGGTATTTTGGCAGAGAAAAAAACAAACAAACAAAAGAAAAGAAAAACAAAAACAAAAAACAGGTCCCTTTGTAGTCAGTAATTGGATAATCCATTTTGCATATTACCAATTGCCCTTATTATCATGGGTCTTCATGATTCTTCATTTCAAAAACCTAGCTCAGTGGTGCTGGAATACCAGTTGACTAACAACAGTTAACTAACTAAAACTTGACTAACAGTTAGAAATACATGTAAATAAATTAGTGTCCAGATGGCAACATGTCTAAGGAAATGTCCCAGCTATATGGAAACAAGGCTGTAATCGGAATAGAATGAAACAGAAAGGACTTCTATTTTGGAGAGTATGAAGTACGGTATTTGTGAGTCTCACAACCGAAATGGTAAGTTTGTTCTGCAGTCTCCTTTTGTGATGGCATTTCAGTAGTTACTGATTTGGGCCAGCACTGGTATACAGATATTAGTGCTGAATTCTTCACACCCAATTTCTATCTGTATTCTGGAAAACCTTAAATCTACCTTTGAGGTCAAAAACATCTTGTGTCCAACATATAACAAGTACTAGGAAGCAATGAAGAATGTGAGATGGAGCCCACACAGCTTACAGCTGGGTGAATCTGCAGTCTGGCTATTTGACCTGCATAAAATGTACAAGGTCACATGAAGTAGTAGATTTCATATGCCAACTGAGCAGCATACACAGGAAGTGAGGCCCTCCCTGTGTCTCAGGGGAGGAAGAATGGGAAGGATGCTGTAAAAGTAACCAGAGAAGAGTTTAATGCTGTTCACTCACTAGCAGCAGCTTGAGGGCAAAGAACCCTATTTATTTGTCTTTTCCATCCATCTCAAATGGCTTCCAACTTTGAAGAGGTTTGTGGACTCGGTTATTCTAAGCCCCTTCCTCTGACACAACTCACGGAACCCTCTTTGCTACACTTCAGCTCTTCTGTGTTTTACGTCATGGTTGCTTGTGTGAGTATGTCCCCACAAGACTTTGGCTTCCTTCTGGCGGTTTTGTCCCTTTCCTGTTTGCATATATGGAGCTATGGTGCTAGCTTTGAAGTTGAGATCCTCCTGCCTCAGCTTTCTAAATGTTGGGATTGCAGTCTGTTCTTCTGTGAATAGTTTTAGAGCCTTGTGGGATCCCGACAGTATGCTTACAATGTCCCCTTCCATGTTTCTTTTATAAGGAACAAAAGGAATCAGTGAATTCACACACTGTCAGGAAGGCTGTAAATAACGTCACTTTGCCCGGTGCATAGTGACCAGAGATAGAGAAGTAAGTGAAGTCAGGTGTGTGGCACATGGCTCTAATCCCAGCACTTGGCAGACTAAAGCAGGAGGAACGGTCTTCCTGGTTTTTAAAGAAGTGGCTGCAGACGTTCTAAGTTACTTTTGCTTCCTTCTAGCCAGTTCCTAGAACTGGATCAAACAAGGAAATCTGACTCCTGTGGTTGGCAGGCTCATGGGATAGCTTACTGAGAAGCAATGGCATTTGAAGTTTTACCTCGCTCCTTTGCATTTAAGCAGTCTGAGTCACAGAGACCTGCAGGCTTCCATGAGGAAGTTGTGTTAGTTCACCAAGCTCCCTAGACCTGACACTGTGTATAGCAACAATCACATCAGATCTTACCCACATCTCTGCCAGGAATAGATGGCTGCCCAGAAGAGCAACTTTCATGGTTGATTGCATTTTACTAACTCCCTTCGATTCCATTGTGTTACAACTGTCCTTCTGTAGATTGCTCCATTCTGACAAGTCACAGGGTCCTGAGGTTGAGGGGCCTGGTTCCATTCATTGTTGTTAAAAACCAACAATGCAAACGTGCTCGATCTACTTTCCTGTCATCTACCATATTTTTCTATTAATAATATGCATGTAAATCAACCACAAACATTTAAAGATTACATCTTAAAAATAACCTTAAAAAATGCATTTCTGTCTTCAAGCAAGTCAGATGCCTGAGCCAGCCAAAAGGTATTAGGTTAAAAAGAAATGAATTGGAAGAAAGAACTTCAAAATATCACAAGTGGACTTTTATAATTATAAAAATATAAAAAGTAACTTGAAATTTTTAATAAAAAATAACATCCTCTTGGCTGAAATGCCACCTGTACCTCAGAGTCCAAAGAGTTATGTCAACATACTTCTTAGTTGCTAAGTTTTAATTTTAATTGATTAATTTGATGTTAGTTTTTGATACAGGGTCTGACTATGTAGCCCTGGCTGTCCTGTAACGCCCCATGTAGACCACCAGGCTGAATTTGAATTCATATTGATTAGTCTACCTCTGCCTCCTGAGTGCTGGGATTATAAGCATGCGCCACTACACCTAGCAGATGTGTGTATATGCATATGTATATACAGACACACACACACACATGAATTTGCTCTACTCAGTTTCATTGTTTCAAATGTTCTCTCAGTTTCTGCAAATGTGTATAGTATGTACATTCTTATCATTTTTCATGAACTAAGCATAAACTTTTTCAGTGTTCCAAAGACCCTGCAGCAATACCATTTACAGTATTTGTCGCAAGCCTTTTTTGTTCCCTGGATTTGGATCAGTTTGTTCCTACCAGAATTCCTCTTTCCCAAATCCTAGGCACCTGGTCCGTACAATTCTTTCATTGGGTTTTCAGAGGTCTTCCTCTGCTCAGCTTGCCAGTGTTTGGTTAGTGAATGCTTGGAATAAAAAGATGAAAGGAATAGACTTTTATAAATAAAAAGATAAAAGGGAGCTCACTATCTTCTTCCCCTAATGGACCTGGATCTTGTCGCAGAGGCACACCTGCAAAGCCGGAATGGGGTGAGTACATGAGCCAAGCAAACATCATAGGTGTGACAGCAGGTGCCACCCAAGGCCTGCCCGCACTGCATGGTCACATGACAGGAAGTTATAGAGAATGGAAAGGTTCTTCAGACAACTGTTTCTAGAAGGTCTTAAAATTAAAGGTTTACACATGATAAAATTCAATTACATTTTCACTAAGTTTTATTAAAGCATATCCCTCGATACATTAAACATGCATTCTTTTTATAATAACCATTTTTGCTGCAAGAGATGAAGTCATTACGCAGATGGCAGTGGTCTTTACTAAGCTGCCCATGGTTAAGATTTTCGCTTTTTCCACTTCCTCTGGTGCACGAGTTAACCAAAGCCTAAAATTGAAGAAGAAATTATGGGGTAGGGGAGTGGAAATTACGGGCTAGCATCCCTACCACATGCGACCATCTGCTTCTGGACTGCCATCTGATTTTTCTCATTTGCCAAATGAGAACAATAATATTCAATGTCCCCTGCCAGAAGAGTTTGACTTTGTAACTCAGAGGGACCTGAAAATGTTTGGTTTTATAATTTACATAAAGAAGAAATGGTTAAAGCCAGGTGTGGTGACTGGAGCCACAAGCTCAGTACTCAGGAGGCAGAGTACTCAGGAGGCAGAGTACTCAGTACTCAGCAGGACGGCTGCCAGTTCTAGACAGCCTGATCTAAAGGACAAGTCCAGGTGGTCCAAAGACTTAAAAGAATGGGAATAGGAATAAGAAAAGGAAGGACTAGCTAGAGAGATGGGCATAGTTACAAAGTATCTTACAAATGTTTTCCAGTGGCTAAACCCCTCTTGTGCACCTGCCACACAACATCATGACAACACCACACATGTGCTTCTGCTAAGCTGCTCTTCAAGGACATCAGCGCCTAAAGGAAGACTCATGTCACATAGAATTGCTGAACCCCAGCATCTCCTCTCCTAATTAACTCTCTTCCTGGCTCCTTTATGGCACTCAACCCGTCTCTTGTAGAGCTCTTATGACCTTACATTTTTAGGCTCCTCTACTTTCAGCCCATGGCTTCCTGATCTCAGCTCTGTTCTTGCTTCTTTAACCCTAGTTAACCAACTGAATATGTAAGTCTCAGTTCTGTTGACTCCCATTTTCCTGCCCTGCCTGCCTCACTTTGTTCTTAAACTCTAGATATTCCTTATTCTAATGCTACCCTTGGGAGTGGGGCTTTGCAGAATTTATAGGGGAGAATTAGGTCTTTTGTTAAACTTGGGTCTAGATTAAAATTGTGATTAACATGAATATATCTCCCAATTAAGCTTCCCAGTTTACTATTCTTTGTTCAGTCTTTAGGAACTGGGTAGACTTACAAGAAAACCTCTAGTGGTTTTGATCAGTAGGATTTGTACACTTCTGAATAGTCTATGTAGCTTTATTTAGAATGCAGCTGCCTCAGTCTACCTTTCTGTAGTAATCTCAGCTTATGAGGTTGTGGTGGGACCTGCTTTCTCATTTTTGACAACTTGATTGTACTGGTCAGATGTGCTGTACAGCAGATCTTGAGTGCCATTGTGAAGAGAGTAAGTTCTGAGCCAAGAGCGGTAATGCATGTCTGTGGTCCCCGAACTGGGAGGTAAAGGCAAGGTGATTAGGAATTCAGGATCTTCCTTCCCTATATAGTGAGTTTAAGGCCACGCAGAACTATATGAGATTCTGTCTCCAAAAGAGAAAAAGAGGAAAGAGAAAGATTTAGAGAGAGGAGAAAATCCAGGACTGCGAACACATCCCACTTCTTAACTTGCTGTCCTCTATTTCAGAACTTTGTGAAACGTTAAAATGGCTCAGCCGCATCTGCAGGGCTAGTAGCAGTATCTGGCTCCTACGTACATCGATGAAAATCATCTGTGATGTTTAATGTCCATCAGTGATGGCCATCCATGCCTTGGGATCCACCCATTCGAGGGTAATTCTTTTCAGGTGGGGTCCAGCTTCACCTTTTAAAAAGTACTGTGGGACTGTGGAAATGGGTGAACGGCTAAGAGCGCCTGTAACATAAGCACAAGGGCCTGGGTTCAAATCTCAAACACCCACCTAACAATGTGGACATGACTAAGTGTAGCTTAACTCCTGCACAGCAAACAGAGACAGGCAGATGCCAAGAGCTTATTAGCCAGGAAGTCTAACCAACAGGGTGACCTTCCCTTTTGGCAAAAAGCTCTTCTTCAAAGCAATAAAACAAAGAGTGATAGCAAAAGGCACCTACCGCAGATACACACATAATGGTGCACACAAACATGTGGACTGTATACACTAATGTGTGTACTTCATACACACACTGCCCCTCCCCCTACCATAGACCATTTCCATCCATTATATGTGTTAGTCAGCTTTCAGTTGCCATAATCATGAACCAGACCCAAGAGAATACAAGAGAAGAATGGTCTAGCGAGGCGGCAGTGCGGGTACATGGTCTGTTGGCATTGGTTTGGGGACCGGGTGGGACACAACAGTATATTGGAGTGGGATCACAGGGAGTTCACACCTTTTCACAGTTGGGAAGCAAAGAAATGTGGCAGGATGGAGCCCATTTCCTTCGAGGGCACACCCTTGATGACCTCGCTTCCTCCTCTGTATCTTACATCTTCAAGGTTTCAGCATCTCTTGAAAGCCCCACAGACCGAAGACCACTGACTGACTTATTGAAACCGTAGCAGCCTGGAATGGTAGGATCCATCTGCAGTCAAAATAAATAACAGGATTTAGACAGCAGTATTTCTACTTAGTCAAATATGAATCAGTCACTAGAAAGGTAATATTTGGGTTATTCAACGGGCTTTAAAAAGTCTTATACATGCCTAAAAATGTAACGCAGCCTTTAAAATATATTGTCCACAATCCAAGCCCCGAAAATAATGTTCACTTTTCTCCTCCCCTCACTGCGATCCCATTTAAATTCAGAATCACCAGTGCTGGTTGACATTCAATTCAAGACAGCAAGGCTGAAAATAGCCTTAATGACGCATGCAGAGCGTTTTCCTAGGAACAGACTCTGGACTTATTAGTGTCTGGAGCCATCAGTCAATACTCATCTGGTGCACGGGTGTGTTGGGAAGCGATGCCAGGAATGTGTGCCTTCCTCTATCATTCACATGGAGAATTAGCATGGCTTGCTTTAAATAGCCAAAGTGGGGAAGGAGATCGACTTTGCAGTCATGCTTGCCTCGTAAAAATATATCTTTTTTCTCTGGCTGTAAAATAGCAAAATAAAAAACTACCACCCTAAAGGTAAAGAGAATTTGCTGAGGTTTTGGTTGTGTTTTTGCATGTATCAGAACCAGGATTGGGTGTAACTGGAGACAACGCTGCAGGAGCCAGGAGCCCAGGTGCAGCTCTCTGCCATGCTGCTCTCTGTGACCTTGAACGAAACATGAAATTGCTGGGCTTCAGCGTTTCATCTTTAATATGAGAGGGTTGCTTTCTCTGGCAAAGGGCCCTTCTAGCTCTAACAGTGAAGATCATGAAACATGATAACGCAAGATATTTTGCTGAAACTGCTCACCCAGAAATGGGGCCTTTTAAAAAAAATAAAATGATCGTTTGGGGTAGAAGGCTCCTCTTCATGGTGGAGTAGGGGAACTTCACCGATAGGAATATGACAATATGTTGGGACAGTTGAGTTCCTGTTGTCTTGTACACAAAGAAGCCAAACTCCCAAAGGACGGTTGGCTCTCTGGGACCATGGACTGTAGTCTTCTGGCATATGAGGCCTGGCAGCAATCCTGGCTCTAGTTGGGCTAATGAAGACGGTATTAATCAATAGTGTGCATTGGTAGAATCTACAAAGGAAGGAATGTCAGTGTAGTTCCCTGCCCCCTCGGAATTGTGACCTCCTTGTTTATGCTCTTGGTAAGAGCTCACATCTCCCCAGGAGGAGGCCTTGGTGGATAAGCTGGTGGCTGGGAAGCACAGAAAAGCACCTTCAGTGCTGACTACATTAGCCCTGTGGTAAATGATGGGACACCAGCAGGGAGGAGTCCTTTCCACTCCCTTACAACTCTTAGCACTTCTAATACCAGATACACTATTTTTCCTACTATATGCCAAGAAATTCTTCCATTTTTTTTACATATATCAGCTCAGCATCCTATAATTTAATTAAATTCTGATATTCTGACTTAAGAGTTTGTGCATACCTTCTTGGTAAAAGACTCAGTCCCACCAGATTAGGCCCACTTCAGACACTAGTCTGAAGCTGTGGGTCCCCAAGTTATGCACCATGTATCTGACTTGACTATACATTGGGAGTTTCTATACCTGTTCCCTGGATGTAATAATTGTATTTTAATACATAAAGCTTCCCTGAAGATCAGAGAGTAAAACAGCCCCACTGATCAGCCTTACAGACCAGGCAGCATTGACATACACCTTTAACCCCAATAGCTACACTAGTTTGCCATAGTGACTGAGCGGTAGTGGTGCACACCTTTAATCTCAGCCCTAGAAAAGAATATAAAATGGGAGGAGACAGCTCGCGGACACAGTCTCATTCTGAGATTCCTGGAGGCAGGATCGTCATTTCGGACTCAGGTAGAGGTAAGACCCAGTGGCTGGTTGTTTTGCTTTTCTGACTTTCAGGTTGAACCCCAATATCTGTCTCCGGGTTTCTATTAATCATGCTATACATGGAGGGCTGGAGGCATGACTCAGCAGTTAAGAGCACTGTCTGCTCTTCCAGATGTCCTGAGTTCAATTTCCAGCAACCACATGGCAGCTCACAGTCCGATGCCCTCTTTTGGTCTGCAGTCATACATGCAGACAAAGCCTTTATATATAAAATAAACAAAAATATATAAATAAATAAAACTTTAAGACAAAGAAAAAAATAATGGCTCAGGAACTCATGAACCAAGTTTACTGACTAGATGAGCAATTTATGGTGGCAAAGGATTGCACTAAGTAAGAATGGAATGGGAGAGGGGCTTAAACCCTGGCCCTGGGATAGGGACAGAGCCTCCTTGTTTACCAACCTAGAAGTTTCTTTTTGGCTTTATGGAGGTGTTATTACTTATGTATGAATGATTGAATCATTGATCTTTGGTAATTAAGGCGGTCTTAGTTCACTTTTTGGTTTTATGGAGGTGTAATTACTTACATATGAATGATTGATCTTTGTTACTTAAGGTGGTCTTAGTCCACTTTCTCTACTATGGCTACCACTGGGTGAGGTCAAAAGCTCGAACTCCCTAATCATTGGTTGGATTGCCCTATAGTTATGTCATTAGCATACATGAAGACTCTTCACTTTGAAGAATCTAAGAATTTTAGGAATTGTATTCGAGGGAGCAGGGGTATGTCCAAAACTGCATTCTTACCCGTAGGTGACATTCTTAGTATGGCTATAATTATTGATTTATTTTCATGGAAAGCTTATTGCTTTCCCTCCAAATAATGAATCTGTTCATCTGCCGGTACTAACCTGGCATAATTCAAACTAGTTATATATTGACGGTTACTCTTTGTTACACATACCCCCTTGACCAGGTAATGCACACCGCTGTTAGTTCCATTCCACCGAACATTTACAAAGTGGCTTAGAACAGCTGAGGGGCAATGGCTTGCTTACATACCAAGTTCATAATCAAGATTGCATTCTCCAAGGATTTCAGTTCAAAACAAAACAAAACAGGTGTGCAGTGAAAAACATATAATGTTAATAAATTTGCGATCCATAGCTAGAAATCTTGTTAAGCTCCAAAAGTAAGAAAACAATGGTAGCTGGAGCCCCAGCATGGTGGCACTCAGGACTTTGCCCGTGTTTGACGCACCTGTGATATTCTTCTTTCCAGCGAGAGAGGTAGAGTATGGTCACAAAAGTGGTCAGTTTTGAGCTTAAGGGAGACCAATAGCAGTTGAACCTAGACGTCTAAGAACGGAGGTTTTATACTGGATCAGTACAGAGATGCTCGAAGCTTCCCTATAGAAAGGACAAGTGTCTGTCAATCTCAAGCTTGCAATAATCCATTTGTCATCTGTGTCTGATAAACTCCTTCCTATGCTGCTGCAGAGTCGGTTGAGTACAGATTTCCTTGTGTAACAAGGGTTCCACTTTTCTTCTTCCTTTTCTTGTGTGCAGATACAGGTTGCACATTCCCCCCACATCTGATTCCACTGCACAGAGGGTGACTACAGCTAACAATAAGGCATTGTCTGCTTGAAAGCAGTTACAGAAGAGAATTTTGAATGTTCCTCCACAATGCAATAAATGTTCCAGGTGATGGGTGTAATTACCTCTATTGTTAGACAATGCATATATGTATCAAAACATCACACTGCGTTTCATAAATATGAATGGTTATAAGTCAATTATGAATAAATACTGAAAGAAGTCAAATATTTTGTTAGTTTTTAAAAAGATCCTTTCAGGACTATCAGTAGCTATCAGGGGCTAGGAATGCTGGGCCTCATGTTCAGTTCCAACACTGAAAAAGAAAAAAAAGCTTAACAATGAAAATAGATATTCTGGAGCTCAAAGGGGGCCCACCCATGGGGCAGAGACATTTGGGGGAAAGATGTTCTTCAAAGCCTTTTTCTACTCAAACACACTACAGATTCCTTAGGTTTCAGCCTAAACAATCACAGGCAGCTTAGATGACACCTGCCTTGAAGTTCAGCTCACAGGATGTCTGAAGTGAATGAGGAGTAAATTCTTTATCCTGCTTTTGTTGCTCTGTTCCCCAAACTCTTTCTTCATACATCACGGGGGTATCCTAGAAGCCTGTGGTTGCCTGAATGGTTAAACTTTAGGATAATATTCGGCATTTCTTTACAAAGGAAGAAAACTGGATTTGGTGTGACACCCACGTGTCGTGAGCATGCTATATCATCAGCACAAATGGATAGGCTTGTGTCTTTCTACAAGGTCAGACTTTATGAGATGGCACAGTCGAAAGTTATCTGGGTTTCACTGGTTACGATTAAATCGGGATTGATGCAGGCAACTTGAAAATAAACAAAAGCAGACAGGCAGCTCCAGCATCTTTTCATCAGAAGAACTGAAGAACTGCAGTCTCTCCGAAGGAGTGGTCTGTGCACACTGGGCACAGGGGACTTGGGGTTTTATAGGATGGAAAAGGGGGACCTTGGTGGTGGATGAGTCCAGCTGCAGGTCAGTTCCCTGCAGTCTCAGAGTGGTAGATACCAGCAGGTTCAGTATGTGAATCTCCCTATCAGAGGCTTCCACAGGAGTTGTGAGTCAAGCCAGCGTTCCTGTCCAGAGCTTTGAGGCCATTAACCTTTCTGTTCTAGCTTGCTGAGTAATTCACATTTCCCTTGATAGCTGGTCCTTGGCAAACACAAACTTTCACATTCTAATCTTAACCATTAATGTTAACTCTAAAATTATATGTACTGTGCATATCCATTTACATAAACATGTAACAGAATGGCTACAATAGGCTAAAAGAAGCCACAGCAGAGTTCAGAGTCCTAGAGGAAGAGGCAGGAGGATGACAGAGATGCAGAATATCTCTGTGGTACGTTAGTTAACATGTAAGGAAAACTGCCATATGAGATGTTGAGATGTTGCCACGGATTTAAGCACAGGGATGCAGGTTTGAGCAGAGCCTCAGGCTTGAGTCAAAATGCATGTTCTTCTATCAAGCATTCTCTAGAGGAACAGAGCCAAGGGAATGTAATGTATGTATGTATGTTTTACAGCAATTTATTAGATAAACTTTAAAACAGTAGCAATGGTCAAACCATTCCTGGCATGTTGAGTCCCTGTCATTGGTCCTAGAAGCTGGATGCTTCAATAGTTGGAGTAGTTTCAAAATAGCTGCCTTTCTCTGAGGGGTGATGACCAGTAGCCACTCAACCCACAAGATGGGGTTCATCAGTAGCCCTGCTCCAGCAGCAGGAGCCCAATGGGTCCTGGAGAGCCACTGGCCCCCAGCCCACAGAAAGCTCAGAAATACTGGTCTGCTGTCAGCAAGGAAAGCAGCAACAGCAGCAGCAGCAACAGCTAGGTAATCAACTCTGCAGCGAGGGAAGGCCAAGCAAGCAAAAGGCGACACAAACTTCCACTTGAAATAACCTTTTTAAATCTGGGATGCTACCAGAAGGTGCTGCCCATAATCGGGGTAAAAGTTCCCTCATTAGTCAAGGCAATCAGGACAATTCTTCAGATGATACTCCCTATTCAGGTTATTCTAATTTGTGGCAAGCTGACATTAAAAGCAACCATAATAATGCAGGAGCATGAAGGCTATAGAGGACTGAGCTCAGAAGGACCAATGGGGCATGAGGGTGGGAGGTGAATGGTAATTAAGGTAGGCCACTTCAGCAGTGGTACTGAGGCAAGCTGAGGTCCCTTGGCCTGTGGGCCGTTTTCTACCTGTCAGTCCATTTGTCGTTAACTGCATGGTCAGATGTCAGGGCGGTGGAAGCCATCACCGCTGTGGTCTATGTGTCCTGTTCTTTATGGAGACCAGGTAAAGGTGTTGTATTGTTCCTCGCTCTGCTGTGTTTGATAAGTTCTCAGGCCTGTTTCCTCTGGTACAGTTTTAATATACCTATGAGCTCATATTCTCCCTGTCTATTTTGAAAAGTGTATAGGGTGGTACCCTTTTTTTTTTTTTTTGGCTTTTAAAAATAAGTTATTTATTGCTCTGTGCCTTATGGGGGATGCCAGACAGATGACTGTGTTTACAGGCGGTGTCATTCTGCTTCTGTGTTTACACGCACAATGGGAGCAAATGCTGTACAGCCTGAAAAACCCCTTTTACAAAATAGCCTGATATCAATACTACTGATTTTGGAAGTTATTTATATATGTACTTCATGTGATGTCATATGTGTGTATATTGTGTATATGTATGTGAGATGTGTGTGTGTCCCGAAGCCCCATTTCTGATTGTTTTTTTCCTGTGAGGAGTAAGCACAAAGTTTATGGATCTGTGATCCCATCTCTTACCAGTCCTGTGCTGAGCACTCACAGGATCATACCTGAGAGTCTTAGGAGGACTTCCAGTCAGGTGGTTTCTGATAACCAAAAACATTAAGGAAACTTCTGCCATAGTAGGACTGACATTCTTTCATAAAAATTGTCAACCAATTGCTAGGACTAACTTCTGAGATATATATTCAGTGTACAAGGAAAATACCCATGACTTCTACTCTAGCGATGCTTTTAATTTATTTCTCTATTTTATTTCGTGCATATATGTGATGTGGGGCATATACACATGAGTGTGGTGCCTGTGGAGGGGGGAAGAAGGTACTGAATACCCCCGGAGCTGGAGTTACAAGCTCTTTGTCATGCGTGCTGGGAATGTACCTGGGTCCTCTGCAAAAAGAGCACAGGCTCTTAACTGCCAAGTCATCTCTCCGAGCCCCTCAAGCAATGTTTTTAATTTAAAAAGTTTATCACTCAAATTGATCATCTACTTGTTCTATCCATTTAACTTGGCCTTGAATGGCTCCAGGCTGTTTGAGAAAGGTAACTTGTTCTCAAAGGAAAATGAGTTACCTACATTAAGGGCATGAAAATATTGTGCCTTTGGTTCTGTTGATGCTTTCCAACAATGAATTTTAAATAGCACCCAAGCAATGGAAGCCAATCTAGAATACTGGCACTTTTTCCTCAAAGACATCTGTAGGACCTACCTCTCACTTTGATAAGTTTATGTACATTTGCCAGTTTTAAGCAGTACTTCATTTGTTGGAAGATTATAAATTTTTAATGTTAGATTATTAAAATCAGAAATGTTAGAAATATGGGATTCTATTTTCTCTTTTTAAGTTGCCAGCCTGGTTAGCAAACGATTGGTACTCCTGACCTTGAGAGGAAGGCAACCCCTGGGTATTAGTGTTTGTTACCTTTACAAACGTTAATCATTTAAAATGCCTCCCTTGGGAAACTTACACATGAAGAATGACCAAAGTTTATTGTTCTCTTCAACGGAGTACTGGCAGGTAGAGCAAACCCATTCTTCTGTCTGTGTTCCCATTGCCAAGAACGTGCCCTGTATGTAGGGGACACTTAACAAGCAAATTCTGAAGTTCAGAGGAAATAAGTTAATAACTGCCCTGATTCTGTCAGGTGTTACAAGCTCAATTACAGAAAATAGAATTCACAAATTTCACCTATTCCATCATTTCATGCCCAAAGCATAAGAACTATGGAGAACATAGATACATTATCCTCTGCTGGTGGGAGTGGAAATTAGGAGGTTTTTTGAAGGAGAGTTTGGTACTTCATAGCAAACTTTTTCAGATATAAACACCATTTGATCTAAGAATTTGTTGAAGGAAACAGGAAAAAATACTTTAGGTTTCTTTTCAGTAGGGTTTTGAGATTTCATACATGAGGACTGAGCTGAACCACTCCTGTCTCTAGATCTCCTCCTACCTCTTCCCGCCCCCTCATGACTGTCATATGTGCACACACACTTACACACATGTGAAAGAAGCTGAGGCTTTCTTGTTTTGTTGTGTGTCTGTGTGTGTGCACTGCGTGAGCATGTGTTTATAAAAACACATGTTCTAGGTCATCACCCAAAGAGATCACGGCCTCTGTTGTAAGACTTTAGCTATCAATCCTTATATTTAGTCTCTAATTTTTTAAGGCCTATTATGTGCCATAGCATGTCCTTAACATATAAATTTTGCTACAGTCGCTTATAACGTTTTATTAATTCTTAAAAATACCATTTAGTTTTATTTGCTGTTTTTCAGACATAGAACTTCTGCATTGAATTTTTATTTTTCCCAGTTTTTTCCAAGATTTTCATTCTTAATTATGTGTGTATGTGTATGTGGGAGAGGTGGCACATGTGTGCAGGTGTTCATGTAGGCCAGCAGAGGGATTAGATTCCGTGAGGCTGAAGTTATTGCTGAGCTGTCTGATATGAATGCTAGGGACAGAACTCATGTCCTCTGCAAGAACAGCAAGCATCCTTAAGAGCTGAATCATCTCTCTCCGGTTCATCAGCTAAACTTTTCATAGCACATGCAGTTGAATTTTCTCTCTAAATATCACCTACAGAAGCGAAATAGTTAGATTGCTATAAGCTCTAAAAAGGAAATGTTTATGAATTCAGCATCTAACCAACAGTTTAGAGATTATACACACACTTTTGTAAAACAAACAAACACAAAAATAAGGTTATATTAGACATACAATTGTTTAACCTTGGTCCCTTTAAATAGCAGCTGTCTTTCTGTGTGTTTTTCATTGATTACATAAATCTATAGCCACTGAATACATAACACAGATTATTTGCCCATCTAGATACCTTCTCAGTTTCCTAAAAAGCAGAAGCAAAGAGTTTATGTGGGGGATATAACACCAGCAGAAGATCAAAGCAAGAGGAGGAAGGGAAGAAGGAAGGAAAGCCGCTGTGATGGATATCCTTGACTTGACTGGTTCTCAGTGTGACTGATTGCTTAATCCTTCAGACTGTCCCCTGAGGCACTATGCAAGCCATGTCTCTAGACAGTCAGAGTGATGATGGTACTTATCACTTTCACTCATGCTTGTTTGGAGGTCTGCCCCACGGATATCATGTCTGTGCTTCTCCTACTCAAGCATGATGGAGAGGATCCCATAGCACTCACGAGCTTCTTACAGGGGGACTGCCAAGAAGACGCTTGACACAAGAGGCAGGTAGAGACCAAACAGAACTGTAGGGGTACTTGAGAGGTGGCTATCCTGTTATTAGACATTTTTTATTATTTAAAATATTTTTGTTTACTTCAAATTACATATAATTTATAGTTTAAATAAGTTATACCACTTGGGGTGATGATGCCCCCCCCCCACAGAGCAATAGACTATCTAACAAAAGCCCAGACCATGGAGGGAAAGCTCCTCTTGTGTTGTTGATCAAGGGAGTTCAAAAGGTGCACCCAAACAATATGGGCTGTTGCCATTGGCCTTGGTTGCCTCCCAGAATTTGGAGGTAAGTCCCTGTGGCTGAAGGTACCATGCACTTCAAACACAGGACTTGGAAGTATCAAGAGGGAACTGAGCTGAAAGCCTCATTTATCCGAAGATGCTATTCAAGCTCTGGAGGGAGAGAAGCAATCAGTCCTACCCAGCTGTAAAGTTCACGAACCATGGGAACAACTGGACTTGTAAGATATCCACCATGGTGGAGTAGTGGCATTTTACCCTGTTGGTAATCAGCAGCTGTCTAGTTAGACGTAAAGGCCTCACAGCAGTAGGGAAATCGTGCCTGGTAATGTAAGCCTAGTCAACGACCTGCAACTGAGAAGTCATCGAGCCCAGAGGAGACCTACTTCTGCCAGTTTACTAAACCAACGTCATAACTGTTTTCTGAATATCTACCCTCATATGCACAGATAAGTGGGCTCTCACCCATCATCAAAGAAGCTCCTTTTTTTTGCCACAAATGGTGACCATAACAGAGATGCACACATGATCAAAATGCAGAGAATGAATGACTGGGGTATATAGATCTGAAATGCAACCCTTAAACCCCAGGCTTAGGAAAAAATCATGGAAGAGGGAAAGATTGTAAGAATCAGATGCCCAAGACACCCGTTGATAGATTGTGTCCCCTAGACATAATAGGGAAAAAGCATCCATCAGTCTCAACAATAAGTTTGCATGAAGAAGACCCAGTGTCAGTAATGATAATCCCAGTTGACATGCCCAGGTGAAATTCCACATGATCCCACCCATGTAGATAAAAAGCTACAGGAGGCCAATGGCTGCTAAGAGAAGGAGAACGAGTTTCCTCCAGGGACACTCACACACAGGTTGTCCCGTTCCAAGTGGTCAGCCCTGGACACATACATAATACAAGCCAAGCTAAATGAACTCTGTAGGCTATACATATGTGTATGTACATATCTGTCAATCTAGACATACACCTATACAGATTTTCAAACACACACACACACACACACACACACACACTGCTTTATATAAAAGACATGTTTCTTCTTTTCAGGAATTAAAAATAATGCCCTATCTCATGCTTCTTTATCTCTCTCTCTCTCTCTCTCTCTCTCTCTCTCTCTCTCTCTCTCTCTCTCTGTGTGTGTGTATGTGTGTGTGTGTGCATGTGTGTATTTAATGAGAAGTAATTGAGATGATTTACCAAGCATGTGATTTCTATGGTTAGTATTCAAATTAAGCTTATTATCTCTTGTATTCTAAAAACATTTGGAAAAAGAAGTCCGTGTTTCCAGTTAAGTCATGTTCATAGCCACTGTAGCTTGGTCCATGGAAATTGAAGGCGATAGCAGAGCATTAGCCTCTTAGTTTTGGTTTGTACTTTGTTTTCCTTGATCTGGTTTTGATTTTTTTAGGAAACCCAAACTTTGTAGCTCAGGATGTCTTTGAACACATGCTCTTCCTGTCTTGACCTCCTAAATGCTGGGGTCACTGGAATGTGCCACCATTCCCAACTGCTAATTATTTTTAACATTTTGCCTTCTGAAGGCCATAGAGATTGTAAATATCTGGGAGAATGAAATGAAGATGTCTTGAGTGATTATTTGGGACATCTTTGACCCTTAAAGACCTTACAATATGTTTAAACACTTTAATGATATGTGTGTGTGTGTTTGCGTGTGTTTTGCTGCATGCATGTCTATATAACGTGTGTATTCCTGGTGCCTATGGAAGCCAGAAGACACTTTAATGGTGTGTGTGTGTGTGCATTTGTGTGTGTTTTGCTGCATTCATGTGAATATCACATGTGTATTCCTGGAGCCTGTGGAAGCCAGAAGAAGTGTGTGTGTGTGCATTTGTGTGTGTTTTGCTGCATGCATGTCTGTATCACATGTGTATTCCTCGTGCCTGTGGAAGCCAGAAGACACAATGGCAGAGGGCTGCCATGTAGGTGCTGGGAATTGAATCTAGATCCTCTGGAAGGGCAGTCAGTGCTCTTAATCATTGGGCCATCTCTCCTCCCTCATGTTACAAGATTTTTGTTTGTTTGGTTGTTTGTTTGTGAGCATTTAAAGGATGACTTGGTCACACTGAGTGTCCCTCATTTCTAAACACATTTTATCCACAATACAGATTTCTACCTTCCCCTGGTGTTCATTTCTTTGAACCCCATTCCACCTTCTCCATCGGAGCATCTGCCAGCCTTAGAGCCTTGCCTTAGAAAGGCTCACAACAGCAAAAATTAGGCAAGAAAAAAGAAGGGGGAAAAAAAAGCTTTCTACATTTCTACAGAGTGAGCCATGAAACAGATTGTCATGTGTTTGGAGCTGGCTACCCACAATTCTCTGTGCTAACGCACTCTGCAAAAACGTTTGGTTTGGTCATGGAGATAATCTGCTCAGCTCTTTCAGTTCAAGAAAAGCAAAAGACTCATAGTGAAATGGGAAGAGAGGTGCCCCAATAATTGCACACCTTTTAATCTCTAGAGCTCCCAGACTCAGCAAAGACCACAGCTGTGGAGCAGAGGATAAAGCGATGTTTGCTAATTACTACAAAATATAATGTGTCTGCCTGTTCTTGTCAGAATTGACTTTAAATGGGTTTCTCTTGCATTTGTTTAGAAGGCTTCTTTGGAAATTCCTTGTAGTGTGTAATTTTCTAAATAAGTATAGAATAGACATTTTATAATAGTTTAAATGCCAGGCAGTCATTTAAAGAGACCCTGCTATTGATTCCACTTAAATCCTTCCCTCCCATCCTTGTGAAGGAGAAAAATACTGAGTGGAACCATGGTGGCCAATGTAAATGGAGGCAGTGTTTTGGGCCTGAGTTTGCTGGGCCGCTTTCTGGACTGAGGCCCCTCGGGGAGTCTGATTGCTGTTGTCTTGAGAGATAGTTCCACATTGTTCCACTTTTTGTGTTTTGTTTGTTTTTGTGCTTGAGAAAGAGACAGAAGCAATATTGGGAGAAAGTAGCTAAGAAATAGGATATGCAAGTGGGTGAAGTATAAGCAAAGAATATAAATAAAACTGTTTATTTGAGACTTGGATGAAGCAAGTACACAAAAGATGCAGCCAGTCACTAAAAGTCCTAATGGTCATGTCTGAATCTGTCCACATGGGAATCCAGGCATCTCCACGGCTTAGCTTCTGTCTCCTGTCTGGGGTCAGCATGAGCTCTCCCACTGGGATCTCAGGCAGCACGCAGAAGCAAGCCCTGTGTCCTGAACTACCCTCTCCGGTCAATTACACAAGACTGAATTAAAAACAAAAATTCAAATAAAAAAGAATGCTAAGTGCATGATTATCAGAATAAATAGCAGATTCCTCTTGGCCAAACATTTATCAATTTTTTTCAATGCATATAGGAATTTTGAACAAAGAAATAATATTTGGCTATGAATGGCTTTGGTATAAAAATACTGTAGATTATGCAGATTATGTAGATTACAGATTACTGTAGATTATCACTGATGCATAACTACAATCCTAGTCATCTAGAGGCTGAGACAGGAATATCCTGAGCCCAATTAGTCCACTCATGAAGGCTCAACCCTCATGACCTGATTGCTTCCTAGAGTTCCACCTTCATGCCATTACTTTGGGAGGATTTAACCTTTGATTATTGGAGAATAAACATACCAGTCATACGCTAGTAACTGATGTTCTAGTACACGTCAGTGGGTGGCTGTGGGTCCGGGTGAGTACCCTGAGAGTAGAAACGTGCTACATTTTCACGTATTTCTGTCATCACTGTTCCACTAGCAATAGGGTTCTGTAATTCTGAGCACCATCCTGTTTCGTATTCATGGATGCTGCCCTAGTTTTCCTTTTATGTAAGATCTTTAAGGTCGTATTTTAGAAATTACTACTTACTTTATGGAACTTTTATAGGTTTATCACTTTAATTATCTGTTTAGAAGACAACAAAGATATTCCATATATTTTGTTTTATATACAACTCTGACTTCATATTCTGAAAGTTCAGTAGTTTTAGCATGATAAGATTTCAAGTTTTATTTTAAAACATTTACTCCTTTATTAGGACTGGTGATGTAAATCTGTAATCCCTGCTACCCGTAAGGCTGAGGTGAGGTTAGAAGATCACAAGTTCAAGGCTAGCTTTGTACACTCAAACTACATAGCACATTCAAGTCCAGCCTCGTGAGACCCTGTCTTAAAGTAATATATATAAAGAGGATGGAAGCTGTAGTCAACAGTGTCGTGTCTGTTTAGAATGTTTGAGATCCTAGGTTCCCTTCACGGTAATACAAATATAGGGGAAACACACACACGCACACTGCTTAATTCTATTATGTAAACACAGATACACTTGCGTTTACAGATATGCAACTAAAACTTAATCCTCATGAGACTCTAACCTTGTGTCTGTAGTGATGTAACCATCCCCTGTGCAGCCCTGTGTAGAGGTGTAGAGTATCTGCTGAATACCTTATTCCTCTAAAATAAAGAAATCCACTTAATTTCTCCAGCAGTAACTATAGTATGGCTAGTACAATGGGAAATACATGAAACATTTAATCAAAATAGGAATTTAAATCACGTGACTGGTTAGTCACTCATTTCTGAGATCCATAGGTAAGTAAACATGGTATGTGTATCATATATATATACATATTCACACATAGGTATGTAACATATGTGTGACATGCACCATGTGTATACATAATATACCTATGCTATGTGTACATATGCACACATATATATGTGTGTGTATATATATATATATATATATATATATTAAATTGTTGTGTAACAATGGTGAAGGCAGTTTTAAAGCCATTATATCTTGTTAAGGGGTCAGACTTTTAACTCAATGTAACGGCGTAAATGAATGCAGACAGATTATAAAAATATATACAGCTTTAATGGGGAAATAGACTTACAGGACCACAGGTTCCCGCGGAGAACAGGAAAGCAGAAAAAAGGGCTACTGGGATCACGCAGGGCAGATTTATCAGTAAACATTAGCCCGAGGTGAACACGCCCCCTAATGGGTGGGGCTTATCCCTACAACTCAATTCCTATGTTATGATTTTCCTTATATTCTAGCATGGCAGGACTAGCTTACGAAGAGCTTAGAAATCAAACACCTGGACTTTACAGGAGCTTGCTCCAAAGCCCACCACAATTGTTTGTTCCACTCACCTAACACATTCTTAGATGAGCCAAGGATTAGGCTATCTGTCTCTTTTTTAACCCCTACCTGTCTTTTCCCCTGCCTGAACCCCACCTTCCTATTCCATGGAGAAAGTGAGTCACTGAGATAACATTCTGTCACTGAAGCCACAGTGTTTGTACGTCCATTCTCCACCTTCTTGCCTTTGTCTAGCGTGGAATTCATTGTTTCTGTCTAAGCCTGTGCCCCCACCTAAGCAGGGATGTGTACCAGCGATTCTTTCTTCATTTTTACATGTCGTTATATTTTTATTGGCATCTACTGAAAGAGAAATACCAAACTGTGACATTCCAATTCTTTTCCTTTCACCTGCAGGTCAGGTCAGCAACTTGAAATTTCTGAGAAGATTTATTTGTTTATTTTATGTGTTTGGCTTGTACCATGTGTGTGCCTGGTGTCAATAGAGGTCAGAAGAAGGCATTGGATCCTCGGGGACCTCAGTTACAGATGGTTGTGAGCCACCATATGAGCCTGGGCACCAAACCCCAGTTAATCTACAAGAACTGGTGTTCTTAACCACTAAACCATGGTTCTCCAGCCCCTAAACTCCTCTTGCTGATCATCCTATCTAGTGGAAATTGGGCTATAGTTTTATTTAAATTTATTAAAAGGTAGCAAATTGGGAGTAATTCATATTTAAGACAAACCCATTATAACCATTAAAAGAGAAACTATAAATTTCATCGTATGCTATTTGCTGCTCCTAATGAAAATGTATGCTTTTCTATTTAACATAATGTAATACATCTTTGTAAGACTAAATAAAGGAGTCCATACATAAAAATCTACATAATTGTACTAATCATGATTGGGAAGTTTTAGTCTTCAGGGAATTCCGTTTGGCCTTTGAACAGCATTGTGCAACTGGCATACTTTAGTAAAATTCAAAAAACATTATGTTGTACTTATTTAAACTATCAGTTTCAATATGACCTCATTAAGTCATCTAATGGGAAGAAGGCTGGAGCTAGTATCATGGGTTTACAATGGTCTCTTCATCCTACTCCATGACCAGAGGTGTTCAAACATAATTATCTTCCACTTAGGATAATTGTTATGATAATTGCTCTCTGACAGTGAAGCCCAGTGACTGAAGGAGGCTGTGAGGACATGAGAGCTGCTCCTACTGGAAGCCTCAAGCTCATCTCTGACAGGCTTCTTCAGAACTTTTGTAGAGCCGGTGGAGCATCCGTTAGAGACCAAAAAAATAAAATAAAATAAAAAAGTCTTGTGGCCAGAGCTATCCGAAACCATCCTCTAGGGCCTGCCATGCCAACTTTCTATGTATGCATCCGTCAGTGGCTGACTCTCCACAGACTGTATGCCTAGGGTGAGGGGTAGAGAGCTGGAGTGAGCAGGAACATCTAAAGGCAGACAGTTGGAGCTGTGTTAGGAGATATTTCTGGAACCCTTTTGGGTCTCTAGGCCAAGTAGGCTAATGTTAGAATGAAGGACCAGAGGGTGGTGGGACACCAGGTGGCTTGGATCTTTAGCAGCGAGTCCAGTAACTGCATTGCTCACCTTGGAATGAAGTATATTCATCTCCAGAGGATGTTCATGATGAAAGCCACAAACTGATGAAAACTGTGTACAGAATCAGAATTGAGGCAAACGGATAAACCGCAGAGGACTATGGGACTCTGTGGAGGGCGCTGGGCCACGGCCTGTAGGGGCCACAGCAAAGGTACAGAGAAAAACAGTCTTGAGGAAAAATTAATAAACGTGCAAAGTAAAGCTATCATGTTCTTAAAATAACTTTCAGGCTATTAAAAACCCTTAGAGTTAACCCTTTATAGTTGATACTTCATCCCAAGGAATTTTTCATTGCTTTCGACTCATTTGTTTTTCCAGAGTGGAGGTAGCTATGTCCTTCCTCACAGTCTCCCTAAGTAACTGTGGTACTTTTTAGAAGCTATGAAGCCACAGTATTTTAATATTTCAATTCTTATTGCATGAAATACTGCTTTATATCTTGAGAAAAAAGAGGGAAAAAAGAAAGATATTTAGATAAATGAAAATCATTATTTACCATTGCTACTGACATACTCCTTGGCCTCGAGTTGGTTCGAGCAAAACAATCAGAAAGTGTGTAACGTTCCTCATGAACAGAGGCAGCGTTCCCTTGGAAGCCTGATCAGCTCCTATAAGAATCAGTTATTCGTGACTTTTTTTTTCTTCTTTTGGGGGGGGTACCAGTTAACTTTTTAACACTATGTAAAATATAATTTTCAGGTCTTCAAAATTCCATACAAACATGCAACTAACCTGGAACTGCCATGCAGCTAAAATTCCTAAAAGAACTTAGACTTTGGGAGGACAAGGTTGGGTTTGAGTGACCACTCCGTTGCTCACAACCTGGGGCAGTTTGGGTTGTTGTGTGTTCTTTTTCTATGAAGTGGGCCTTGCTCTTTAGCCCAGGTTGATTTTGAATGTGCTCTCACCCTGCCTAAGCCTTCCAACTGCTGGGGATACCCATGCGTGCCACCACAGCAGACTTCTGGGAAAGCTTCTGGAGCCGATTTCCCCATCTAGAATAAACAGCCGTTGGTGACTTAGTGCTCTGTGCACAGCACTCCGCCCACTGCCTGCCACATCCCCAGTCTCGCTTTTATACTTTACTGTAAACTAGGTCAGATACAAGGTAGAGAGCCACTGAGAAGAAAAGATGGGAGCTTTTAATGTTTGCATCATGGGTTGATTCTCATTTCCTTAAGTACTGGAAACAGACTGAAGACAGGGTAACTAAGGCATGGCTTTTATGTTCTCAAAGCACCTCCACTTCATTACCTGGAGGGGGAGGCGCCGCTCTCTTGTGAAGTAGTGTTTATTGCCTCGGCAACCTGTTTAAGTTTACTTCACGAGGTAATCTATAGTCAGCCTTTAATTCTGCGTGTCCAGGCAACAGAGCACGGACAAGTTACTAGTCAACCTCAAGCAATGTAGCATGTGCCCACGTGGCACCTTGGTACAGGGTTGCAAGAAGCAGAACTGGGCTGAATGATGCATGGTTACCTTGGGTGCCTTGTGCCTTACAGCTAAAAAGCAAGTTAGAAAGGGATGCAGGACTAGCACACTGGAGCCATGGGAGTGGTCTGAGGATGTTGTCCTTGGAGCCGTAACAGAGTTCAGGGACACTGCAATGACCACATTGATTCGCAGGTATCCTGATAATGACCCTGAATAAACATGGATGTAAATATAATTAATTCTACAACAACAGCCCCAGAGTCCCTGCTACTGATGTCGGTACAGGACTGTGGGCTAGCCCTGTGTCTATGCAGTCTGTTTTCCCACCACCTTACCTGGAGCCCTGACGGAGCTTTTCTGGTAAACTTGGAAGGCCCATGAGTCTGAAGCTGGGAGCAAAGCAGCCTGAACTCAGTCTCCGAGCTCATCCTGACTGTTGGTCTAGAAGGCTGACCTAGCTTTGCTGCCCCCAAGGTCTAAATCATCTATTGGGTCCCACTGTGTCCCAGATTTTTGTCTATAACTAGTCTATAGCCACGCTCTTGCCTTCTACAAGGCCAAGGTGTGTCAGATTCTGTTTGATCTTGCCCCCAGGACAAAGGAAACATGGGAAGGCTGAATAGCCACTGGCCTCAGAATATGCAGGCCACAAGTATCAGCCTCCTCCGTTCATCCATCTCCTGAATATGCATGTATTGCCAGTGAGAACAGATATTTACCTGTGCATTTTCAGAAGCACCAAACAGTGAAGGGTGGCTAAATTAATTAGTGAACTTGAGGAGGAAAAAATCAGTAGGATAAAAAGGTCATTGCTTTCACAGTTCCCTGCAGCCATGAATAATGGTTGCTAAGACTGGAGCGTGTATTCTCTAGTTATTTTTCCATTCCAAATATTATATCATTGGGGATCAATCATTAATGATTAATTGAAGGGAATGCTCAGGATAGGGAGGCAGTTTCTAGGTTTTGTTTTGTGGGTTTTTTTTTTTTCCCACCCAAACCAAATTAGGTATTGTGCGTGTGTCCTGGTTTCCGGTTGTTGTCTGCTGCAGTGCTTCGTTCATCTGTCTCCACTTTTATTACTTCAGTGCTTGCACAGAGAACAATGGCTTTTTGTTTCCTAGTTCAGTTGTGGGTGGGTGTGGCTGAGGGCCATCACATTCACTGAGAACCCTAACAAGTTGCTTTGTGAGGAGGAACCAGTGAGGAGGACAGGATTCCAACTGCTTTTGAGTGTGTCTTTGTAATTGAGTGAGAGAAGGGAAGGCCACCTTTATTTCTTTTCTTTCTGTTTTTCCTCCCATCCCTCTTTAGACAAAACCTGTTGCATTTGCAGTTCGGACCAACGTCAGGTACAGCGCGGCCCAGGAGGATGACGTCCCGGTGCCAGGCATGGCCATCTCCTTCGAGGCAAAGGATTTTCTGCATGTTAAGGAAGTAAGAAAAACTTTCAGCTTCTTTCAGTGTGAAGGTGATCTTCTCACCTTCGACCCTCACTGCCTTCTTTCTGCTGTGAGAAAGCATCCGCTCTAGCTGTGGCTGTCTAAAATACCACTAAATCAGCGGCTCACAGCCTTTTCTGGTATAATAAACTTAATGAGGAAGGAGGCAGAGGCTCCTGGTAGGAGCCAGGGCCCCTCTGGGCTTTGTGCCCTAGAAATTAGGAACTGTTTTGTTAGATAATCCATTTTTATGTGTGACCTGCACTTTATCTTGAAATGGTTAACCTTGATTAACTATGTGTGATTTTTCCCTGACGTGTGAACTTGGAGCTATGCTAAGGAAGAGGGTTTATTGTTCTGTTTTTTTTCTGAGACAAGATTTCAATCTTGTGGCCCAGGACTTTCCATGGGGCCCAGGTTCTAAAACTCACTATATACAGGCTGACCTCAAACTTGCTATAATCCTCCTCCTATCGCTGCTCCACCTCATCCACCTGAGAGCTAGAACTGTCGTTATGAGTCACCATGCCTGCCTCTGGGAGAAGGTTTTGTGGCTTTCCAGCAGAGGAGCATAATTTCTGGAGGGGAAAGGGAATAGCGGGAATCAGAACACACGAGACAAGAAGCTGATGCCAAGGAATTTCTTCTTCCCCTAAGCTGACAATGACGGTCCGAACACTGGAAAAATTCACCTTTAATTAAGTTTTATTAGCTGTTCACATGTCACATAGTTATTCTGTGGGATATCACGGTGACAGTAATTCTTCCTAGATGACAGTCTGGGGGCACACAAGCTTTTTGTTTTGATTTTTTAATTTACAGTTGGAGGAATTCACAGGGAGCTTATGAAAATTAACTGACAAGTGAACTAAGGGGCGAGAGAGAAGGAGATGCCGACTGCCCGTTAAGAGAGCTCACAGCGTCAAAACACATAAATACACACGTTCAGAAAGGACCGTGAGCCACTCTACAACAGGAAGTTGACTAACACAGGGACTTTTTTTTTTTTTTTTTTTTTTTTTTTTTTTTTTTTTTTTTTTTTTGGTTTTTCGAGACAGGGTTTCTCTGTGGTTTTGGAGCCTGTCCTGGAACTAGCTCTTGTAGACCAGGCTGGTCTCGAACTCACAGAGATCCGCCTGCCTCTGCCTCCCAAGTGCTGGGATTAAAGGCGTGCGCCACCACCGCCCGGCCACAGGGACTTTCTTGATACCAATACTTTGAGCAGAACCATTTTTTATTATGGATAGAAAAACCAGGAGCAGTCTTTGAGATGTTTGAGAATAGATTTAATTGGGGAAAATAAAATTAGATTGTGAAGATTCAAGATAAATACTTTACCTGCAAGAGATAAACTGTCAGCACAACATGAGAAAAAACATGTGTGAACACAGTACTGTATGGTTATAAAATTGCACAGAAGTACATTTTGCTGGTACAAAATATTTCAGGTACACTTACTATCTCTCTCAATATTAATACTTTCAGTTAATCCCATTTTATAAGGGAAAGGGCTCCATAAGGCTTCTGAGCTCCTGTCTTTTGCTAGGTATGGACAATAACCTTGGAAGCTTAGCACAAACTCAGGCTGGTCCTAAAGGCAGCACTGGGAAGGGGAACACAAGGGAATGCAAAGCCTTCATTGAACTACTGGCTGAGAGCACCAAGCATACCCCACACTTCTGAGCTGAACCCATAAAACCAAGGGGCTTCTTGAATTTCATATTCTATGCATGCTTCTAACTGCCATGTTTCTCTCTGCTGAAAAAAGTTATAGAAGAAATCAATTCAGATCTTCCCGTGCACTAATTCATTCTAATACTTTTGATTTTGTGTGTAGAAATTTAATAATGACTGGTGGATAGGACGATTGGTCAAAGAAGGCTGTGAAATCGGATTTATTCCAAGCCCGGTCAAACTAGAAAACATGAGGCTACAGCATGAACAGAGAGCCAAGCAAGGGAAATTCTACTCCAGGTATGAGGAAAACACCAGCTGTTTATGGATAAATGCAGACAATGCCCTCTTCTTCTGCCCTGTTACTTGCTAAGAGCTGCGATCCTTAATCCTTATTATGCGTTAAGCAGATGCTGATACAGTTCGTGGACAGCCCTTTAAAATTACTCCATCCCTGCTTCTGATTTCTAGCCCACTTGAGAGAGAATCAGATTATGATCATTAATAAAAGCAGCTAAGGTCACAAAGCATTAAGGTTTGCCTTCAGCACGGAGGAGACCCTGAAGTCCTAATCATTTGCTGAACATACTCAGGCATGTAGTAGCCACAGTGAAATCCCAGTGTCTGTCTGTAGCTGTCCTAGGTGGCTGGAAGATTCTTTAGGGATATTAGTCTCGGACATCACTGGCCAACAGCAGCTTCTGTGGTCTGTTAGTTTCATTTTCACCCGTCAGATTCAATTTTCAGTTCTTCCAGCTGTTGAGCATGTAAAAAGACACTATGCATTAAAGCACATTAAAATTGCCTTTGCGAATAGTGGTTAGCTGAGTTATATAATAGGCCAGGCCTATTAAGCTTCCCTTCCCTTCACTAAGATACTCCTTAGGCAGGCTTCTCATCCCTGTGGTGAATTTCATATTGAAGTCTGTATAGCCAAGCTGGAGAACACGGCATGCTTCTTCTCACATGGATGGATGGAGGGGGTTAAAGAAGACTTTACCTTCATGTAGATAACTGAGTTTCTGTTTTCGCTCCTTTACATCTTGCTCGTTTATACAATAATGTCATAAACTATGCTGTTAGTGATTATATTTTAATGTTATCAGTATTTTTCACCTACTGTCAACCAAGGAGTGAAACAGAATATACCCAACCTAATTAAGACTAACATTTGATCATTGGTACACTCCCAGTATCTCTCAACTTATTCTACTGAATCGGTTAGTTTTTCTTGTAACTGTGTACTCTGACTTTGCTGATTTGATTTTACTGTATCTCTTTAACAACCTTTTTCTAGTTATGAGTAAGCACTTCTGCTCACCCCTGACAGTGTTTACATTCGCCTCTTAACACTTTGGATATTTTGTGAGGACATAATCAGAGTCAGTGGGGGGTTTTTTTTTGTTTGTTTTTTTTTTGTTTGTTTTTTTTTTTAAAGACAGGGTTTTTCTGTGTAGCTCTGGCTATCCTGGAACTTGCTCTGTAGGCCAGACTGTCCTCGAACTCACAGAGATATGCCTGCCTCTGCCTACCAAGTGCTGGAATTAAAGGTGTGCGCCACCATGCCAGAATCAGACTCAGAGTTTATATATGTGATATATAATAATATATAATGTAATATATTATAATAAAATATATTGTATATAATACATATTTCAGAAGCTTGAAATTTGTGTATATATGTACATATATACTTATATGTATTATATATGCATATATGTATAGCTATACAAAGATTTCAAAGTCTGACAAAAATCGGGGCTGGAGAGCTGGCTCTGTAGTTAAGAGTAAAGGTTGCTCTTCCAGAGTACCCATGTAACTGTTACCCACATGGAGTCTAACAACCGTCTGTATCCCCAGTTCCAGGGGATCAGATGCCCTCTTCTGGCCTCCAAGGACATTGCATACAGACGGTATACTTACATATGTGTACACAGAACACTCACAAATAATAATGAAAAAGTTTAAAAAGGCTAACAGACATCAAAGGCAGTGATAATGGCACACGGTTCAAGACTTTGGCCTGTGGGTGGCACTCAAGGACCCATCTGCCTCTGAACCATTTAGGCGTTAGCAGCATCTGTCTAAAAGTAGAGCAAACTCATGCTTGAACTAAGGCGGGACTTAGGATTGGGGTAAATAAAACCAAAAATAAAAGGCACAGCAAGGAAGTGCTTGGTCTTAACCATCAGCATCCTTGTGGAATTGCCAAAAATGATGCTGCTGCAAGTTCTACGTTTTATGAGCTGTATACACTCCTGTGTGTCCTTATTGGATGTGCAGAAGTATTTAAACTCTTAGCAACATAGAGTAAAATGCTTGGGACTGGCTTTGTGTATTGAAATGCTAGAAGACTAGAAAAACATCCAACCAATCAGTGAGGGCAGATGTTTTTCCTGCATGCCAGTATTTAGTTTTGTCAGCAGTGCCCCTTGAGTCACAGCCGTGGTCCACAGTTCTTTCTAGCAGGATCTGGTCCATCCATGTTAAGAAGCACTGGGCACTGCAGTTATCTTGCCTAATTCCATGGCATTCTTATTCTGTAGGCACATTTCTGGGATCTTCATGTGCTAAGAGTTGACACACATTTATATGGACTGGTGAACCGTACATTATACTAGCAACTCCAAAGTTTCTAAGACTTACGCATACGCTCCATCGCACCAGAATCTTATAATTCTTTCGTTTTAATTTACAGAATCATGTAATTTATATTCTTTACTTTAAAAATTATCATACAAGATATCAGATGTCATTATGACATTTTCTTACAAGTATGTTTTAGTAGCTACCCCTTTGCCCAGTTCATAAGTGTTGAATAAAATCTTCATGATGCAACAAAACTGAATCCTTCTTGTTAGTCTTGTTCTGAAAATGTTCACTATCAATTTCTAGTTAATTCATATTACAATCTGTATTTAAGTTTCTTCTTTTGTCTTAAAGATTGATAAATTGGGGTATCGCTATGATTTTCATTTACAGATTGCCATGCAAGGTATAATTTTAATCTTAAAATACTAAAAATAATCAATCTAAATCAAAGGAACTGGTGTTAGCCTTGAGGTCTTACACCTTACCTACAAATCCTCTAAAGGCAAAGGCAAAGGCAATCTCTACTGTCTACCCATCTGTCATCTGGGCATGAAACTAGAGGGCCGCAGGAATTATCCAACTCTTCCCCCAGGGACTTTAAAAAGTTAAACCCTGGGGGCTGGAGAGATGACTCAGAGGTTAAGAGCAGTGACTGCTCTTCCAAAGATCCTGAGTTCAATTTCTAGCAACCACATAGTGGCTCACAACCATCTGTAATGAGATCTGGTGTTCTCTTCTGGCATGCAGGAATACACACAGGCATACAGAACATTGTATACATAATAAATAAATCTTTAAAAAAAACTATTAAGCCCTGAACTTCAAAACAGAGACATCATAAAACTGCTTCCAGGACTCCAAGAATCTCCACTGGGAAATGACTGTCTGTTTCCTTGTTAGAAATACACGTTTTTGGTTCAATTAAAAACTCGATAAATTAGAACATTTATTGAGCAAGACAATGTTTTAGCATATAAAAGAACTGTTAAGTTTAATCTGAGTTTTTGCTTTACTTCAGTAAATCAGGAGGAAATTCTTCATCCAGCCTGGGTGACATAGTACCTAGTTCCAGGAAATCGACACCTCCATCATCTGGTAAGTAGGGGATCAGAGCTGACTACTGCCTATGCCTTTAGTGCTTCCCAGACTCATTAGTTATGTGAATTTCAAACCTGAAAATGTGAGAATGTATCAGGAAGAAAAAGTCCCCCATGAAATTAGGGACAGAATGGGTAGGGTTTTTTTTTTTCTTGGTATTGAAACTAAAGCAAGGAAATAGCCTGTGTTGCTCTAAGTTATTACAGAAGTGACAGCTGTAATCTAATTGCATACCTTAGTCCTACTATGACATGTTGCCAAGGGAGGAAAAGTTTTATGTGAGCTGGAATTTAAATTTCAGTTTACTTTATTGTATTTTGTCTGATAAATCTGTCATTGCAAAACTGAAGTTCTTCTATAAATAGTTCCTGAAAGTTGAAACCTTTTATCAAGTAAACATTTAGCAAAATGTTTAAGTGAGCAAATTCTGAGCACAAAAAGAAATGTCAGTTTAGGATCTATACTGCTTGGAAAAACTCACAGCAATTTAAAGGCACTGAAAATTAAGCTAGTCTGCTCAGAGCAGACACTGAAGGTCTTGCAGTGTTAATACAGGGCATGTCTACCACGGTGGAGAGGAGTCGGGAATCCCTGCAGGCCTCCACTCCTGACCTTGTTCAGATGTGAGGTTACAGGGATTCCTCCCCAGCCATTACAGATACCCTAACTATCTAAAAGGCTGTCTCTGAAGACTCGTAGGGGCTCTAACATGGAAGCAAGTTACATCAGCTAAAGCCTTGCTGGAGACCAAGTTCTTCCATGTTCTCTAATAACACAACCTCAATGCTGAAAAGCACCAGTGTATTGGAGAACAAGTAAGTCAGCGTGAACGTAAAATAATATTTAATTTTGGAGTCACGTGTTATCATTACTAAAAGCCAACATTGAGATTGAGTTGGAAATAAAACCAAATGTAAGATGTACTATCAGAATATTTAGAGCGTAGGCTCTGTGATGAGTTTCATATCTCTAGCTCAATGGATCTAAAGGGAATCTTCAGAAAATCCTAGAGAAAATTTCCAAGTCCACTTCCAAGCACAACTAACCATTTCAGGGTAAATGTAGACTGGCCTCCAAGCGTAACTTTCATTTGTTTTGCTTACCAGAGTTCCTAACTATAATTTCCAATTCACTGCTAGACCAAGGAGGAATTTCCAGTTCCCATGAAATGGGCTAATCTCCAGTTGCACAACACGTAACTCACACTACACCTGTGCATAGACTTCATCCCCAAACTTGGCTTCACTTGACCCAAGCTCCAAGAGTAAGCTAAAATATGTTTCTGAGTTTCTCTAAATCAAAAGGGATGGGACAAGAAAGTAAACAATAGCGAGGAATAATAAGTATTTATAAAATGAGGGAGCACTGCTTCCACGTAATGCTAATGTGTGGGAATACAGGTATGTAATTAAAAGTGGGTGGCATCTCTGAGGAGAAGAATCACCTCAGCTCAGTGGCATGTATAGAAAACAGGGGAAAGTTGAAAAGCGTGTTTCTTAATGTGTTCTGAATATGATATTTTAGAAATCTTTCAGAATGAATCCAGACACTTCTAGACCTAAGTTAAAGCAAAAAGTCATCAAGTACTAAGCTGGAAAGGGATTTGGGGCCCTTGGTGTTGAGGTGCAGGTGAGTTTCCATCTGGAGCTCAGGCTTTGCCTGGGTGGCTGAATATGTCATCCTTGCCAAGGCTAGACCTGTATGCATTCCCACTCTTTATGATTTTCCAGTTTCAATTCCTTTAATTTCCTTTTAAACAAATCCATCTGATGACCATACCAGATGAGATTTTGTGGAGAGACCCTAAAATCCAACTCAGAAATGTCACCATAATGAAGGGCTGTGAGCTCTTGCATTTGTCGTGGTTTCTAGCCTCAGTTCCAGTCAAGTTCTTGGAGGGTACTGGTCCTTGAATGTGGTTTTCATAAGTCCAGTAGAAGGTAGCGAGGATAAAGTATATGGGAATACACCACCAGAAAGGAACCAGATTTGATGTTGGTTAAGACCCATTAAGAAGGAGATAGTAGCCTAGATCCTTGCTTTCCTATCCGGAAGTTGTTAATAGCAAGCTTCTGTATTGGGACTCATGACCTGCTTTCCATCCTCTTCAGGGTAATACTACCCAAGTAGCACCACACAGAAACCTTCCAACATGAGCAATGAATGCTATAGTGTGGTGTAAAAGTCTAGGTTGATCCCAAACACCTGAAAATTTCATGACTATGACATTCCTCTGCAGATCAAGGTCTGCACCTTTAACTAATTAGTATGCGAAGACTGAAGAAAAATAAAATCCCTACTCATAAAATAACAGAGTTGATATTGCAACATTGTGCAGATAAATCAGGTGTTCACCCCTGTACAGACTTCTGAACTAATCAAACGAAAAGCAACTAAACAGGAAATCTCCAATATTCCAAGTCTGAAGCCTCTCGGATCACAGTAACTACAAAACTTCAAAATACTGTGCCAAGATCAGATGATCTTGGGTCCTTTGAAAAGGCCAGGGGAGGCTTCTGTAGGCCTCAGCTCAGCTTGTATATCACAGGGCAAGGTAGCTGAACCTAAGCACCAAAACTATAACTCTTTTTTTTTTTAACCAAACTATAACTCTAACTGGTTTTTTTGTCCCTTCTATCAACACATTATGGGATTTATTAACATATTTTGCCCCAGGCATACTGGGGTGAATAAATTTTCCTTTCTTCTGTTTGACCTAATCTCAACCACAAAGTAATTACCTAGCAGGCTCAAATCTGATATAGTTCAGAACCATGACCCCAAGGACATGACCAATGGGAAATAAAAGGAATAGAAAGAAGGCCTTCAGAAGGTACCTCACCTACTAGGCGGTGCAGGAATGGATGCAACTCTAAGGCAGGACCGTTGGGTCTGCAACCTGGTATGGGATCTGTAACCTGGTACTGGCCAAGAGGGGCCACTTGCATTCTGTGGGTTGTCTTAAAAACCAAGACTGTTTGAATTGATCTTTGAAACTTACTATTCTGTAGTTGATAAAATTTTACAGCAATTTGATGTAGAAAGATTTCAGGAACTTGAAGTCTTTTTTGTTTTTTTTTTTTTGGAACTTGAAAATGAAATTATGCATTCTTTTTTCATTGACTAGTTTTAGAGCTGTATTTTCAGGCAAAAGGGTTTCAGAAGCGACAGCAGGTCAAACAACCAACCTAGAACCTTTACTCCTGAGGAAACAAGAGGCCTGTTCTCTTGGGCCTTTGGGCTCTTGCAGTCTTCCTCAGAAGCTTTGAAACTGCCTAAATCCTAACTGATTTTGATATGAAGATTTCATTAATTTGGTGTTTCCCACTGTTCTTCAATCAGACTCTCGGAGGGCACACACATACTTCCTTGAAACCACTTTAGTCCTGCCCATCCCAGACCACCCCAGCAATCATTTGCCTTCCCCGTGATTTTCTGGGTATTGCCTGGATAAGGGATTTATATTCTCTTGTCCTAAAATGTCTGTTGTAGTTTTCATGAAACTTTATGTGGTCCCCTTTCTCCTAACATTAAAATCCAACAAAATGAGAAGACTGAGGCCTACTGTATTAAATGTGTCCAGAGTACTTGTCTTTTATCTAAGAGATAAGCAAAGATATTGCACTGAGACCAAGTGCTTTGTACCTTACATTTATAAGCTAATATGGAGAATCACAATGTTTGAGATGAGACAGTAAAAAAATATTTCTTCAAAAGTACTCAGGAGATCGAGCACAAAACCGACTTGTGTGAGAAAGATACAAGGGTATCTTTCCATCTAGTTAGATTTGATGACATCGCATCTTAACATGTCTTACATTTATATTTTACTCTGTAATATGCTGCTCACTCATGACAAATCTTCTACAGTGGTTAGTTTATTTGCTTTCATTTTATTTTATTTATAAGCTGCTTTTCTTCTCCTATCCACCTGACGACTTTTGAATTGTTTGTCTGTATATAGCTATAGACATAGATGCTACTGGCTTAGATGCAGAAGAGAATGATATTCCAGCAAACCACCGCTCCCCTAAGCCCAGTGCAAACAGTGTAACGTCACCCCACTCCAAAGAGAAAAGAATGCCCTTCTTTAAGAAGGTAACACAGATTTCCCAGCTCCTGTTGTCCACTTGCTCAACTGCACTGCGTCACAGTTCCGGTCCTGTTGATTGTCTGTGTCCTTTGACAAGCCAATAACACGCATGCTCTGTTATTCTTTGTTTCTTTTCCACGCTGCTGTAGCTAAGCAGAAGCAGAAATCGGTAAGTCGACATTGACATACCCATGTTTTTCCTGCCAATGGCATCATTAGCATCAAGTCCTTCAGTTTCATTAAGTAGTCTTCCCAGTCCTAAGACAGCCTATCAATAGATCCATATATCTTCCACCAATAACATTCAGTGAGTGGCCTGTTGTAATGCCATCACAGTACTTATCCTTTTTGATGGAATAATATCTGCCACAAGGGATTTTGTTTAAACACTCGAAGATGTCAGTGTACAGCACACCTCAGTTGTACATGCTTTTATTGCCTGTCTTTTTTTGCCAGAAACATAATTTATAATAAAACATATTAAAGCAGTTATTGGATTCTGATTTATAATATCCAGATACATTGCTTGTGCTTTAAACAAGAGGTTATTCAATTTTGAATTCAGTCAGTATTTAAACTTCTAATCCATTAGGTGCAAAATCTGCTGATGAACAAGACCAGTGGAAAACTGCAGGCTTGTTTTGGCGGTTTACTGTGAGTTTTTCCTATTGTCATATATAAACACTCTCCCAATATTTTTGCCTTCTCCATCAGTCAGATTTCGGCATCTCACCTAGTAGACAATATGGCTGCTGGCCACGTATAGAGCCTTTTCCCTTGGCCAACTGAGACGGTATACTGATGCTGTGCCCTGACTGGAAACTCCAAGGAATTCTCAAGACCTTTTAATCCAAGTTTCCTCTCGGCATGTTTCATTGCTTTCTAGCACTATTTTTTTTTTTTTTTTTTTTTTTTTTTTTTGGTTTTTCGAGACAGGGTTTCTCTGTGGTTTTGGAGCCTGTCCTGGAACTATCTAGCACTATTTTTAAAAGACCTCCCTATTCCCATTTTTTCTTCTCCTTTGACATAACACCTTAAACAGTCATTATGCTTTTAGACTTATATCCCCTATTGTTACCAAGTCTGGCACAAGCAAGGGTATTTTTTCTTGGTTTTTCGAGACAGGGTTTCTCTGTAGTTTTGGAGCCAGTCCTGGAACTAGCTCTTGTAGACCAGGCTGGCCTTGAACTCACAGAGATCCACCTGCATCTGCCTCCCGAGTGCTGGGATTAAAGGCCTGTGCCACTACCACCCGGCCAGGGGTATTTTTTTTTAGCTTACACATGAAGCAAAATTTGTTCTTCCCTAGACTTTCATCAAATTAAGTCTTACCTCCACACACAAAATCAACTGTTTGCTCTATAGATGTTAACAATAAGTTATACACAAAAGCATAAGCTTGGTTTTTTTTTTTCTTTTTAAATAATCATTAAGAAGAGAACTCCAGGCAAAATTTTAAACACCCGGACTTCTGTGCTGTCACAGAAAGCCCCAACCTGATGATCTTCCACAGGAGTGGGCCACCTCTCTGGTTCGACTTTGTCATCACAACTGTTGCTCGCAGATAGGTAACTGCAGGCGTTTCTTAGAAACAACACTACTCAGTCATTCTGGACTTCAAGTGGCAACATTGATATGACCATGCTCGTCAGAAAGTACTCTGTAGTTCACCTGCCTGTAAATTTCAAAACATTAAAGAAATTTATCTAATTTTTTCCACTAAAGAAGTGAAACAAAAAAATGGCTTAATCAAAAAGGACAGATAAAAATGTTGTCCTTAGCAATATGGCACAGAGTATCAATATTCCATCAAATAAGGTAATTTCTAATGCTGCCCCTGATGGTAGAGAAGCTGATTGATGGCCAGCATGGGTAACCCTTTGCTAGGCTGGCAGTCACAGACTGAAGGAACCAAAGTCCTATCTAATACTGGGCCACTCGGATTTCTTAATAGCTGTTCTTTCACTGCTTGCAGTGTCTATCTCCATAGGTAATGGTGACAGCGGTGTTCTCACCGCAGTAGCGGAAAGATGTGGCTTCCAGGCACTTTCAGTACAAACTCAAGCGCTATGAAATGCAATCGCTTAATAAATATGCTTCTGATGCCTGCGGCACTGGTGTTCACTCTTGTGTTCCTTCTTCTGTGATAATGTAGGACTCAGATGAGAGCTGGCCGTGTGAACGTCCACTCCAATCATCTTCCATGTCTTAGGTTGCTTTTAGTGCGCTGCTTGTCTGGCTTTTGTGCTATCAGTGTACTGTGTTTGTCTAATTTTTACACTTTCATTCAAATATGCATTTTATCTTTATCATGTCTATTAAAAAGAAGTTTGGATTGCTAGGAAAAATTTTAAACAATAAAAGGTGAACAGCCCATTGGCGGTAATATTTTTTCCATTTGATTATATGGTCTACAACTACTGGTGAAAGCTCATGTGGACGCTGTTGAATTTGATGTGTGTCTAAATAGCCACGTAAGCGAAAGAAAGAGGAAGATAGCAAGTCTGTGATGGATGATTTGAAACAACAGTCAAATGGTTTTTAGTACAGAATGGTGCAAATAGTACATGCACACCAGTTGATCAAGTTCTTAAAGTTCTTTTGATATATTTTTCAGATGCTCCTCAAGGGATGATGCATCTTACAGAGCTCACAAGTCATTAATAAGAGTAAATGATTTGTTTATCCAGTGTGCAAAGCCCAATCTCCTGCCCTTATGGATTAAGAGAGGTTATTTCTGCATCACTTTACAACTGCCTGTTACAAGAGCTTGTTTAAATTTCATCAAGCAAATTTATGTTACCTATGTTTCAAATTTTTATTTGAAAAAAATCAAGTTGAAAATGATAGTTTTATAAGTGACAGTAAAATTTAGCTTCTACCCTGTTTTTCTAAACAAACAAACACATTACCCACAGAAATGTCTAAATCAGTTATGGAACAGAAACTAGCTAATACATGCTTCAGAAACGTATTATATATGCAAGGTACTAAGAAACATTTTGAAGCCGCTGAAGCATGGTCAAATAAAATTATGACAAATCATTCACCTTCCTCCAATGCACATAAATCTTGATTTGAGAAGTTTATAAATGCCAAAAAAACCTAGAGGTCAAAAATTCCAAAGCCCTAGCCCTGAAGCTGTGACCAGTGATGATAATTACTGTTTTGGCACTAGCATGCCTGCCAGTTTCTGATCCCTCAGAATTTCAGTGAATTCCAAGCATTTGGTAGTGAGAGGCACAATGTTTGGAAACTAGGATTTATACAGGTAAGACTGACATCATAGGCAAAGCTGACAGGGATTTATCTGTCATAATTAACCATGATCCTCTGATGTCCTCAGAAGTCCAAGTGTTCCTGAAGAGCAATGGCATACTGGCTAGTTGAGCCTGGTGTACCTAGTATACATTGGGCATGTTTCTGTTTGTTCTACCAAGCAGCTTACATGCAAGGAAACTAGAGACTATGCTGCAATTTAAACCTTAGAAAAAGAAAGCTGCCAGTCTTTCATTGAGTTGATTGACTTGGAAAAGAGGCAATGATGGAAATATTTAAATGTCTGAAAACTCAGTGTCTTGTATATTCGAATTCAGAAGAGTATCTTATGCACAAAGTATCTCAGACCCACTGCTTTGAGAAGTCTAAAGTTGCCTCATCTCTCTGCAGACAGAGCACACTCCTCCTTATGATGTGGTACCTTCCATGCGGCCAGTGGTCCTAGTGGGCCCTTCTCTGAAGGGCTATGAGGTGAGTAGGAGTTGAATTTGAGGGAGGCTCACAGCAGCCAAGCAGGTTGTTTTTCAGGCTGTGGTGTGTTTTGTTTAGTGTTCTGATTTCCTGAAGGTTGCCATGGATACTCCTGCTAGCTCTAACGCACGACATCCAGGAAACGATATCAAATGGAGAATGTCTGCAAGCCCTGGCAAAGGAATCTCTTGTCACTAAAAACATCCTATGATCAGAAATTTTATCTTGTCATTTCATTAGGGCTTGGAGACAGGAAACGTGGTAACCACACTTCTTCCAAACGTGACGCTCAGGTTTTCAATTGTTAATGATGAGAAGTAAACTTGGTTCTCATAATCAGTAACAATTATTTATCCTCAGGTTTTCTCACATTTTAATTTATTATCCAATTACAGGTCACAGATATGATGCAAAAAGCACTGTTCGATTTTTTAAAACACAGATTCGAAGGGCGGTAAGTGTTGCACAATACTGGTTTTGTGCATTTTTGTTTTGTAGATGGTCACACTCTGTGGGACAGATAGTCGATCCCAAGGGTAAACTGTTTTGGTTTTCTGGACAGGAAGTAGGCTTCATTTAGTGCAATCTGATCCCATGTTTGCGTTGCGCATCCTCATCCCAGGATAGTCCAGTCACTGCACATGTGTCTGTAAGCTGACTGTGGCTCCACCTCTGCTCACCTGCAGTTCACAAGGCGCTAGTTCCTTGCTGCTGCCCAGATATCACAAGCACACCCTCTTCTATTCACTTCTTCCCTTCCAAAAGACTTTACCATCCTCCTTCCCCATCACCCTTTAACCCCTTCTCACTGCACTTTCCCACGGTGAACTTATATCCTTGCTTCAGGGAGAAACAGGCAAGCCGGGACTGCCACAGGCCTGTAGCTCCAGCACCTGACCTGAGGCGGAGGAATATGGCCAGACTAGGTCTCATAGCTGGAGGTAGGAGAACCGGTTAGAAGCCAGCAGAAGGCATGAGTTACCCCTCCTACATTTATGTCAGCCTCAATGTTCTGCATTTCCCCTTCCTAGGGATCTCTTAGCAATGGTTAACTTAACCCACAACCACCTGGGCACTAGACCACATTCCCCATTTCCTTCCCACTTAACTACCCAGACAATGATCTCACCATCCATCCCTCTCATCAGTATTTCCTGTCCAAAGGGAGACGCCATTAGCTATAGTTATCTCTCTTCACACTTAGCCTAACATCCTTCCCACCTATCACCCAGCTGCCTAATTTTCCCCTTCTTCATAGAGAACTCACTGGGTTGTTCATACTATGGATGCTCCCCTGCTTTCATATCCGCCCCAACTGCATGATGGGTGTTCCAGCCAGCTAGGCCCATGCCCACGTCAGTGTCTGTTCCTTGCTCTTCCCTCTGGTAGGAACTTTTTCTTCACATCTCTCGTGGTAGCGCAGCCTCTCTCCCTTCTCCACTTTCCTGGTGTTCTTTTATGCATATGACTCTTTATTATCCTCTCCAACAAGAATGTGAGGGAGGGTATTCACGGGATGGCGAACTCGTGAACTCTCGGTGCCTGCAGAAGCACTCAACATGAAAAGGGCAGCTGAGTGCGGAAGTGTTGTTTGCTGTGTTTTCTCTGCTGGAGAAATGCAGACACATAGAAGCCACTGTCCCTGACTCTTGAAGAACCATATGGAAATTTTAAGTTGAAACTTGTACAGCAAAACAGAATATAATACAAGGACCTCCCAAAATGTGTGTAGACAATGGACAGGTAGTACAGAGAAAGGAGTAGTCAACAGATTTGAGAATTTTGCTATCCAGCAAGGGTTTAACTCTTCTAAAATCTCATCAACCCAATCAGAGGAGGACATGGTCAACAGATGATGGAAAGGAAAGGAAGGTACCAAGGCATGAGGCAGCATTATGAATAAAGCAACCCAACTAGAGGACCTACAAAGGAAACTGCCATTAATAGCCATGGGACATACATCAAAAGTCCTGGCCAAGATATGGGACTCAATTCTTTCCCTCCTCAACTTAAAAAAAAAAAAGTAAAAAGGAAAGGGACCTTAGCTTTACAGAGGGTAAAGGCCTACAGAGAGGGGGAATGGAACAAGTCTTCTGGAAGAGGGGGAAAGTGAATATGAGACACAGTTTGTTGGAGAGTGATATGGCCAGTGGATCAGATGGAGAGTGGGGATGGTTAGTAGGGGTCAGGCCAAGTTTAGCTTATGGACACTGGTACAGGAACTATAGTATCCCAGACACAAACACACTACATTAACATGATAGATATCTACTTAGATCAAAGTGAGCTGAAGGACACTATTTCCTGTAATCACAGAGACAACAGAAATCATGTGTAACTACTGAAAGACTGACGAATCAAATAATCAATGGGTATAACCCATTTACTCGCCAATGGACTACTTCTGTTCAACCCTGAGTGTTTATGAATCTGGATCTCAGACCTATTTTCTATGGAATCACATAGCCCAACTTATTTTATCTGGGAAGAAAATAAGTGAAATAATAGAAGGCAGGGTCAACCTATCGTTTCTAGACAAATGTATTTTCCATGTGCATCTTGCCTTGTGCATCCTGTACTGCACTTCAACAGTCTGGGCCTGTGGCCATGCATTAAGGATTCCCAAGGGATATCAGAACCCATACAGTAGCATTTCCGAGGACATAAAACTTTCACCTTTACTCGTGGGAGTATATCCAGGGTAGCTGTCTCATTAAATGTCTTTAATGTTGGTAAAGCAAGATAGAAAAAGAGTGGGGACAGAAACAGACAGAAGCCTCTGGGGTGTGTACACAGGGCAATCTGAAAGAGAACTGAAGTATTCTTTAGAATCCACGGAATGAGTTTATATTTTTAAAATGTTAGGGCCACAAAGGAGACGTGTGATGGGAAATGTTGGCAGTGCCAAGGTTCTAGGCTGTCAAGAATTGTGGTATTAAGCCCTCACAGCTAAGATCATTTGTGAGTGCTCTGGAGAGAAGTCAGAATCACTGTGGGCCATGCAACAGTTTGTGCCACATCAAAGGAGACCTGCCTCAACCCTCTTCTTTCAGTTGCTGGACCCAACTAGTTTTTCATGGAAGCAAAGCAATCACTGTTACTTTTAGGATAATAACAGGTACATTAACAAGGAAGTGGAGAAGAAGGGAAGCTATCATCTTGGGTAAACTTGGCTTTCTTCCCTGGTGACTTTCAAAATGTCAGTTGTCAGCCCTGAAATGTTTGGACTATGCACTGAATTGCTACAGGAATATTAGACACTGTTGTCTGAATGTTCTGTGAAGAAGTCTTATTGAAAAACAATAATCCTGGGAAACATAACATCACTTTATATTCTGGTGTAGGAGATTTACTTATACGTGAGACAATGTCTTCAAAATTAATAGTTTTATAACCAGGCTGCAGAACAGAATTACCTGAAGTACACTTGGTGGGGGTTGGGGACAGACCAGGCTTAGTGACACATACCTGGAGTTGCAGTACTCAGGAGGCTGCAGCAGGAGGAGCTCGTTTGATCCCAACCTATATGACACAGAGTATACCTTGTTTTATTTTGTTCTCTCATACATTACATCCTGACTGCAGTTTCCCCTCCCTCCACTACTCCCAGTCCCTCCCTGCACCTCCTCTCTCCCCCAGATCCACTTTTCCTCCATCTCTGTTAACAACAACAACAATAATGCAGGCCCCCCTGGGACTTCTACTAAACATGGCCTAAGAAGTGACAATACATACCAAGACTGGATGAGGCAACCCAGTAGGAAGGGTCCCAAGAACAGGCAAAAAAGTCAGAGACACCCTTCACTCCTACTGCTGGAAGTTCCACAGGAACACCAAGCCACAACCATAAGGTATATGCAGAGGACCTTGATCAGACCCATACAGCGTCACTCTGCGCTTGTCACTTCAGTCTCTATGAGCCCCTGTGACGTCCACTTAGTTGATTCTGCTGGGCTCCTGGAATCCTTCCTACCCGTTCTGTAGGGTTCCTCTGGCTCCACCTAGTGTTTGACTGTGGGTCTCTGCATCTGCTCCCAGAGTTCACTGGATGACATGATGCCCCTCTGATGACAATCAGTCCTAGGCACCAGACTATGACTATAACAGAATATCAGGAAGAATCATTTCATTGACTTTTTTTTTTTTGCCATTCATGTTTGGTTCTATCCTGGGTCTCTTGGCTGTCTGCCTGTGGTTCCTGGCCATCCAGGTAGTGTCAAATATGGGCTCCCTCTTGTGGCATGGGCCTCAAGTTGGACCAGTCATTGGCTGGCCACTCCCACAAGTTCTACACCCCAGGCCACCATGCAGGCAGGACAGATTGTAGGTAAAAGGTTCTGTGGCTGGATTGATGTCCCAGTCCCACTGCTAGGAGCCTTGCCTGATTATAAAAGATGGCCAGCCCGGGCTCTTTATTTCCACTAGATTTCTACCGCATTAGATTTCTTCACCTCCGCCACCAATTCCAGTAAGATATCTCTCTCAGTACTCTCTCCTTAGATCCTGCTTTGACTTGGACAAAAATCGGAGGTTAAGATATGAGAATCTCTATTATTAAATGTTTATGTGGTGTATATGCAAGGTTTGAGAACCACTACCCTAAACTAATTATCCCCAGAAATTTTGCCCTTAGATTTTTCAACTACTTGGGGGCAGAACCAAAGAAATGGCAGTTATGCCACCTAGAAAGCCTAGCACACAGGGAGTAGATGTGGCACTGCTGTACCTCCATGATGGGCCCCATCCCAGGGCAGCTGCCTCCTTTTGGCCATCAGCCTCACGTGGTACTAACGCTTAGGTATTTGCTCTCCCTTCTGCCTGGAATCCTCTTCCCTGAGTATCTACCTAACTCCTTCTTTCCAGTCTACAATGCCACATTAATGAACTGTTCCAAATTTCTGAACATTAAGACGATACCCTCCATGCTGTTCCATCTCCATCCTCACTCATCTCCCTTAAATTTTAAGTGGCACTGGTCACAATTTTCTGCCACCTTTGCACCTCCATAAAAGTTTAAATTCTATAAAATAACTTTTTATGAGATGGGGGAGGGGTGTCAGGTCATCTCACTATGTTGCCCAGATAAACACATCTGGCCCACATGACGTTATAGCAGGTATTCTGAAATATGCACTCTAGAATGAGGACTTGATGGGTTCTCTGTGCTCAGCAGAAAAGGAATCCTATCATATGACGTACCCTGGAGCATCCCCAAGGGTGCCACTCCACCTTACCATCTCACCTGAGAGGAGAGCATTTTGTGCTAACCTCCTGGTATACTGTGCACCACCCTTGGGGATTTCTTCCGATTGCTGTTGGGTTGGTGGTCCTCTATCCTCAATCCCTTGTCATCTCTCAACCCTCACCCTTCCATTTCAGCCAAACACACCCTTCATTCATATCCCTAAAATGATTTTTCTGAAGTGTTTAAAAAAAGCCTTTAATCAAGCTACTTAGTTTATGGTGTGATGGTTAGGGTTTTGTTGTTGTTGAGACAGGATCTCACTGTGTAGCAGGGGCTGCCCCAACTGATGGTGTGATGGTTAGGGTTTTGTTGAGACAGGATCTCACTGTGCAGCAGGGGCTGTCCTAACTGATGGTATGATGACTAGGGTTTTGTTGTTGTTGAGACAGGATCTCACTGTGCAGAGGGGCTGCCCCAACTGATGGTGTGATGGTTAGGGTTTTGTTGTTGTTGAGACAGGATCTCACCGTGTAGCTGGGGCTGCCTTGACTGATGGTGTGGTGGTTAGGGTCTTGTTGAGACAGGATCTCACCGTGTAGCTGGGGCTGTCCTAACTGATGGTATGATGGCTAGGGTTTTGTTGTTGTTGAGACAAGATCTCACTGTGCAGCTGGGGCTGCCCTTGTACTGGACACCCACATGCTTTGTCTTTCCCACTGCTGGGATGGCAAGTGTGCCCTATGGTGTGTGGCCATGGGCAGGGGATTCTGAAGGCTTTTGCTTTGTTACCTTCTAGCCTCACTGTTGCTCTTGAGAACTTTAAAGCCCTGATTTCCTCTGAAAGTTTTTTGGTTCCTAGTGTAATGGGATTTATGTCGGGTATGGATTTTAATCAGTGCTAGATGCTTTTGGTATAAAAATCCAGACTCTGAATCTGGAATTAATTCTTTAGCTAATAACTATTTGGGGTTTGAACTGCTGGGCAACTCTTTAACTTTCAAACTTTACTTTCCTACTCTTTTGTCTCTTTGCTTTTATTCTTTCAGAGATGCCATCTTTTCACTTTTTATTTATACTGTCATTTTTTAAATTTCCAGAAATCTTCTTATTCTGAGCTTTAAAAAAATGTTTCAGTTCTATGAACATAATTTAGCCTTCAGATGGTTGTTTCTTTTATAGCCTCTTGTGAAAGACATTTACAAAGATGCGTAGTGTTGCTGTTCTCTTTAAGAATGGGGCAAACAGGCATGAGCAGGAAGGTCCGCACTCATAGGTGGGGCTTGGCAGCTGCCTGTTTCCCTGTAGGACATTCTTGACAAGTATTTTATGGAGGAGACCTCTGATATAAACATAGTTTCGTCATTTGGCTGTTTGTCCAGAGAAGCAGCCTCTTTTCTGATACCTAAAAGATACAAAATAACAAACATAAGCTGGGATTCCAAAAGACGAAGATGGAGAAGTTGAGGATTTGACATTCAGAATCATTTTTCCCTCTTGGCGTCTGACGTTCCCAGCTCCCCTTCTCTGCCTATAATACCTGAGTCAGGGGTCCTCGGACTTACTGCCTATAGCTATAGCTAAGTCTCTGATTTTATACCAAACAGGTAAATAATTCTTATTAGGCACTTGATGCTCTGGAAGGTTCTGACTTTGGGACAGACTTTAAACCAAGCCTCTTGGTTGTAGTTTTACTCTCACCAGCTTCAGAGACACTGCAAGCCTTTCATTGAATATTCCCTGAACTTTGCCACGTGCAGCTGCTTCCAATTTCCAGCTTCCGTGTACTGTTGCTGCATTAGTTCTGCCCCGTATGGAACCTTGCACTTTATTGCCGCTGTCGTGATGGACTGCACGTGCTCCGCATGGCATACTGCCACCATTCTGAGTCTGCACTACCTCTCCAACCCCAGGGCCAGATTCTGAGCTCCCTCAAGGCAGGCTGCCTTCTTCATCCACGTCACAGCACTGCAAAGGCACTGACTACAGAATTAGGAACCTCAGTTCAATTTATTTAAAGAGTAATTTTTTATTCTGTTTGTAGTAACGCAGGGTTTTAGATAAGGCTCCTTATAATTTCTTTTTCTATCACCAAATTTGAGTCTCTTAATCAGACTTGGTAAGCAATCAGTAAATGCTAGGCAAAAGATGTGCATAATAAATGATTGGCTGTCCTAATAAGTCTGTTTTGAAACATGTAGGTTTCAAAATATACACACACGTGAATATAGGTGTATGCTGATACTTAACACATGTGTATTTGATATTGAATGTATATGAGTGTTTTGTATTCATGTATATATGTACATCATGTATGTACCTGGTGCCCATGGAGGTCAGAAGAATACACTGGATCCACTAGAACTGCAGCTACAGATGGTTATGAACTATCATGTCAGTATGAGGAACCAGACCTGGGTTCTCTGCAAGAACAACAGATGCTCTTAACTGCTGAACCAGCTTCCTAGCCCCTCATGTGTATAGTTATATATCAGTCATCCTTTAAGTTCTAGATGTGACTTCTGTTTTACTAGATTAAGAACCTTTGGCTTTTCTCGTTTCTCCAACAGGATATCCATCACAAGAGTCACTGCTGACATCTCCCTCGCCAAACGTTCAGTATTAAACAACCCCAGTAAGCATGCAATAATCGAAAGATCCAACACAAGGTCAAGCTTAGGTAAGTCAGCCAACACCAATGAGTTCAAGCTATTCAAATATGTCTTATCTAATAGTAACAGTGAGCCGATCTGAATAGAGAATAAGTCCAGGTACTATACAGAAAAATCAGCGTCAACAGCTAGTCTATAGTCCTAATGACTTGAGTGTAAATTATTAAGATAGCATAAGCCAAAACATCCCACCTGCCAATCAGCACTGTGGTTTGTTTCAGAAATGTTCACAGAATAGTTACAACAGTGATGAAATCATTTTCAAAACCATGTTTTACCCACTGAGGCTGATAACAGAGGAAACAGGATAACAGAAGTCAGTTCTTATCTGTTGTCTGAGTTGCATCAGTACTTTTCTTTGTAAAACCAGCATGGGGAGGTTGATGTATTTACAGAGAGGTGATTGGAAATTGTTCATTAACATACAATGATAAGATACTATCCAGACCTTCCAGCAGCTGCTACAACATGTCCTTGGTGTTTTAATTACTGGTACACTTTTTAACTAATATTGTTAGGCTTTTGGTTTTAAACATTTCTAAAAGTTGTGGGACATGTTTAGGTTCACTTAATTTTTTAACTTAGGCTAAATATGTAAAGCCTTTGGGAGGCAGAGTTTACGTATACAAATTTCCCAATTACTCTGAACTATAATTATATAAATAGAAAAACATAAATAATAACATTTTATCTTTTAGTAATACTTCATAAGCCAGGCGGTGGTGGCGCACGCCTTTAATCCCAGCACTCAGGAGGCAGAGGCAGGCGGATCTCTGGGAGTTCGAGGCCAGCCTGGTCTACAAGAGCTAGTTCCAGGATAGGCTCCAAAACCACAGAGAAACCCTGTCTCGAAAAACCAAAAAAAAAAAAAATACTTCATAAAACTCTGTTTTGGGGACTGGAAGGCTAGCTCAATGAATTAAGGGCACTTGCTGTTCTTGCAGAGAACTGGAATTCAGCTTCTAGTATATACTGGGGAGCAGGGGTCCAACACCCTCTTCTGGCCTCTATGAGCATGCATAGACATAACAACACATAAACTAAACTTCCTTTTGTCTCCTAATAAGCCCTCCGAGGTAACTCTAGTGGCATAGGTCTGGCACTATACTAGAGATGTAGGTGTGGCAGCACCTCTCACCCCAGCACCTTCAGATGACGGGGCAGTAAGAGTAACATTCAAAAAGCAGCCTGGGCCACACGGTGATACCCCGTCTTATAATTATTCTTTCTTGAGAAGAAAAATGAGATAATTTTTACTCATAGCAATCTCTTATCTAGTACTTAAGAAAATTGTTACAAAATTATCATTTCATAGATTTAACCAATTAAAAAAGAAGTCAAGCAATTTATTTACAGAGACCAATTAAATCAACAGCAGAATAGACTGGTTTAGGTTGCCAAAACCTTTACAACTACTGGTTGTGTAGGTTTTTAAATGCCTCTTCTAGCCATAGATCTTATTGAGCACATACTAGGTACAAAACAACGTGCTAAAGCCTGAAAGACTTGCAGCCCCTGTGCCCAGGAGCTCAGACAGCAATAAGGTAAATAAGAGACCCTGGGGTGTGGAGTGAGTGCAGTGTTTCTGAGCTGAACCCGGTGCTGAAGAGCTAATGCTGCAGCAGGTACAGGCCCTGGGGAAAACTTCCACAGGCGGTGTCCTGAGCTGAGACTTGAAGCTTGCAAGCATGTAGAAAGGACAAAAGTTAAGAAGGAGATAGGTGATGTTCTGAGACAGTGGCAATAATTACAAGAGGCTTTTGGCCAAAGTGTATCCTTTAAAGAAAAGGGAGGTAGAAGGTAATAATAAAGAGGTAAAGTAAAACATGGAGCTTGCTAAAGAGCTTGTTCTTAAGGAAGGCATTAAGGAACTGTTGCTAGTAAGTATTCAAGTATTCAAGGTGTCAGGGTAATAGAAGCAAAGAACACAAAATGTAGCTATAAGATCACAGAGTTGGTCAGTGGCTCATGAGCCCAGGCAGCAGAGAAGAAATTGAGGAGGGCATCAGTAGACACAGGGAAGGCCACTGGGAGGAAATGGCATTCCAGCCGGGGCACCTGCAGAATGTTTAATGCTGGGGACACTTGCATCAGGAGTTGCAAAGCTAAAGAACTATCTGCAGTCAATATAGTTTTATGCACAATATTCATCTTTCCACCCACAGATTATTGGTAAACAAATCATAGACATATTTTATCAAGTCTATTTATTACAGATAAATAAACTACTATCTTAATATGATAGAGTCCATATATTGTAATTCAGCCTCTCAAATCTCTCATTTTTCATTAAAAAAAACTTTTTCTTGAAAAACTGAGCTACTTATTCTGAAGGTTTCTGGCAGTCTGAATTTCTCTGACTGTATTACGTTATCATTTATCAAATTCTGTTTTCTGTATTTCTGATAAATTAGCAAACTTAAGAGCCAGATCAGACGGCAGATGTAGTATTTATTGTAGCAAGACTATATGCATTAGGGGTGCTGTATGACCAGCCATTATTCTGAAGTTAGTATCTCAAGTGACTAAGTTGTGGTTTCTCAAAGCACAAGTAAAGAACTTGATGCAAACTAGGTGAGTTCAAATCATCTTTGGAAATGCTCTGTCACTGATACACATGAATCAAAGAAGGTGGAGGCATTCCTAGGCCTCAGGTGGCTGGTCTGAAGAAGTCCTGTGGACTTAACCTTCACTTTCAGTCAGAACTACAAGCTCCATGCTGCGCTTTACAGTTCAATACTGAATTATTAAAATTTAAAACTTCAGGGTGTTTTGTTCAGCTACATTTTAAGGCTGAGCACTCCAGGGCCAGCAGAAGGCACACTAGAGTGTGTGGAGCATCCCCATTATCACAGAGGCTCAAGTGAGCTGAGCAGAGTGTAAGGATTGCCATTTATGCAATTTTACGCGATGCTTCTAGTAGGAAGCTGCCCTTCAAAACATGAATGTGACTAGACCACTTCTTGAGTTTTTGAGATTTTTAATTTAATTACATTTTCTCTTACCTTTCCTCCCTCCAAACCCTCTCACACACCCCTCACCACTCTCTTTTAAATTCATGCTCTCTCTCTCTCCCTCTCCCTCCGTTTTTACAAATTCTTATTGCACGCATATACGTGTATATACACACACATATATTCTGGGTAATGTCAAAGCTATACCTGTAAAGTCTCACCACCATGACTGCCCAAATGTGAGCTGAACAAGGAGGAAACCAATGAACATGACAAACTGGGTGGAGAAAAGTTCACAAGGCCTCAACCCTACCCAAAGAACTGTAGGCAACTGAGGACAGCTAGGGACAGGAGAGGCTATCCTCCCCGGGCAGAGCACGCCAGTTCACTGTCCAGCATCAAATGGTCAACCCTGAAAACATATATCCAGGTAGCACTGTATGGAGTCAAGGGGTTATTATACTAAAGACGATGTTATGTCCTCGCTGGTGGAAAGTATGAAGCATGGCTTGGGCTCAATTTCTAATGGGTACCCTTCCTCTCTCTTTTTATGTTGTACATATTTACATAATGGATGGTCCATGCACATGCGCAAGGAAAGATGGTACATTTGGTGCTGGCTGAAAGAATAATTCCTGGAGGACCAAAAGTGTGAGAAAGCAAGCAGCCCTTGCCAAAGGACACCTTTCATCATCACATTGACTATAATCATTAAAATAGCAGCTGACTCTCTGGATAAAGAAAGAGTGTACCATTTTACTCCAGCTTACTGTAGTTTAAAAACATGTCCTTTTAAATAAGTTACCTCTGTTTAACCTTTGCAGCCGAAGTTCAGAGTGAAATTGAAAGGATTTTTGAACTTGCAAGAACACTGCAATTGGTAGTCCTTGATGCAGATACGATTAATCACCCAGCTCAACTCAGTAAGACCTCCTTGGCCCCTATTATAGTGTATGTAAAGATTTCTTCTCCTAAGGTAAGCGGGGTTGCTATTTTTCTATATTCAGACATTACTGCAATGTGCTTTATGCTCTGATTTCCAGTAGTCACAGGCTATGCCTTTATTACGAACATAGGGTTTTTGAGAAAACCCATACTAATTATGAAGTTTAAGTATGAGCATGGTTAGTGTTATGGCTGGGACCAGTGGTCTTAAGTGTGGGCCATAGGTCTCTGAAATGATTTCAGGGATTTTGTAAAGAGGAAGCTGCTTCCGTGACAAAATTAAGATGTTGCTTCCTTCCAACACGCTTGGCATCTACACACATGGTGGTAAAGCTGCTAGTAGTCCAAGCATCAATACATGTAGTAGCAAACACGTCTATGTCCTCCCAGTTACAAACACCAGTTTCACATAAGAATGCCCTGATGCAGTAGTGGTAAACTGCTTATTAACACTGTGCAATGAACTAAAACGCTCAGCTACTGTCCAGAGCAGACTGTCTCAAGGAGGAACACCAACACCACTGCTACTCTCGTTCTAGGACTAATGACAGGATGCTCATTCGGACTCATGTACTTAGGTCTTTCCTTAAGCAAATCAGTCCAACACTCCAAAAGAACCATTTGTTGCCACCAACACTAATACTAAACAATGAAGTATGTAAATGTGCGAGAGATACAGAATCCATGAATGACCTTCCGTGTCATGCATGGTGAAGGGTCCAGGCACATTTCAGTACAGATCATAGGACTGTTCTTACCCTGGTACGTTACACTGTTTTCTGTGGCTACTGAGTCTTCATGGCCAAGGGACTTTATGGGAATAAACTTGCTGGTCTTCAGTACAGTATCACAGAATGCCACCAACTCTCCGAAGAGGCACAACTGGCAATCCCCCTTTATTTAACTGTGTATCTATAGTGGTCTCTTTACAAATATCAGTGAAACTGTACACTATAGCAAATTAAAAGTTTCTTAAGGGATTTATATTAACATGTGCCAGATATATTTCTGACTGAATTAACAGTGCTAAAATTTCTGATAAATACAAGAAATATTTCCTATTAACAATGGCCCTTTGGGGTTCATAATATTTTTAAACTTAAATAGGTCATGAGGCATAAAGTTTGAGAACTGTTAGGCTAGAAAAAAAAGAGTCCACATCAGCCTTATACTGGTGTTTAAGCTTGCAAGAGACTTATGCAGGACTGTTAATTTTGTGGTTAATCTCTGTTGTATTTTATTTCTTAATGATAGATGCCTTTCTTCCATGTATATAATGTATTATATATATTATGTATATGCATGTATTATATATTCTGTATTTATAAAATACTCCATAGTGTACCCTGTAGCTTACCCAAGTAAAGATATTCCTGTTACAAATGCCTACCATTTTCAGGTTTTACAAAGGTTAATAAAATCTCGAGGGAAATCGCAAGCAAAACACCTCAATGTCCAGATGGTAGCAGCTGATAAACTGGCCCAGTGTCCTCCGGTAAGTTATCTATATGGTGCAAAAGCTGAAGAGATCAGACCTACATTTTAAAAAGCTGCAGTTACATACCTGTGGGAAGATACTCCTCCTCACTTACAATGGTATTTATTCCAAAAGCAAAAAGTATGCCGCAGCCTGTGTGACCATGCATTTTGAGCATCCTTAGGCCAGATCAGATCAGAATTACCCTTCCAAAAACGCCACCTGCATCCTTTACAGGCCTCACTTCCTAATACTGTGGTGTGTAAGATGGACCTATTGGATTCTGGTTCTTATCCACATCTAGTCACAGGGAATAAGTTGTCTCTTCTTAACAAGTGTTTGAGAAATTGACTTGGGACCATATCAAACTAAATGTTGACTTTCGTATAGGAGAATGCAGACATGAGCTTGCTTACCACGGCATACATGGAGGTCAGAGGACAACTGTAGCTGTTGGTGCCCCACTTTCTATCTTATTGGAGACTAGTTAGTTCTCTTGTTCAGTGTGTATGCCTGGCTAGCTGGCTGGCTGATTTCCAAGATTCTCTTGCCTGTAGCCTGTGTTCCTGTAGGAATGCTGGGATTACAGAAGCTCAGTGCTATGCACCTTGTTTGGACATGGGGTCTGGAAATTCAAATTCAGGCCCTCACAGTTGCACAGCAAGCACTTTTACCCAGTGAGCTAGCTCATCATCCCAAACCAACTTTTAAACACCAGGTTTCCCAGAAACACATTCCTAATTTTATCTATTATACTTTGGGACAATAGATCCCATCTAGTGTTCATTAAAGTACAACTATTTCAAAAGTTATAAAAGATGTAATTCTGGATTTGACTGATTTAAAGTATGTTAAATTTCTAGATCAATGATTTTAAATATTCAAAAGCAAAGAACCTCTCCTCCCACTCAACTGTGCAGTTTGGATCATGTCAAAATGTCAGTAGTTTGAGCTATTCTGCCAAAGTACATGACCTAATCCTGCCTCATCAGCTTCCAGAACTTCCTGCAGTCTGTAACAAGAATAAGCCCCTTTCTAAACTGTTTGGATTTGCCATGTGTTCCTACCATAGTATCAGTATGCTTTCCCTGCACTGCCCTTACTGACCATGCTGACAGCTGTCCACTTTCAGGCAGTTAGTTAGCTATTCAGTGTTTTAATTAGCGATTTGAAGTGACATATGCATAAGCTAAGACTCTGCTAAGGGAAAATGGAAAAACAGGGCAAGAACAAATACAATGGGCAAGGCCTCTCTCTCCTCTGCTTATAGGTTTGGGGAGGGGAGGGACCTTGGTTCTGGGTTGCATTAATGTACAATCTGAAATGCTTGCTTTAGCAGGAGTCATTTGATGTGATCTTGGATGAGAACCAGCTTGAGGACGCTTGTGAGCATCTCGCCGACTATCTGGAGGCCTACTGGAAGGCCACCCACCCACCCAGCAGTAACCTCCCCAACCCTCTCCTTAGCCGAACGTTAGCCACTTCAGCTTTACCCATGAGCCCCACCCTAGCCTCTAATTCACAGGTAAGAGGGCTTCCTTTTATGGTGGTCTTCACTGAGAATCTAGGCGGCCTGAGCTATACCCCTGGCACTCAAACCACAGAGGTAATTCAGGGCTTGCTCTACTACCCCTTGCTCACCAGACTAAGACGAGTGCCATTTAACCCAGTCTCTCTGAGTTGTGCACCTGTGAACAAAGAACTAAGTCCAGTATGAGCTATGTACCTGGAAGCAAAGAACTGTAAACAGAACACACTACAAACAGCTCATCCTCTGGAGCCCACTGACTGCACGGGCACTAAGATGGTAGATCGTGTTTACAACCTCAGCCGGTTCCTTGGCTGTCCCTGCTCCAAAACCATAATAGGGAGCGAGCTCAGATGGCTTAAATATTGACTCAAAGGAGTCGTATTTAGCTCCATACTATACCATTTGCTTATAATCTTAGCTTTTGGGGAGGCTGAGGCAGACAATGAAAGTAAGCCGCTAAATTAAGGACACCCTCTTTTGTGAGGGTTCTAGAATAGTACATGTCCCATTAGATGCCCCATCTTAATGAATTTTAATCTACTCAAAGCAGATTAGTTAAAGCTATGGTATAGACACCTGTATCGGTACTAGAATCACAAAAGACTGTAAAGGAACAAACACTCTTTCCCCATCATTAAAATGAAATGTAACTGTGTGCACAAGTCCAGTTTAAGCAGTGCCACTAGGTGTCTCAAAAAGTGCCTAAGGTAGGCTAGGCTTCACTTCAGCATTCTGGGTACTTCAAAGGGATGTACTTACACGGTGCTGTTCTCTATACACTTTAACGTTCTGTAGGTTCTGTCCTTAGTTGATGCCCTCATGTGTCCCTTCTCCAGGGTTCTCAAGGTGATCAGAGGACTGATCGCTCTGCTCCCAGGTCTGCTTCCCAAGCTGAAGAAGAACCTTGCCTGGAACCAGTCAAGAAATCCCAGCATCGTTCTTCCTCCTCAGCCACACACCAAAACCACCGCAGTGGGACAGGTCGCGGCCTCTCTAGGCAAGAGACGTTTGACTCTGAAACCCAGGAGAGCCGAGACTCTGCCTATGTGGAGCCAAAGGAAGATTATTCACATGAACACGTGGACCACTATGCCCCACACCGCGAACATAACCACAGAGACGAGACCCACAGCAGCAATGGCCACAGACACAGGGAGTCTCGCCACCGCTCTAGGGACACGGGTCGAGAGCAGGACCACAACGAGTGCAACAAGCAACGGAGCCGGCATAAATCTAAGGATCGCTACTGTGACAAGGAAGGGGAAGTGATATCCAAGAGAAGGAACGAGGCCAGCGAGTGGAATAGGGACGTTTACATCCGCCAATGACCGTGTGTGTCCCTGCCCCCAAATTTTGTGTAATATCATCCTTAAGCAAAATCTCTGGGGGCTACATTGCAACCATCTGTGACCTGTCCTGTATATTGTATTGCTGTTGCTTCAATAGCAATAGCATGCAACCAAGTATTAATATACATTCTCTTGAAAGTACCACATAAATTGGCTAAGTACAGCTACAGTCCTCCTCCATCTTTATCCCGGACTCTCCAAAAGCAGTTTGGGGCCGCTGCCACTTAACAAAGTGGCTTCAGAAATGCAGTTAATGTATCCAGTGAGCCAGATGCAGCACAGATAACAAGTGGAATTTCTCCAGATTTTTAATACCCAGATACCTGACCTGTCATTCTTCCATGGACCACTGTTTCTTGCTTGTACCTCTGGCTGACTAAATTTGGGGACAGATTCAGTCTTGCCTTACACAAAGGGGATTATAAAGTTAGAATCTATTTTCTATGTACTAGTACTGTGTACTGTATAGACAGTTTGTAAATGTTATTTCTGCAAACACCTTATTATAATTATATATATAATATATATATATCAGTTTGATCACAATATTTTAGGGTATTAATGCCAAGTCAGCAGATTTGCTTTATGAATCACAGGGACTAGAAATGCCCACATTCAGGAAATTTCTAACAACATTGTCTAGACACCTCTCCCCATTCTAGAAGAGAGCCTGTACATATTGTAAATATGTGTGGTTGTTTGACTTGAGGTTTGATTTCTGAATGTTAGCCCATCCATTTAAGTTTTTAATTTTAACCATAAATTATGGTGATTATAACCAAACTCCAGAGGATTTTCTACTCCATACAGTCCACAATGATTGTGACAAACACGTTTTTAGCAGCTAGTGTCTGTGATAGTCACTGCACTGGAACCCGCCATGTGCACGCGTGTGAGTGTGTGAGCGACTGGAGAAGTGGAATGCAAACGATTGACGCAGAAACTCGACGCTGACGGCCGAGTCCTGTCCACCTGGCTTAGGATTTAATTATGTTCCATGTTGCTTTAAAACCCATTGAGCAGCCAGGGAATGTGAAGAAGCTTGCTGCCAAAGGTAACTAGGGAAGCACTTATCTGCTGACTCCTTGCTGGAGCTCCTGAAAAGAGAAAACACGGGCATCTTGGACTGTGCGTGTTCCACTGGAAATGTACAACCTTGTGTGTCAGCGTATTTTGTTTTAGTAAGAAATGTTTACACAGCTTGTGCAATTATTTCGTAGGGAAATAAATTTTTATAACTTATCCCACTTCACTTTCTAGCCTTGCCTATTGCTCCTGTTGTTTATCTCCAGTTACCTGCTGGTCTTCTCCCAGAATCAACCCAAACAGTTTCCCTGTCTGTCAGAACCCAGAAGTGCTCCTTATAACCAAAGTTTCTGCTAAATCGTTAGAACCTACCAGGGCAAAATGGAATGACTTGAAGCAAAGAAAAGTTAATACTTTCCTACATGAGACACTTACTCTGAAGGAAAACCCAAAAGACACTTTCTTCATGCTTCAATTTGCCTGCTCTCAGAAGTGTACAATGCTCTCATGCTAAGGCTATAAAACCTCTGTATCTCTCAGGAGTCCACTGCTGATGGCTAAGTTAGACTGTATTAATTGCATAGGCCCTAGCATTTGAAGTTTTTCCCAGGAAAACACCTATTTGTGATTATCCAACCAGATCCATATATTACTAAAACAAATAATTGTTCTAATAAAATATTTTTTGATTAGTTTCCTGGATATTCCAGGTTCTTCCCAAATACTCTTAGGCATTTATGAGTAAAGCAGTTTTTTATTTAAAGCAGTTTTATGCTTAATACTTTATCCTATACTCAAGAAAACAAAGGCATTTAAAATATGAATTGCAAACACTATTTTACCAGTGTTTTAGTGGCTTGTCAAATGAAATTTTCCCCTTAGAATCAGCACTATACTACTTACAAAATTTACAGACTATACCCAAATTAATATCTACTCAACTTAAGACTGTTCTCATAAAATAAAATGTACGCATTTGTCACAGATGTTAAGCAGTAAGGTAATCCATTCCTGTGTGTTATTTCGTCCCAAGGAATGTCTCTGAGCACTCAGACTCACGAAGGATGGTGTTTCTCTCACGTGCTGTCAGTCATCACTCATCCCTTTCAAAGAATAGTTCTAGAAATGTCCACCTGGCCAATTTTGCACCCAATTTGTAGGTCCTCGCTTTACCATGAATATGTTTGTGCACATGAAAGCATTGCTCTGTTCTGCTGAAGGAGCTGACATAGCGCACGTCTGTAGAAAACTGCACAGTGGGTCTATGTCAGCAGTGTAGGGCACATCTAGAAATAAGAAAACAATTCCAAAGAAGCTGGGGGTATTTACTGACTTGGGGAATGTAATGCCAGGCTTTTCATAATCAAAGGCTCAATCTTAACGTACTCAGTTGTAAAATTCTGACTTTTTTTTTTCTGTAGTCAAGCCAGGAAGTGATGGAAATGGAATCAACAGTGTTATTCTCCCATGTCAGTCATTCAGCTTTTCCTATGCTCTTTCTCTACTGCTCTTAACTTACTGATTCCAAAAAAGGTGCTGCTAAGTGTAGGATGTCTTATAGTCACACTGTACTTCGAGACAATGCCACATTTTAACATGATCTGCTCTGCATTCCTGTTAAACAAACACTCATTGTCACAACCCTGAACTGTTTAACAAACTTGGTTTAAAGTCGTTCATGGAAACAAAGAGCTGGCATCTACACTGTTTACCAGTGGTGTTCATTGCCATCTTAGGAATGAATATGTCAGATCCCACACTTACCATGTGGAATATCTTTATCCAGCCAATGCCAATATCCTGGCGTTCTTTTGGTAATCTTCTATGTCTAATTTAAGAAAACAATAAAAAATAAAAAAACAAGGTAGGTAAAAAATTTTTACAGTGTAAACCAGAGAGGCATCCTCTTCCCACCTTATTCACACCTGCAGAATAATTCAGATTCCTACTTAGAAATCCATCTCATGTTTAAGAGGACCCATAGCTTCCCCATCTGCTCAGTGAGGTGCTGCCTCCTTGATGCTCTGGTCTTATTCCAGCCAATGTCGTACTGCTGGCGCTCGGTCTTACTAACTGCTTTACTTCACTTTGCTATAGCAACTAAAATCTAACATAGGATTTTCATTAACATGTATTTACCACTGAATTAAATATTTTTCTGTTTTCATAGAAATAATCTATATTAAAACTATGTTTAAAAGGTATGTTAATATCCTTCCATGTGTCCCTCATTGTTTTCATTTATTGCACCTTTTTCTAACATTTTTGTGTCCTTGAAGAATGTGCAGTTTGCTTTCAAATTTGAGGGAGTAAATCCACTGACAATGGCCCATGTTAATAGGAAAGCTGTTAACAGTATTCTGTGTCCTTGATGTTTTAAACACAAGCAGAGTTGTCTTTTGTTAGCTCTGCATGTACTCTGGGTTTACTAGAACGGCTAAAAGTTGACACCATGCAAATTTGCTACTAGGCTATTTCTCTCTTAGTCTCATCCCAGCTTAGCACATAAGGATGTACAGAGAGCAGGGGGAAAAAGCAATGATTATGGCATTGCTTAAAACAGAGTCTTTTAAAACCAGAGGGGTTACACTGAGTCCCAGAAACAGAAGTACCACAAGGAGATGGTGTGTCTCTTTAGTCAAAATAGCATCTACTGGACACAGGCAGAATGAAAGATGGAAAGGGTTTGCTTATATACTTGAATCTTAGGAAATTCAGTATAAATTTTCATATTCAATAAACACCTATTGACTATCCACTCTGAACAGTGACTGTAAAGAAAAAAAACTAGTTTACCTACCCTGGTACATTTCCCAAGTGTAGGAGTGAGCTCAGGTTAACCACAGTAAAATGGCATCATAATGTGCTGTGAGCCGTGGATGTAGAGCTCAGAGCTGTTCAAAGAGATGTTCTCCAGGAAGAAGCCACCAAAAGCTTTACTGATCCAAGAGCTGATGCAGTCTTCATAGATATGGTAAGTTGCTGAGAGACCTTCCTACAGGAAACCTACGAGGAAAAGAAATTATCAGCAATTGGTTTCAGTTGTCCTACACAACGAAGTCCTGTAATTTGTAAGGATGTAAATGAAAGATAACAAACCAGTCTGGTGTGTTCCATGTGAGACCTTTCAAGTGTTGCTGGGTACTGGACATCTTAACAGAGTTTATCTACGCAGCAGGTAGAATGAAGCCAGTCTGAAGACCTGATGAAGTCTTTGAAAAGCATATACTTAGGCTGCTAGTGTGGCCCAGACAGACTGGATATACTATCCCAGGTAGACTAGCCACAGTGGCAGGATGCCTGGTCACTTCTGCACACTGCCTGAGGTTCTTGTTTTTTGTTGCAGGTCAGTTAAGATTTGATTAAGAAGAGCATTTATTTTGTCTTATCTATCAGACACAGTTGCCTGGAGCTGTGTTCTATGAAGCTGCTTATGTTCTTCAGGAGAAGTCAAAGCCCAGCAGAAAGTGCCAGGCCAGGTCTTAGCTGTCAGCCACTGTTTTCTGCTCCCTACCAAGCATGTTTCTATTATTTTGCATGATTTCTGTTCCAGAAAATGATAAAATACAACCAAAACTTTTCATTGTTTTTTAGTCTACAAAGTAAAAACCTGTATTTTACCTTTTAGATTATTATCTAGCACAATTCCAAATTTCATTTAGGAGAGCAGAGGCTGATGAAATGGCTTAGCAGGTAAAAGCACTTGCTATACAAACCTGACATGAATTCAAGCGGGGGTAACTCACTCCCAAAGCTGTCCTCTGACTTTCACGCGTGTGCCATGGCGTGAGCAGAACTTCCACACACAGATCATACGCAATAAATAAGGGAATAAATCTTTAAAGTAAAAGAGCCTGACTTAGAATTAGTAAGCAGAGGGGGAGGGGCAGAACTCAGGTAAAAAGCCAACTTACCTCAGTCATGAGGCATGCAGTGCTACTAGTGCCCATGGCCTGAATGCTAATGCAGTAACTACTGCCATGTTTGGAACAGAAAACACTTTCTTTCATAACCACATGAAAAGTTCAGAGTTTTATTCTTTTGTTTTTGGACTATTTTTCACATCAGAAAAAACAATATTTATGAGTTAAAACTGACAGTATACTCCAGACCCAGAGGGAATTCCTCCTTGCCTTTTCTATCATTTAAGGCAGATTATGTTTTCCCAGCCTCCCCGACATCTGCAGGGCTACTTAAACACACTGCTCCTTCTGTTAGCACCTTCCTGTGTCCTAAGCAAACATGCCATCATTCCACTGGCCTGAAAACACTTAGGTGTAAGAAAAAGCAACACACGGAGAAAATATTCTGAATTTTCAGTTGCAAGAAACCTTCTCCTCTGTGCTTTTACATTTTAGAAACTTTGCAATAAAGAAGCCTATACAGTCCCTGTTGGCCAGCCAGATCACGTCTTCTCTCTTGGCATCTTGGAGACAATCAGGGTCCACACTCTGCAGTGGCACAACTGATGGATCAAATCGCTGCAGCTGTCTCAGTTGTTCCAGGGACAGGCCAGCTCCCACCATTCCTTCTCCTCCGATCTGTGGTTCCTGTTGGGAAGAAATAAACAAATGTCCTATAATTAGTAAGCTGCCTCTTTATAGCTTAAGTTACAAAGGCAAACTGGTTGTGCATCTGACCCCTTCCAGAAGCATACATAGAGGTAAATATTCTTGCTTTTATGGGATGCACATACTAATCTGTGGGAAGCAGAGAAGCAGTGGTCTGTGGCCACCTGATGGAGGAGTTCTTGCTTATTTAGGATCCTCTATGCTTATCAAGTACTACGGTTTTAGGAAAGGCCTGAAGGTTATGATTAAAAGCTTGTAGATTTAAAAATGCAGTCCTAACATATTCAGCTATAAGACCTAAGCAAGCAGCTTTACCTAACTCCATTTATCCAAGTATACAATAGGTAAAATACCCAGTTCTTTTTTGTTTTGTTTTTATAATTTTAGAGCTCTTGAAGCCTCAGTTTTCTAACCATGTAGTACATTTCTCTTCTGACTATGAGTAAAGAATAGTGAATTTCATTGACTTTCAATTGTTAGTCAAGTTTTTAAACTCAGGTTGATAAAAATGGTCAAGGCTGCTACTGATGGTTGTACAGCAGTGGTAGTGGGCGTAGTCCCTCTACCTGATCTTTTAGCACACTGTTCTCAACCTTCCCTGCTGCAGCCTTTTAATGCAGTTCCTCATGTTGTGGTGACCCCCCAACCAAGAAGCTATTATTTTAATGTACTCACTCATAAGTGGTTTTTAGACATAAAGCAAAGAAAAACCAGCCTACAATTCATAATCCCAGAGAACCTAGACAACAAAGAGGACCCTAAGAGAAATATACATGAGTCTAATCTACATGGGAAGTAGAAAAAGACAAGATCTCCTGAGTAAATTGGGAGCATGGGGACCATGGGAGAGGGTAGAAGGGGAGGGGAGAGAAAGGGGGGTGTGTGGAAAAAATATATATATAGCTCAATAAAAACAATTTAATTTTTTTTAATACAATCTTGTCTTATTTTACATAGTTATTCAGGTTCCCACTTCCTTCTCTCCTCCTGCTCCACCCTTCTCCCCTCACCCCTCAACCACTCCTAGAAAGGGTAAGGCTTTCCATGGGGAGTCAACAAAGTCTGACATTTCACTTCAAGGCAAGGCCAAGGCCCTCCCGCCATGTCTAGGCTGAGCAAGGTATCCCTCCACAGAGAATGTGCTCCAATATAACAGTTCAAGCACTAGGGATAAATCCTGGTCCCACTGTTAGTGGCTCCACAGACTGCCCAAGCCTAACAACTGTCCCTTACATTCAGTGGGCCTAGTTTGGTCCTGTACAGATTCTCCAGCTATTAGTCGAGTTAGTGAGCTCCCACTAGCTGTCTCTGTGAGTATCCCCATCATGAACAAACATGACCAGTTTGTTCATATTGTAGCTCTTCCCTCTCTTGGAGGGAGTCCTTCGCTGTACATCTGTTTCTGCTTCTATCAGTTGCTGGATGAAGGTTCTATGATGACAATTAAGGTAGTCATCAATCTGACTATAGGAGAAGGTCAGTTTAGGTGCCTTCTCTACTGTTGCTTAGGGTCTTAGCTGGGGTCATCCTTGTGGATTCCTGGGAGTTTCCCTAGTGCCATGTTTCTCACTAGCCCATAATGACTCACTCAATCAAGGTATCTCCTTGCTCTCCCACTTTGTCCTTCCCCCTTCTTGAGCATGCCATTCGGTCACATTCTCCTCCCCACCCTTCTACCCTCCCTTCATTCCCAGTTTTTTTCAGGAGGTTTTGTCTGTTTCCCCTTCGTTTCCCCTTCCCAGGGGGATTCATGCATGTCTCTCTTAGAGTTCTCCTTGTTACCTAGCTTCTCCGGGATTGTAGACTGTAGGCTGGTTATCCTTTGCTTTACGTCTAACACCCATTTATGAGTGAGTACATATCACATTTGTCTGTATAGGTCTGGGTGACCTCACTCAGGATGTTTTTCTTTAATTCCATCCATTTGTATGCAAATTTCAGGATGCCACTGTTTTTCCTGCTGAGTAGTAATCCACTGTGTAAATGGACCACATTTTCCTCATCCATTCTTCAGTTGAGGGGCATCTAGGTTGTTTCCAGGGTCTGACTGTTACAAATAATGCTGCTATGAACACAGCTAAGCAAATGTCCTTATGGAGTGTGGGGGCATTCTTTGGGTATATGCCCAAAAGTGGTATTGCTGGGTCTTGAGGGAGATTAATTCCCCAATTTTCTAAGAAACTGCCACATTGATTTCCAAAGTGGCTGTACAAGCTTGCACTTCCACCAGCACTGAAGGAGTGGTTCCCTTAGTCTGGATTCTCTTCAGCATAAGCTATCTTTGGTGTTTTTTATCTTAGCCATTCTGACTGGTGTCATTTGCTTGCATTTCCCTGATGGCTAAGGATGCTGAGCAATCCCTTAAGTGTCTTTCAGGCAGTTGTAATTCTTCTGTTGAGAACTCTCTGTTCAGATCTGTACCCCATTTTTTGAGTGGATTATTTGGTAATTTGATGTCTTGTAGATGGAAGCTGCTCTTTCCTAGCTGCCCAGACTCAAAATAATCACACAGAAACTGTATGATTGGCTGGGCGGTGGTGGCACACGCCTTTAATCCCAGCACTTGGGAGGCAGAGGCAGGCGGATCTCTGTGAGTTCGAGACCAGCCTGGTCTACAAGAGCTAGTTCCAGGACAGGCTCCAAAACCACAGAGAAACGCTGTCTCGAAAAAAGCAAAAAAAAAAAAAAAAAAAAAGAACTATATTATAACAACACTGCTTGGCTTATTAGTTCATGGTTCTTATTGGCTAGCTCTTATATGTTTAATTAACCCATTTCTATTAATAAGTCTATTGCCATGTGGTTGTGGCCTACTGGTAAGGCTCCATCCAGCATCTGGTGTCTGTCTCCTGCAGTGGCCTCATGGCTTCTCATTTACTCCGCCTTCACTCTCCTCCTCTATCTGCTTGGAACTCCTGCCTTGCCCTAACCTGCGCTGCAATAGGCCCAAAGCAGATTCTTTATTAACCAATGGTATTCACAACATACAGAGGGGAATCCCACATCATTGTTTAGTTTCTTGAGTTCTTTTGGAGATCAGTCCGATGTGAAGTTAGTAAAGATCTTTTCCCATTCTTGTAGGCTGCCATTTTGTCTTAATGACTGTGTCCTTTGCCTTACAGAAGTTTTTTAGTTTCAGGAGGTCCCGTTTATTAATTACTGCTCTCAGCATCTGGGCTACTGGTGTTATATTTAGGAAGGGGTGTCCTCTGCTACTCTCCACTTTCTCTTCAGTGAGGTTCAGTGCGGCTGGATTTATGCTGAGGTCTTTGATCCATTTGGACTTAAGTTTTGTGAATGGCAATAAATATGGATCTATTTGCATTCTTCTACATGTTGACATCCAGTTATACCAGCACCATTTGTTGAAGATGGTTTCTTTTTTCCATTGTATAATTTTAGCTTCTTTGTCAAAAATCAGGTGTTCATAGGTGTGTGGATTAATATCAGGGTCTTTGATTTGATTTCATTGGTCCACCTGTCTGTTTTTATGCCATACCAAGCTGTTTTCATCACTGTAGCTCTATAGGAAAGTTTGATGTCAGAGATGGAGATGCCTCTAGAAGTTCCTGTATTGTACAGGATTGTTTTGGCTATTCTGGTTTTTTGGTGTTTTTTTTTTTTTTTTCAATATAAAGTTGAGTACCGTTCTTTTAAGGTCTGTGAAGTATTATGCTGGGATTTTGATGGGGATTGCATTGGATCAGTAGATTGCTTTTGGTAGGATTGCCGGTTTTACTATTTTGACTATACCCATCTAAGAGCATGGGAGATCTTTCCATTTTCTGATATCTTCCACAATTTCTTTCTTCAAAGACTTAAAGTTCTTGTGGTACAAGTCTTTCACTCCTAAGCTAAATAAAGAATCAATATTGGGCCTAGTATATCAGACTCTTGGCAAGTGGAACTTTATCAGTGAAGGAAATGAGCAGTAAGGCCTCACATTCTCTAACAGCAAATGGAGCCAGCCCCTGAGACATTTAAAATACCTTTAACCAACTCTACGACGGAAGTTTTCTTATTTTACACACACTAGAAAAATACATATTAGAAAAGGATATATAAACCATGGCTATATCAACTAGGTTTTAAGGAATCTAAATAAATTCAGTGATTTTTGAAAACCACTAGTGCCAAATATTCATAAATACCAACAAGCCATCATTCCACAACAGATGTCTTGGACACTGGTGGAAAAGAAACTGCTGTCAGGAAAATATTGTCATCATATATGGCAGTGAGGGGAGAACCTTCCATTAATTACTCCTTTATACAGATTCTATGTAAATTCTGAAGTCTTGCTTCCATTTACATGTAATTGTCTCAATTTCTCTGCCTAGGAGCCATTTCTAGATTGTTTTATCTTTAACCTTTATCTTCTGCCTGTTAGAGTTCTATATAGGAAGCCATAAAGTCAGCTGCCCAATGTCTCTGAATGTCAGCATCCCTATATACACAGAATCAGCTTTATAAAAATCATAACAAAAACTCAGATTAGTGCCCACAAAAACAAACAACAAAGGGTTTTAAAATATCCTATATTAACATAAAAGTATAAAGGGTGACACTCCTGAGCTGCGGCTTGACCCCATGGCTTTTTTTGTTTTCTGCGACAGGGTTTCTTTGTGGTTTTTGGAGCCTGTCCTGGAACTAGCTCTTCTAGACCAGGCTGGTCTCGAACTTACAGAGTGCTGGGATTAAAGGCGTGCGCCACCACCACCTGGCTTTTTTTTTTTTGAATCCTGCAGCCCACTTTTGAAGAGGTGTGTTTGATGTGGCAGGAAGCAAAAATGTTCAATCTTTTACAAATAAAAAAAATGTAGGACTAGGAACGAAGTAAAAGTCTTATATGAGATGGAGAAATGGCTCAATGGTTAAAGACACATGCTGCTCTTGCAGAGGACCAGATTTGGTTCTTAGCATAACTATATGGTTCACAACCATCTGTAACTCCAGATTCAGGGGACTTGATACCTTTTCTGGCCTGATGGGCAACAAGAATCCACAAGGTATATTTACATACATGTGAGCAAAATACAAATATACATGAGGAAATCTATCCAAAAAGAAAAACAGGAAAGCATTTTTTGGAGATGCAGTGTTAATACCAACAAGTGGAATAAACAGCACAAAGATACCCAAGCCCATCCGGTTTAGCACTGGCAAACTGCAGAGAGAGGATGCTTTCTCCTTTGGTCATGTGAATCCCTATGGTCAGTTAGAAAACACAATCACTCCTATGAACAGAGCACTTCAGAGTCCATAACATCCTGTATATACCAGTGCACATCATACTCTGAGATGCTGGTAACACTGGAAAATGTTAGTGTTCTCACCTGGGGTTGAAGCTGAAGGCAGGGGAATGTTGTAAGGGCCCAGGCAACTTGCTCTTCGTTTTCTGCCAGAGTTACTGTACATGTGCTATAAATCAGCACTCCCCCTGGCTTCAGCAGCTGAACCGCCTAAAGAAAGCAAGGATCAGACTATGCATGCCACAAGACCCAATAAATACCTGAAAGTAAGTTAGAGAATGGCACATGGTACCTTGCAAGCACTTGGTAGTGATAAAATGCTGTCCTGTATGACACAGCCTGTTCCTGTAGTTATAGCACAATGTATACCCTCCTGATGCATGCAGCCTTACCTGGGAACTTTGATTTACACAGACTTAGCCTCTCACATACATCCTTCAGTTACCTCCCTTCCCATAATGTCTTTATTCCCAAATTTATATTTGTAGGGAGACCTCCTTTCTGAATCCATGTATATGTATTCAGTTGTCATGTCAACATTTCTGCTACCTCAGGTAATGCGTCCCCAAACAAATACTCATCATTCTCTGAAACCTGCTAGAAAAGGTTTCCCAGCCTTCCCCAAACTCCAGCCCTGAACCTCAGAGAACCAACTATGCTTGCAGTCCTTTACTCTCCCCATCCACTAGCCAGCCCCACTGGCCCTTCTTTCAATATATAATGCAGAGATGGCTCAGTGTGTAAAAGCCCTTACTGCTCCTGCAGAAGACCAAGTCCCAGCATCCGTATGATGGTTCACAACTGCTTATAACTCCAGCTACAGGGGATCTGATACCTCTTCTGATATCTGCTGGTGCCTGCATGCACATAGTACTCATACATACACTCAGGCACACATGTATACACATGGAATAAAAAAATGTGTGTGAACACACACAGTCCAGTTTTTGGTGACTACTCCCAACATCTACTACCATCAGTTCCAGCATCTTTATCTTTCAGCTGCATTGCACAACAGTTAAATCTGCCAGCCTGGTTCCCTGCCCTCGTATAAGCCAGTCTCCGCACACCAGTCTGAGCAATGCTTTTCGACTTGCTGCTTCTCAGCTTCACAAGCAAAGTCCTGAAAGCATTTTCAAGGCTCTACATAAAGGTGTTCCTGCCACACTGACGTTTCCTTTTGTCTTTCCTGCCCTTCTGGATTAGCAACCCTGTCTTCCTGCTATTCCTGTAGCAACCAAAGTCACTGCTACCTGAGGAGTCCAGACCAGGTAGACACTCTCCTCCTCCTCCTCCTCCTCCTCTTCCTCCTCCTCCTCCTCCTCCTCCTCCTCCTCAAAGCTGCTTGTTCCTTAACAATGCTCCACCAACTGCTGCTTACAAAGCCCTGTTTTGAAATGTGCTTCCTGATTTAACAGACCCCACACACCTTTCTTCCTGTAGTTTGCTCTACAGCATTAATGTCATTAATACAACAAACTGCCAGTCATAAAGGAAGTTCTTAGAGAAGGCATGGCCTGTCTGCTTTCTCAGTTACGATCTAGACATCAGTTTGCATGCTGTAGGTATTTAATAGATATCGGGACTACAGTGCTAAAGTAATTTTCTCCCAAATATAAGTTTATCTTCTCTTTTCTTTTTAGGCAGGTTCTCACATATTCTAGGCTGGCCTCAAATTCTGTCTAGTCAAAAATCTCTATCTCCAGAGTGCTAGGATCACAGGAATGTGCTGTTCCTCTCAGTTTATGTCTTACTGGGGAATCTAATCCAGAGCTCCATACATGACAGGAGTAATGAATGACTGATGCTGTCACCTGGACAGGATCTAGAATCACCAAGGAAACAAGCTTCTTGGCATGTCTGTGACAAATTGTAAAATTAGGTTAACAGAGGTGGCAAGCCCACCTTCAGCGTAGGAGCACTAACCCTTAGGCTAAGGCTCTGGATTGATTATAAGAAGACAGTGAAATGAGTACCAGCATCCACTGATCTCAGCCTCAGTATCTCAGATGCAGTGGGACCAGAAGCCTCCAGTGCCTGTTGCCATAACATCCTCACCATGATGGACTGGACCTTTGAACTGTGAGCAGAATCAACACTCCCTTGCTAAGTTGTTTCCTTGGGTATTTTGTCACAGCAACAAGAAGTGACTAACACATCAGGCCAGCACTCTTCCAACTGGGCTACATCATTAATGCTTATCTTTTCAAGCTCAGAGAAATTTTCTGAGTTCTTTGAGGAACTTACACAATGTGTTTTGATCATTTTTAGCCTTCTCCTGACTCTCCCTTGATTCACGCCTCCCATTTCCTACCCAGCTAACTCATGTTTCTTCTTTTTTTATAAACCCCTAATTTTGTTTAAACTTTTAATTAGAGTCTTTTTAAAACTAATAATTCATGCTTGCGCCTTAACTGAAGTAATGTGAACACTGTGGCTCTGTGCCGGCTACTATGGTAGACTTTCACAGGAAGCTTCTCAAAGGTTCCTTACCAACAGTGAAGCCAGGCTGTTTCCACTGAGGTATTCCTAGCAGATAGTGCTGTACTCCCCATCTCTTCAAATGGAAATCAACATACCCAAAGTCACTAACATGGAGGAGTCGTGGCTCAAATGAAGACAGTTCTGATCCTAAAGTTCACATTCTCAATGTCTAACCTTGTCTCATACACCTGCTCTCTGAATTCTTCACAGCTGGGCCTCTAGCCATGGCACAGGGCACACCTGCTCTCTGACTTCCCCCTCACAGTTGGCCCTCTACACTGAAATCATCCATCCACTCTCAGTAACCTTTCTGAACTTCCATCTTTACTATACCGGGAACAACAACAGAAGGAAAAAGCACTAAAGCAGTAACTTCCTTTACCCTCAGGCATTCTGTCTGGAGAGCATCCTTTGTGCTGCTTGGGGCTTTCATGCCAGAGGCATGTTTTCTGACGACTATTCTGAAAACTATTTAAATAATCCACAACTAGTGCTTCCTTTGTTTATAAAAGGAGGCAGCAAGAAAGAAAGAGCAGAAATGTACTCGAAGACAACCTTAGAGATTGAATAATCACAGCATGTTAATTGTTGCTGAAGTCTATGTATTATCATTGTAGGAAAGGGGAGAAATAATGAACTCATCTCTCATGGAAAGAACACTGCAGTGGGGCTAGAAGGTGCCTTTGCCCCTAAGAGCACTCACTGCTCTTGCAGGGGACTCAGGTTCAGTTCTCAGCACCCACGTGGCTACTCATCCTGCCTGTATCCAGTTCCAGAGGCCTTCTGCTTTGTTCAGACTCCTGCATGCAGGCAGTATATACACAGATAAGTAAACATACATCTGCTCAGAAGTTTTTAAAAATAGATAAGTTGAAATTAAAATAGAAGAAATCATATTTTGAAATATACTAAGTTTAACAAAACTGAGAAAAATTCTCAAATACTCTATGTGTAATGTACTAGATCAATTAAATTTGCAGTTGTTATGATCCTTCTACGTTCTGGATGTAATCATGCCTAGTTTAATATTGTGTTAGTCTGTTTTAGACTTTAGACTTCTAATCTGATAACTAAACAAAGCCAGGAAGAATGATTTAATTATATTGAATTATTTACATCAATTAGCAATTGTGTACGAACAACTCAGCCAACTGTGTTTTTGTTTTGTTGTTCTATTTCCATTTAAGGAGTAGACTGTTTACAATCAACTAAATGTCTCATTGAAAATGTTCTGAGTAACTGGTTGTACATTTTAAAGGAGGGGTCAACACAAAGGAAAACTCCCTACACTTAAAGCTGTAACTGGGCAGGACGAGGCACACAAACCATCAGAGCACTTGAGAGGCTGAGGGTCGAATATTGAAAGCTTGCGTCCAGTTTAGGATACACAGCGAGACCCCATTTTTAAAAAACTAAAGCCACACAAACACACTAGGTATTCCCAATCTCTTCCTGGGCTCTAGAAAATAAAAAAATAAAATTTGTCATGTCAACTGAATAATTCTATGACATAAGCCGTTCACTTGTGAAGGATTCCAAACTTAACCTCTGTACCCATTAAGTAACTACGCTTTCTCTCAACATACTCCCTTTGTTAACCTCTGTTGCTAGGAATTTGCCTATTCTAATTACCTTATAATTGGGCTCATACAAAATTTTCCTTTTGTGTCTGGTTTACTTCACTTAGCATAGTCTCCAAGTACTTCACTCCTTTTTAAGGCTGAATAAATATTTCAGGTAGCCATATCAAATCCTATACATCTAGTCTCTGCCCATGCCTCCTGTTTGCCTTCACCCTTTGACAAAAGTGTGTAGCAGGGCTCCGACACAAAAGCTGTGGTAGACAGAACACAGAACTGGCAATCGTCAGCTTCTTTACGGTGAAAGAGCATCACATACCACATTAAAGAGTTTTCGCTGTAGTGGCTGATATGATGTCACTTCCTTCAAAGTCCAAGTACAGGCCATATTTGGCCTCTGTCCCATTCCACTGCAGGGTGCATCAAGAAGAATTCGGTCAAAAGATTCTGGTAAGAATGGAGGTGCCCCTACAAAAGAGAATTATAAATATTATCTGCTTTCTTACATATAGGTCTAGAAAGGAATAAAATATTCTTGACATATAAACAATATGAGAAATTCACATTGTAATCCAAGATATTAAATAAAAAAATCTTTTCTCCCTTTAAGCAAGTCCTTAGCTAAGTTAAGAATTGCTTTTATTTCTTTTTCTTTTTTTTTTTTTAAAACAGTCTTTTTTTTTAAATTTATTTATTTATTATGTATACAATATTCTGTCTGTGTGTATGCCTGCTGGCCAGAAGAGGGCACCAGACCCATTACAGATGGCTGTGAGCCACCATGTGGTTGCTGGGAATTGAACTCAGGACCTTTGGAAGAACAGGCAATGCTCTTAACCACTGAGCCAACCCTCCAGCCCAAGAATTGCTTTTATTTCATATAGATTTGATTTCATAAGGACTGAAAATGCAGTTGTTATAGACGAGTTTTGATTTTATAACACAAACCCACATCAAATCAAATTAAGAACTTTAACTCCTAGTGTTAGAAGCCATAAAGCCCCAGAGCCAGTACCAATTACAGTCATTAGTCATAGAGGAAGTCGTTTCCTTGGTAATGCCTCCTGCAGACAGCACCAGAAAAATCAGGGCCTGCCTCGGGCTCTGACCAGACATACTGGTCTGGCTGCTGGTCTTTAGTCTCCTGGTTTTGTGGCCATGTGTATGGCTTCTGTTCACTATGATCCATTAACCTCCTGGATTTACCAGTCCATCAAGTTTTCCTTGTGGTGCTCATGAGTAATTTCTGATGAATTTGGTGTTACTGAAGAAAGTCGTGAAACTTGCGTTCTTTACCTGCAAACTTGCCATTGCTACTGATCACTTTTATTTAAACCCAGAATTACCTTCTGTTTTTATCTGGTTAGAAGGCTGTAAAGATACCAGTTGTTATTAGTGTCACCCACCTTCATCTAGAATCTTTTTTTTTTTCCTGTTTCATCTACTGTCCTGGAAAAAAATATTTTTCAAATAAATTTTTACTTTCTGATGCATACTGGTAATGCCCCCTCATCACCCCCCCAAAATACAAATTATACTAGTGTATGTTGTCATTATGTGTGTGTGTACCTGCTTTCCAAAATCCTCATCAAAACAGCTGTTTATTGACCAACTGTATCTTTCCTTTAAATAAGTAAATCCTTTGTATAGCTTTTCCCTACTGAAACCATGGCCTTTTTTTGCTAGTTTGTTTTTGTTTTTATTTTTCTCCCCTCCCCTCCCCCCTTCTACCCTCTTCCATGATCCCCATGCTCCCAATTTACTCAGGAAATCTTGTCTTTTTCTACTTCCCATGAAAATTAGATCCATGTATGTCTCTCTTAGGGTCCTTTTGGTTGTCTAGGTTCTCTGGGGTTGTGAATTGTAGGCTGGTTTTTCTTTGCTTTATGTTGTGCAAGAGGGATGGTTCAGCTGTTAAAGGCTAGGCTCACAACCATTGCCTTTTCTTACTGAACAGACAGTTATTATTTATAGAAGATAGGAGTCTTTCCCATAATATTCTATGATGAATTCCCATAATCTATTATCTTAGCTTTAGTTTTTTAACCTGCATACATAAATGCCAACTATTAAAATTTAGCTTTCATTCTTTCAAGTGGTCCACAGTGTGAAGTCATTTTAAATTGGGGCAAATGAAAACCATACTTGCCTGCTAGCTTCTATAGCCACTAACAGGAAGTACAGGAGGGATGGGGTGAGGAGTGGAAAGCCAATGGGAGAACAGACTTTCTCCTCATCATCAGTTTCCTTTTTCTTTCTTTCTCTCTTTCTCTCTCTCTCTCTCTGTCTTTCTTTCTTTCTCTTTCTAGTTTTTTTGAGACAGGGTTTCTCTGTGTAACAGCCCTTGTTGTCCTGAAAGAACTAGCTGTTTTAGCTCAGGCTGGCCTCTAACTCACAGAGATCCGCCTACCTCTGCCTCCCAAGTGCTGGGATTAAAACCACCCAGCTCCTCATCTGTTTTCTTGTCAAAACCTTCACAGCCCTTTTTACCTTGGCACCACCAGTCTCATCCTTTCCTGGAGTAGCCAGAACCCTCTACAGGTGATGTCCCAGGTGCAGGAAGTCCCTGTTCTGTGTGGAGGCGCTTGCCTGCAGCAGCTAAGCAATGTTCCTCCCAGCAGCTGACAATTCTAGGTCACCACAGAGTTTCCCTTCTGCTTTACAGCCTGCAAGTATCCATTTGCCTTGCTCCTCTTACTGCTTATTTTCATGCTAAGTGGTCTCTCACTGATGTAAATTTATACTAAATTAGCTATTGAAATACTTTGTACACTGTGTTTTTTATTCTGTAACCATCTGAATTCATCTGAAATACAACTCTCAACAACTGCCTAAAAGCTAAGAAATCGGCAGTTCCACAAAGAACTTCCATGCAAACTACAGGTTTGTTTTGAATATGCTCCTGAAGCTCCGTATTAGCAGGGCCCTACACTAGGACAAACCAATAACAGGTTGTAACTCAGAACTGACTCACACCCATAGACACAACTATACCTGGTAATCCTGGGGAGGGCAATGGCAATGCCTAATCTCACTGCTCCTAATAAACTGTGATGGCTGCTCTTTCTTGCCAGTTTGTCTGGTTTGAGGAATATCTGAGACATTAGTAAAGTACACTTCTGGGTAAGTTTGTCACGATATTTCCAGAGAAGATCCAATCATAAGAGCCCTAATCTAAGACACTGATCAACTTCTAACGCCGGGAGGCAGTAGAAGACAGGAGGTAGGACTAGTTCGAGGACCCTGGGGGAATCTTCTTGGAGGCAATACCTTGCCCTAGCTGTTATTCCCTTTTGCTCTGGTTCCTGGTCGCACAATGGACTTCTGTGCTCTACCATGCCCTGCCTGCCACTATGGACTAAAACCTCTGACCACAGTGAGCCAAATTACATCTTCCTTCTTTACATTGCTTCTGTCCAATATTTTGTTTCATCCACAAACATGAAGCTAAGACAGTGCACTTAATCTATGATACAGTATGTTATATACACATTAAAGACTAAGATCACAAAAAAGGTCACCAAATGCACTTGGTGCAACTGAAATTTCTCTTATTAAAACTAGAAAAGCAGCTGGGTGTAGTGAATGCCTTCAATTCCAGCACTCCGTAGGCAGAGTAACTTTGAGGCCAGCCTGGTCTACAAAGCAAGTTCCAGGACAACCAGGGATACACACACAGAGAAACGCTGTGTTGAAAAACAAAACCATTTCTCTAATAATATACCATACGAATACATAAGTCCTATTTGCCAGAAGCTTTTTCTAACTTTAAAACTCCAGAGAAAGCACCAAAAGAGACGGAAAGACCACCCATGCTCACAGAATGGTAGAATCACTCTGTGAAAATGGCTCTGTTTTACAAAGCTAAGCACAGACTCAATACCATCACCACCAAATTTCCAAAGACATTCTTCAAAGAAAAAAGCAATCCTAAAATTCATTAAGAAGCAAAAAGATCCAAATAACCAAAGCAACCCTAAACAGAAAGGCCAGCGCTAATGACACCCAGCTCCAGATTACATCACAAAGCCATAGAAACAGAGGCACACAGCACTGAGACACAGGCACAGACCACAACAACCAAAGGATTAGAGCACGAGCCTCAAACCCACACAGCCATGGGCACCTCATTTTTGGCAAAGGAGTAAAGTGTACTTGCAAAGACAGACTCTTCAACAAATGAAGCTAAAAACTACAATGAACAGAAAGACAAGAGTATCAAAGAGAAAATTCATTGAGTAAAAGAGAAATGAGGCACATCCAAGGAGGAATTATTAGAAAATATATAGTCAAAAGGAAAAAAGATGGAGAGCAGCAAATTCAAATGTCTGAGACTGTGAGCCACATCTCATCCAAACCACCAAAAGTAGTAAGTTACAATAATTTGTGTAGGTATATTCAATATAGAAATATACAAATTATGCAATAAAAACAAAAATGGAGAACTAAGAAAAAATCTTGAGCTTTTAATGTAAAATTCAGTCATTATCAGCTTCACATGGCCTGTGATGGATACATTTTACAGTTCATAAGATTCGCTACCAAACCCTACAATACATAAGCAGAGGATTAAAACACAGCACAACCACACCTAACTACACAAGAAGACAGCAGCACAGAAAGCAAATGCATCTATAAATCACTTGGGAAATAAGGAACAAACGACTCAAGCAATCTTCACCACTTGGTTATTTATTGGAATAAACTGGATTAAATACTTCAGACCAAGGACAGAGTAGTTATACATACTAAAATCAAACAAACACCAATCATTCATTGCTGTAATGGCTCTTCACTATACTTCATTGGATTCAGGGTCAACTAAGAAACAAAGCTCAGGAAGTGACAGTGAGGGGTGCCTCTGTGGAGGCGTTTCAGAGATGTTTAACTGGAGAGAGGACCCACCCTACACCAGGCAGCATCATTCTGTGGGTTGAAGTCCAGGAGAACAAGGAGGACAAAGAAGTGGAAAGCAGCATTCAGCTCTCTCTGCCTCCCACCTATGAAGCAATGTGACCAGTTCCTCATGCTCTTGCTGCAGCAGCTGGAGAAGCACCTGACACCGCATGCACCTTCCCCACCATGATGGGGAGGTCATGAACGCAGAGTACACCATGGTGGAAACTCATTAAGACAGACTACACCATGATGGGAGACTAGAAACCCAGGGTACGCCTCCACAATGTGAAGCTAAGGAACCTTTCCCTAGTTTGCTTTTGTCAGTGTTTTACCATAGCAACTAATACACACTCCAAAGGGGGAAGGATTTAGATGGGCATTAATTGCTCTTCAAAAGAAGATATGGAAAAGAAATGGACAATTTTCTGGATCAGTATCACTTACCAAAATTAAAGCAAGACCAGATAAATAAATTAAATAGACCTATAGTTGCTAAGGAAATAGAAACAGTCATTAAAAATCTCCCAGCCAAAAGAAGCCCAGGGCCAAACAGTTTTAGCTCAGAATTCGACAAGATTTCCAAAGAAGAGCAAATACCAATACTCCTCAAATTGTTCCATACAACAGAAACAGAAGGAGCATTGCCAAACTCTTTACGAGACTACCTGGAAACAATCTAGATGCCCATCAACTGAAGAATGGATAAAGAAGATGGAGTACATTTATACAATGGAGTACTACACAGCAGAAAAAAATGATGACGTCTTGAATATCACAGGCAAATGGATGGATCTAGAAAAAAACAATATTGAGTGAGGTAACCCAGGCCCAGAAAGACAAATATAGTATGTACTCCCTCATAAGTGGCTTTTAGACATAAAGCAAAGAAAAACCAGCCTACAGTCCACAACCCCAGAGAACCTAGACAGCAAAGAGGACCCTGAGAGAGACGTACATGGATCTAAACAGGAAGGAGAAAAAGACAAGATCTCCTGAGTAAAATGGGAGTGTGGAGGTCACAGGAGAGGGTAAAAGGGAAGAGGGGATGAATGGATGGGAGTGGAGAAAAATGCATATCCCAATAAAAGCAGTAAGAAAAAAAGACAAGGCCAATGTGTATATGGAGAAGATGCTCACTATAAGTAACCTTCAAGAAAATGCAATGAGAACCATAAGACATATAATCTGACCCCTATGAGGAAGTAGTTATTAAAAGAAAGGAACAGAAGGTAATCTGGTGAGAGCATGGAGAAGAAAGGGCACACGTGTACTGTTTTAAGAACATAAATAATACAACCACTAATGAAGTGGCATGGTTCTTCAAACATTACATTATAAAGCTGCTGTGTCATACAGCAGTCCTGCTTGCTAGTGGGAATACAAGAATGGAAGTAGATGACTGGGAACTGTTGTCGAGGTATCTGCACTCCCATGTTCACTTCAACAGTATTTACAAAAGCAATGCTACAGAATCAACTCAACTGTCTACCAATAAGAAATGTTATTTTAAAAATGTAGTGTATATACACAACGGAATATTATTCAGCCTTGAAAAGAAATCTGCCATGTGCAACAGCATGGAAGAATCCAAGACAGTTAAGCAAAAATAAGCCGGGCACCAAAAGACAATTGTATCTGGAAGCTAAAAAGCAGAGCACATTAAAGCAGATAGACAGTGGTTACCAGGGAATAGCTGGGAAGCACAGGGAGATACTGTGGAAAAGTTACTAAGTTTACCTAGACAGGAAGAGTCATTTTTCAAGATCTAATGCACAACAGGATTGTATACACTTAGCAATAACATATATTACATTTCAAAGCTGTTGAGAGTAAATTTTGAGTGTCTTGCCACCTAAATATTATCACATTAAGACATTAGCAGACATTACATTAAATATTACATAAACACTAATTATCTTAATTACTTTCTGGTCACTCCACATTCATTCCTGTATTAAGATCCAATAAGTACATGTAATTATGAGACAAAAACACAGAACGATAAATACAAATTAAGGTTACCTTCTGTGCCATCAGCCATATCAAGTTTAAGTGCCTTTGTCGAGTCGAAGCAAAACGCCCTGATAGAACGAAGCCCTAATAATGAAGCATTCTGCTTTAATTTCTCCACTTTATTCAATATTTTATCCAGTGCTATTACTTCTCCCTAAAAATGAAAATAAAGTATAAATCCAAAGCAGTTATAAAAATCACCAATACAAAAGACTAGTGTAAAACTGTGGTCTCCCGTTTTCCTCCAATGCCTGCTGAATTCTTTTTTTAATTTATTTTATTTTTTATATTTATAGATTCATTTTGGTATTTTTTATAATTTATTTTATTTTTTTAAAAAAACTATCTTTTTTCATTTTACATACCAATCCCAGTTCCTACTCCCTCCCCTCCTCCCACTCCTACCCTCCACTCCACATCCCCATCCACTCCTCAGAGACTTCACATGACTTTGGGGAAGGTCCAAGGCCCTTCCTAGTACATCTAGGCTGAGTAGGTATCCATCCAAAAGAGAATGGGTTCCCAAAAAGCCACTACATGCAGTAGGGATAAACTTTGGTGCCGCTGCCAGCGGTCCCCCGCAGTGTGCTTTAACCAACCGTTTAACCAACCGTACATCAAATTTACATTGGCTGAGGGGTGTGGCTCAAGGGTAGAGGGTTTCCTAGCAAGCAAAAGGTCCCGGAGTCAGCTCCCAGCACTGAAAAATTAATTCCTTAAATACCTAGGCTTTCCTTTAAACAAACACATTTCTGCCAATATATACCATATAGCCTACCTTTAATCTATAGATGTCAAAACCGGAAAAAAATATTTGCTATATTTTCAAGAAGCTTAGAAAAACTCTTTAAGGTAAACATAAAACCACCAATCTCGAGTGACTGTTCCCCTGGGGAAAAGCGTGAGCTTCCTCTATGAAACCTCTAGCTTCAAGGAATTATATACAAATGAATATCGGTAAAGCTGATCCCCGTCTTAATATTTCAAGGAATACAAAATTCTCTGAACTAGGGTAACCAAAAGAGAACATCATTAGCCCAACTTCTGTGCACCACAGCACAACGCTTTGGAAAGGCTTAAAGCTCAAACGCTGCTACAGGATTCCAGGATCAGGAGGCAACTGCACAGTGCTCAAGTATGACCAGTGAAGGAGAAGAGCTGTATGGTGGTTTGTATGAAAATCACCCCAGTGGCTCACAGGGAGTGGTATTATTTGAAAGAATCATGGCCTATGGCCTGGTTGAGCAGGTTCGCCCTTACTGGAGGAAGTGTCATTGGTATGTATGGGCTTTGTAGTTTCAGGGGCTCCAACAGGCCCAGTGGTTTACTCTCTCTTCCTGCTGACTGTAGATCCAGATGTAGAACTCTCAGCTCCTCTCTATCACCATGTGTGCCTGCATACCGCCATGCTTCTCTCCATGATAATATACTAAGTCTCTGAACTGTAAGCCAGCTCCAGTTAAATGTTTTCCTTTATGAAAGTTGCTGTGGTCACGGTGTCTCTTCATAGCCATAGAAACCTCAAGACAGTCAGTAAAACAAAGACTCCTCCAAACAGGGACAAGGAAGAGGGTCAGAGTCACAAAGGCAGAGACAGGAACACAGCCCAGCATCATGATCCCCAGGTGGCTCTGGTGAAGAGAGACGGGCAATCCTACTTGGAGGACAAAGCCTTGAGCTGGTTTTACCGAGGCAGAGGGGAATCCCAGTTGTCACTCCCTAGGACTCACTAGGGGCTACCTCAAGGAGGATGCTATTATTTAAAATGAGCTACCTGGCGTCAGAGAACAGGCAATAACCATAAGTCAGGAAATTTAAATGTCATCTGCTGTGGGTCTGGGAGCTGGCTGGGCAGAGCAGGAGGGCCAGGGGCTGACAGTCTGAAAAGTGCACAGGCTGGCATTATCCCACCGAGTGGGAATAGCAGGGGTGTCTAGTGGACTAGGTCTGAGGTCACGGGGTAGCTCAACCTCAAGAGCACCCTTCGGTGTTGTAGAGCCCCAAGAACTCCGGAGTGCAGATGATTATGATGCAGGAGGTTTTGAAAGTACAAAGACAGGTCTTCCTGTTTGCTTGGTCTAGCTGCCTTAAGAGACACATGCCATAGGTTTTCAGGGTAGAGCCCATGGCGCTGAGGCACTGGGTGCCTTTCAGTTCCTGAGAAACTGAGGCACCCCCTCAGGCAGTGAAGCATTAGGGCCACTTGTGTTTCTTTGTGTCCCTTAGAAGTCATCAAAGGCATGCAGAAGTTTGGCAAAACAATTAGTCTCAGACATTATTCTTATTTGCCCTTATAAATTAAAACCACCATTATCCTGGCAACCACCATTGCATTCTGTTTTCATATGGGGTATAAAAAGTCTGATTGCTTGGAATAAACTTGTCTCAGCCTCTAATTTTTGAGATCCTCTCTAACCTGGCCTGGTTTTCATTCCCACAGACCATGTCAGGACACCCTGATTTGGTAAATAACTGCTGGTGCTTACACTAACATCTTTTCTTTACTTCTTTAAAATAAAAAAAAAAAAGCTATGTTTTCCATTTTTACTCCTCAGCTTCTCTCCATATAATTTTGCCTTTAAGCCATCTAATTACTGGGAAATCTAATTTCGTTTCTTTCCCCTAATCTGAGACAAGCATTCAGAATACCAAAATAATCTATTCAATGAAATAAGAGCAGAAAACTTCCCAAATCCAGAGACTGAAATAGAATCCAGACAAGAAAAAACAAACATACAAAAAAGCTATTTAAAAACCCAACTAGGCTTTCTCAGAGAAGAATCTCTCCACAACTTATTACAGCCAATATAAAGAGCAAAGAAAGAATATTAAAAGATGCAAAGGATGACCTCAAGTCAGCTACAAAGACAGTTACACCAGAATAACACAGATTTCTCACCAGCAGTCCTCAAAGCCAAGAAAACAAGGGATAATATATTTCAAGTCCTCACAGTAAAAGACTACCAACCAATATTGATGGATCTAACAAAACTATTAAAATTGGAGAATAAGGACATCTCAAAATAAGCACAAACTAAAGCAGCTCAAAACCACTGAGAAGCACTGCAGAAGCTACACGAAGAAACCACTACCCAAAGAGAAGGAAAACAGTCTCAACCAGGAGAAAACAAGAAGGACTACATTTCTTCTGAGGAATGGCTAAATAAAGAAGAACTAGGAAGAAATCCATCATATAACACAGAAAGTTAGCATATCCCCTGATAGTTATAGGGGAGAAAGTAAGGCACATCAATCCAGCAAAATAGAAAACGACCAACAAAATTACAAGAATTAGTTGGGTTAGCAAATTGGCTTAGTAGGAGTAAAGGAACTTGCTGCCAATCTGACATAATGGATAGAAGAACTCAATAAGACTTTTAACCTCTGCATGCACTTTTCTCCTGCCCTGAAAAAATAAATGTAAAACAAAATTAATTAATAAATATCTCTCACAAATTATATTAAGTCCATTAACACATTAATAGAGAGGCAAAGACTAGCTGACTGGATGAAAAACCCAGATCCAACTTTAAGTATCTGTTATTCCCAAGAAACATATCTCACTAGCAAAGATACTCATACACAAAGGCTCAAATGATGAAGTACAATCAATCAAGCACACAGAAGTTGAAAGCAAGTTGGCATCACTATTCTAGTATCTGACAAAGCAGAGTTAAATCAAAATCAGAGGAGATAAAGAAGGGCCCTGCACATTAAGAAAGGGACAATTCATCAAGTCGATGTAATCATATAAATATACATATACCACCAACTTTATAAAACAAACATTAGTCGGCATAAAAGGCTGCACATGTCTTGAGATAATGCCTTGGAAGACTTCAGTGTCTTATTCTTGTCTTTAGATAAGTCATCCAAACTAAAAATCAACCGAGAAACTGCATCATAAACCAATGGACTTAACTGCACAGTACCTACAAAAGTATCCCATTTAACTGCACAGTACCTACAAAAGTATCCCATTTAACTGCACAGTACCTACAAAAGTATCCCATTTAACAGCACAGTACCTACAAAAGTATCCCATTTAACCTCACAGTACCTACAAAAGTATCCCATTTAACTGCACAGTACCTACAAAAGTATCCCATTTAACTGCACAGTACCTACAAAAGTATCCCATTTAACTGCACAGTACCTACAAAAGTATCCCACTTAACTGCACAGTACCTACAAAAGTATCCCATTTAACTGCACAGTACCTACAAAAGTATCCCATTTAACTGCATAGTACCTACAAAAGTATCCCACCTGACACAAACAGAATATATGTGCATCTCAGAAGCCCATGAATCTTCTCTAAAATCAACTATATTCTAAACCACAAATCAAGTCTTATCCAATATACAACAATCAAAATAACTTCTTGTAACCTCTTAGGATGCACTACAATAGAGCAAAAGTCAATAAAGCAACTACAGAAACTACTCACATGTATGGGAACTGAAAACACATTTGTGTGTGACCAATAGACTACTAAAAAAAAAAATCAAAAAGAATTTTTTATTATTTAGAAAAAATAAAAATGGAAAGGAAATGTATCAGAACATTTAGGGCATAGCTAAGAGAACTCTGTGAAGACGAACATTTTTAGTTGGTTTTCCTTATGATCACTTATATTTAAAAAAAAGATCAGAGTTCTCAGCTACATAACCTCACGATGCTGCTTGAGGTCTCAGGGATGTGAGAATGAGTTCAGCACAAAGCAAGAACAACAAAGGTCAGAAATTAATGAAATGGAGTCTAAAAGAAACAATACACAGACTCAACCAAAAATTGTTTGAAAAGATGAACAAGACTGATAAACTTCTACCTAAACAAAGCAACTCCAAATGAACAAGACCCAATTAATAAAACTAAAGAAAAAAAATAGGATGTTATATCAGATACCAATGAAATACAGAAAGTCATTTAATCTCAAAATTAAAAGCAAGAGAAGACGTCTTAAATATTTCAGTCTATAAGAGAACAAGTCTCTAACTATATTAGCTAACTGGGACTGTTTCAAGGTTGTCCTCACAAGTATCTGTTAACTGAACTGAATGTGGTAAATGACACAGCAGAAGAGTCTTCCGGTTGAACATCCTTTGTTTCCTAGGTTACTTCAGCAGCCATGGTAACTATCTGAGAGGAGCCTGCCATGACGACATCCTCACCTGGTCCCGCATCAAGGCTGCAATATGTGTAGTTTTGCCCCCAGGTGCTGCACACAAATCTAGAATCTTCTCTCCAGGTTGAGGATTCAGAACATGAGCTACAACAGCAGATGGCAAATTCTATAAGGAAAAAGAAGAGAGAGAAAAAATGGAGTCTTGACAATGTAGCATCTCAACTCAATGAACAAACAAAACAGAACATGTTTGCATTTACTTTGGAAGAAATGAAGGACACAGACCTGGAAGATAACGGCTCTTCCAGAGAAAGACAAGGACAAGAGGCAGGAAGACCACAAATTCCCTAAAGCTTTCCCCACTTGCCCTCTACAGTGACTTCAGTAATCATAAGAATTGGAAGGGTTAGCTTCTGCCAAATTCTATGCATACCCCATGTGATTTCAAGACATAACTAACTGCTTTAGTTGTCATGCCCTGGCTCCTTCAGAAGTTAGTTACTGAAGATCAGTCAGGAAACTGGACCACTGGATCACAGCTGCTGAGGTGGTTCAGTGGATAAAGATATTTGCTGTCAAGCCTGAAAATTTGATTTTGATCCCCAGGACCTACATTATGGAGGGAAATAGCCAACTACTACAAGTTGTCCTCTGAATTACACACACATGCTGACATGTGCGCACACATGCATGTGCACACGTGAGAGTATGTGCACACACACATTTAGTAAAAAGAACAATATCCATTTTCTTAAGTTATAATAAGCCAGTGCAGGCTTGAGAAAATAAGATGTGTATCATCCAATTTAATATCAAACTTTAAAAACAAACAACTACTGGCATGTGTAGCATGATTAATAAAAACCCAGAGACAGAAATTGGGGTTCAACCTGAAGGTCAGAGTAGCTAAACAGGCATCCACTAGCTCTGCCTCCACCTCTTCAGTCAGCCAGGCGGGCATGTAGCCCGCTGCTGCTCTGAACGTCACTTCTTCAAGCCTCTGCTCCCTTATCTATGACTGTAGAGATTTTTAAGTGGTGCATGAAGTAGTCAGTGTATTTGAAATACTGATGAAACACAGATAAATAATCAGTATACATTAAGTGCAAGCCATTATTACAATTTCTAGTCAGTTCCCCTGGTCAATGACAAATGTAATATTGTAATATTACATGTAATAAAAGTTTCCACTAGGAAAATGACAAAAGTTAAATTCTATCCTCAAATACAAAAGCTTCAGTCCAACAGTGGTCTAATTCTTTTGTTATGAAATGTCAAACAATAGGTCTGTAGCATGTATGGATATCAGGGATCACAAATTGTCTTGTGATTTATTTTTTTACAGTCAGAAATCCAGGGGGCTGGAGATGTGGCTCAGCAGTTAAGAGAGTGTACTGTTCTTGAAGAGGAGCTGAGTTTTGTTTCCAACATTTCCATTAGGCAGCTCACAATCAGCCCCAAATCCAGCTGCAGGGGCTCTAACTCCTTATTCTGGCCACTTGGTGTATATACCTACATTGCAGACATACACCTATGTAAATTGAAAAAAAAAGAATATAAAGTCCCAAATCAGGAAAGGTAGTTGAAGTTGGAATAACAGTAAGATATGTAAAAGAAGTTTGTACCACATGGACTTCACCTGTCCAAAGTCTAAACTAAATTGTAGGATGAGGCGGTATGGTCTTCTATCTTCAAAAATTAACACTTCTTCTTTCATTGTTAGCAATGTCAAAGTGTTGAGAAAACACCCACAGTGAGTCAGGGGTGTGTTCGCAAATAACCACAAGTGAAAACAAGCAAACAAAATCACCCAAAGTGATTCACAAATGAGTAGGCAGAAGGCTCTGGGTTCTAATCCTTTGCATCATCCCTGAGGAGGCTAGGTAACAACAAACAAATCACTTTCTGTTCTTCCCAGATCTGTAAAGAGCTTTTGGCTTAATACTGGGAAGAGAAGAAAGCACAGAGCTCCTGGATTTGGATCTGCCAGTTATTAGCAGGGTCACATGACCAAGAACCCCAAAGATCTAGTCTTCAGTATTTCTATTTCATAGAATAATAATAGCATTAAAATGAGTTGATGTCTGCAAATGTTCTTAGGAAGTGAAAAGGGTAAAACAGCTCATTATATCACAGCACTTAATAACAACCTGACGAAAGCCTGCCAGCAACCAACCATCTGAATATTACAACCGAACCCACAGTCACACAGCGACGTGTGCAATGCTCAGGACTAAGCTTCCGAGATGAAAAGCAGTCATTATATCACATCATTAAATCAACTCTGGACAAGAGGACAGATAAGTGTATAAAATTAATACAGGAAAAGAAAACAAAAGTGCTCATAAGACTGTATTGATATTTGACAATAATAGGTCAGAATATGAAGAGGTCACGATAATATTAATAAAAGAGAAAAATAACTTCTAATAATTCATCTGAGTGATTCAATGTCACTCAATTTTATTTTACTCACCTGTAAAAATAAGTAACTGGGTAAAACATTGTCAAAGGAAGGGCTCAGATATATTGGTTCTGTCATTCTTATGCCTATACCTCTAGAAAAATAAGAAATTAACCATTAGTCTGTATAAGTTATATAGTACGTATTCCTAGGAACACTCACTATGACACATCAAGTATAAACTGCTCTTCATCCCCCCCGCTCTTCATTTTTAAGACTTCTTTTATTTAACAAATTATACTAGTCTTATGATTTGTTTTATATTTTATAGCAGAGGTAATCCAAATAAATAAAAAACAAATAAAGAAAGTTACATAACTATTTTAGTAAACACAAGAGTTCCTTTAGAGAAGTCAATAAATTAAAAAGCAAACACGACCTAATTCTTATTGCTCCATTCTAATCTTCCTGGTAACACAAACATTTTGTGCACGACTGTGCTAGACAGTTATATGACAACAGGGGAAAATGCCAAGACTCGGGCTGATGCTGGACACTGACAAAGGCAGGAGCCCGCTCTGCTCCCGTCTTTTTACAGAAAAGCTGCCCAGTACACTCAGCATACGCAGTACTGACAGTCCTCACACGACCTTCTCTACCCTGTCCCATTTTACTAGTGGCAGTGGAGCTTCTGGGAACAGGAAGGGCTGGGACACAGAACGGCATGGTGCCCAGTGACTCAAAAAGACAAATACTGCACCTGAGAGGCGTGCTCCATAACTATCAAAGTGGCAGTGTGCTCACAAGTACGGGCCAAGAAAACTGACAAGCTTTTTGAAGAATGGCTACCTTTTACTCCCACCAGACAGGCAAACATGGTTCAGCACATCACTAGGAACACTGCATCAAATGAGAGAGCGAGGAGCGCTCTAGTAATAATCAACTAAAGTGGGCAGTCAAAGCTATCAGCTTCTTACAGAACGTTCTAGGGAGAATAAAACAAGGTTCTAGTCACTTGGAAAGCTTTTCTTTCTTAGACCTTGGGAGCCTAATCATCCATCGCTTTAGGAGAACTGATTTCATTCATATAGGAAAACTGCTCCAATGTGACACACTGTCCAGGAATGAGGGCTCTGGCCGCATTCTAAATGGCTCAACTCACAGTGCTTAGCATCTGTGTGCCCGTTGCCAACTTTGGAGTAATGACATTCTACAGCACTCCTAAATCAAGCTCGAGAAACCATGCTAAGCGGGGCCTCATTTGTTCAGGGCTTTAATCTACTTAGGCAGCCAACATTCAGATATGATTTAGAACTAATTATATTTCACTGTGGCTTGAACAAATTGAAACATTTAGTTTTGACCATAAATATTCAGAGTGCTACAATTCAAGTCTAATTTACTTTGTTTAAAATAATTTTTTGTATTTGATTTTTACATTAAAATTACACTATTCTTTGATAAAATGAGAATGTTTGAAAAAGATAAGTCATTTAATTCTCCATTAAGAAAAGTGTTGTTCTTCAAAGTTTAAACAATTAAAATCTAAAAGGACAAAGGAAATTCCTAAACAATTAGTGTTATCAGTCGCTCACCTGGGCTTTTCGTTTAGGTTTGCACTGCTGAGGACTGAACTAGGGCTGCAGGCAGAGTGGCAATGCACCCTCTCACTGAGCTTCGTCCACATTCTACTGCTTCGGTTTCGTTTTTAATCTACTTACCCTTTTTTGACAAAAAAAAAAAAAAAAAGCTCTTTCTAAAAATCCTGGAAATATGGACTCATTTTTTCCAGTTGAAGTAATTTAAAGATTTATGTAGTGTAACGAAATACACCTTTTCAGTCTTTTGATCTTTATGAACCACAGAAAGGATGCTGTTTCCCCCACAGGGCTCGGTGACATACTTCAGATCGCGTATCCCATTGAAGATATCTTTACGGCTTAGTTCCGAAATCCCATTTCCAAGAAATACTTTAGTTCCATCAAATTCTTTGGCTCCTTTCTTACATTTCCCTTTAATATCAGAATATACGGAAATAACATCTCCAGCTTTCATAACTAGGTTAAAGGAAAAAATCAGACTGTTAATCTATGCTTTGGCAGACAAGTGAAAATCTCTCAAGCTAAAATGGTTATCTGGACATCAATTATGAACAAAAACAATCTGAACTGCCTCATCTCTGCAGAATCCTCAACAGCAACTCAACTCTTAGTTTTTACATATCCCCTAACATCTAAATGAAAAGGTGGTTTTCACTGAAAACACAGTGAAATACATCCTACCTACATCTTCAAGTAAGCAGGACGGGTCATCTATGTGACTTATTTCCCCAAAAGCTAATACTAAGTAGAGTTATTCATAAGCCTTAGTATCAGAACTCGTATTTCTAAGTGGCCTACAAAATAATTCCACAAACATTTACACTAAAAAAGAAACCAGGGCCGTGCTAGCAATCAGGTCATCAAGCAATCATTTTGCAGATCATCATACACAGGATGGGTGAGGTTCAGGAACTAAACACATCTGTAATAAATCTAAACCAGTGCTTCCTGATCCAAGCCCAGTGAGGCCCACTGAAGCAGTGTAGTACCTGCAGTTCAGAGTGAACCCATGAAGAATGCCAAGCTCATCCCACTGTCTAGGATTCTGGATGTCACCTTCACAAATCTCCTGAGACCAGCTAGAGGTTTTAAGGCAGTGAAGTGAGGAATACAAAATGGAACTTCACTACCTTTTTAAAAACAATGTCTGTGTGCACACACACACATCCATGCTTGTGCTATGTGTACAAGGGTACCTGCAGATGCTAGAGTTACAGGCAGTGGTGAGCAACCTGACATAGTGGAAAGGGGACTCTGGTCCTTTGTAAGAGCAACGAGCCCTGTTAATGATGACTATTCAGTCTCCTTCACTACCATCTGACATCCTGTATTTCTGCTCCCTGGAGATATCACCACAACGGTTCTTATGTGGGAAGCCAAACAATGACAGAAAGCTTCATATGGGGGCCTAATTGTCTTAAGTTTTGCTTCCTACTGCTGTGTCAAAAGCCACTGAAGGTCAATGTGGCTCATGGTTCCAGGTTCCAGTCCATCACTGTGGGGAAATCAAGGCAGCAAGAACTTGAAACTGTTGTGGTAACATCACATCCAGTCAAGAGCAGAGAGCACCTAATAAATGCACACGTGCTTGCATTCAGCTTGCTTTCTCAGCCCTAGACAATCCAGGATCCTGTTTCCTAGGGAATTCTGCCAATATCGGGCAAACTTTCCCACCCCAATGAACATTATCACGGTAATCCACCTCAGATATGCCCACAATCCAGATCTAGACAATCCCTCAGTGAGTCCCTTCCCAAGCGACTCTTCACTGTGTCAAATAAACAACTCAACCTCACCACCACACTTAGTTTTATATTTTCCTTCACCAAAAATGTTGGGAAATACATAACAAATGTTAATTTAATATATGTAAGCTTCTAACTGAGCTCACTCATGAATTAGAGGGCGCCTTAAATCTTATACCTACATTTTGAAGCTGACATGATTCCTGGGACGTAGACATGGGCCCCTCTCAATACTGCATTGCCACATTGTGCTCCAACAATCACTTCACACTGCTGCTGCTCTATATTCTTTCTAGGAATATTTAAAAACAAAGACAAAAATAATGAATAATGTTCTTCTAGGTCCATTAGCTTTTTAAAGATCTCATTAGAGATAGTAGTGATGAGTATGATCAATACACACAGTATAAATATCTAAAACTTTAAAGAAATAAATTATTATTTAAAAAGACTTCATATACATAGCCTATTAAGTCTTGATTTTCCTGAATACATCACAAAGAAAATACTGAAAGAGAAAGATTCATACAAAGCAGCGGTTTAAAAAGGAGGAAAGAAAAGGAAAAAAGAATGGGCACTTGAAGACAAAAAAAAAAAAAAAAAAAAAGGACAGGAGAGATGATCTGGCAGGTAAGGTAGCTGCTGCAGAGGCTGGTCCTAAAGTCAGTACCCCTGGGTCCATGTGGTATGGGACATCTGATTTCTGCAAGTTGTCCTTCAACACCCACATACACATATACAGAGAATTAAAAAAAAAGAAAGAAAGAAAGAAAGAAAGAAAGAAAGAAAGAAAGAAAGAAAGAAAGAAAGGAAAAATAAGATAAAGAAAAAGAGGGCCCTCTGGTGGGAAGAAGGAAGCAGCTGGAGAAGTTGTTTGGTCATTCAATAAGCAATATTGCTTTCATAATAGCATTAGGAGTTAAATAGATTTTTCTACTTTCCTTTCCCAGTATTCAGGAGGCAGAGGCAGAAGTAGATGGATTTCTGTGAGTTTGACGTCTACAGAGGGGTTCCAGGGCAGTCAGGGCTACACAGAGAAACCCTGTCTCGAAAAACCAGGGGAAAAAGAATTCTAAAGTGGTATACTGTTGCATGGCAAATTATGAATATTTAAAGCTAAACAGAAGAGAAAAATAAATCACATCTTTCCTTCCTTTGCTGCTCAGCCTTAAGTTCTCCACTTTCTCACATTCAGATCATTTTTTTTTTCCTCACACTACTAAATTCCTGGCATTGTTCCTAAGGGAAGCCCTTCGGAGACCAAGAAGGTGCTGGCCTGACCAGGGAGCTCAGCAGTTCTGAGTGCCACATTCCAGTGAACTTCTCTGGCCAGCAGGACCTCTCACATCTGTCACCGCTCTCGGGAACACTCTTTCCCTCCTTTCCCGAGTTATCTCACAGCACCTGCCAACATCACAGCTTCCTGGCCCCATGCATCCACACCCTGAGCCTGCTTCTTAAAGAGGCCCATTCCTCGACCTTCACAACATGCCACCAGGTATCACTCACTTCATGTGTTGACCACTGGCAATCTTAAACCACAGTTAGTCACAGTGCTATGATACGTGTAGGCCCAACAAATCAGGAAGCTGATCAGGAAGGTAACTTGGACCTTGTTAAAAGAGCAGCTGAACAGCACAATGAAACCAGTCACCAAAAGCCAAAGAACAAAACAACGTCAAAATATCCTTAGCATTTCATTCTTCAAGATTTAGAACTGGTATTTCTACTGACATCGAATAGCTACACCCAGAAGAACCACAGCTGCTCCAAACTCAACAAATACCAAGCAATATTTATTGCCTATATACACCTTAAATTCTTAGTATGAAATCAGGACGTTCCATGCCGTCTTGAATGAAATACACCTAGATAACCACACCAGAAGGCTCAGAGCTACGGTCTACCGATGTCTGCAAAAGTTCACGAGTTATAAACTGTAATTCTCCATGTGTAGGATCTCTGCCTTCATGGATGCATGGAGGCTGTTCTAGGGTCTGCAGAAATGGGCTCCCTCTCACTTAGGTTCATACCCTCCATCACGTGAAGCTACAGAAGGAAATCCAGGTGTCAGCACCTCAATCTTAGAATTGGCAGCTTCTAGAACTCTGGGAAGCAAACTGGAATTCTTTATTACTTGGTCTCTAGTATTTGCTACTACAGCAATAACACAGATTTAAACATTCTGCACAATCCTAATCCCTTTGCAAGGTGAGAATCTTTTTTTTTTTTTTTTTTTTTTCGAGACAGGGCTTCTCTGTAGCTTTGGTGCCTGTCCTGGAACTAGCTCTTGTAGACCAGGCTGGCCTCGAACTCCCAGAGATCCTCCTGCCTCTGCCTCCCAAGTGCTGGGATTAAAGGCGTGCGCCACCACCGCCTGGCCTAAGGTGAGAGTCTTGGTGTGTCTATCTGATAGGTCTCCTAAGACCATCACTCAAACAATTTCCCATCTTCTGCCTTTGTTTGCTTCATCTATTCTTTACACCATTACAACATGGGTGTTGGTTTCTGTCTTGGTTAGGGTTTCTATTGCTGTAAACAAACACCATGATCATGATACACCTCCACAGTGATATACTTCCTTCAACAAGACCACACCTACTCCAACAAGGCCACACCTCCTAATAGTGCCACTCCCTATGAGCCCATAGGGGCGATTACATTCAAAATTCCAGTGGAGAAAGGGGTACCCTCATCCATTCCTGGTGGGACTGCAAACTTGTGCAACCACTTTGGAAATCAGTGTGGCGGTTTCTCAGAAAAATTGGGATCAACCTACCCCTGGACCCAGCAATACCACTCTTGGGAATATACCCAAGAGATGCCCTATCATATGACAAAAGCATTTGTTCAACTATGTTCATAGCAGCATTATTTATAATAGCCAGAACCTGAAAGCAACCTAGATGTCCTTCAATGGAAGAATGGATGAAGAAAGTGTGGAATATATACACATTAGAGTACTACTCTGCGGTAAAAAACAATGACTTCTCGAATTTTGCATGCAAATGGATGGAAATAGGAAATACTATCCTGAGTGAGGTAACCCAGACCCAAAAAGAAGATCATGGGATGTACTCACTCATAATTGGTTTCTAGCCATGGATAGGGGCCACTGAGTCTATAATTGTGATCCTAAAGAAGCTAAACAAGAGGGTAAACCCAAGGAAAAACATATAGTTATCCTCCTGGCTATGGGAAATAGACAAGATTGATGGGCAAAAAATTGGAATCTTGGGGTTGGGGTGGGATGGGGGTGAGGGGAGATGGGGAGAGAAAAGTGTGAAGGAGAGGATGGGGGGAACTTGGGAAAACGGGATGATTGGGGATAAAGGAAGGTTGGATAGGGGAGCAGGGAAACTCATATCTTAGTTAAGGGAGCCACCTAAGGGTTGGCAAGAGACTTGAACTTGGAGTGGCTACCAGGTGCCCAGGGCAATGTCCCCAGTTAGTTCCTTGGGCACCTGAGGATAGGGAACCTGAAATGAACCTATTCTATAGCCATACTGATGAATATCTTGCATATCACCATAGAACCTTCATCTAGGGATGGATGGAGATAGAGACAGAGACCCACACTGGAGCACCGGACTGAGCTCCCAAGGTCCTAATGAGGAGCAGAAGGAGGGAGAACATGAGCAAGGAAGTCAGGACCATGAGGGGTGCACCCACCCACTGAGACAGTGGGGCCGATCTATTGGGAGCTCACCAAGGCCAGCTGGACTGTGACTGAAAAAGCATGGGATAAAACCAGACTCTCTGAACATGGCGGACAATGAGAGCTGACGAGAGACCAAGGACAATGGCATGGGGTTTTGATCCTACTTCACGTCTGGCTTTGTGGGAGCCTAGACAGTTTGGATGTTCACCTTCCTAGACCTGGATGGAAGGGAGAGGACCTTGGACTTTCCACAGGGCAGGGAACCCTGACTGCTCTTGGGACTGGAGAGGGAGGAGAAGAGGAGTGGGGGGAGGGGGAGAGGGGCGGGAGGAGGGGGAGGGAAATGGGAGGCGGGGAGGAGGCGGAAATTTTTTTTTCTTTTTCAATAAATAAATAAATAAAAACAAAATTCCACAGTTTCATTTTGAAATGTCAAGACACAGATTTTTGTGAGGTTTTCAGTTTTCTGTTTATTTTGTTTTGCTTTGTTTATTTTTTCATTTGGTGCTTCAGGCTTGTACTTCCTAAAGCTGATTTTTACAATTGCAGAGAGTTCCTAGTCCTCACATTTTCTTACTACTGTCTTTCATCAATTATTTCTATTCTTTGCATCTGGAACCCAGGCTGCCTTTTCTTTCTGTTCTCAATTTGCTTTCATATTTCTCAGTTCTTTGTCTCTGCTGATTATAGTTAATTTCCTCAGAGTCATCACCTAGTTCAGTAATTTTTTTTCCTCTTGGTTTCTCAAGACAGATAAATTTGAAGGCAGGGTCTAAATTTAACTTATGAAACAAGTGCTTAATTTCACTGAAACTTGATTTCTATATCAACTTGTTTTTCTTCTTAGGTCTTTTATGCTTGGTCATTTTAAGAAAGCCATTATGTGTCTACCAGATAGCTCTAATTTGTTTAGGGGGAATTCCCCTGCATACACTGTTTTCTCAGGGTGAAGTGAAGTGACATGGATTCAAAACATGCAAAGACAGAACAGTTGGGTTGATTTCCACAGTACCTCTCAAGAACTGACCTAAAATCAAATGTGGCAATTTCCCAGACTGAAGGTTCCAAGTAGTAAGTTATGTGAAGAAATAAGAATGCAAACTCGAACGCTCCGGAAGACCTGTAACCATTATGCATTCTCGGAAGGGTTTTTCCTCAAATCTGGATCTTACAATGAGAGACTCTCTTCCTAATTACGACCTTAGGCTGACTGCTGAACAGTCTTTATTGCTAGCATTAACCCACTGCTAAAACCAAAGACCACACATTTGGAAAACCAGCCATCAGACTCCTTTCTCAGAGCCCAGACCCCTACCATTAGCTCCCATTCTTCTAGCTAGCTCTTCCTGTTTATCCTTACTAACTCCACACTCTCACTCATGTTCTTCACTGGCTTTGCATTTTATAACGCACTTTGATTGCACTCTCTCTCTCTCCCAGCATTCCCAAGAGCGTACAGCAGAACTGTTCCCAAATTATCAAGTTACTATATCACTGGCACTAAAAGACTGTAATAACATCCTAGATGGTCTATAAGTTCGCCGTCTTGTAAAAAGAATTTCTTGCGATTTTAGTTGTACCCTGACCTAAAATATGCAGTGAATGCTAAATATATGGACACACATTCATATTTATAATAAGCTTCATAAACTCCTTTACTATGAGAATAACAGTGTGATTAAACGTCCCATTTACTTTTCCAACAATTTTTTAAATTGCATTGACATTTTGCCACGGATGTTCAGTCCCCTGGAACAGGCGTTACAGACAGTTGTGAGCTGCCACGTGGGCGCTGGGAATTGAACCCAGGTCTTCTAGAAGAGCAGCCAGTGCTCTTAACCCCTGAGCCATCTCTCCAACCCACCCATTTAATATTTGCTTATAATAAAAACACCGAACTTATTTCATGATGCGCTATTTCACGAGTAACTTCTGCTAGTGCTGTTTCTAGGCTGCAGCTTTAGTCCCTACCCTCATTCTGTCTTTGGTTGCTGTACTCTCAGCAGAAACAAAACAATATTCTGCAGTTCACAGCCTGCCTCTTTCAAGTTCTTTGATTTCACTTGCCCTTCGGAAAATCAATTTAGTAGTCAAATGCGGTCACTTCCATCAAGGCTCACCACATATTTTCATGCCTTTGCACCCCTGCTTTTATTCTCTCCTTATCGAGCAAAGCCTTGCCCTTCCTATCTCTGCCATTACTAATTACTAATCATCTTTAAGTAGCTGAAATAGAGCAGTTGCCAATCCCTATGATCTCAGACCTCCCTACGCTATCTCTAATGGCACTTCCCCTCTACTTCTAAGTAGAAAGCCTACAGATGACTTGCTCCAACACCCCCGACTGAAGACTCAACAGTTGATGCTCAACAGTGTAACACCCATATGCCCTGCATACAGTCAAACCTATACTCATAAGTGTAACACCCACATGCCCTGCATACAGCCCAGCCCAGAGCCTCTCGGGAAATGAGATCTTTCTCAAGTGTTAACATGAAAGTTAAGGAGAGAGCAGCATGAAGGCTCCGTGGATAAAAGTACTCAGTCCCCAGAACCCACTCCTGCAAGCTCTCCTGTGACTTCCACACTCGAGCCTGCACAACTCGAGCCCGCACACATACACTAAAAAAATTAAAGAAAGGAGAGATATGCAGAAAGAATTTTTACAATGTGGAACCTGTGCCAACACTGTACCTAAAGAGTAATCTTAATAGCTGAAAGGCAGAGTAAAAGAGGGAAATAAGGGGAACTACTCCAAATATGTCTCTGTATCTTCAAATAGATCTTTAAAAAACTCAAAAAAGGTAGAAAGGACAAAGGCTGGGGTTCAGCAGTTGCACCTGCCTAACGTGTGAGGCCTGGGTTTGACATTCAGAACAGGAAAAAAACTGTGTGTGTAATCTTAGTGTAACAATACACTTAAATCTGTATAAAATGTGAATTTTCAAGTATTCAATTAAAAAATGATTGAATGTTAAAAAAATAAAAAACTCAGAAAAAAAAGAAAGAACAATGAAGATACAAAATAATAAGAAACATAAGTTGCTTTAGTTTAGGAAGCAAATGGTAGCAAAATTTATGAAATAAAATTTAAAGAAGCAGGTAAGAATTGCTAACTTTTAATGAAACATACAATGCACACGCACTGTTCTACCCAGTCACTGAAGCCTGCCACAGTCCTGCAGCTAGCAAAGGCCATGTAGTTCCCGATGGAGAAACAAGAAAACAAAGCAGGAAGAGAGACAACTTACATAATGTAAGACTGGCAACACGCCACTTTTAAAACAGAGTTCATGCCCAAAGCAAGCAGAAGCCTCTGAACAGTAGTTCATGCCAGGAGAATGAACTCTGCAGACTGCTCACACAACTCAAATAGTCACTGCATCACTTTTTGTCCACAATGATAAAATTGGCTTAGTATTCATACAGTAAAACAGCCTAATTAAATTTTACTTATTAACAGAAACACAGTAAAACTTAGCATAAAGAGACTGAGGCAAGAGAACTAAGAGTTGGAAGCCAGGTTGGGTTGTACAGTCTATCTATCTGTGTATCTCATATTGTATGTGAAGGGAGAAAAGAAAACAACACAGAAAATTAAATTAAAGTAAGATTATTATTACACAATGAGACAGTCAAAATCTGAAGCTAATCAACTGCAACTCTGCATCCACATAGGAAATGTAAAGCAAAACCTGTGATCACCACCTACTGTAGTCACCGCTTCAGAATAAGAAGCAGGCCGGGCGGTGATGGCGCACGCCTTTAATCCCAGCACTCGGGAGGCAGAGGCAGGCGGATCTCTGTGAGTTCGAGGCCAGCCTGGTCTACAAGAACTAGTTCCAGGACAGGAACCAAAAACTACGGAGAAACCTTGTCTCGAAAAATCAAAAAAAAAAAAAAAAAGAATCAGATCGACATGGGTTGTCTAGTAGAGCAGAAGAATACAAGAAAGTGCTCCAGGCTGATCAAAGTGCTGTACACTGTGGAGTGTGTCTTGGCTATGCAGCTAGATATCTATAGCAACATTGCAAATTATACACAGACCATGCCTCTATCTTGAGTACATAAACAGCACCTCTCTTCAACTGTGTAGTCTGTAAAATCAAATTTTAACTGCAAAACTGATACATACTTATAATAAAAAAGCTATAAATAAAAATCTCCTTTTCTTTGAATCTAACCTCATTAGCAAGAACCACTGTTCACAGGTAGATGTGGTATAGCTAGACATTTTCTATATATAAATACACAAAAATGTATAGCTTTCTGTTTAATTGCAAAATATAATTATTCTAAGTGTGGCAACTAGCTTTTGGTACTTAACAGATCATAAACATCTCATATTGCTTCATAAAACTCTATCATCTTAACGGCTGCATGATATTTCATAGACTGGATCAAGCAAAGCATAATTTATAAATCATTGTTTTGTTGCCATCTAAGTATTTCAAAGCTTTAGCAAGAAGAGCATTTTTATATTTACCATAACACAAGTTTAACTATTTTATAGCATAATTAAGGACTTTAATGTGCTATGTGGGAAAAACATCCTCACTATAATATGCAAGCCTCTTCTTCAAATTTCAAAAATACATACTCCAAATATGTTAATGAGAACCACATTACCAGTAAGTTGACATAATTGTTAAATATAAAATTTTATAAATCCAACTATGAAATATAATACTTATTATGTAATTATTTATTTTGTAACTCAAAAATCATTTTAATGCTGGAATCTCATAAGAAGTATAAGTAACAAAACGGTTGTGGCACACACCTTTAATCCCAGCACTCAGGAGGCAGAGGTAGGTGGATCTCTGTGAGTTCAAGGCTAGCTGGGTCTACAACCTGAGACAGCCAGGATTACACACAGAGAAACCCTGTCTCAAACCACCACCCCTCCCCACCAAAAAAAAAAAAAAAAAAAAGAACTATAAGTAAACAGGGCTGGGAAGATGGCTCAGCAGTAAAGAGTACCAGCACCCACAGGGCAGCTTCCACCTGTCTGTAACTCCAGCTCTAGCGGATCTGATGCCCTCCTCTGGCCTTTGCAGGCACTAGGCGTGTGCATGACATCACAGACACAAGCCGACAAAAACTTGTACACATAAGATAAAAATAAATCCTTTTTAAAAGGAAATATAAGTAAACAAATGAAACTTCTAAAAAGTTAGAATAACAGCCATCACTGCACTGAACAGACATAAGAAGCATTATTCTCAAGGTCCTTGGCCCAGTCCTCATTTTCCAGCAGAGTGCATGGTAGAGCGTGAAGCATGCAATTACAAACTGGTGACTTCCGTTTCTAGGGAGTTTGCGGAATGTAGATAATACTGTCAACAAGCAAAAGGGAAAAGGAAACAGTCACCAACCTCGGTCCAGTCACAGGGATGAGTAAGACGTCTGGAAGGGCTGGATGCTGAAGAACAGGAATGCTGAATCCCTTGAATTGCTGTTAAAAACAAGCACACACAATGATAGAGCACCCAGATCTCACAGGCTTCCCCGTGTCACCAAGAACACAGAGACAAAAACCCCAGTGCAATTGGTAAATTGCAAAGTTTCGCTGTGTCACCAAGTTCCACCACGGGAAACCTGATTCAGGTCTATTCCACCCTACTTCATGGAATGCTTAATTCCTGACTTCAGAGGGAAATCGTGCTGGGGGCCAAACATACATGCTGAACCGCTGAGCTGTACCCTGAGCTTGTTTCTAATTTTTAATTTTGAGTTAGGATCTCCCTAGATTGTCCACACTTGCCTCAAGCTTTCACTCCTCCTGTCTGAGATTTTGTAGGAGTTGAAGTTACAGGCACAGGCCACCACACCCAGTTTTGACTTCTTTACAGGAATCAAGTTTGCTTACTGTTCAATTTTAAAAACACAAACCATGTTTAAGTGATTTACTCAAAAAAAAAAACATATATTCTATTCATAATCACATGCAGGTACCATGTTTTAAGCTATGTACAGTGGTGCACATCTGTAATTCTAGCACTGGGGAGGAGGAGAAAGATCATGAATATAGGAAAATCTGAACTACCCACTAAGTTACAGGTAAGCTTGGATACATAATCAAATCCAAGCTCATATACACACAGAGAGAGTCATTCTAAAAGTTTCAGAATAGGACATTAGAGATTAAAATTACTAAATATGACATAAACCATGAACATTGAAGGCCATGTCATTTTTGATATCAAAATGTACGTTTTAGACGTTCAGGATTTTGAAAATCTATTATACTTAGCTGGATAGTCTGGAAACACATTCAAAGGCTGAAGCTGTAAGTTACTGGCACAACTTACATGACTCACTGTGGGCATCTCTTTGCAATTTAATGGATACACTAGAAGTTTGAGATCAACTTTGGTGCCAGTATTTATGCCATGTAAACTTATCAAACACCATTAGTCAGGGTAGTTTTTCTCTGAAGATGTGTTGGTGAATATGAGCCACTATATTGCTACTGCAGGCTGAATGAGAGAGGGCAGCCTCGGAGCAGCGTGGTAAAAAGCAGACACCGGATCAGAGAACAGGAACTACATGTGTTCTATGGGGGAAAAAAATCACAAGTATTTGATAAAAGTTTATGCATGAGGCTTGGATTTACATATCTATTAACTTTCCCACACTACCTGAAATGGCATCATCATGCTGCAGAATCTATACTGTCCTCCAAAACAGCAACGCCTGACAGATGCTCCAGAGAGATGACGAGGTTAAAAGGAAAGAAGAGGTTGGTGGATAACGCAGTTGAGAAAGTGTTTACCATGCAAGCATGAGGACCTCACTTTGGTCCCTAGAACCTATGCTGGAGTCGAATAAAAAACCAAGTGTGACGGCACACATTTGTAATTCCAGGTCTGGGAAGTGGTGAGCTCTGGGAAAGTGGGTGGCACCTGGGAAACAATGCTCTAAGGCTGACCTCTAACCGTCACAGACACGCACTTGTGCACTTAGCCCCCACCCAAAAAAACATGCATACATGGACACACAAGCTCACACACAAAGTAGATAACTGACTGAATGTCAATGGCGTCTGTCACGGCCGCCTTGTCCAGCAAGGAAGACGCAACACTGGAGCTCTTCTCACTGCAGTTTTATTCATGACCTTTTTACAATGCGTTCTTTCACTCTCTCTCCCTCTCTCTTTTCCTCTCTCTCTTCCTCTCTCACTCTCTCCCTCTCTTTTCCTCTCTCTCTTTCTCCCTCACACTCTCTCTCTCTCCTCTCTCTTCCAGGGCAAACCTCTCCCAGCCCTTAAGTAGGCATGGGCTACCAATCCCGGATTGCCAGGTGGGCACTGCTCATAGGCCCACGCATATGCAAACAGCTGACAATCATTGCGTGATAATTGATAATAGCATAAGTCAGGCCTAGTTGATATTAGGAGTTGATTATCACAGAGAGCACGGGCTTTCGGGATCGTGGAGGGCGGGAGCCAGCACCATCAGGTGCGACTCCACGCAGCTCGCTACACATAGCCATCAGGTGTGACTCCACACGGCTCTCTACGGGCGTCTAGCACACTAATATCACAATCACTGTGTCCACTTGACACTCATAACAGCCTGTGATATACAGCTGGATCTGTAATCATGTTTGTCTCTTGTTTTTAATTTATATAAAAATTAGAACTGGATCTGCTTACACCTGTCAGTTGTTTGTCATCAAATATCTTATAACTCAATATGCAATTCATAAGTAAATCCCTCCATGGTCAATTTCCCCCCAATCTTATGTTTCTTTGGAGACAAATTACAGAGTACAATGCCATAAGACAAAATACAAAACTCTTGAAAACAAAGAGGGACCAATATAAGCAATACAATCCCAATATAAGCACCATAATAAATACTGCTTTTCTGCTTAGTCATAAAATGCCACTTTACAATACTGTTTTCATTCAGAACATGAGCAATACTGATAAAAACCTATTGGTTAAAAATTTTAAAACCATAATCTTCATATTCTCCTAATTTGGTGATTTTATAACAAGACACATATGTTTAATTCAATTAACTGCAATTAAAAGTAAAATCCTGAGGTGATGAACTGCAAGTGTGACTGCACGATGCAGCGTCTGTGAAGTCACCACGTGGGCTGGGACTTTGCAGACGCAGTTTGCTGATAGAGTCACCCACTTTCACTTTCCTACAAGGACTGTTCACCCATGCTCTAAGCATATGCCCAAACACCTCATTGGTTCATCCAAAAATTATTTTAAAAACACAAATACTTTGACAATTATTTAGCAGGTATCCTCATATGTCTAAACTTATAGCACAAACCCTCATAATCATTATATGCTGCTCATTATGTGATTAGGTTTAAAGATCAGAATGAAGCTCTTCATGTATTTTAATGATAAATCCCACCATAGGGCTTAGAGAATTATCCTAAGTACTAATAAAATTAGTATCAGAAGTTCTAGGCCTGTTCTAACCTTACCTCTTACATTAAAACAATTTATTATTCATAACTTAATTTTCTTATTTATAAAATTTGAATATCCTCAAACATTTAAATATCTTTATTCAGTAGGGTTCTTTTTGAGTATGTCTATTATTAAGTATAATTATAGCATATATTTGACATGTACCATTGAAATGCTGTCAATATATCATAGATGTATATGATTTAATTGACACTAATGGCATGTAAAAGGTAATATTTCTATGTTGAAAATATATTCTTTATCCCATTAATTCTTCCACTATGTATGCTTAAAAATTTTCAGGGTAACAAACTCTAGATATTCTGAAGTTTAAAAAAAAAATGGGAGTATCACATTGTTCAAGGGCTGTTGATGGAGCAGACTGTGGCAGAGCACAACCCATCACACGTGCACAGACCTTCTGAAGCTCTTCCAGCAGCAGACCTCTGACATACTCTACTGATGCCAAATGTGTATTCACCCTAACAGTTGTGAATGACGGCGGGTGTGACAAGTGAATCAGCAGAGTTTCAAATTTCCGTTCTGCTTCTTCTTTGCTTGAAGCAGACACAACCTGAAATGGAAAGAACCATGATTTCAATTTCAACTCATACCTTTTGGGCACAAACCTGCTGAAAATGATGCTAAATGCCCCTTCCTCTCTTAACACACACTCTCTAGGGCCCCTTGAGCTAAACATGAAATATTGTCTGTTCCCATATAGTATAGCCTCTTAGCACAATCTGGAAATAAAACATAGAAATCAGTTTTAAAATCTCAGCTCCAATAATGCTCAAAAATAAAAACAATATAAGATTTAGTTTTGCTAGAAACCAACAATTTAGAAAAAAAATCAAAATTCCCCATGGGTGGCAGGGTAGGGCGATCAGAACATGTAAGAACCATTCATTAGAAGGCAATCAGCACTCACTGGGAATTTCTGTGTTAAGTGCAGTCAGAACACTGTTTTTGAAAACTTGCTTGCCTAATCAATGTAGTTGCTTTCACTTAAGTTTGATGCCCAAGACAACCTCTGAAAGTGCTTTGAAACCCATTTGATTTTCACAGAATAAATTACAAAACTTTAACAGTGATAATTAATTCAAGCTAATTCATACAAAAATAATGCTTTCCAGCAAGATATGGTTGGGCACGTCAGTATTCCCAGCACTGGGGAGGCAGAGGCAGAGGCAGACAGATCTTTGTGGGTTTGCGGTCAACATGGTATAAGATGTGAGTTCCAGGACAGACAGAGCTATGTGAAGAACCCTATCTTAGTAAGTAAAATAAATGAAGGAAGGAAGGAAAAAAAAGGAAGAACACAAGCTTTCAAAATGTAAATCTTTTTCTTTCATTACATCTGAGCTTTAGTTGTTTGACAGTTATGTCAGTTTGAAGGAGTAACAGGATTTCCTGGACTCTGATCTCAGTTCTTAAAAATAACACCAAATCACTCTACAAAGATTGCTTAGGCTAAAATGTAAAGGTTTGTAATAAAAAAAAAACTGGCAGCATTTAAAGAGGCACTCGTGTGTGTCTTTTCAACTGAGTACAAGAGCATTGCTTAGGCTAAAATGTGAAGGTTTGTAATCAAACAGCTGGCAGCATTTAAAGAGGCACTCAGGTGTGTCTTTTCAACTGAACACAAGAGCGTGTGCTTTAAAAGAACGGGTCCATCCTCTACATTAAACCTAGAGTTTGTGGACAGGGAACTTTTGCTGTTGATTTTCCTATCCCTTCAGTACTAAGGACGCTGGTAGGCACATAACACGTGTTTTCTTACATCTAAGTGCAAGCACATATATTCACCTTATCTCATCAATGCCTACAAAAAAAATGGTTTTGGAAATTCCAACAGTCTAGTGTCAAAAACCAAGGTTGTAAAGATTACCCTTTAGTCTTGCTTCTGCTTCTCTAGAAACTGCACTTGAATTGTTGCAAACGGCTATTTATTTGACCTACCTCCTTGTTCATAAAGCTCTCTCTGAGATAGTTTTCAACTTCAGGCCTCAAAGATATCTTAGGAAAAATAGGCATTTCTTTTTTCTGTTTTAAGTCATCCAAATTGTTGGGAAACGTTTTTGTTTTTTCCTTTTCTTTTTCTTTCAGAATTACAGCGAAGTCTTGCCAGCCAGTAGCCGAGCAGAGTGCGTTTAGTGAGTCCAGGAGTGCGCAGGGTCCAGGATTTGTCGTTCTCTGGGAGGCTGTAAGAAAGCTCCGAACGCCACTGAAACGCTTCTCCAAAATCGGCTTAGTGACAAATAAAAGTACCTAGACGCAAATCGGAAACCGGATAGCCACAACTTCCACGCTGACATCCATTTTCCAAAACCGCGCCCCCGACGCCAGTGCAGAAAGTCGCTTCCTGGGTTCGTCACTTCCGGCGCCTGCCGCCCGCTTTTCTGTGCACGCACAATCTGCTACTGCCAATCACCTCCAGTCCTGACCCCTGAAGGTGGTGCTTCTTCTTGTGTGGAACACCCTTTGCCTGGTTCACCAAGAGCTCCTGGCCTCGGACTGGGCCTGATTTGTGCAAAGTACTATGTTGTTCTGAGGGAGGTTTCCAGTTAGTTTCTCCGGTACAAGTGGCGAAAAAGACCTCAATTTATTTGGCCTTGAATTTCATGAAATAATTTCCCTCCCTCGGACACATGAATCTGACATCAACTGTGAATCAACAAAACCCTCTCTTAAAAAAAAAGAAAGAAAAGATATGTGTATGAATGTTTTTCCTGCGTGCACGTATGTGCACCACGTGCTTGCCTATTGGATCCCCTGGAACTGAAGTTACAATGGCTGTGAGCCATCATTTGGGTGCTGGCAATGGAAACAGGGTCCTGTGCAGGAACAGGTGTTCTTTGCTGTTAAGCCATCTCTCCAGTCCTAATAGCCATTTTTTTTTACTGTGCTAATACGCGTGTGTCCTCAAGTAAAGCTAAAAAGCTCAATAGTGTTTACAATTAGTCACGAGGCTAATAGCACACTTTAGAGCCTCGATGTGACTTTGCTGAGGTGAAAAGGATTTTAAAAAGTAACCAGTCAAAAAAAAAAAAAAAAAAGCCAGGCGGTGGTGGCGCACGCCTTTAATCCCAGCACTCGGGAGGCAGAGGCAGGCGGATCTCTGTGAGTTCGAGGCCAGCCTGGTCTACAAGAGCTAGTTCCAGGACAGGCACCAAAGCTACAGAGAAACCCTGTCTCGGGGAAAAAAAAAAAAAGTAACCAGTCACTGGGCTGTTTTATACTTGAACATGACAAAAATTCTGTCTCTGCTGCTGAGTGGAGTTTTTTGTTTTGTTTTGTGCTTTTTGTTGTTTGGGGCAGTATCTCATAGATAACTGTAAAAATGGGATTCCTTTTTCTCCCTTAACTCTTTTAATTTTTCACATTGGCTCTAATATATATATATATATATATATATATATATATATATATATATATGCTCCTTACTATGGCACTAGGTGAAAATATTGTAAAAATGGCATTCTGCCACGGCTCTGCACAAAATGTTTATAAACAGTTTTTCAATCAGTAAACGGGCTCCAAGGACTGAAATAACTTTTCATGATCTCATAAAAAGGAAGGAAGGAAAGGAAGGAAAGAAGGAAGGAAGGAAGGAGGGAGGGAGGGAGGGAGGGAGGGAGGGAGGAAGGAAGGAAGGAAGGAAGGAAGGAAGGAAGGAAGGAAGGAAGGAAGGAAGGAAGGAAGGGGCTTAGAACCAGTAAGTTGTTTTTTTAAAACCAATACCCAGTCTTTCCACAGTATCATGTGTCTTCAATGAATTCATGAGGTTTTTTTCTTGACCTAATCATCTGAAATCAGTAAAGAAAATGTCTGAGACACAGGTTGAAAATGTTGCATGACTTTCCTGAGAAGATAGAGCATCTATTCACCCCAAATAAGAGTGAAGTGGGTAAGCATTGTGTGCTCTCCCCTTGCTGTTACCAGCCATCCTGCTAGTCTCCGGAGACACTGCCTAGCCTGGGCAGGGTGGCCTGTTCTGGGCAATCTGGCAGGTAGAACAGGTCAGTGGCATCTTACTGCAGCAATGGATGCCTTGGCTAGGATTCAGAAGACTAGCCAACCCTACGAAGGAATTTGAACAGGCAGTTTTGCCGTGACTCTGACACAAGATGCAGTAAAAAGATTTAGGAAATAAGGAAAGCCTGAACTTGATTATAGACTTCAAGAGGGAGAAATTTCATTTCCACATAGTGTACTCATTGTCTGATGTAAAAAGGGCACTCCCTGAATGACTAACTGAACACACAAAGTAGAAACAGAAATTGCTGCTAAACATATATTTGATATAAAGTAGTTCGCTACTTCAGAACACTTGACTAGTGATCAGACATTTACATTAGCCCTGACTAGGTATGACTGTATTGGGAGTTAAGTGGATGAGTGGGTGTGCTGATATTGTACAACTGGAACCAAGAAAACACCATAAATGTGCAGTTGGTAGAGTGAGCTGGTACTGTCTAAGCTAAGGAAGACTCCAACAGAAATACAGGCATGCAGAAGCCACTGAGGCTACACATTCTTTATAGAGATAGGATGGCCCCAAGCAAGGACTGATGGGAGGAATAAGTCTCAGATCTAATCTCACCATTTTAAGCTTGTTCATGACACTCCAAAGTTGAACTTCACATGAAAAGTTTAATCCTTATTTAAATTTATGAGAAGTGGGGTCACAAGGAGAAACGGGGTGGGGTGGGGATTCTAGAAAGGGCTACCGACAGGGATGATCCTCTTAAGTGGTGACGAAATGATGATTTCAAAGTAGCTTCTTCACTCTTCATGCAAAAAAGGGTAAGCAATTTCTGTCTAGTTTTCTCATTTTATATTTTATCATATTCACCTTCTACATTCCTTCTACAGCAACCTGGCCTTATTTCATCTCTGAGGATGTTACTTCAAATTGATCCTGGGAACAAGATCTTAATTCTGGATTCTACGCTTCTGCAGTAAAGGGAACTTCCTCGTTTTCTTTCATTGCTTTTCTCTTGGACTTGCATAGATGAGCATGAACGTGTGTGTACAAATGTGTGTGTTCAGGTTCAAGTGTACACGTATGCATGTGAAAGGCAGAGATCAATGTAGCAATCAGAACTGCTCCCACTTTATTTTGGGGGGACAAGGTCTCACACTGAATCTGGAGCTGGCTGACTTAGCTAGACTGACCGGCCAGCAGGCTCCAGGAATCTGCATGTCATGTCTCTGCATCCCCAGTGCTGGAATTAGAGGTGCATACTCCTGGCCCAGTGTTGTGGGATATTTGTAAACTGTGTGAAGGTCTATTGCTGTGATTGTTGTAATAAAAAGCCAAAGTAGGAGAAAGAATCTAGGTGAGAAAGGAGGAGGGTTGGGGGGAAGACATGGAGGAATCGGGATGGGCAGTACATGACAGAATGTAGATTAACAGACATGGGTTAGTTTACTTTATAACAGCTAGTTACAAGCAAGCCTAGGCTAAGGCCAAGCTTGCATCATTGATAAGTCTCTGAGCCATTATTTGGGAGCTGATGGCCCAAAGAAAAATCTGACTACAGCCTTAAAAAACAAAAACAAAAACAAAACAAACAAACAAAAAACCCCAGGTGCTGGCCATCTAAAATCAGGTCTTCATGTTCCATGGCAAGTGCTTTACTAACAGGGATTTCTCCTTAGCTCCATTTGTCTGTTTATTTTTCAGACAGATCCTCCCCATTTAGCCCAGGGTGCTCTTGATTCATAATTCTCCTGCCTGAGCCTTGTGAAAGACAGGAATATAGGCATTTACCACAACACCCAACTCCTGACAATTCTAAATGTTCTATAAAGATAACATGACATCTGTACACATCCCTTCCGCCACAAATCTAATTCTGTCAATATAGTATCTCAGTTTTTTAAATAAGTTGGTGTCATTTGAGAAAATACAAATTAGGACCTATAGAGTCAGAAAGCCAAAAAAATGAATATAATATAGTTCAATATGCGATTAAGATCAAGCACAGCAGCTTCTGGATTTGCTCATCCTGAGTTCTATAAATGATATAGTCTATTTCTTACCTGGACCTCCTCATTTCCCTTGCAGTGATTATGAAACATTGAGGATTAACACCACTGAAGATCCAACAATCTACAAGCCTAAATTCCTGTTTTGTCCTGAACATATCTCCTTGCCACTTGAGAAAGAAACAAATAGTAAAGATTCTGAAAATAAAGTCCTTTAACCACAGAGGATGGGGTTTATCAGGTTGTTGAGGAAATCTTAATTGTTAAGAATTTCACTACCTATCTAGACTGCTATGGTTCAGATGCAGTTCTTGTAACTCTGGGCAAATTATTAAAAGTTCTTACACCTTATTTTTCTGTGCTATTAAATGGAGTTAGTTCATGCTTTATAGTGTTACTAGTGATTACATGTTAGATAACCCACTTCAAAGAGCATCAGAAAAGGCCAAACTTCTCTAAATCTTAGATGATATGATTACCCATGCAGAAGGAATGGCTGTCAATCTCCACTCAGCAGGGAAGAACTAAAGTGTGACCCAAATCCGGACACAACAGGAGTTAACTGGTCTACGTCAGGGAGGCATGGACACAGATTTCAGGTTTTTCATGAGAGGTTATATAAATGTAATAGGTTCCACCCTAAGGAACAGGATTGCAACAAAGGGCAGGGTACACTTGTTTCTAAAGAGGAGAGGACTAGAACATGTCATGAAATCCTCCCACAAATTTTACAAACTACCTTGGCTTCTGTTGAGTCAGGAAGGAGAGTATCTTGCCCCCAAAGGATAACACTGCACAAGACAAAAACTTCTAAGCATCTGTTGACAGGAACGCTTACAAAGTATGGGAAGGCTGAGAGTGGAGATCCCTGCAGCACAGAGGAGAGACACCACGGCCCATTGTATAACTTATGACCGCAGTCATAGACTTAATGATATTTCGGCCCAGTAAATATTCTGAAACTCAGGGTATCATGTAACCTCTCTGTGACTCTAAACAACACCTTCATCAGAAATTTATCAATATGTTCTTTCCTACTTTCAGGAATGACAAAGTAAACTGTTTGCATCAATCAATCACCTACAAAAAGTGTCTAATAGATATCTACTGAATGAAATTGTATTGATTTCTCTGACCATATGACAGAAAGGAACTTCCTGATGGACAATCAATCCCAACCCATCTGGAAACGAACCAACTGGACTAAAATCCCAACTGACATGAGAAAGGTTGAGGAGTTTTTGAAGAGCACGTTTCCTCCTTAGCTGACAGAACACAGAGTTCCTGGAACGCCTTTTTTCAAGCTCTGTACAAACTGATCTAACTTAACTGATTAATACGTTGAATTCAATGCCAAAGATACCAAGTTTTTCCGAGTATCATCTGGTTAGTTTATAATGGTTCCTCCTAAGAGAAAAACCTACAAAATTTTGCTCTTTTAAACTCTGTGAGTTAACATTTTACTTCCTTGAAATTTCAGTTTATTTTATACTAATTTTGCACTTGAACCTTTTAAATATTTTGTTGGACAGTTTTTACTGGGATTCTATTTTATGGAAAGATGTCATTTCCGATTGACACATAACACAATAGCCTAAATTCCTGATATTTTCATGCAGTTATTCTCATCTCAAGAATTCAAACTATATTCGTTTTCAAATGGCACTATTCTACAGAGCAATGTTACCTCGTCTATACCAAGGGCAACACTGAAATTAGTGTAAACAAAACCGTAAAGGGACATTTAAAGAAAAAATATTTAGTTTATATGAGCTACATTTAAAAAGTATATCCTCAGAATTTCTAGTTTCATTAAATTCTTGATAAACATGCCTAATATAGCAATACAAGTGCACAGCATAAACTTAAGTACCATTTTTTCTAACATCAGTACATACATCAGCATTACATTTGCTTAACAATATTCAACTACAGTTGTCAGCATCGATCATTTGTTTTAGTCGGAGTTAGGTTTCCTTTCCGTCCGGTTAACTTTCAAATTTCTAAATTCTCACCTGAAAGGGGCGTTAAAGAATCTAAAGTCACTCGGGAGGCAGAGGCAGGCGGATCTCTGTGAGTTCGAGACCAGCCTGGTCTACAAGAGCTAGTTCCAGGACAGGCTCCAAAAACCACAGAGAAACCCTGTCTCAAAAAACCAAAAAAAAAAAAAAAAAAAAAAAAAGAATCTAAAGTCAGCTTTTTAGTAATGAAACCAGGAAACCTTTAAACTTGCTAACACAACTACAAACTCGTTTATATATATATAGTCCAACGAAATGGCCATTAAAGCCGTTTGAATGCCGAAAGATCAGTACTTCTTTCCCTCCGTATGAGACTGAAGCTAGGGTTTAGTATCAAGCTGAAGTCTCCACTGATCTTTGAAGCGTAGCACTAATAGGGCATCTTAAGCCACACTCACTTGTTTTATTTAGGTCATGGAATAAGTTATGGTGTTGTTAATCTAGCCTTTAAAATCCTTCTGTCGTTATGTGGGCCCTCAAGGACTATTCCGGCCTACGAAGCTTCCATGAGATCAACGACCGGTTGTGGCCAAACTGGTCGCAGTGTGTGTTTAGAAACATAACCGAATCCTGGGTACAGGCATTCCAGGGCGCGCGTCCCCTCAGTTCCATTAAGAATCGCACTAGAATCCCAACACGGCCAGCCCGGGAGGAACGGGGATGAAACACCGCCACTCCTGCCCGCGCAGCTGAGTTTCTGCAGGCTTTCAGCAGCGACGCGGCGGGGACGCCGGATCTCGGGAGCCGAACCCGCGTTTCCTCCGAGCGACGGGAGAGGGAGCGCGCGCCGAGGAAATCCCCAGCCCAGCCACTCCCGTGCCCGCTGACGCCACGCCGCCCACCGTCCGCACGCCGGAAGTGCACGGGGAGGACCCGCCACGTCCGAGCGGCGGGTGACGTCAGTGCGCCGACGTCACGTGCGGAGTTTCCGGCGATGGGTGGTCCCGGGCTGCGGTGGGGAGGCGGGGCGGGGGCGGGGCTCGCGGCCGGTTGAGGCTGTGCTGGGTAGGTGGGCGCGGACGGAGCGACTACGGGTCGGGGCTGGGCTCAGCGCGCTGCGAACAAAGGAGTCTGCGGCGGTTCCCGGCTCCGCGGAGGACCGAAGCTTCGCGGGACTCAGGCTCGGCGGCTCCGGGTCGGCTCCACCGCGGGCGCCGCGGCACCTGCCGCCGAGTGCTGCCCAGGGAGCCCGTCCCGGCCGGGGCTCATGATGGGGCTGATCTTCGCTAAATTGTGGAGCCTTTTCTGTAACCAAGGTGAGGCCAGCGGGCTGGTGGACGCGGCGCCGGCAGGTCTAGCTTGAGATCGGGACTCGGGCTCAGGGTAGAACTCGGATCCGGGGACTGGGAGCCCCGGCAGGGGAGGCGCCTGGTGGTCGGGAATCCCATGCGTGTCCGGATTTTATCTAACCAAGGTGGAAACAGATTCCTGCATTCTGTTTGCGGGCCTTTAAGTCTCAGTGAACCAGCTTTAGGTCTGATTAGCCGTAGAAAAGTGTCTCCACAAGAACCCCAAACTTTCCTTTTTTTTTTTTTTAACACGAAACATTAGTTTTGCACCGTTTACCTTCCCCTTGTTTGAGCCAGTGCACCTTCACGTTGTCCGACTTGGCTCTGATTTCTGCTCATTAAGAGGCAAGGATGATAATTCAGGTGTACAGGTTTCTGAAATTTTCACACACAAGGCACAGCTCTCCCCCCACCCCCCGTAGGCGTTGAAAAAAAAAAAACTAAATGCTTTCGGTTATGTGTAAGATGTTACGTGGCCGTAGTTATTCTAGAACAGGTCAGGAAATACCTAGAAGTTGTAAAACCTGTTCCGACTCAGAATAAGCTTGAGAAGAGTTGGTACCGGACAGAAAGGGGGCCCAGTGATAAAGTCTTGGGCGTTCTTGTAACAGACTGGTTTCAGAGAATTAAGACCAGTTGTTTTTTCATTTGTTTCATTTTGAAAGGGTGTGATTTATAAACTAGTTTTGTTTTCATGAGTACCAGTTCCTAACATTAAGGTGTTTATTTTGTGGATTTAAACCGTGAAATTAATTTGAATGGCTTTAGTTCACTTGTCCTGTGGGTGGATTAAAAAAAAAAAAAACCTTTTTCAAGCTTATGAATATAAATACATGCAAGCACACTAACGCGTGCGCGTATCTATGCAAGTGCTACCAATAAATACCCTTTTTAAGTGACTTCAAACTGTCCAGAGTTCAGCTCCCTGCGGTGTTGCCCATGAATGTAATACATTCGTTTTTTTTTTCAGCAGCTTAAAAATTTTCTAATGCTTGTAAATGTACCATGTCAAGGAATATTTCAATATATAACCATATTTATATTGATTATACAGTTAAGTATATGTAAATATAAACAAATTATGCAATGATACACACACACACTCACGCCTCAGCCTAAGCAGTAAAAATTGTCAGAGAATTGATTCTCCCTTTTTAGTTGGTTATTGCTGTCTTTTATCTCTGTTCTTTAGAGGATTCCATAAGCAGACTAGAAGAGGGGTGAAAAGGCCAATCATTGAAGATGATGAAAGCCTTCATGTGGCCACTTCCATCTTTAAAAAATTGTTTGAGCTTCCATAGCCCCCTTTCTGCTTAACAATTCTTTCCCCTTCCTGCTGAACTTTGGGAGCTCGTGGTTGTGTCCCTTTCTCTCACTCACGATTACTTTCTTAGTCAGTAAACCAGTTCTCCAAATTAGACACGGTAGGTGCAGAGATTAAAAACAACCAAGATGCCAACTCTGTGTTCTCAGAACATGCAAGAATTAGTGTAGGAGATTGCTTGTAGATGTTTCTACGTGTGGGGTGATGGGACTTGGCCCGCCTCAGGTGGTTCCTCGCAGCCTTCCAGGGTAAGATGTACCTGGACTTGACGCCGAGTGGCAGATTGGGGTGAATGCAAGGTAGACAGAGTAGAATCGGGCATATTGGTGGAGGCAGATGGGCTAACGTACACAAAGAGGAATAGGTTGGATACACCTAAAGAAACTTAGCATGGTTTAATTAGTTTGTGCAGTTGTACTTCACTTGATGAGATTGGAGCCGTAACTAAGAAACTGTATCACTGAGGTTCTTACATGCTGACCAAGACATTGAACACAGGAAGCAGTAGAATCAGTGAAGAGTCTGGTCGTTAGGTGTTTTCCTGAAGTGGAATAATGGGATCGCATTTATATAGTAGTCTGAAATTTTTGTTTTCCTTATAAACAAAGTTACCTGTGTTGGAATTTTCATTTTTTTAACTGTTGTGCATTTCTTATTTAGTAGTGCCCAGTTGGATATTGGAATAATCTGTCCGATATTATTAACTCTACCAGTTAAGTTAGAATGGGGTAGGGTGGACATCAGGCAAGATAAGGCTGGAAGGTGCAGCCGGTATGAAAGAATTTAGCAACCTACAGACTTCTTTCCCTTATCTTTCCTTCAGTAAGTCCTCACTTTTATCACGCTTTTGTGGTTTCTGAAAGAGCTCAGAGCATCCTTTCATGTGAGATGTCTTCCTGGGGATAGGTTCACTAAAGTGTACGTTGTGTGGTGGAACTTTGTGTTGTTTTGTTTTGTAATGGAAAGTAGGACACAAATAGGACTGTCTTTAGACACCTGTCTTTAGACACCTGTCTTTAGACACCTGTCTTTAGACACCTGTCCTTAGACACCTGTCTTTAGACACCTGCTTAACCAAAAAGACAAATGAAATAAGGCTTTAATTACAGTTTATTTTCATAACCAAAGGCAATAACTTAATAATTATGTCATCTAACTCATTTCATTCTCATTAGCGAATTTTATGCTGTCCACCTGGGCGCAGTCAGTTGTTGCTAAGTGTTGCTTTTTCTTCTGGCTGTTTTGCTAACCTTTCCCTTTGGGCTATTTCTGTTCTTAATTCTAGACTTCCGCTGGTTCCCTCCACATCAAACAAAATCTGTTCCCAGTCTCCTGGAGCATGTTTGTCTCCTACTTTTGAAAAGCCCAGTCCTTGATTCCATCCAGATTTCTGGTCAAGACCACTAGTTAGCGTCATTCCTTGACAGATTTGCCAGAAGCGGCCCACTTCCTGCCTAGCGTTAACTCTGTGTAATTACTGACTTGGGGGAATGTTTGTCACTGTGATTGTATTATAAGTTTCTTTTTGTTTTGTTCACTCAGTAGAAATAATCTCCTTGAGGCATGAACTTTTTCTTACTGTTTTAGTCACAGTACCTGGCAAAATAGACTTATTTTGGGTGTTAGTTTTGCCTTTTTCTTTCTTTTTTATTTCATTCAGTATAAAATGTATAGTAGTAACATATACATTATATTTTAAAGTGCAGTAATGCTAAAATCATAATGTATGGATCAGTCGTTCAGCTCTCCACATTTCTTTACACTGCTGTATTCATTTTGAGTAGTGTGTCTAGATGGGAATTATAGCCATGATCATTTATCCTCTTTTTTTTTTTTTTAATTTTCAAGACAGGGTTTCTCTGGAGTTTTTGGTGCCTGTCCTGGAACTAGCTCTTGTAGACCAGGCTGGCCTCAAACTCACGGAGATCCGCCTGCCTCTGCCTCCCGAGTACTGGGATTAAAGGCATATGCCACCACCGCCCGGCCATTTATCCTCTTCTTAGAGGAGAAAGCACGTTTATGCCTGGTGCCTTTCCTCTGTCCCAGTGGTAGAGACCTTTGGTTTGGTCTACACTCTAAGTTGTCTTTATTGTGGTGATAAAGTTTGGTTATACTGAGCTACGATTTGCTTTAATTGTCTCACTGTTTTTCCTTCAGTTTGTAAAATCACAGCAGCATCTTCGTTTTCCTTTCCTTGCTTGAGAGACTGCAGTACCCAAAGCTCGGCCCCTCCCTTTGCCCACCTTGCCACCCAGCAGCCACCTTGGCTTCCCTTTGCCATCCCCAGGGCATAGCTGTTCTGGGCTTGTCTTTGCTGCCATGTTAGGGTATTTCTATACTTGCATGATGTCTTCCTTTCAAAAGTACACACATTTAGCCAAGCGTAGTGGTGCACACCTTTAATCCCAACTCTTGGGAGACAGAGTCAGCCAGACCTGTGTGAGTTCAAGGCCAGCCTGGTCTCCATAGTGAGTTCCAGGATAGCCAAGATTGTGTAGAGAGACTCTACCTCAAACAAACAAACCAAAACCCAAAACAAATAAGCAAAAAGCTATACAATTATTTAAAATATGCCACAAAGGTATCTATAGAGCTATAACCCCAGCATTTGGGAGGTAGAGACTGGCAGATCTGGTTCAGTTCAAGTTTGAACCTGATCTACACAGTGAGTTAAGGGACAGCCGAGGTTATGGAAAGAGAAACTCAGTTCCCACCCCATCCACCCACAAAAAGAACATCTGTAAATTGCAATTTTTAAATTTCGGATGGCTGGAAATGTGTCACTTATCTTCACTTTTGACTTATAGCTGGTTTAGCTATGAATTGGGAAACATTTCTGATAGAATTTTGAAGACATTGTCTTGACCTCCAGCTTCCACTATTGCTAAGTAAAACTGTAGTCTCTTGATATATTTTTCTATATCTAGTATGGTTTTTTAAAAAAAGAATTTCATCTTTACCTCTGCTAATTTTAACTTTCAAAAAGATATAATTCCACATATGTCTGTTTTTTCATTTATTTCTGTGGGTGCTCAGGAATTTTTCGATTTAAATATGTACCTTCTTTGACACTATGAAATTTATTTGTTAATTGTTTGTAGGGTTTATTCCTGTTTTTCTGTACGTTCTGTTGCCAGTGTGTGCTAAGGTGACTGCCAAAGATGCACATAAGCATTTTCTTACCGTGGATGGTGTTCTAGTCTTAGGTCTTTTTTTTGTCTTCCAATCTTGCTGTTCAATATTTTCTTACTGTGGATGGTGTTCTAGTCTTAGTTTTTTTTTTGTTTTGTTTTGTTTTTTTGTTTTGTTTTGTTTTTTGTCTTCCAATCCTCCTGTTGAATATTTTGGTCCTGCAAATATGTTCCTACTGTTCTAGTGGCATATTTTTGTTCCTTTGACATGGCCTTATTTTCTGTTTTGATGTAGTTTTGAATAGCTTTTCACATTGAAAGTGTTCTCCATCACTGTCTTGTGACTCTCCCCTTAATCCCGATGGGTTAAACACTATGAGTAGTGAAAAGAGAATCAGCCCTATGATCCAGGGCGTAGAGCTCAGGGCCTACAGAGGGCTGCGTAATGTTCCACCCCAAGCCACCCCTGGACCCTCTGAGAACTTTCCTAGACGGTGCTGTTTCTCTTAGAGCAGTCTGTAAAAATAACATTTTCTAAGTCACAGAACAGGTAAACTGCTCTTATTTTTTGAAGTTGCTACAATCTCTTCATGCTCTTGGCGGCAGAGTTCCATGTCCTCACCAGCAAATGATGCTGTCAGCCTTTAATTCTAGTCATCTGGTGAGTGCTGTCTGTGCCATTTTTCATGTCCTTACTTGCTGTTTGTAGACAATTTAGTTTCTTTACCCACTTAAGAAACTTTTAGGGGGCTGGAGAGATGGCTCAGAGGTTAAGAGCACTGACTGCTCTTCCAGAGGTCCTGAGTTCAATTCCCAGCAACCACGTGGTGGCTCACAACCATCTGTAATGAGATCTGGTGCCCTCTTCTGGCCTGCAGGCACACATGGAGGCTGAACACTGTGTATACAATAAATAAATAAATCTTTTAAAAAAAAAAAAAAAGAAAGAAAAAAAAAGAAACTATTAAACTAGTTCGAGGCCAGCCTGGTCTACAAGAGCTAGTTCCAGGACAGGAACCAAAAAGCCACGGAAAAACCCTGTCTCGAAAAATCAAAAAAAAAAAAAAAAAAAAAAAACAAACCAAAACAAAACAAAAAAACTTTTAAACTTTTGTCATCAAACTAGCTCTCTCAAATATTTGTGATGGCTCTTTGTTTTTGATAGCTTCAAGATGTCTGTTTCTCTCCTCCAGAAGTGTTAGCTGTTCTGCTAATGTCCGTGACAGACTTTAGTTTACCTTCTGTTGTGATGTGAATGGGGTGGATTTCCACATTTTCACGTGGATGTCTACTTCTTCCACTTGATTTTTCTGAAGATATTTTCCCCCTTTGGAGCCCTTCTAGAAAGTCAGATTGTCATTTTAAAAAAAATAAGTGAGCCTTAGCTCTTTGTTTTTTGTTCTATTGCATTGATCTTTAGGCTACTTCCATAATCTTGGTTATGACCTTACAACCATGGTGAGTTTTGAAGTTCAGTGGAGTCCTGATGTGGGATTCCCCTCTGTTTGCTATTAATATGTTTTACTGTCATTGGTTAATAAAGAAGCTGCTTTGGCCTATGACAGGAGAGAATATAACTAGGAAAAACTAAATAGAATTTAGGGAAAAAGAAGGCGGAGTCAGTCAGCCACCAGCACCAGCCAGCCAGCTAGCTGGCTGCCAAGGAAACAAGACGTGTAGAAAACGAGAGAATGCCATGACCTGTGCCTTGTGTCAGTACATAGACTAATAAAAATGGATTAATTTAAGATGTAAGACCTAGCTAGGAATACATCTTAGCTGTTGGCCAGTGTTGTAATTAATACGGTTTTTGTGTGATTATTCAGGTCTGGGCGACTGGGAAGTGAAAGTGCAGTCTCTGCTTACAGAGTCCTTGAACTTTGCTTAATCTCAGTTTTCTAATTTAAACTACTGCTATTTATTCCTGTCTTCCTACCTACTTTGGGTTTGTTTTTTATTACTAAATTCTTAAACACATGTCAAATATAACCATTTTTAGAGTTGAAAATATCCCTTTAGTTATTGATTTAGCCACTTGTTTTAATGTGTTGTGTTTCATTTATTCAATTTGAAGTATTTTTTGTGTGATTTTATTTTTGATTGAATTATTGATGTTTGTTGCCTAGTTTGCACATAATTTTAGTTTTGATTTTTGCATTTATTTGTTTTTGATAGCTTAATCTTGCTTCCTAATATGTAAAAGCCCCACCTCACATTTATTGAGACTGATGATGCTCCTATCATCTCATTGGATGATGTAGTGTTGAGGAAACTTGTGTTCCACACTTGAGTAATGTTTTGTGAATGCGCCTGAGCTTACGTTTGCCTCAGTCTTTTTTCATGTGTATCTCTTACATAAGAGCATATTGCGGTGTGCTTTTGAGCCCATTGTGAAACCTGCCCTGTGAAATTGACTGGAATGCTTGGTGGAACGTACTGTGGTGCAGTCTGCCACTTCGCTGTTGACTGTGTTTCCTGTGCTTGCTTTCTGGTTTGTACTGTTCTTTTAAACTTTTAGAATTAAGTGGCTTTTTTGTAAAAGAGAAAATTCCTTTCTTTATTGACTTTTTATCTCTTCCTTTCTGCATTATTTTTATGATGCCCTCTTAGAGACTGCAACATAGATTCTTTGTGGTGTCAACTAAGGGAGCAAATGCCAAATTTCCTATAGAATCCACACACTTGCAGCTCAGTTGCATCCACCACTTGCCTTTATGCTGCTGGATTGTGACTCATGTTTTATTTGCATATTTAATAAACCTAAAGAATATGGTGGCATAGTTTCTCCTATGCAACTCAACTCCTATATAAAGTTTTAAAAAAGGGATAAACTTACCTCATATTTGTTCATCTTACTTGTGCTGGTGACAGTCTCTTACCTGAAATGTTTATATATTCTTATGTTTGTAAAAATGTATGTTTGCTTCACACAGCATCTTTCGCCAGTTCTTTTTTTCATGGTCTGTAGACGGCAGCTGCTACTTTTTCTTTTTTCTGATGAGGCTTCTCTTTATGTATCCTGATTTTTTTTCTTTTTCTTTCTTTTTTTCTTTCATTTTCTTGTTACTTTCATGGTTTTTCATCATCTTTTGCTTTATAACAAATTAGCTTTTGAGTCTACTTTTTCTTGAACTTTTTTTTTGAGATTTACTAAACTTCTCAAGTTTGGATTATTTTTCACATTTTTGTACTCACCTAGTTTACTTTTTCAATTTATAGTTCCATATTTTATCAGCTGCATGAATCATTATGGATACATATTTAGTTTAAAAAGAAATAAACTTTCTAAAATGAAGACATTCAGAATCTACTTCAGGTATTAAAGGTCGTATTCTGGGTCAAGGTGTGAATTATTTTCAACTTTAGTACTACTTAGAACAAGCTTAAAACACATGGGTTAGATGCCTGTGCCCTTGAACATCAGCCTTCCAGAATAGAGCCTTCTGGTGGGCAGCTCACAAGCTTCTAAGGTGACTATATCGGATCAGGTCTGCAGTCTTACCATGGCTTTTTGTTCAGTGAGCTGAAGAAGCACATCTCTGGTCTCCGCAGATGCTTCAGTTGGAGCAGTTTGTTACTGTGGAGGACCTTCTCCGTCTGTGTTTATGTCTTTGGAGGACCTTCTCGGTCTGTGATGCTGCTCTGCCTGTGTTTATGTCTTTGGAGGACCTTCTCGGAGTATTTGATGCTGCTCTGCCTGGGTTTGTGTCTTTGGAGGACCTTCTCGGAGTATTTGATGCTGCTCTGCCTGGGTTTGTGTCTTTGGAGGACCTTCTCGGAGTATTTGATGCCGCTCTGCCTGCATTTAGTTCTTTTGTTTACCAGAAGCTTGTTTTCCTCCACCTATGAACTATTTTTTTTTTTTTTTTACACTAGTTAAAGTTTGGTTAATACTCACTTCTTGGCTGAAGTGGAGAAACTTCATACTGGGTCAACATACTCAGACTTGTAGTTTATTGCTAATAAAGTATGTTTTTATACTACTAGGTTAAGGAGAAGTTAAGATGTATAGCATGATTATCTTTTTCCTTAGGATTTTATACTCATTTTAAGCATTTAATGTATGAAAGGATTTTTTTATAGGTGTAATTTTTTTTTTTGTCTCCATACTGCTACTTGATATATAGAGTTCAAAGCTAACCAGCAAGAGAGTACATTATCTAGAGCCTGTCCCTGGATTCAAATGCCAGCTAAGACCATCTTTCCCTCCCAGTAGATGATGTGGGAGGTTATATAGCCGGAGGCTTGTGTCCTAGTTAGGGTTTCTGTTGCTGTGACAAAATGCCATGACCAAAAAGCAAGTTGGGGGAAAAAAGGATTTATTTGGTTTGCATTCCCACATTGCTGTTTACCACTAAAGAAAGTCAGGACAGGAACTCAAACAGGTCAGGAACTTGGAGGCAGGAGCTGATGCAGAGGCCATTGAGAGGAGCTGCTTGTGGGCTAGACTTATACGGCTTGCTCAGCCTGCTTTCTTATAGAGCCCAGGACCACCAGCCCAGGAATGGCACCACCCACAGTGGTCTGCCCACACCCACATTGATCGCTAATTGAGAAAATGTCTTACAGCTGGATTTCATGGAAGCATTTCCCCCATTGAGGCTCTCCTTTCTCTCTGATGAGTCTACCTTGTGTCAGACAGACACACAAAAGCAGCCAATACACCTAGTTTCCTCATGAGTAAACTGAGGAGAGATGTCAGTTTTTCACAGGATAATTATGGATATTAACTTATAAAGTATGTGTCAAACATAGCAGGACATATTGACACACAGCTTTAATATTAGCACTCAGAGGCAGAGGGGCAGGCAGATCTCTGAGTTTGAGACCAGCCTAGTCTACATAATTGGAGGCCAGCAAGGTCTACAAGGAGGCCTTGTCTTTAAAAATAAGAATAAAAAAGATAAGCCACTTAAGAGTTTACTTTTTTATTACTGACATTTCTTTCCTTAGCTGAAAGTTGGGGTTCAGCTCTTTTCAAGAGATGCATACCTCACTCTGTCACTTTGTCCTAATGATGTTTTGTACTGATGAGACTTCACAAGTGCTTGCCTTCAGCACTCTGGAGGTAAGTGTTGAATCATCAGATGGACATGATCCACTGACTGTAGCAGCTGAATCATCAGATGGACGCGATACATTGGATGATACATTGATAGGATTGGGAGAGGCTGGAGAGCCTGCAGGAACATGAAGAGCCCATAGCCTTTGTGGTCACTGAGGTGTATGTAGTCTGTGTGATTGCTCCACATGCGCTGCATCACTGCATCTGACATTTTAATTAGTAATTAATTCATGTAAAACTTCCTGTAGTCACGGTGTTGATATAGCCACTTATACCCAGAAGGTAGCAAGTCTGTATGTCATGAAATTTCCCATATACATTAAAAAGTTTACCATTTTGTAGTGTTTTAACAACATGGAATTTTAATGTAACTTAAATTTGCATATGTTACTTCACAACTTTTAAAATCCTGTCATTGTCACTAAATAGTGCTTCTCTGATCTTTTTTCCCCAGCAGTATTATTCTGTTAAATAATGATATTCTTAACCAAAACTCTAGGAAATTTTGTTCATGCTAGTGAAAGTAAGAAAAAGTACAGGAGAAGACTTTAATTTTTCTTGTTTTTTTTTTTGAAATTTTTGCTCTCATTATGTTTCTTGTGAGCCATTTTTCCGCCTGTGCTCGTCTACGATCATGACCCTAGACCTAAAAACACGACTGTTCACAATTTGTTTTTCTTTTAGTTTTTCTCGTTTGTTCATATTCGTGGCATTTCTTACTGTGTGCCAGGACCAGGCTGGTCCTTCACAGCCCTGCTGCTCTTCCTAGCATTTCACAGATGCAGATTGCAGTGTGTGACCTTGTGTTCTGTGACAGCAAGTCGAATTTAATAATGCTTCTTAAAATGGCTAATGGGTCCATTGGATATTGCAAAACCTGTTTTAAATAATAAATTTAGGCTGTTGGCGACAGTGAGCTGCGTGATTGGTTTTCCTGAGAAAGGGGCTTGAGGACGTAGAAGAAAGACCCTGGCCTTCTCTCCATAGCTTGAGAGTCAGATAGGGTTTGGGGTTTTTAAATGGCTCAGCACAACTTGAGATCTAAAGTCAAGCGAAGTAGAGGTCAAAATGACATTAAATTACATTAATGTACATTAAATGGCATCGATGTCCCATCAGATTGGCAGCAGTTTTGACTTTGGGAATGGAGTCCTTCTCATTTGCAATCGATACTACCTCGATCTTGGTAGCTTCTTAAAGGGTTTTATTTTCTTTTGTTTTTTCCTTTCTTTTTAACTTCTTGGGTCAACAGATGTTAACAGTCATTGCTGAGTACTATGAATAGTCAAATGCCTTTTGGCATTTACTTGTTTTCTATGGTACAGATGAGGGACATTATTAACACTTAAGCATCATCACAGAAAGTGTCTCTGACAGTTCAATTGATTGTCTGTGGCCTATTGATGCTGCCCAACCGAAAGACAGCAGTAGAGAACAAGAGCTGTCGTCTTTTCGAGCCTGGGTTTCCTCTTAGACATGACAGTACTGGGTGCACCCCACAGAAGTAGCTCCACCAGTGTACCGACTAGAAACAGTCCACTCTGTCAAAGGGACCCTTAAGGAGCTTCGCGCCTTCGTCATTGAAGCATTGCATAGAGACAGTACATTCAGGGTTTGTTTGTTTTGTTGTTTGTTTTTGTTTTTGCTTTTCCTTAGAAGGAGATTCTACATACACGCATTCATATTACTTTATACATTTTTCTCACTGCTCTTTGAGTGAAAAACTTTCACTAGTTAGTATGTGTGGAAGAATTGTTTAGCTATTGACAAACTCACGACAGTTGGAGGGAGAGGTGCAGTTATGTAACAGGGCAACTGGCCTTTGTGAACGTGGCCTTTAGTAGCTGGCCGTTGAGCCTGCTTTCATTTTTGATGTATAGATGGTCTTGATAGCTCTTCAGAGCTAAGATCTAAAATAAACTTCACTAGTTCATGCCCGTACAAAGGACAGTCCTTTCTGTTGGTGTTTGTACGTGTAGACTTCAGTTGTTGGTGAGCTTTCCTGAGTACTTAGGCCTCTTTCTCGAAGGATATTGTGCACATCTTCATCCTAAGAAAGAGCTAAACGTGTGAGCCTTGTTTTAATTGCTAGAGTTCCATATAAAGTGAAGAAAGGGGATCTGGAAGTTAAAACCTCAGTGTTTGAACTTGAAGTCTGATCCCTGTCCACCACCAGAGCCTCTTTCCCTTGGTGCACCTGGAGACCAACCTTTCAAAATGATGCATTATGTAGGAGTGCAGACATCAGACTTTCAGTACTAGGATCCTCACCTGTAGTCTGACCTGTAGTCAGACTTAGCTTTGGATCGCTACCTTCAAAATAGTGACACGGAGGCTTATTAATTATGAAAACTTGGCCTTAGTGTACGCTTTTCCCCAACTGGTTCTTATTACTGCAGCTAACCTGTGTTTATTCATCTATGTCCTGCCACATGACTTTTATCTTTTCTCAGTGCAGCATGTCCGACTTGTTCTGAGTTTGTGGGCAAAATCCCTGAGCATAGATTCCTCCTCTTCCTCTCTCTACCCAGAATTCCCGCCTATTGTCTCCTGCCTAGCTGTTGACTGTTCAGCTCTATTAAACCAATTAGACAGCAAGCCTGTCTCGAAAAATGTATATATATAATAAACAGATATATATATAAAATCAGAAGGTGTCTTGGCAAAGATATATCTTCACAGTATACAAATATTCTACAACACTCACCATAACACAATAAAAAATTAGTTGTAGTTACCCACGTAAGTTGTTTGAACAGTGCAACATCTCGTGCTATTGCCCGTTCTCATCCCTGAGCAGGGGTTCTGTGCAGCCAAGTCTGGCTGTTCTAGTGGCCTTTTTCTCATTGCTGCAGTCATACTGAGGTCTCTAGAGCTAGGCAGTCAAAAATATTGTGAATGCCTGGTGCCAAGCAATCTGTTTGTTCTTCTGCTGATAAAGAGTGTTCTTGCTCTTATCTTTAAGGAACAACAAACCAGTGGAGTGCGTCAAGGTTCATTCCATTAGAACCTAGGAAATTCAAGCCAATAGCCCCAGAAGGAAAGTTAAGTCAGTTGTAATCATTTTGTTATGAAATAAAAACAGCCTATCTACTGTCTACTTGTCCTGTAATATCCTACAGGTAGTTCTTACTGATAAATATAGAAGTTTGTCATCGCAGTTTGTCCACGAATTGTGCTTTGTCTTTTTGTTGGCGGATGCACTGTTAAGGCTTTAAAAAGTGCATTAGCAGTATTTTGATACTCATTAAAGCTTATCATTGGAAGCAGGGCTCTGAAGTGGAATGTTCCTGGTTTTGACTTTCATATAGGGTGTCTCTTTTCTCTTTCTTTTGTTTACTTTAGGGCAGCATCTTATTTCGGTAGCCCAGACTGGTCTTGCACTTAGGATCCTCCTAAGTGCTAAGCTTACAGGTTGGTCTATACTTTTTGCTTTAGGTACGAGCATATCTCCATGGTGCTAGATATTATCACATCCTTCTCTTCTCAGGCTACCAACTGTTTTAATCTGTTGCTGCTCTGTGTTAGAAGCAAGCTTGGGGTCTTAAAGAAAGAGACCACCACTCCAATTGAAGTGCCTCTACCAGCAAAACTTGACTCTTGATCAAGAGGGTGCAATCCTAAAGGCAAGCCCCCAGAGACATGCACTTGGTTTTTTTTCTGGTAGGGGTTGGGGGGGGGGAGTCTGTCTTTTCCTTATTGGCTGGGATCTGACCCCATGTCTTTTGGAACTAACTAGTTGTAGAAGACTTGGTGCCAAGGAAATAAAGAGGAGCGGTCTACCACTCTATTCCAAGCGCATGGCACGGGGGAAGTGGGTTCAAATCTGCACACAAGTCTTGTAAGGTTAAGGCCAGGGGCATAAAAAGATTTGAGTTCCTTGTCACAAACAGAAGCTTTATAATATTTGATAAAAATATTTATTTAATGTTTTTTATATCTCTAAGCTAATATCGTTGCCTACTGATGTCTGAGGATGTCCCGGGCTCTTGCTAGGGAAGCGCTACAGTCATTCTTGGGCGTTTTTGTCTCTGTGGAAACGTGAGAAAATTTGTCAAGGTGAAGATGTGGATCAGAGAGGAAGCATTTTTTTTTTTTTTCTTTTAAGCAAATCTTACCACATTGTCTCTTAGACTGATTGTTACACACTTAATGGTGTTTAAATAGAGGACCTACATTCTTGGTTCATACCTGATATCATCAACCTTCAAACTATTTTCTAATCTGGTGTGAGAGTGGAATTGTCCCTGGAGTCCTTAGCCAGAGCCCTACCCTTGGGTCCCACAGCTACCTGTCCCCAAAGGCCAGTGGAAGAGACAATGGTGGTGAAGGGTGGTCACTCTCAGGGAGCCACTCTGGGGGAAGAGCTGCCGGCTCCTGAGAGAAGCATCTGTCTCCTGTGTTCCTGTGGTGCTCCCTGCTCTGCCCAAGCCCTGGAGCAGTAGCGCTCCTTAAGCATTTTGTGCTGGAGAGGGGAATTTTTAATGTTTGTTTTGTGCTTTGAAAATTTCATACATGCATACATGTAATATATTTTGGTCATAGTCACATCCTAATCCTTCCCCAACTCCTCCCCTTCATTCCTCCCAGATCCCCACAACTCCCTCCCGGCATTGTGTCCTCTTTTTTTTCTTCCCCAACCTTCTGCCTTCTCGTTTCCCCTCTCACTTCCTCCTTCCCTTCCCCCTTGCTTCCCTTCCCCTCTTTGTCTTTCTGTCTCTCTGCCCCCCCCCCCCACCAAGCCCTTTATGTTGTGCTCACATAATCTTGGTCATGGCACATTGACTACCTGGATCCACTCCCTTAAGGAAACTGAATCTTCCTCTCCCCGGGAGTCGTCAGCTCTCAGTGGCTTCTCACTAGGAGTGGGAGCTTATTGAATCCCCCTGTGCAGCAAGAGAGGGGAATTTTGAACATACTCTGAATAAATTTGGGTTTTTTAAATCACATATTCAAAGCAGATTTCAAAATATGTACCATTTAACAGAATAATTAAGCCTAATAACCGCCTATAACAAAATGGTTATTTAGTGCCTGTCATCAGAAGAGGAAAGGCTTTTGTTGGGCAGCGTCAGCAGATATACCTACTTAGAATGATTACATAAAACATGTTTCAATAAAAACCATTGAAGGCTAAGTAATTGCCTTTATTTCTGCCAATTAATGTAAAAATAAAAATCTGCTAATGGAAAGAGCATTGCAGTTTTCAGCAGCAAATGTCATTCTTAAATGAAAGGCAGAAATGTTAGTACATGTGAGTGGGAAATTTCCTCACGTTAAATCACTTAGTGCTGATTCGCAGAGCAGACCTTGAGCAGACGTGGAGAGCCAGCGCTTTACACTCAGTTTACATCATGATGTCAGGTGTTTGTCTGAGTGATCCAGCCTCCACTCAGGAGTGACTAAAAGTCTTTGTTTCTACCTAACCAGTCTAAAGGTTAACAGGAGAACACCATAGAAAACGCAGAGTGCCGGGCGGTGGTGGCGCACGCCTTTAATCTCAGCACTCGGGAGGCAGAGGCAGGCGGATCTCTGTGAGTTCGAGGCCAGCCTGGTCTACAAGAGCTAGTTCCGGCACGGGCACCAAAGCTACAGAGAAACCCTGTCTCGAAAAACCAAAAAAAAAAAAAAAAAAAAGAAAGAAAACGCGAAGTGAATTGTGTCACTCACGGCAGGTCCTTACTGCGGAAAGTTTCCTCCCATGGTGTTCCCGTGGTGCTTAACAGGTGAACTAAGCACCTCTGGGTTAAAATCACCACTGTGGGAAGCCTGTGCTGTAGCGTGCGAGCAGTAGTGTAAATGTTCATGGCTTGTTTTCTTTTCTTTTTTTTTTTTAGAGCACAAAGTAATCATTGTGGGACTGGATAATGCAGGGAAGACCACCATTCTTTATCAGTTGTAAGTATTGGTGCCTACTTAACAGTCCTGAAAACCTTTGCTGAGTAATGAGATGCCTTTCTTCCCAGTTTTAATAATGCAATAGTCAGACATGTAACTTTTTTTATTTTACCAAATAAAAAAGTAAAATAAAATGTCTTAGACTCACTAAAGCCTTCAGCAAGTATTCTCTCTGTGACTTCCCAAGGAAGAATGGGCTTTAATATTAAACCAAAATGAAGTGCAGACTGTCCTGGGGTGAGGTGATGAGATGACTCTCGTGTAATGCTCCCTCAGGAGCCGTGCATCAATAGAGTGCTGTCTCTGGGAAGCTGCTCTCCCCTAAGAGCTTTGGGATTGTTTAACAGAGCCAGACTCGTCTGAAATGATGGCGGTCAAAATGCTACTCTAGGAGCTTTCAGAGACAGGCTTGAAATTCTCAGAAGTACATTAAGCTCATTGTCAGTAATGAACACCTACTGAATCCCCTGGCGAGGGTTTGCCATGATTTACATACCTGGAACATTTTAACAAACAGTCACACTGTACTTGGCACTGTTGTGTGAATCTTATCCCTCCCTCCCTCATCTTGTATTTAAATCCCCCTGGTTTAGGGCTGGGTTATAGCTCAGCAGAGCAGTTCCCTATGAGACACTGAGCTAAAATTCCTGGCCCTGCCTGCAAAAGAAGAGGGTGGAAGAAAAGCAGTATTGTTAGCCTTCAGTTGCCAGAGGTGCTCACTTTCCAAATGCCTAACTAACACATTTGCTAATACGTGGCTCCTTTTGTTATTATTTCAGAGCTGAATCGTTACTTTCCTTTAGTATATTTTTATTCATTAGCCAAAATGTATTTTAATATCATTTAGCCTTTAATATAAATCTCAATTATTTCTGAAGCTTTTCTTTGATAACAATCTTGTGTACATTGTTAAACACATAACATGTAAACTTAAGAGAAAATTGTAAGTGTCTTCAAATACATGTTATATGGAATGTTATCAGCCAGTTTATACATTTTAAATGAAGTGTTTAAGCAGGCAATAAGAATGCAAGTGATATGAAAATCAATATTCTAAATATAGTTAATTTTAAGTAAGATTTCTATTTGTCCGTGACCTTAAGATTATAGGTTGGTGAGCCTAAACTTGTTTTTATGGCTGTATTAACTCTCACTGTGCTTACATAGACATTCAGCAAAATGATGCATAGGATATTACTGAGTTATTGCTACTTTGCAAGTATTGTTATCACAGTTATCCAGAAATTGCTCCTTCAAAATGGAACATTGGTTCTGATGCAATAACTGGTCATATTGGTGTTTTGCCCATAGACATTCAAACCCACACCAGTGTGTTCCCATCTCTTTGTGTCAGGCCTGCAGTTCATCTCATTAAAAAGGAGACAATAGTATTTAGGGGTTGTGCTGTGTTTACGTCTTTATTTGTGCAGGAAGTCTCCAAGCTTCTCTTTCTTGTGTTAGCGATTATTATGATTGTTATAAGTAAGGAAGGTTGACTTCTCTTAACAACATAGAGATGAAATGTGCTTGGGGTTCTCAAGATTTACAAAGAGTTTTCAATGTTATCTTTCAACAGTCTAATGAATGAAGTAGTTAATACTTCTCCAACCATAGGAAGCAATGTCGAAGAGATAGTTGTGAAGAACACTCATTTTCTAATGTGGGACATTGGTGGTCAAGAGTCTCTGCGCTCATCCTGGAACACCTATTATTCCAACACAGAGGTATGCCAAAATTACCTTGGAATTTTAATTTAAAAAATTTTCTAAGAGTCAGCATAGGTGATGGCTAGGCTGTAAAGAAGTATATTAGCAGTTGCCTTTAATAAGGAATTGAGATTTCCTCATGGAGGGAAAGGCAAGTAGGAGTCCTAAGGAGTTTGTTCTGTTCACAGTGGTGTCTTACTGCTTGTTCTGAGGAGATTTGAGGATAAGATTCAAGAGGGTACTTGCATTGTTTTTTTCCCTATGAGGGGCAGAATAGTCAATGAAAACATTGAAATATAAACCTATTTTACTAAAGCCAATAGATTATATACATGCAAAATGTGCCTGGCTGGCAGAACTTGCTGTGCAGCTCAGGCTGGCCTGGAGGTCGCTTACATGGATCCTCTTGATTCTCTGCCTCCTAAGGACTGGGATCGTAGGTGTGGAGCACCATGCCTGGCCAAGAGCCTTCTCAGCTGAGGGCTTACTCTGGCTGGCCCAGACCATCCTTACAGTGGCACTGTCAGTGCTCCATGGACTGGACAAATGTGACACTGCCACATGAGCACCTGATGAGGGAAGGGGTAAAATATTTTAAGCATAATTTTTTAAATAACAACCCAGATTTTCAGATGTAATTAATGTGAAAAATCGGCTTGCAGACCATCAGTATCATTTTAAAGGCTTTTATACTTTCTTCCTCTGGCATAGAAAAAGGCAAAGGACATAGAATTTTTTGTTGTATATTTATTGAGTATTTTGAGTATGGGAAGAAATTGCTTATGTTATAGGTAAGTAGAGGAGTTAGTCCAGAGAAGCCGATATTAATGTCTGCAAACTTACATTGCATAAGAGGCTGGGTTCCCAGTGTCCTGTTGCACACATAATTGTACTAGAAATCATGTAGACCTGGACAGGATAGACTAAGGAGCTTGGTGAGCATCATCTGTAGAGATGAATGTGTTGGCCACTGACAGGTCCTGAGAGGGCAGTGCATGGGGAAATTCTGTAGTGAGCTTGTGTGCAGAGTTTCAGAGTGGAGCAGTTTCTTGTTGTTTTTTATTATCACTCATTCCTTCAGTATTAGCTTGGGGAATATACTGTATTGTCTTCATTTGTGCTTGGTTGTCTGTCTAGAGGCAGACTTTCTTGATGCTCATAATGCCATGTTTAGTTTTATCATTTAGAATAATGGTGTACAGTTACACGTGTAAGATTTCTTTGTAAGGAGGGACAGCTAAGAAACCGTGTTTTCTAAAGTGACATTTTAAAAAATGGAGCTGAAAGAGTATAACACAAAGAATTTTTGATGCACAAGTTGCCTTTTAAAATAAAATAAAAAACCCACTTTGTTTTCTGTGTGGTATTCAGTGCATGAACCAGAGTGGCATGTTGTGAGTTTGCAGACATTAATGGCGCTGGGCTCTCTTCTTCACTGGGGTTGAGCAGCGCAGAAGTGGTTGGTGAGCAAATATGGTTATAAGGCAGCAGAATACGCATTTGGACAGTAAAATACTACTGGGAGAATGACAGTGTTTTAAGATGCTCAGGTGGCAGAAGTACCTTGTCAGAGTTCACGGTCAACACTTGCAGTTGACTCCAGCGGTGAAGAAAGGCTGTTCTTACACACAGATAGGATGAGATGCTTCAGGCTGGACTGAGTACACTCACAGCACCTCAGAAGGGGTAGTTTTTGAAATTGCTGACAATCTAGGCTTAACCTCGGTTTAGAGATGTCTTATTACTCACGCTATTAGTATTACATGCTCTCTTTGTAAACCATTTCTACAAGTATATCTCAGTTGCCACAAAGAATTTATTGCAACATACCAGCACGGTCCATTACACTTCAGCCTGCTTCACTCGTCACTTTGTCCTCCCTCGTAATCGTGCTCTGAGGAAAGCCTTCACTTTGATACGGCCTCCCAAAGTGAGCATCTCCTTTGTAATGTAAGGAGCTCCGGGCATTAATTCCTGATAGCTTCCTCCCATTAATCCAGTTACTTCCCGGTATTCTGCCCATTCTTTGCCATGCTCCCTTTTCTTGTAGTATGCATTGAGTTTACACTGTAGTTGGTTATCCTGTAAGTTGATTCCAGCCTCTCTATTGTAACTTGATTTATATTACTCTCCTATTCTATAAGAGGGATGACACTATTTACCCCTGAGTTTTTAGCCCTTTCTTTTATACACTGTTTGGTTTAGTAGCTCCATTTCACTGTTTTCTTGTATGTACTTAACAAAGTTGTTTTTATTTAGTTTTTCATTTGCTTGTATTCTTAATGTTTAAGACTTACTTTACACACACACACACACACACACACTCACTCCTGTCTCCCACCCTACCCCAACACAAAGGCACATATGCAGAGATTCTCCAGTTTTCCTTGTCTTTTCTAATACCACCTGCCTTTTAGCATATTAACGTCAGCGCATGCAACTTCGCACAGTTCAGCATGCTTTCTTCTTGAGCTTTTATTGCTGAAATTCCTTTTGTAAAAAAATATCTTATTCATTATTTTTGAAAAACACTTTTTCTCTGAAATTAACTCTTCCTTTAATAGGCAAAAGACTTTATACATAAATAAGTAAAATTATTGTCTAAAATTAGTGGTTCTCAACCCTCCTAATGCTGCAGCCCTTCAATACAGTTCTTATGTTATGGTGAACCCCAACCAAATTATTTCATTCCTATTTCAAAGCTGCAATTTTGCTACTGTTGTTAATTGTAATATAAATATCTTATATGCAGGATATTTGACATGGGACCCCTGTGAAGGGGTCATTCGATCCCCATTGGTGTAATGAATTGTAGAATGAAGGCTTTGAAGTTTAATGAAAGAGTATTAAATTCCTGTTTTGCTGTAAACATTACTTCTTATTACCCACAGTCAGGAGCTTTAAGAGGTTAGCTGTTGGCGTTCGTGCTACCATCTGACTTTCCTACCTGCTGTGCTTCTGTGTCAAGCTCTCTCTGGTGGACAAGCACTGGTGCCGTAGAGCAGTGACAGTGCCCAGTGAGAGTCACTGCAGCGACTTTGCAAAAGACTGAACAAGCCACTAATTTTCTTCCTTTATCTTAAAATTGCCTTCTAGTTCATCATTCTTGTGGTCGATAGCATTGACAGGGAACGGCTGGCTATTACAAAAGAAGAGTTATACAGAATGTTGGCTCATGAGGTAAATTTTGAAAGCAAACCTTTAAAACATGGAATAAGTTATATGTGTCCTGGTTTTGTTTTATGTAAAGATTAATGTAAAACTGTGTTGGCCATTTATCATAAGCAGAACTTTCTATATTAAGCTGTGTCAAAAATCACATATTTTCAATCCTGATAATTTGTTTGATACAATTATTAAAAGCTGTTTGTTTTTCAGCATTAAAACTATTGATTCCTGCTCTTAAAAAATTGATATGCTGAGATTAGGATGGAGTGGGCAACAAAACTTAAATGTCTTTCAGCCAGAAGTTTATAATAACTTTAATAAATGATTTGAGGTAGTTTGATTATAAATACTTGAGCTATAAAGAAGTGACAATGAAACATATTAGCATAAGGTGTGAAGTGCATTGTGGGATCTTCCAGCATGGTCTGCTTTCCATCTCAGATGTATCTCGAATCTAAATGTAGTAATTGTTATTACCTGTGCATATGTGTAAAATACTAAATTCCATGTTATCTTTCGTAACTTGCACTTTTTTCATGTTTGTATGTTAAAGTTGATTTTGTAAATTGACATACACAGTAATGGTATTTAATGGTATTTTCATACAGTTTGTCTCTGCCTGCCTTCATCACCTCTTGTCTCCCCCTTTCCTTTTTGTTTTGTTATTTTTTCAAGGTTGTTTATCAGCCTTGGCCGTCTTGAAACTAGCTCTGTAAACCAGTCTGGCCTTGAACTCACAGAAATCTGCCTGCCTCTATCTCAGGAGTGCTGGCGTTAAAGGCATGTGTCTTTAAGCCTTTTTTTTCTTTCTTATATTATTTACTGACTCTAGTTTCCCCTACCCCAGTCTTTCTCTTCACCTCCTCTTCTCCCCAGATCTACCCTTATCTCCCTTCAAAAAGAGCAGGCCTCCCAGGGACATCAACCAAACATAGCATAACATGCTCCAATAAGATCAGACACATACCATCACGTCAAGGATGGATGAGGCAGCCTAGTAGGAAGAAAAGAACCCCACAAATAGGCAAAAGGATCAGAGACAGCCCCCCACTCCCACTGTGGTGAACTCCAAGCTACTCAGCCATAACATATATGAAGAGGACCTAGGCCAGATCCTACAGTCCCCCTGATTTCTGTGAGCCCCCATGAGTCCATCAGTTGGTTCTGTGTCCTTGTGTGCCCTTGCTGGTCCCATTACTGCTCTACAAATAGTCCTGTTTGCTTTCAGACCACATGAATTCCATCACTTTGCTGTTCTTGTCCCCCCTTTCTTCTCCCTGAGGTCTCCCCCTTACCATGCTCTTTACTACTTTGATGACCACTACACTCCTGTGTACACACACAAACTAAATTTAGAAATAGATGCATATATGAGAGAAAAATACTTGTCTTTCTTAGTCTGGCTTATTTCTTCTAACATAATGTTCTTCAATTCCATCCATATTCCTTAAAATGTCATATTTCATTTTTCTTCATTGCTGAAGATCTTTATGTACCACATTTCTCTGTTCTGTTGCTAACAGACGTCTAGAGCACTTCTGTTGTAGGCTTCTAATGATTCGTGCAACAATAAACGTGGATATGCATGTATCTATGTGGCCTGTTGGCTTAAGAGTTCTTGAGGTGACCCAGTAATGGTATAACTGGGTCATACGGCATTATATTTCTAGTTTTTTGAGGGAACTCCACAATCCACCATAGTGGCTGCGTTGGTATTCACCCGCACCAGCACTGTAAACATGAGATTTAGCTATGTTAATAATGTGCACTGCCAAAAACTGTGCACATAGCTGAAGTTCATGACTTTGAGAGTGACACTACTTCACTGTGTATGTCACAGTTGATCTAGTTTGGCAGGTTATGTCATATTGTTTTAATTATAAAAAAAAAAGCCACAGTGACTACTACTAGTGAGTTTAAAGTTCTGTAAAGGCTAATAAGTTTATCACTCTCACCTGTATAGAGTATCACACATGTAGAGTGTTTATTTTCTTTTCAGTCTGACCATTTTTATCCAAAAATAGAAAAATAATTATACTTTATTAGGATAAGCATTAAAATGTGATTATTTTAAAATTAAATGTTAGTATAAGAATTTTTTGGAAAATAGAGGTCTTTTATATAATTAGTTTACAGGGTACATTTTATGCTCTCACTTCAGAGTTTAATTTGTTTATGGTAGTTGACATATAAATCAGGTTTGCTATTTCAGTATTTTGTGTCAATTGCAGGATTTAAGGAAAGCTGCAGTTCTCATCTTTGCAAATAAGCAGGATATGAAAGGGTGTATGACGGCAGCCGAGATCTCCAAATACCTCACCCTTAGTTCAATCAAGGACCACCCGTGGCACATCCAGTCGTGCTGTGCGCTAACAGGAGAAGGGTAGGTGGGATCCGGGAACTCGCAAGGCTCTTCCACAGTGCTAGGACAGCTCATCGTCCTTGTCCTCACACCTTTTAATGTTTTTCTTGAAAATGGTTTTTATATTGTTTCTCAGGCTTAGAAGTTGGAAATAATTCTAGTGAACAATTTACCAGCAAGTTCTTCATATTTTTTTTTAAACATAAATGCAGTATTTTCAAAGGCATAAACAGCTTTGGAATTAAATGTTTAGAAGTTGGGTTTTTTTGCACATCTGTGACCTTCATCATTTACTTACTAAGCAAAAACTGTGAGGCCACCCAAATTAAAGAGAAAGCTTTAAAGAAATTACACGTTTTTTGAAAGGACTTAACTGAGTTGTCTCCAAGAATGTATCTCCTGTATTATCAAGAGTCCCTTTCAGGAGGCGTCCTAGAGAAGAAACATTTGACAAAAGCCACTATAGTCTATTCTTGCTTTTCTGTGAGCGTGATTGTAGAGGGTGCTAAGGAGAAGTGGGGGTGTCGTAGTGTTTTTACCTATTTATGCCAAGGGTCCTCATATCAACCTTATTGCTTAGTTTTTATTATACTCTTTATATTTATTATTCTTTGCAATGCAATAGCTAGGTTTTTAGAAATTTTAGAAACTTTAGAAATTGGGTGAATAAGAAGGTTTTGGTGTTTTTGTAGTGGGTTCAGCTCACTTTAAATGGGGAGAATGGGTGTGGTATTTACAGTCTTGATGGAAAAACTGGATAAACTTGAGATAAGACCAGAGCAGTTTGCCATTTTGTTTGAATGGTCAAGATCATTTTGTTTAAGTGACTCTTCCATTAAAATTTCACTTAGGACATTATTTGAAATCTGTCTCTGAAGGACACTAGGGATCTGGCTCAGTTGCTAGACTGCTCGCACAGCATGCATAAATCCCTGCCTGCTGTCACCATTACTGCATATACAGGGTGGTGTATGTCTGCTATCGCAGCCTTTGTACGCAGGGTCGAGGCAGCAGGATCAGGAGATTAAGTTCATACTTTCTGCATAGAGGATTTGAGGTTAACTTGTGCTGCATGAGACCCTGTTCCTGGTGGGAGGGGTGTAAAAAGTTGTCACCAATATCCATAAATAGCATTTGACTGTAACATGAATGTTTAGGTAAGTATGGCTTCAACCTTTTAACAGAAGTTTCTAATTTCTAAAATACTTCTGTCTTTTGTTTAGGTTATGCCAAGGTCTAGAGTGGATGACCTCCAGGATTGGTGTGAGATAATTTTTTGCCTGAAAAAGACTTCTCTATTTATTCCGTGACATGAACATTTTTCCTAACACCTTTGGCTGCTGAGGCAGCAGCATGTTTAATTTATAACAACACAAACCTCTGAGCAACACTTGAATCAAGTGCCGCTGGCCTGGAACATAAAGGTGTTTTCTTACCTTTGTTTCAGATGCACTAATCTTCAGTCGGATGAGCATAATGTGTAACTAAGTTTGCAGCAACAGAACTCTTCTGACTGCCTGTTCTAACTATTCGGTGACTGCCTTGTAAAAACTGTTTGTCACAGATTTCATGTTATCCGAAGTATTGTTAATGTCCTTTACAACCGTTTCTTTCACTTCTTGGGCACCACTCCCTCCTTCCCAGGTACTTAGGATTTGACAGAGCCGTGGTAGGAATCACCATGGACTACTCCTCCAGCACTAAGCATTTGTTCGCTGCAAACCCTTTTCATCTTCCGGACAGAATTACTTATGATGATGAAAATCTACCTAGAAGCTGTGTATGCGTGCAAACATCATGAATACTTGCCTTTAAACTTCCCTCACCTCATTGCATATCATAGTTTAATTTTAAGTTTCTCTTTGCATGGGCATTAAGTAGTCCATTTATTTATGTAACGAATTAAGTTCATTTTTCTGCTAATAATATTTCGTTAAAAACACACGGTGAAGCATGAATTGGAAAGCCAGCTTCAGTGGTAAATATTATTGGCTTCATTTGATAGCTGAAGATTTTTCGCTGTGTTTATAACTGTCAGAATTTAGTAATACACACCAACATGGAATTAAGCTAGGACACTTGGAATATGTTTTTCATCAGTTTGCTGCCTGTTTTATTGTCAATAAATCTTCAGCTATTCTGTCAGAGATCCTGTACCTGCTTTGGGCAGCAGGCAGAGTTTGAATAATCCTTTTTATTTCTTAGGTGTGTAGTAGTATCTCTCAGAGTACCTTTATCACCAGCAGTATGTTACTGAAAGGCAAAATAACATGGCTTTTCTTTAAATCTGGCTGAGGATGATGGGAAAGAGGCTTCAGACAGTTGCCGTCTCTGTGTGTGTGTAGGCCGACTTTGTCCTAAACTCTGTAGGTCACTGCTGAATCAACCCTAGCTTGTGGATTATTCCTATAGACTCAATGCTCGTATTCTTCGTCTTCCTTTTTTTCTTTTTTTTTTTTTTTTTTTTTTTTATGAGACAGGCTTTTTCTAAGAAGTCCTTAGCCTGGAACCCACTAGGTAGAACAGGCTGTCATAATCTTAGCAAAATAAATGCTTTTATTGGTTACAAAAATGAAAGGAAGAGACCTACTGGACGGTATCAACGGTTCCCAAGGCCGTTGTCTTGGATGAGAAAGGAGGACAAGGGCCATTTGCTGTGTGGAGCTGTATGGAAAGGATGTAATGTGTACTTGGGGGTAATTCCTCATTTGCAGTATTTTTTATTTGGATCAAAATCAGCTTCAGTGTTCTTAAATACCTGCTCAAAATTGGTATTTTGATTTCAGGTTTTTGTATGTAAGTTGCCTTAAATTTTTCTCTCTTTTCAGGTGTACTCACTTGTTTCGTTTAGTTAATTTAGTTGAACTTGATATTTTTATTTAGTGTTTGCACCCTTGATCTGAGAAAGTGGCCAGAGGAAAAGTTTTCTGGGGTGTGGGAAATTGTTTAAACTTTGAATCTTTTCTTAGTGATTCTGTGTTAAGTAGAGGATAAGTTTAATTTTTTTGTGTGTTTTAAATATAACTCATAATCAAAGGTGAAAGAGAAAACCAGATATAAGTCATTGTGGATGGTGTTTCTTGCGGGGCGGGGGGGACTAAGAAAATACCAATTACCTAAAGCACACTTTGCCTGAACTTCACTTCACTATATTGTTTACCATGAATACAGAAAAATTCTCATAAACCTGTCTTGAGACGAAGCATATTTACCGCCCCCATATTTCTTCCTTTGAAATAATTATTTGCCTTCTTGTATCTAATGAGATTGGCTGGTTCAATTTTCTTCTATCAGATAATATGGTTATTTTTATACTACCATGTCAGCATTATATTGAAAGTGTTTTTAATAGTTAAGTGTATTTTGCCAAACAGCTACTAATATAGATGCAGATTTGCTGTTTGTTAAACGTATAGTTTATTTTACTTCTAAATCCTTTTTTAAAAGCGTCTGATTAGTTTGAATTAGAGGCAATGTTTGTTAGCCATCTAAATATGAAACCAGTGTTCAAGTAGACATCGTGCCATTGATTGGGATAGGGTCCATTAGGAAGTCCCATTGACAGCAGCAGGAAACTAGCTCTCCTTTACTCCAAGAGAATGCTTGGACCCAAGCACATGTGTGATGCTAAGCATTTGACTTAAATGTTCACTGTAAATCAAATGGCTGTAAAATATTACTTGATGAAAAATGTAAATTTGTGATGGTGCCTTTGTTCCTTTGAGTTCTCAGTTTTTTACTCTGTTCTTTAGGGGTCACATTAACAGCTGATGAGATGGAGCGGGTGATGTGAGTCTCGTTCTCCTTTGTCTCCACATGTTATTTGACAGAGTTTGTATTGTACAGAAACCTCCCATACCTGCTTTACACCTTCAAAAAAGTCTTATATTTTTTAATTCAAAAATGGAGGAATTAAGTTTATCTAGAATCTATTCAATATGTTACTGCCAAAAGTGCGAAAACAAACAAAACCCCACTACCCTTGCAAATGAATTGTGCCACTTTCTTACCTGAGCATGTCGTCTTCACCTAGAAGTACATTGAGAATCCCTTTAGAAGTAGCACTCGCTTTTGTAGAAGAATGCACTAAATATTTTTATTCTTAATGTGATTTTATTTCTTAAAACCAGAAATATTAATATATATTATATATAATCTATTGAAAACTGAGGATTGAATATGTAACATTTGCTTTTCAGGTCTTGTGTTAACATTCTTAAAGGGATAGTACTTTTATTCCATATTCACTAGAGAAAATGTATATTCATTTCATTCTTTTAAAAGCAGATTTAAATAACTCCCTTTGTAATAGCTTCTGCCTCTGCATCCTCAGTGCCAGGATTGCCATTGGTATTTTAATTAAATATAATTTAACTTTCATTGTAGCATAAAAAGAAAACAGTTATTTTCCTGTGGGAACAATGAAGGGTACAGACAATGCTATAAATAATGGTCTTTGATCTGCCAAGTCTGCCATGAAGGAATCTTTGAAGAAAATAAAACTTTTTAAGTCTTTGATGCTGTATCTCAGAACAGATTAGAAGCGGAATTGTTTCCAAGAGCATTCATTTAATCCTTCACCCTGTAAAAACACAGGGATTGTTCCTCTACATGGTGAAGTTTATGAGTTAACTTTTTATCTGTGGCTTTGGAACAAAATCCCCACACACCCAAACTTTAGTTTTAAAGGTCCTTTACTCTTCTGTCAGTGGGTCACCTCAAGATACAGCTTCTTGTCTTGTATCTAACCAAACATTGCACTTACTATCTAAAGAAATGGATTCTGATCTTAATCTATCCACTTATTTTTGTTCTTCCCAAACCGAGGAGCTTTTAAGTAAATTAAGTCTCAATGTTTTTCATATTCTAAAGCCTTACACGCTATTACTATTTTTTTTAAATCTAAAATAGTAGGGAAATGCTTGTGGTACCACATTTAAGTCGTTTTGTTCATCGTTCAATTCCCACTTGTGGTTTCACTTCCTCCCTTGTTCTGTTTCTTGCCTTAAGGCATCTCAAACACTTGGGCTTTCCCTTATGGCAGGCTCATGTCCACTGAGGTGTGAAAATGGCTTGTATTGAAGGTCACCAGTTTTCAAATGTCTTTAGTCACTCAATAGAGTGTGAAGACTGACACCAAGAGCCACATTTTGAGAGCAAGGTATATTTTAAGGATTCTAGGTGACCAAAGCTAAATAAACAAATTCAAAATTAGGCAAGCTTTGTGTGGTAAAAATCAACTAAAATTAGGTAAGAAAATATGGATGTGAGAGATTTTTTTTCTTTTTCCTTCTTTGTGTTTAATTCTGGCAACATAGGAGAAGAACTACTCTAATTGCTTGTATTATGGCTGGAAAACCTGAGACCAGTTATCATTCTGGGTTAGAATCTGGAATGCTGATCACACAGGCACATCTTGATTTTTTTTAAACTAGTTCTCTGCATTTTCTCCTGAAATAGGGATATGATAATATGTGCTATATATAGACTGAGTATAGAAAATGAAACGTCTAAAAGACCGAAATGTTTTCTTGCACAACTTACCAAATTTTAATTTTAAAAATTACCTCATTTTTTTCAGTCCACAAGGTGCTTTAAGTGTCTGGGGTATCGTGCAGTGCCATAAGTTCCCTTCCCCCAAATGTCTTGGAATGTGCAGTGTTCCCAGCTGAAGCAAGTGCTAGGTGGGGCTGTTGTTTAGTTCTTTGTGTCCCAGCAGCAGGGTGAGTAGGTGTCCTTTCATGCAATGCACGTGAGCCAGCGCTCACTTGATGTTGAATCAGTTAGGGACAGGAAAGTCCTGTCATTGGATCAGTGATGATCGACGACTCTGGCTATCAGTGTGTTCGGACAGCAGATGACCATCGCTTGGTCTCAGGAGCTCATGACTTATGGGCGTGTTTTAGCTGGAGTAATGAGAACTAGTCATTTTCGCGTATAATTTCCCTCAGGAAATTCAGGGACTCCTTGGAGCCCTGTTGATTCTCTTGGAGTAAACTTTCAGTCTAGTCGCGAACAGTTTTCATCATGGTTTTGAAAAATACTTAGCTGCTGTCCCACTGAAATTGTAAAACAAAATGATGGCTGTGGCTTTTCCAATTACGAGACAGTTTTCTCTTTCCCCATTTTGACTGTTCTGCAGATGTAGTTTAAAATAAGGAAAGCAAATTCCTAGCAGTTATAGCCCTGCTGTCCTGTTTATTCTAATGGAAGTGTAATGATTGTAATTACACATTGTCGTCTCCACACATAACTTGGTGCTTTATATAACATTAAAGAGAAAGTAGACCCTGTACTCATTATACTTCTAGCTCAGACTGCAAAACTCTTTAAATGTACATATATGTTCATTTCATAAGATTTAAATAGAAATTGTTATCGGTTGCATCTCAGGCTTTGTGCAAGTGTTCTGACAATATCTTTGCCAAGCAGTTTGGTCCAATAGAACATAGAATTAATAAGATCAAGGAAGGGTCCCATCTCTTTGTGGGTCCTCTGGTGTTTATACAGGAGGAAATGATATTGCCCTTATCACATACTGCTTCTGAACCCTCAGCAAGCAACCCAAGTGTGTGCAATTGCTCTAATACTTAAGTGATAACCAAGAAAGTGTAAAAGCAAATGCCAAATGTGTTTTACACCATCACTCCCCACAAGTGGTTCCAAGTTTGTTTGATTGTGAGGTTGTTGAAAAGACATGGGTTTTGAATTTTAATACTTTTCACTATCACGAAATGTATCTTTTATATATTAGGTCATGGTCATGATTTTTTATTTTTGCAATTATGTTCTAATGTATTGTGTGCATGCCAACTTACCCAAGTACAAAGGTGCAGCTTGCTCTGGAATGTTAACCTTTTAGGCAGGTTTTGGCTCATTTGCAATCATGGTGCAATATAGCAGAACATCTATTTGTTTTCAGTCCACAGTTTTATTTTTGTCATAATAAATACTTTTCCAATATGAAGTGTAGCTTGTGTTTTCTTTTGAAGATGGGGTGTAGTTTAATAGCTTCTGTGGTTGTCGGTGCTAAGAACCCAGGTAAGCTAACAGCAGTTTTACCGTGGTAATATCGTAGAGGCTCATAGAGCTCAAGGTAAGAAACAGCTCAGTTCCGCAGCTCACAGACTACATACTGGAAGGTTGTGCAGAACCAGGACTTCTGCCCCTCTTTCTTAATTTCCCATTGAACCTGACTCCTATTTTTTTCCCCACATGACAGCTATGATACCCAAGTCTAATAGTTCTTGTATTTCTTTGTACAGGGGAAAAGTCAGATCATTATTAGATTCTTAGAAAAAAATTCCTTGTTCCCTAAAGAAATTCATTCACTAGCCTGAATATAGCCAGTTGGCTTCTTTGATCCAAACATCTGGCTAAGTAGAAAGTATATTTAAACCAGGGGAGCCTGGGAAGAAGGAAATCGTGTAAGAGAATGCTCATAGTTGTGCCTACATTCACAGCTTTATGAGCAGATTGAAAATACTATGTTTGTTATTTAGATCCCTTTTAACTAGTGGCTTTTAGTTAAAAAAAAAAAAACCCACTTTCTCAGATTCTTTGAGAGTGTGAGGAAAGATCACTAAAAAACATAGGGAGTTGGGAACTTCGTGTCAATGGTTATTGTATTAGTTACTTTGTGTAGCTGTGATCCAATACCTGAGAAACAACTAAAGGAAGACGTGACTGACTTCAGCATAGTTTTAGGGTTCAGTCTATCAGGCCAGACAGGGAGGGAAGCAAATCTGCCCAGTTCTCATGGGGAGCCTATGAAACAGAAATTCACCTCGCAGACTACCCCATAAAGTCTAATAGCCACACTGTTTTTTGTCACTGCCTCAAACTTGTGAGGAATTTTTATGCTTTGTGGGAAAGATTTGCGGTTTGGCTGGCTGGTTGGTTAGTTTTATTTTCTCAGCAAGAGATTCTTGGTGTCATGTTCAAAATTTAACTCTCCCTGGACTTGGTAATGTAAGCCTGTAATCCTTTCATGGGGATGGTGGATGGGGGTAAGAGGGTTATTAGGAGATCAAAGCAAGCTTGGGCTACATGAGACTCTGTCTCAAAAACAACAATAATAACACATTTTATGTATGGAGATAGTGAGCAGTTGCCAAATATTTATTTAGCCAGGCATTGACCCACACTTTCTAACCCCAGTACTCAGGAATCTGAGGCAGGAGGATGTTAATTTGGAGGACATCCTGGGCTATAGCAAGACTAAAAAAATAAACTCAGTAATTAACCAAGAACAAGCTGATGCAAAGTTCTCTCTCTCTCTCTCTCTCTCTCTCTCTCTCTCTGTGTGTGTGTGTGTGACTTTATGGACTCTAGGGCCTAACTGGTAGTAAATAATTTAAAGAAAATTATGTGCATATTGAAAGACAGTCTTAAAATGAACCTGATAGTATCTTAATGTAACCTTGAATATCGACGTTTTTTAGGCATATTCTAAGTTTTCGGTAGTCAAGTAAAGTTTTGCTTTGTTAAAATACTAGTTAATCAAAATATGAGATACCAAAGGGTGCAGCTAGGGAATATAATTATGTATTTAGACAATCTGACTGTGACTCAAGACTGGCATGGGCCTGATCGTCATGCTTCAACCTTGCTTGTTCTAGGATTGTTGGGTGCTCCATACATTCAGCTCTGGTGGTACCATGAAATCCAGTATAAATGCTATCTCTCTGAACAGGTTCTGGCATTTTCAAGCCCAAAGTTTCCATCTTCACTGATAATACAGGGACTTTCCTGTTGCTGTCACCCACTGAGCAAACAGGCTAGAGATATCCAAGTGGCTTGTTCTAGGGCATAATGATAAAAATGGCGCTGTACCCCGAGTGGCCCGTGAGCCACAAGGGGCAGCGGATGCCAGCAGGAAGCCTCTTGGCGGAAACCAAGACAGGTACACCATACAGAGTGAGGTTGGCTATGGTTAGGGGAGAGGGAGGGAGAAGGGAGATGAGGAAAGAGAGAGAGGAAGGTGGGGAGAGAGGAAAGGGCTCAGACTGGGAGCAGAAGATCAGCTTGCCTCTGCTGAAGGGGGAGGAGGAGTGGGTGGGAGGACTTACCTCTTAAAGGGACAGAACAGACCATTATAATCCCTTTGCTGCAACTGCCACTGATTATAGGGATTACTTTGGTTTAGGTAACATGCCTCTTTAACCCATGATATGCTCACTTACTCCCCACAACTTGTGGGTACATTCCTATGTGTGTTGAAAGGCACTCAGCAGACTCACCAATGTTAAAATGTCCTCATTTGTAAATTCATCACTACATAATCCACAGGAGACAGTTTTGCAGGTCAACAAAAGGATTAATTATGTCCTTACCACCCACTCTAGCCTTCCCTAGAAATAGCTTCCTACACTTGTGACTCAGATTCATTGAGTCCTTAAGAATCCATTTCAGTCCCAGCACTTGGGAGGCAGAGGCAGGCGGGTCTCTGTGAGTTCGAGACCAGCCTGGTCTACAAGAGCTAGTTCCAGGACAGGCTCCAAAACCACAGAGAAACCCTGTCTCGAAAAACCAAAAAAAAAAAAAAAAAAAAAGAATCCATTTCAGGATGTAGTCAGAATACATCCCAAGGTGGGGTCAGGTGATTATTGATTCAGTCCAAACCACTGAATGTCCCAGGATTTACATAAGAAATCTGATGGGTTTGTGGCTTTGATTTCCCATTCATCTCATTTCTGGAAGTCTGTGATATTGCAAGTAAGAAAAGTTTTCCACTTGTATTGTGGTGGCAGGGATTGAACCTATGTGGTCTACCCCAAGCTATATCCATAGTCTTTTAAATTATTTTGGCTTTCAATTAACCCATTATTGCCTTGGTCTGCCTAGGAGACAGAACTTAAACTCGAACCTCTTTCTACACCTGTCTGGAATTAATAGTCTTGTAGTACCAGCCTTGGCTAAAAGAAAGTATATTCATCACTTACTTCCCCAAACTCTGGACACATAATAACAAAAGCATTACAATGGGCCTTTTTCTCACAGAGCTGTTGACGTGCAGTTCTAGGGAAGGGCATACCTGTGTTAGCAATTCTACAAAGCTAATTAACTGATTAGAATTTAAATGATTATAGAGCATATTACAGGTCCAGAAGCAAATTATCTTTGTCCACCTTCGACCTTCTCAATAGGCATACTTTGCTTACCTTTAGACTATCAGGTAAGATCCGTTTTGGAATGTATAGACTTATCTTCTTCCTCTGCAAAAGCTAGGAATGTCATTTGATAACATCTAAGGCCTACAGTAGAATGCCCCCACTTTCTTGTGCCTGCCAACAAGATATCTCTATCACGGTGCTTTAAAAGTAACTCATGACTTTTTCTATTCTGCTACAATAACATCATAAAATTGGTATCATATTGGAAGATGGTATTTGATGGTACCATGTTGGAATATGGATTTTAGGGCATCCCACTTCTGTTTCTGAGCCTTGATTACTCATATTTGGCTCCAGAATAGATTCTTACTCCCTTTGAGGTGAGAGCTGTGAATTTGCATCATCAGAGCATACAACCCAGTTGTGGAAATAAATATAAATGTAAGTCACAGTGCTGTAATAGATGTAGGTTGCAATGACAGGCCGAGTGTAAAAGTTTAGATAAAATGCTGCAGGTTCCTCAAGGGGCACAGCGGCAGAAACGCTGCAGGTCCCCAAGTGGCAGCAGTGGGCCATGAGACCACGCCTCAGGTCCCAAGACCACTACAGCAGGCCACAAATGCAGCCAGGCAGAAAGTCACGGCATGGTGGGTGAGAGACTAAGTTAGATAGGCATGTCATGCAGAGTGAAGTTGGATATTTATTTAGTGGGTTATGGAAGGGACCGGGAGAAGGGGGAAGAGCAGAGAGAGAGAGAGAGATAGGGGAGAAGGGAGACACAGAAGCTGCCTGGGGGGCGGGGTGAAGACTCAGGCTGGAAGCTGAAGATCAGCTTGCCTTGGCAGGCAGGGGAGAGAGTGGGCATGGCTTGTCTGTCTGGACAATGTGCAGAGGTTGAGAGACCATGGCTCACTCAGTCCTAAACAGAATGGCTTAACCAAGTCCTTCCTCTCAGGGCTCAAGGAGTCATGCAGAAGAGGAGACAGATTGTAAGAGCCGTTGGGGTTGGAAGACACCAAGGGAGCAGTGCTTACAGAGACACAGCAGGACGGACACAGTATGAAGTCACAGAAACTTGGCAGCATGCGAGGCTCTACACAGGCTCAAGCCGGATAGTGTCCCAGTGCTGAGACAGTAACTGGACAGGAGTCCTCAGCCCTAACCCAGAAGCTATCTCTATTTGACATCCTCTCAAAAGGGAAAAAAAATCAGTTTTCTCCAATGGTGTCACACTTGGGCAGGCTCTAAGCCCAACTAACACAAACGCAATCGTATTTTTGGAGATGTTTTGTTTGAACATTTTTTATTTTAAGTGTCTTTTGCTTAAATATTATGGTTCCCAATTACATGTTTTTATGATTCTCTTTTTTTGATTTTTGCTTTTTTAATTGGTCCTTTTATTTTCTTAAGATCTAGAGAACGAAGGCATGGAATTGGATGGGCAGAAAAGATCTGGGAGGAAATGAGGGAGGGAAAACCATGATCAAAATACGGTATATGGAAAATTAATTTTCAATTAAAAATGAGTCTATTGGGGGGTAGGTTGAAAGCTAATATGACTGGTGCCCTGGAAGAGGAAATTTGGGAACAAAAATATGTATGGAGAAAAGTTAATTGAAGACACAGGGATGGAGCATACTAAACAGACTGTGGAAGGAAGCCTTGATCTCTGACAAACAGCAGAAGGAAATCAATTCTCCTGGAGACCTTGGACTCACAGTCTCTAGTACTGTGAGACAAAGCTTTTTAGTTGTATAGTGCCACATCTCTCATCATTTCAGCTTTTTCTTTGACTTCGTCTCATTTCTTTAGTTACCTTTGCGAGTAAATCTCTGATCAAAGCGGTCACTTCACTTTTTTTCCAAATACCATGGCATAATATGTAATGACTTTTCCTCATGCTTCTAGAGAAATGTGTTTTCATGCAAGTGTTCACATTGTTCATTGCAAATGACAGCAGTCCAAGCGTTCATAATCAGTAGCTTATTCCCCCTTCCTACAGCAGAGACCCCTTGCCAGCTGCTCTAGGTTCACAGTCTAAGAGCTTAATGGCTACAGAACAGAGTTTATTTTCCTGCTAGCATGCTGGAGAAGCACTATGATTGACCCAGAGTAAGGTAGGGGGTACCTTATAGCTGGATATCAGAAGTGAGTCGCGAGTATGAACACACCTGTAGGCATTTGCATTATTTAGGAGTTGGGGTTGGTTGGTAGAAGCTGAAAATAAATAGAAAAGTAAACTGGCTTAGAGTTTCTATTGCCAAGATGAAACACCATGACTAAAAAAGCAAGTTGGGAAGGAAAGGGTTTATTTGGATTGCACTTCCACAGTACTGTTCATCATCAAAGGAAGTCTGCACAGCAACTCAAATGGCAGGATCTTCGAGGCAGGAGCCAGTGCAGAGGCCGCGGATGGGTGCTGCTTACTTGCTTGCTCATCATGGCTTGCTCAGCCTGCTTCCTTATAGAACCAAAGACCACAAGCCCAGGGATGGCACCACCCACCTTGGTCACCACCCCATCAATCACTAAAAAAGCCCTAGAGGCTTGCCTACAACCTGATTTTATAGAGGTGTTTTCTCAATTGAAGATGCCTCTTTTCTGATGACTCCAGCTTGTGTCAAGTTGACATAAAACTAGCCAGTACAGAAGCAAAGAGTAACATAAACACAGCTATGATTGTGTATTGTGTATCTCTCTAGGTTCTGATCTTGGCACCTGTCTTGTGCTCACTATGATGAACAAATGGATGCTATAGGGTAGTAGTGCAATTCTACTACCTTCTACATGCTCCATATCAAAAGTTATAGAAGATAGTATTTTAGAGGCAAATTCGAGGGCAGTTTTAGAAAAGCAAATTCTGTCCTAGACTTAATCATAATCTTTTGCATCAGTTGCTTCTAAGATCAATATAAAGTCCTCTAACTAAAATTGAAATAATAAAATGAATTTGTAAGTTCACTAGTTATTAGAATGAAGTGGGACTCAGCAAGGTAACAAAGTTGTCAAGTCGACTGATCTAGACAACTCAGAGCATCTTAAAATGACTGGGCTATGTGCATCTCAGCCATGGCTCTTCTCTTTTGGCTTATAAATCTTTAGGTAGGTTATACTTTTGTGTTCTAGTTTCTTCAAAACCCTCATCTGGGCTACTTAAAATATTAATGAGTTAAGACAAGAAGAGAACTTAGAAGAATGTCCAGAGTATAGAAATGGCTGGACTTTAATTATTGCTATAATGAAATGTTATTATCTGTAAACCAAAGTTCCTGTAGATTAGCAAGAGACCTAATAATGCAGAAGGACTAAGATAGAATTTATATACTTAAGGCAATCTGATGGCAAATCCATTTTTTCTTTGTTGTGTCTTTATGAACTGGTCAGCAGATGACCAGCATTCGAATCATCTAAAATCACCTAAAATCATTGCTTATTGTAAGACCCTTCCTTACTCATCCTGGATCTCTAAAGACGGAACCTGGGGTCAGAGTTGTTTTTTTTTTTTTTTTTTTCAAGTACTTCTTTATGAATCCAGAGTAGAGTAGAAATCTAAAGATAACTGCAGCAGGCTGATGTAGAATTCCCCTCTTTATGCTGTGAATATGTTTTATTACCATTGGTGAATACAGAAGCTGTTTCGGTCAGTGGCTTAGCAGAGCAAAGCCAGGCAGGAAATCTGAACAGATATATGCTGTTTGACAATGGTTTTACCCTGTAAAGTTTTGTTTCTTGTATTTGTTTAATAAAATGCCAATTGGCCAGTAGCCAGGCAGGAAGTATAGGTTGGGTGATGGCAACCAGGCAGGAAATATAGGCATGGTAATGAGAATTATGGGAAGAGGAAAGTTTCAGTCTGTAGTCATGATCCAATCACAGAGGAAGCAAGATAGCAAGATGTGACTGCCTCACCGAACAAGATACCAAACCACATGGCTACCACAGACAAGAATTATGAGCTAATATAAGTTATAAGAGTTAATAAGAAGCCTGACTTAACAGGCCAATCAGTTTATAATCAATGGGGAGAGAGAGAGAGAGAGAGAGAGAGAGAGAGAGAGAGACAGAGACAGAGACAGAGACAGAGAGAGACAGAGAGAGAGAGAGAAAGGCAGAATCAAAGAGATGCCATGTAGCTGCCTAAGGAGAAGGATCCCGAACCTTTCTGGTAAGCCACAGCCTCGTGGCAATACACAGATTAATAAAGTGGGATATTTAAGATAAAAGAACTACCTAGGAATATGTATGAGTCATTGACCAAACAGTGTTCTAATTAATATAGTTTTGTGTGATTATTTGGGTCTGGATGGCCAGGAAATGAACAAGCAGTCTCCACTTACAGCAGGCCTGCTGTGGGATATTTGTTCACACTGACACTCAAGACTGCTGATAGAATTTACTGATAGAATCAGAGGCTGGAGTCAGTGATTGGCTGACCAGAATTAACCATAGAGATCTTGGGGACACAGGAAGATATAGGGATGTGCTTAGAGAGATTCATGGCCTTTTCTCTCTGGGAAGCATGGAGAGTTAGGGTCACCTGGTTGGAATGATCACTCTTTGGATCTATTAGGGTTTTTTTTTTAACCCCGATATCTGATTCCCGAGTTTTTATTAATATTAGAATAACTTAGATAAGTGCTTTACAGGCCCATTACTCTGAAATGCCATGTAAATATCTCTGTTTTAACCTTAGAAAATAAAATTGAAAGTACAACTGGGATGGCAGCTCCTGAACCCCAAATACCCTGAAGGGAGAGTCCAGAGAATTGAAATTTTCAGGTCAGCCTGGGCAACATAGTGAATCCAATCACATTCAATAAATAAGCATAACCTGCAATTTGTTTTTCTTATTTCAGTAGTTTTATAACTACCTTTGGTCAAAAAAATTAACTGACTTTATAGGTAACCCATATGTTTTGTTTTAAAAAATGCTTTTTTTGAACGACAGCTCTGTAATGAAATTTGATACAGTAACACAGATATTATCTTCAGAGAGAGAGCGAGAAAGAGAGAGAGAGAGAGAGAGAGAGAGAGAGAGAGAGAGAGAGAGAGAGAGAGAGAGAGAGAATATAGCACAGCACATTTATGGAGGCCAACTTGGGGGAATTGGTTCTCTGTTTCACCCTGTGGGACCTGGGGATCAAACTCAGGTCATCACGCTTGGTTGCAGGCACCTTTATCTGCTGAGCAAACTCTCTGCTTCCTGTTTTTCATTTTTAAAACCCTGTCTCTTGCAAGGTTCCAGGGGCTTTGAGGTAACCGCTTTCTAAGCATGAGTGTGTCCTCTAGATGGCAGAGCAGGACTTCATTTTGTACTGTTGACTCCTTTTGGCTACTCCATACAAGACTTCCTATTTTAGATGCTTTAAATTTTTCTTTTGTAAAGATAAAACCTTTCCTCTCACATATTCTCGAAAAGAGAGGCCTTGGTAGTCCCTGAGAAATCAAAATAGTGAATAAATATTAATAAACTCCAAGTTTGATGTTATGTTTGATGGTGCGGAGTTCTTATGCAGGTTCAGCTTCTGTTTCTGAAATGTTTGCACCAGGAATGTCTGGATCTTAGAATTTGGATTTGAAAATGTTTACATATATATTTGGGTGTGGTGTGTGTGTGTGTGTGTGAGGGGGGGGAGAAAGATAGAAAATATAGATGATAGAGAAGATAAAATCTGGGGTTAGAAGGTCTTACATAAGCAGCATCTTGTATACTATTTGTTGGGGGAAAATGACCAAGGTCAGCCGAGAGCTAAATCACAGTGTTGGCAAAGAGAACCTTGGATACTTCCAACACAGCTGTTTTAGGATTGATAGTCAAAGCCCAGAGCAAAGAGTCAGGTCCCCAGAAACTGTAACCTTGACTCTTTCAAGACCCTAGCTCCAACCTCAGACCAGCCTTGCCAAGTCTGCTCCAGGACAAGGACACAGAACTAAAGTTCCCTTTGTTCTTTCATCAGAGACTCTGAGAAAGTCTTGAGCCAATCTGGCTCCATGTATGTATGTGTGTAGGTCATGAGCTATTTAGGGACTGGAACCCGCCACTAATCAAAAATTACACTTATATCTCATGTACATGTGGCTTTGCATTTTATACTATACTTTGAATGTACTTTAATTTTGACATATGCAGTCACATGGAATTTTCCATTTCTTGCACCATGTCAGCTCTCATAAACCTGGATTTTGGATTAGGCATGCTCAACATGTATTATCTTGAATCAATTACTAATTATTTACCTTGACAAAAACATACTATTGGGCTGAGTTTTACAGATAGGTGAACTGTTAACAGACAGTTATCAATAGTATATTGTTGCTACTAAATGAAACCTGCTGGTGCCCTCAAAGATCTTTATTTCCTTCCTTCCTTCCTTCCTTCCTTCCTTCCTTCCTTCCTTCCTTCCTTCCTTCCTTCCTTCCTTCCCTCCCTCCCTCCCTCCCTCCCTCCCTCCCTCCCTCCTTCCCTTCCTTCCTTCTTTCCTTCCTTCCTATTGCCATTGTTGTTGATTTGTTTTGTTCTGTTTTGTTTTACAAGACAGGGTTTCTCTGTATAACAGCTTTGACTGTTCTGGGACTAATTTTGTAAAACAGGCTGGCCTTGAACAGAGATCCACCTGCCTCTGCCTCCTGGGTGTTGGGATTAAAGGCATTTGCCACTATGCTTGGCTAAATATTCTCTTTTATGCAGATGAATTATTCTATGATCTTTGCTTCTGTGATGTTTTGAATGTGAATGCCCCTGTCCCAGGCTCATCTGTTTTCATATTTGGTCCCCAGTTGGTGAAAGTGTTGGGAAGAATTAGGAAGTGTGGTCTTGTTGGAGGAAATAGGTCAGTGGGGACAGGCCCTGAGGTTTCAAAAGACTCATGCAATCCCTAGTGTTCCCTCTCAGTCTCCTACTTATAGATTAAGATATGAGGTCTCAGCTGTTTCTGCCACCATCCCTTTGCACTACTCTCATGGACTCTAACCCCTTCAAGTCAGGAACTGAATGAAATGCTTTCTTTTGTAGGTTGCCTTGATCATGGTGTTTTGTGACAGCCTGGAACAGTAACTAAGACAGCCTTTTCATCATAAACGTGTTTACTGATACAATTTCCCTAAGGAAACCTTAAAAATAAGCTTTAGAATAGAGCCTACTTCATTATTAGAAATTTTAATTTAGCCACATCTAAAAGATGGAATTCAGATCATATTCCTTAAGCAACCACCAATTCTTTATGAGTGTATGATACCAGAGGTGTCATGTCATAATACAGTTACCATTAGGCATCTGCTAGCTTTCTTCCATCTCTCAATAGCTTTTTTCAACTTGGCAATACTTTTTCCCATTTAGCAGTGACTCTGTAGACTCTTATGAATTTGAGTTATTTGAATATAAGTCACATTTATTACTTTGATCTCAACGATCTAAGGAAATATACCCAAGAGTTAAAGTGTAATTTTTCTTTTTGAGAATGACCCATTTTTTTCTACCATAAAAAGTTTGAACTACTATATTCCAAAATGAAGATCAGTATCTACTAGAAGGGGATGAAGTAATGAAGACTAATTTCTAGTAGTGAATGCGTTGGGCTTTATGGCATATGCCTGTAACTTCAGCACTTGTGCGGTAAAGGCATAAGGACCAGGAGTTCAGGTCTATCCTGAGATACACAGTGAGTTTGAGGCTAGCCTCAGTCACATGAGAACTTGCCTCAAAACAAAACAAACAACAACAAAAACCAGAAAGAAGCAAAACAAAACAAAATCTAATTTCTGTACTTTAGAGTTGCTAAATTGAAGTTTAAATTAATTAATTTTTGTGTTAAGCCTGCAGAGTAAACAGGATTTGTGCTTTCTTAGTCTTCAGCAGTTGTGTTTTGGGTTAACACAGAGGCAATAACAACAAATGAATATCTAGAGTATTTGTGGCCTTGACTTCTAGGAGATCCTTAAAGAATCTAGTCTAGTGTCAAGGGAAAGGATGCTATGATTGACGCATTTTCTGTGCTGATGGAAGGACAGGAAGCAGGCAGATGCCTTAGGACTTGGCCTTCTTTAGGCTCTGGCTGTGATATCACAGGGATTTCAGATTCATTTCTTCACAGGCATTCAGCCTATGGCTCTTAGATTGTAGGATTAAACTAGTCTCTCTAAGAATTCTTCGGCTCCACTTACTTATAGGTTAGGCCAGAGATGAGCAATTTCAAATTGTCCTTTATGCCTTTCAGAGGTTTTAGAAGACTTGTCTGAACATTCATACGTTGCTTTTTGCACTGTGTGAGAGTTCTCTCTCTCTCTCTCTCTCTCTCTCTCTCTCTCTCTCTCTGAAAGTATTAGCTGAGGAAATAAATATTTTGCTGCACATTGTAAGAATCCACAGCTGAGGCTTTTTTCCCTTTTGGCATTTATTCATGAATTTCAACAGCAGGTGCTTATTTAAAAGGCTGCTTTGCAACACGGCTCTTTATCAAGTCTGGCAGTTTGTAGTGCTGGGGGGGGGCGGGAAGTCTTGCCTTTCTGGAATTTTCTTTTGGATTCAAGTTCCTCTAGAATCATTTTGCTGAATGGGTATCATAGTCCCTGTCTTGTCACTGTGATGAAATGCCATGGCTGAAGTAACAGCAGAGAAAGGCTTCATCCAGGCTCATAATTCAAGGGTCCGGCCTACCCTAGTGGGAGAGTCACAGTGGCAGGGTGAGATGGTTATTCGCATTGTAGCCACAGTCAAGAAGGAATGATGAATGCATGAATTCAGTTCTCTTTCTCCTTAAACAATCCAGGTTTCGAGCCCTAGGAATGGTACCATCCACAATGGGGAGACCCTCTCACCCCAAATAACCTAATAAAGATTTTCCTCCATTATCACCTTAGTGCCCCATCTGCCAGTGATTCTAGATTTTGGAGTTAACAATTAATACAGCCCCAACAGTGGGTGTTTGAGTCAGTTTGATTCTTACACTGTGCCGCTTGGCATGTAGCAGTGACTGCCACAAAGCTCATACTGACAGGGAGCTGTCACTCTAACAGGAAGACAGACGACTAAACAGTACAACGACAATGATACATACGCTAAGGGAAGGTCTGAAGCAGAAAGAAGTAAAAGGCTCCTAAGAGGAGAGAAGGTTTTAAAATTTTAAGAGATATGAATTTTAAAAAGCCAGGCAAAGTGTCTGTCTTAGTTTGGTTTTTCTATTGCCATGAAAAGACACCATGACCACAGCAACTCTTACAAAGGAAAAACATTTCATTGGTGTGGCTCGCTTGCAGTTTCAGAGGATCCCTCCATTATCATGGTGGCGTGCAGGCAAACATGGTGCTAGAGCTGAGAGTGTTACATCTAACAGGCGACAGGAAGTCAACCAAACCCTGGATGGTATACTGAGCAAAGGAAGTCTCAAAGCCCACGCCACAGCAGCACATTTCCTCCAACAAAGCCACACCTCCTAATAGCATCACTCCCTATGAGATTATGGGGACCAATGACATTCAAACTACCACAGTGGCAGATACTTATAATTCCAGTACGGGGGAGGCAAAGATAGGAGGAATCTTGGGGTATGCTGGCTAACCAGATAGCCAGCCTAACCTAATTGGTGAACTCCAGATCACATTGACTGATCTCATCTCAAAAAATAATGAACAGCTATGGGGAATGACAACTGAGATTGACCTCTGGCCTGAAAACACACATAAATATTCATTCCACCCCAAACATATGAACATAGACACACATCTGCACTAAAGAATAATTCTTAAAAGTAGTGTACATGAAATAAAGGATTATTCAGGCAGAGAATATAAAAGGCTCACAAGGTAATAAGACTTGTGTAAAGGCAAAGGTTGTAAGGCTATTCTTTAGGAGTGCAAGGGTAGTAGAAAGACAAACAGCTGGAAGTAGAGACAGACACTAGGTGCTGTATGGACCTTAGGTTTTATCCAAAGTGTTTTGGGAGATACTGGAGAAAACAGAAAAAATAATAAACAAAAAATAGTGCAGTCTGAATGGTTTTTTAAAATATTCAATTAAGTCAAGAAGAAAATTAGAGTAAATATTAAGTTCAGAAAAGACAACTGTATTGTAGAAAAGTTACAAACATCATAGGGATAGTTTGAATAAAAATAGCCTTCTTAGGCTCATATGCTTGAATTTTTGATCCAGAGTTGGTGGAACTGCTTGGGAAGGATTTGGAGATGAGGCCTTATGGAAGGAGGTGCATCACTGAAGGTAGAGCTTTGAGGTTTCAAACCACTCTTCCCAGTGTTCTCCTTGCCTTCAGCTTATGGATCAAGATTTGAGCTTTCAGCTGTTCCTGACACCATGCCTTTGTTCTATCATCAGGGATTCTATCCCTCTGAAACTGGCAGCCCAATTAAACCCCTTCTTTAATAAATTACTTTGATCATTGTGTTTTGCCATAGCAAAAGAAAAGTAGCTAAGAAAGTTATAAGAAATTTTAAAAATATTTTTATATTTTATTGTTGCCAAAACCTCAAAGGCCAAAACTTCATATACCCATTAAGACATGTGGATCTAGTTAGCTTTAGTTTTACATTGTCTTATATAGCTCAAATATTTGTATTTCATAATCCATGTTAGAATTCATGGAATAGAAAGAGTTATTGACAATCGCTTGCCTATATAAAAATGTAATGAAGCCTATTATTTTATATGCTTTTAAAACAATAAAAGAAATGTCAAAAAATAAGTTAATGCCTTTTTAAAAAGAAAGAGACAGAGACAGATTATCCTGGTTGCCTAGGTTGACATTGAGCTTATTTTGTAGTTTAGGCTGGTATCAAACTCTGGATCCTCCTGCCAGCTTTCTGGCACTGGGATTATAAGGTAAGCCACCTTCATTCCTGACGGCTACTGATATCTTTAATTCAAATATTAGGAGACATAAAAGAAGTCTAAGGATGTAGCTCAATGATGTGATGCATGCAAGAATACCGAAGGCCCTCCATTCAGTCACCAACAGAAACACACACACACACACACACACACACACTCACACACATGCCTTAAAAGAAACACCACGTCCTATCTGTTAGATTGCACAAGCACTATGGAGTTGCTGAGTGTATGCACAGATTCAGCTGTTTTTACACCTAGGGACTTGGTCCATGCAGTTTGGGTGGAAAATTTAGGAATCCATGGGGTGTTGAAGAAAGAATATTGGTTGTCGCTGTTGTTATAAAAGAATTTGAGTACAGTAATAGTGCTGTTTGACCTTCAAGTTGTAAATGAAGATGAAATATTTCCTTCTAGTGACACTTGATGGCAAGGCAGAGTTTTCGTCAATGTTTGCTAACATTTGGAGCTTGCCCTACTCTGGGCAGTTGAGTCACTTGTTCTTCTGGTCCAACTGTTGGAAACCCACTAAGTAGCTCTGATTAATGACTTAAGATGCATGTCACTTCCGGGCCAAGTCTCTAATTGCTGTGGTAAGACCTTCTGGAGCTTTCTCCTTTAGCATTGTGACAGCATTTGGAATAATGTTCTCAGACTGAGTTTCCCAGTGACACCACTAGTCAATGGTCCACTGTGATAAGCCCTCAGCACTTGACTTTATCCCCTCTACCTTATCTGTCAAGAACACATCCAAAAACAGGAAATGAATCTTTGAAGTTTTAGTCTATTTAATTGATGAGGTTGGTTGGTACTCAGTATAACCCAGCTCCTAATTCAGGCAACAAAGTTCTCTTTGAACAGAAATGTTATGATTAATAAATAATCCTGGATATACTCAAATTTGTTAACAGACCATTTCACTTACTCCTCAAACTATTTTAATTGACAGCACAGTATCAAATACTATTAATAAAACAAAAGAAAAAAATGTGGAAATGGATAGATCAAGATATATCCTATATCATATATAGAATGAAATTATAAAATAATAAATTAAAAATGCAAATAATCTCAAACCCCAGTAAGTCCTGTAAGAGATCAACTAGGAGAATATATATATAACAGTACTTGTTCAAAAAAGGCCTACACTCTTAATTTTTAAAAAAAAATATTTATTTATTTATTTATTTATTTATTTATTATGTATACAATATTCTGTCTGTATGTATGTCTGCAGGCCAGAAGAGGACACCAGACCTCATTACAGATGGTTGTGAGCCACAATGTGGTTGCCGGGAATTGAACTCAGGACCTTTGGAAAAGCAGACAGTGCTCTAAACCACTGAGCCATCTCTCCAGCCCCCACTCTTAATTTTTAAATGACCGCAGAACATGGACCTAGTTTGGTTATTAAATATTCCATCACATATAATGTTCAATGCATGATCTGAGAGGAGTTCCAATGCAATACTGACCTATGCTTTAAAAATAAGAAAAAGCAGCAAAAACAAAAAGATGAAAAAAGGCAGCCCCAAACAAGGTGACATAGAAGATTTGTGGAAACCAGCCTCTGACTGGCCCCCAGTAAATCCTGACTTGTAAAATTTCCACCCCTTAAGTGGGGGCTGGATCTAGTAGTTCACATATAGTGAGTGTAAGTGAGAGCTATGGTTGCCACTTCTTATGTTAGTTTATTCAAGACTAAGGCTTTCTACTGTTCTGTCTTGTCATGGTTTGCCCCTGTAAAACTTTAAGACAATTCTGAAGCCATGTCTGAGGCCTCTCAGCAGTAGTGCTCCCCCCACCGGGGAACCAAGGACATAACATCTACACATGTACATACTGAGATGTTGGGAACTTTCCATCTTCCTGAATAGGGGCAAGATAACCCTTAGGTGTTGACTCAGTTCTTGGTGTTTTGAGTCAGTCCCTGGGAAAGGGGCAAAGTGACCCTCAGATGTTTTCCCTTACCTCATCTGATCTGGAAACTACTCTCCAGCCAACTATTGGTAATAGCCCTTTTGAATAAGCCAATCATAATAGTTAAAGAACAACCCCCAAACAGCCCCTTGCTTCTGTGGCTTTTTCCTTTAAAAACAGCCTGTACCAGACATTCTGGATCTTTCTGGCCTCTTGAATGCTGAAAGACTGTCATGACAGAATTAATAAAATCCTCATGCTTTTACATCAACTGTGGTGTGAGAGATGGTCTCTTGGGGCGACTCCTCCTTGGTGATTGGACTCTAGGGATGAGGAAAATCATATACCATGATATGGGTTGACCAATGGAGAGGTGCTTGTGGAAGGAACTCAGTGTACAGCCAGCCAGGTATGTTGGCATGCCTTTAATGCCAGCATTCAGGAGGCAAGTGGATCTCTGTGAGTTTCGGGCCAGCCTGGTCTACATAGTGAGTTCAGGCTAGCCAGTGCTACCAAGTTAGATCCTATCACAAAACAAAAACAAAACTGTGATGGCTAGTTTTATGTCAGTGTGATACAAGCTAAAGTCAGAAAATGCCTCCATAAAATCAGGTTGTAGGCAGATCTGTAAGGCATTTTCTTAAGTAGTGTTTGTTGGAGAGGGCCCAACCTATCGTGGTTGGTGCCATCCCTGGCCTGGTGATCATGAGTTCTATTAAAGTGGTCTGAACAAGTCATGGAAAGCAAGCCAGTAAGCAGCACCCCTCCTCACCCTCTGCATCAAGTCATCTGGGGTTCTAACGACTTTCTATATATAGACACAACACTACTGGCCCAATTTCTCCCACCAAACCCAGTAACACAAGCACTTATCATTTCTTCTATCATGATCTAGTTAAATAGCTGGGAATGGTTGCGATGCAATCTCTGACTTTGTTTGCATTTTCTTCTCATTGTCCAGCTCGTCTTGGCAATCAGTTTTCTCATATTGAGATTTCTACATTTTAGTGTCTTATGTGCTTGCTTATTTTACTTTTCTATTGTGGAATAATCTTTTTTGTACCCTGTGAAGAAGTGTCACTTTACTCTGATTGCTTTAATAAAAAACTGAACAGCCATTACCCAGGCAGGATTTCCTGGCACAAAGGATGCTGGGAAGAAGAACGGGAGGCTGAAGGAGCCACAGAGCAAGCAGCATTGGCATTGCAAAGTAAAGGTAACTGAGCCACCTTGAAGAACATAGCTTAATAGATATGGGATAATTTAAGTTTTAAGAGCTAACTAAAAACAAGCCTAAGCTATTGACTGAGCTTTCATAATTGATAGTAAGTCTCAGTGTCATGATTTGGGAGCTGGCTGTAAGTCAGAGAAAGACTCACTACACTTTTCTTTCTTTTTTCATCAAAACAGTATCTTAAGGAGCCCATGACTATGTAGCTGAGAATGATCTTTAACCCTTTCTTCTGCCTCCACCTTGGGATTTGCAGGGTAGCATTAACAAGCTGAGTTTACACAGTGCTGGGGACTAGATACGGGTCGCCTGCATGTTAGGGAAGTGGTCTCTAGACTGAGCTACAGTCATAGCCCTGTTTGTTTTTCATGTAGTGTGCTCATTTGCTTCTGTTTCTTAGAGTCTATAAACCTTGGTTTTCCACAGACCTTTAGAAAATGGCAAAAAGTAAGAGTAGGCTTAGATGTACAAAGCCACATTCCTCACTAAAGAGTAGCTTACTTTTTATTATTGTAAATTAATTTGGAAAATAGCCCAAGATGTAGTGTGGGCCTTGTTGTTTTGTTTTATTTTTTGTTTTTGTGAGGCAGGGTTTCTCTGTCAAGTGGCTGTCCTGGAACTTGCTTTGTAGGCAAGGCTGGCCTTGAACTCAAGGAGATCTGCCTGTCTCTGCCTCCTGAGTGCCGGGTTTAAAGGCAAGCACCACTACAGCCTGGCTCTGGGCCTTTTGTATTATTTCTAGTATTTTCATTTGTTTGTTTTGTTTTTGTGACAGGGTCTCACTAGCTCACGTAGGCCTTGAACCCCAGTTCCATCTCTTTCAGTCTTCCCAGGGTTAGACTCAGCACACATGGTTATTTTAATTTTTGTCTTTTAATCCACACCTACAGCTGGGCTCCTAGACACAGTGTGCTTGATGAAGGAGGTGGGGGAAATGCCCCTGATGTCACTTTTGTAAAGACAATTACCTCTTTCTGTCAACTTAGGCTCACCATCTAAAAGTATATCAAAACACCTGTATTTGTTTCTTCAAATAATAATAGCCAATTCAACAAGCATTTATTCAGTGCCTAAAATCTGCCAAGCCTCCTAGGAATTGTTAGAGACACAATGATCAAGAAGAACTGGTGTTGGTTTTCAAAAGAGTCCTGAGGAATGGCTCCCTGAAAAACTGCTGCTGGGGCAGGGGCCTGTAGAGAAATGAGGGACAACAATGGCGTGCCAGGGTGTGAAGGAAGACACCACGTAGAAAACACCGCAAACGTGATTCCTATGCAGTCCATACCTTGGTGTTCGATGGCATAGGGCAGGCTCAAGACCGAGAGTAGTATAGGCTCTGTGATGTGGAAGAGCTGAATCGCACTGAAGGCACCAAATCAACCAGTCAGGGAAGAGGCAGGAGGGTCTTCCAAAGCCTAACCTTGATACCAACATCTTCTGGTTTGTAGGAAAGAGACTTTCTAAGAAGTGCTTACACATTCATCCAGAAAAATAAGATGTTTTCTTTCCTGGTTTTTACTTTCTCCTCTTTATTGTCATATTCTGTAAAATGAATGTGATCAAAGGCATTATTTTTTCTTCCCCCAACCTTCACTGATGGCTGAGCTTATTATATTTGGCTCACACACCCCATTCCTGGCCTTTCTATTTATTTAAAATCATCTGCAATACATTAACATGTCAGTGAACTTGTGAGGTTAACCGCTCAAGCTCAAGTTTGAGGCAGTTAGAGAATGTTTGGAGAACATTTTCATCAAAGAATTTGCTCAAACTCTTTGCAAACATTATCGTTACAAGGCCATGAGTATGTATCCTCTTTTTGACCCTCGTAGCATTTGGTCTTAAACTGTAGCTAAAACGCAGCCTTTCACTTTGCCTAATTTTCATTTTAGAATTTATGAACCACCAAAAGGTCCCTTATTCTATGCGACTCTGCCAGTGGCTTGGAAATGAACCAACTGGACTACTTTAGGATGGGTCTCTTTGCTGAAGCAAACCATAGAGATAACACTAGACTGTGTCCATCATCGTCATAGCAAAGTGACCTGAAACAAGGAGGCTGCCAGGTGCCACCAAGCATGCCCTAGGTGCCAAGAGTGATTTATGGGAAGAGGCTGCTCTCTCTGTGCTCATCTGTGTGTTGTGGCAGGACACCCTGTGTAGCAGCTCATTTATCAGGAAGTAGCACCATTTGCATCGATAATGTTTGCAATTAGGGCCTATTAGGGCTGATTGAAAGTGAAGAGGCAGAGGTGTTATGCGATTTGAAAGAGGAGAAACAACATCTGGAGGCCTGTCATCTTGGTGGGAGCCAGTAATGAAAGCCTGGGGCCCAATCATTGCCAGCGTTTGGAAACAAGAAGCAAGTTGTGGGGCCGTTTCTGTAGAGATGAGATTCTGCAAAACTTTATACGTACTTCACAGCACCGTATGTATTAATGGGGTGCAATGAGGGCCAAGGCAAATGCGTATGTGTGAAAACTTGCTGCATTCCACGAAATGGTATTGTGTCATCCTGGGTGTACAGTTGAGGGTTCTTCTTTTTGAGGTGAAGGATTCCATCAACAACCAGAACACCAAGCGAGGAAGGGGCCTCTGAGGCTGGGGCGACAGATTAGAGATGATAGTGGACTGAGAGGAGTGTTGTCCTGCAATCTCAGCACTCAGGAGGCTGAGACCAGCTCAGGCTACAGAGCAAAGGACAAAAGTGGATTTAAACCTCGAGTCTTCTGTCTCCTTCTCCTCCCATCTCCATGTGTGTTGTCACATTTACAGTTTACAAACAGCGAGAGACTAAGGGCTGTGAAGCTTTGGGAAAAAATAAGAGGCAGGGCTGGATTAATGCAGGAGGACTAGAAACTTGCATTCATAGGATTTACTATAAAAATGAGACACTTGGATATCCTCAGATATTCTCTGTTATTTTCATCTACTGCCTGAAATTCCAATAGTCCTTAATCTGATCCATCTATCTCTATCATCTATCTATCTATCTATCTATCTATCTATCTATCTATCTATCTATCTATCTATCTATCTATCTATCTATCATCTATCTATCTATCTATCATCTATCTATCTATCATCTATCTATCTGTCTGTCTGTCTGTCTATCTATCTATCTATCTATCTATCTATCTATCTATCTATCTATCTATCTATTCTTTCTGTTAAAATGCAAGAAGGTTATATCTTACAGGCCGAAATTTGGTTCTTATATTTTTAATTTGTATTAACAGCAGGAGATCTGGGCACTAGGAAATGGGAGCACCTTGAGGCCACTTGACAGAAAAGGCTATAAATAAGAGAGAGAATGACAAAGTGGGATATTTACTCAGACTACAATATGAATGGTGCCGCTGGGAACAGCCTAACCAGCAGGAGCAACGCACATGCGCGCACGTGTGTGTATGTGTGTGCTCAAATTTATGAGTCTGCTCTACTGTTACACTTGGGTAATTTTACGGAGATTTGGAAACTTGAGCTGATCTACACATTTCCCCTAAGTCAAGTGGACTTAACAGCGTGTTTGTGTTATGATCATAGAAAACGTACATGACATCAATACTTGGTATTATTCCATGCTGCTTAGAAATTGAAAACTGAACCATCAACCTCAGTAGTTCATAGATATTTTCTTAAACTTTAATTGGAATGGGAAAAATGGAAACATTCGCCTAGCATCAAAGTTATAAAAATTAGTCTATTAAAAATTGTTCCTACAGGCAGCCTGCTTTGAGTTACAACTAAGTGGAAGAAAGAAGGGCTGCTTCAGGGCCAGCTGACAGACAATGAACGCTCCGTGTGGCTCTCTAGCCAGCACTCCTCAAGGGGAAGGCAGGAATGCTTCTGATTAATTTATTGAGTTTCCGCTGATGCATGGCTTAGTTACTGAATGTTCTATTTTCACAGGCTTTCTATATTAGGATTCACAGAAAGCTGCTTTCTAAAAATATCAAGAAATACGGCTGCTTTATAATATTTTATGTGTTGACCATTTTGAATGAGAATAACGATTCTAAAAGTGTGTGTGTCTGTGTCTGTGTCTGTGTGTTTGTGTAGGTTAGAGGTCAATACCAAACTTCATCCCCTAGAAGCCATCTGCTTTTTTTTTTTTTTTAAGTTGAGATAGTCTCTTAAAGAGACCTTGGATTTGTCAATTAGACTAGGCTGGCTGCCCAGCAAGGATCCACCTTTCTCTAACTCCCCAGCACTGCGAGGACAAGCATCCACCACCATCCCCAGTTTTTTACATGGGTGCTGGAGATCGGACTTGTACTTGAGTGGTAAGCACTTCATCAACAAGGGCTTCTCCCTAATAATTGAGGATTGTGATATTCAAGGTGTCACACCCATTACCCCTGTTGCGGATACCTAATATTACCAGAAGGAATGCAAATTTCATTTGCCCACACTTCTTGAAGGTTTCATCTCCTGGATGATATGCCCCTTTGTCAAAACCTGTTTTCCTGCCAGATATCAGTTAGACTTCCTAGCACAGGAAACAGGACTGCATAATTTCCTGGATTCTCTACCCCAGGAAACCTATTTAATCTTTTTGTATCTCAGGTTTGCTCTGTTATTACCAAATGAGAATGGGAAGAATTCTACCTTGTGGAATTGTAAAAATTAAATGAGGTAACGGTGCTAGAGTTAAGCCTGTAAATGAGAGCTCCAAGAAAGTAGCTGTCTGCAAAGGCTGCTTGACCATTAAAAGCTTCAGCGACTATGGAGAGTTTGGAATGTTGTAATTTGATAACCTAAGGACAATTTCTTTTGTACTTTCTTTAGTCCCTAAAGAGCCATTCTTTGCTAGCTTCATTCTGATAAATAGATAACATTTGGAATGTATTAACTTAATAAAACACCATTCTTCACCAATAGAAATGCTACTTAATGTTTCCACCAATGTATTTTTTAATGCATTGGTTTTTAACTTTCTTTATTCTGTTACTGTAAAACCTCCATGGAACTGCTTCCATGCTGGAACATGGAAGCTGAAGTAACCTATCTCCATGTTTCCCCAGCCATGGTTGGTTACTCAATTTGGCTCCGGAATTACTTATCTTGTACTCTTTTTGAAATGAAAGGTGTGCTTTCTGTGTGCACAAAGCAAATGCTTCAGCTCCAGAGTAGCAGTTCAACTACCTTCTCCCAGAAAGTCAACTAAGACACTAAGTACGTGGTTCTCAGCATGTACAAAGCCCTGGGTTCAACCATCAGTACTACCAATTGATGATAGTTGGTAGATAGGAAGATAGATAGATGGTTAGATGATAGATAGATGATAGATATAGATAGATAGATAGATAGATAGATAGATAGATAGATAGATAGATAGACAGATAAGCACACAGAGACAAAAGGTGATGAAAACAAGGAAGGGACCACATTAAGAAGAGGAGAAATCTAATTATCTGAAATGGGTCCCTAGGTCTAAAGAGATGGCTCAGTGGTTACGAGTACTTGCTGCTCTTGCAAAGCACCCACAGGGAGGCTCATAAATACCTGTAATTCCAGTTCCCAGGGGTCTGATGCACTCTTCTGCCCTCCATGAGAACCAGGCATACGTATAGTGTGTAGATATACATGCATGTGAAAACACTCATACATGCAATTTTTTTTAAAAAAAAGTCATCAAAGTGCTTATCTCTGTGTTCTATAGCTCACCAGAACAAAGGCCAGGATTGGTGCTACCCACCACAATAGTTCAATTATCTGAGTCTGGCCATGACCTCCAGTCATTCTTTCAGGATCCACAGTGCAGAGCAACTTTGCAAGCATGAAGGCCTTTTGTTTAGGGAAGAGTTTTGTCTTTCGTCTTAAGATGCTCATAATTTAGACCCGTGGTTTCTGATTTCTATAGCGTAAAAGGGACCAAAGAGAGAAAAGAGGAAAATGAAGTAATATGGAGTCTTAAGACAATAATCGAGTCCTTCTTCCTGGTCCCATGGCCCACCAATCATTCCATTTCTATGGGAGTTAGGTGGAAGGTAGAGAGATATTTGACAATAATGTGCATACAGGGCTTAGCATTATGAGCCATGCAGATCTTAACAAATATTTTTAATTCTATTGCTTTTTCCAGTTTGCTTCTCCTAACTTCTATGCCTTTTCCCCATCTGACATTTCTTTATGACATTTCACATCACATCTTCTGGCATTTCCTATCAGGGCTTCAAGTTTCTTCTCACTCTGAGCTTATCGTTTTAGAACAGATTTATATTTCAGGCATGCAATCATCTTCATTACTTCTCTATTTCTGTAATAAAACACCATGACCAAAGTCCACTTAGAAAAGAGTTTAATTTCCTTGTGATTATAGAGGGTGTTTGGAGCAGCAGCAGAGAGCTCACATCTCCACAAGCAGGAGCATCCTTTGAAATCCTCCAAAAAGGCCACTTTCTTAGTCTTCCACTAACGGTCACCAACTCTTATGTCAGATGCCGAAGATTTATGGGGTTGAGGTTCATTGAATCCACTGCAACAGCTGATGTTCTGGGACTGACCCATCTAAGACGAGTAATGTGTGGTGTCTTCTTTCACCACAAGCCCTAAGACAGGGAATAGACGTTTTAAGATAAGTGTGCAGAAGAACATGTGCTGCAGCCGTGGTACACGTGACTGAGACGGAGAGGGACTAGGGGAATTCCAGCTGGTGATATACAGTCTAGGAACATGTTTCAGCAAGCTTAGCATTAGACCTTGCTCAAGGCCACTGTGAGCTGTACAGAGGCACTGAGGCCAAAAAGGGAAACCATGAATTAGGAGTGAAATAATCTAATGAAGTTAGAACCTAGCAAGTCATGTCTGGAAGTGCAGCTCAGCAATCAGTGACAAGAAATCTAGGATGACGTCTCATGGAGCTGGCAATTTATTTCCTGGCAATGAGAAAAGCACAAAGGTATAAAAGTCAGTCTACCCCTCCCCCACTTCCCATTCTCTTCCCTTTCTCTTGTTCCTTCTGTCTCTGCCCCACTAATGAAGGAGCTATTCTTCAGGAAAGGCTCTTATCAGCCCTACCGACCTTTCTCTCTGCCTTATCACTGGATGTTGCAGCTCCAGCGAGTACTGTGAGCCCTCACATAAGGTTAGTCTCTGTATCCTCTGAGAAGGTTATTTGTTACCCAATGCATTCTTAACTACACCGATATATTTAAAATGATAAATGCAAAGAAACTTTTCCTTATATTAAATAGTCTAATGACTTCGGCTTCTTCCATGATTAGTTTTGAATAAACACCTGGCACATCAAGTTTGCCTTTAGTCACATGTTGATAATACAAACTAATTAGTGCGTGATTGCTTATATTAACATAAAAAGGGCATTCTTTGCAGGAGTGCTCTGTCGGAATGCAAGCTAAGCACAAGTTTAAAGTAAAGATAGATGGGGGAATGCATTCTGAATTCATAAAAACTAAGTGTTTCTGTTGAAATTTCCGTGTTTTTATGTGTAATTTAATTATTAATCAGTACTATAGTGTGAAATGCAAAATATAAGATGTCAAGGCATTTATTAGGAGAACTATGCTTAAGGTCACTAAATATACCTGTATTCTGTTTGTTTGTTATTGTGTTATTTTGTTGTTTGCTGTGACACCTCACTAGCCCAGGCTGACCTTGAACTTCCTTGTGGTCCTCCTGCTTCAAGCTTCCTGAGTGCTGGGATTAGGGATGTGCTGTGGAATAATCCTTTTGTACCCTGTGAAAATGTGTTGCTCTCAGTGGTTTAATAAAGAGCTAACTGGCCAATAGCTAGGCAGGAAGAGTTAGGCAGGACAGCCAGACTGAGAAGTCAGGGAAGAAGAAGGACAGAGTCACCAGCCAGATGCAGAGGAGGCAGGATGTGTAAAGATGAGATAAGAAGCCACAAACTATGCGGTAGCACGTAAGTGAGTAAATACGGGTTAATTTAAGCTGAAAGAGCTAGTTAGTAACAAGTCTAAGCTATCAACAAAGTATTTGCCATTAATAATAAAACTCCTTCTTATTTATTGCAGAGCTGGTGGTCCCAATAAAAAACCCCACCTACAGGGATATGTACCAACATATAAAGTCTGGTACATTCTTTTGTGTGTTTGTGTGTATGGCAGGGAAGCATACACATGTGTACACAGCTGTTATTCCTCAGCTACCCTTCTCCTCCTCATTTTTCTTCTTTCTAATAGAGGATCTCTTAGGCTCACTAAGTAGACTAGTTTCATATGAGTAATATTGGTGAATCACCATAACCTATTTATTTTTTTACTTTGGCTTGCTACATGTTTAATACACAGACTCATCTAAAACCAAAAGTCTGTCTATTGTAGATCGTTCTTAGACCATACAAAACAACTAGATTGTCTGGCTAGTGAACCCCGAGACCCGTTATTCTTGATCCATCCTTGGGATGGAATTCTAAGCATACCCCACCATGCCTGGTTTTTCTTTCTTTTTCCTTCTTTCTTTTCTTCTCCTTTTTACATGGGTTCTGGGAATAGAACTCGGGTCCTCGTACTTGCAAGGCAAATACTTTACCAACTGAGTCATCTCCCCAGCTCTCAGCTACATTCTTAAGATAAAAAAATGTTTAAGAAGAGTCCTGTCCTTTGGTTTTCCAAAAAGTGAGAGGCAGCCTTTACCTGTCCCTGTGTTTTTGTGCCTTTTCATTTGCTTGCTTCACCTCCTTGTCTGCTCCCTTTCTGCAAAGTAGTAATTATAAAGTCGCGGCTGCACAGTCAGGCTGTAATTATTAAGCATAATTATGCCCACAAAGCCTTTTGAATATGACATAGAGCAGACTGTGTTCAGCTAATTGTGCTACTTTTCAAAAGAAAAAAAAAGATTAAGCTACTTTCTTTTCTCCGTACACAGTCTTTCCTCATCAGGTGGGAATTTAAAGTATATATCCTTTGTATTGTGGAGTAGGGCTAAGCTAAGCATAAGGTGCAGGGAATCCTCCAGAGCACAGCCTCGTCTGCTGTCATGAACCTCATCAGTATGGTTAGGATGGGTGCACATACACAAACATGTCGTCGCCCAAGGTCTGTGGTCTACACTGAGTCACTCTTGGTTATACACTCTATGACCTTGGACATTTATGGTATTCTGTGTATCTACTGCTAAATTGTCGTATAGAATGTTTTTCTTTACACTAAAAATGGTCTGTGATAGGCCTGTTCATTATTCTAGTTCCTCTTAATCCTAGGGAACCCCAACCTCTTATCTTCAAGGTCTTCTCTTTTCCAGAACATCATATCTTTTTTTTTTTTCCCCTGAGACAGGGTTTCTCCGTAGCTTTTGGTTCCTGTCCTGGAACTAGCTGTTCTAGATCAGGCTGGCCTTGAAATCACAGAGATCCGCCTGCCTCTGCCTCCCGAGTGCTGGGATTAAAGGCATGTGCCACCACCGCCCAGCACGTCATATCTTTTAAATGAAGACCTTTCTAATTGACTCCTTTCACATCACCATATGCATTTAAGCTCCTTCTTTATTTTGAGGTTTGTTTGCTGTTTAGGCACATAATCCCAGGGTATGAATAAGCTTCAGTTCCTTTATTAATTTACCAAGGATCTCCTTGATTGGAAGTTTTGACAATTCAGAATAATACTATAATAATTACTCAGGTATATGTTTTTATGGAAATGTAAGGTTTCCACCCATTGAGGCAAATATCAAGGAACTTGGAAGTCAGATTACATTGTACATTTGGTTGAAAGAAATTACCGAAGTGCTTTCTAAAGACTACAAAGAATTACTGAGAATTGCTGGAGCACTCTCCAGTGTTTGTTGTTGTCATTATTCTAGGTTGAGGCCATATGTGTGCAGTTTTGCTAATCAATTCAACTTTCCTCAACGATATGTGACAATGAGCATCTGCCTAGATGCTATTTACTATCTTTGGCTAATTTTCAGTTCAGGTGATAGTATGCTAATACTTTTAAAAGATATAGTTTTAGTTACGCTTATATGTATGTGTCTGTACACATGTGCACGTGCCCACAGAGACCAGGAGGGCCTCAGATCCCCTGTAACTGGAGTTCTAGGTGATCGTTAGTTGTCTGACATGCATGCTGGGAATCAAGCTCAGGTCTCTTAGCCCCTAAAGTATCTCTCCAACCTTGTTTTTTTTTTTTTAATTCTAGCTTGAGTTGTTTTCTTAGTATGATGACTTAAGTGTTCTTTGTATATCTGGTACCAGTCCTTTATTGTGTGTATTTTATTGACATTTCTTCTAAGATTGTGCCTTATCTTCTCATTCTTGTTTCAGACCAATCTTTGGAATAAAAAACATTGTATTAAAAAAATTCCACGAGACAAAAGGATAGCACATGAACATCCAAAGGAGGTTAAATTTTGAAAAGTAATACTTTAACTTATTTGAAGATTTCTTAGATGCATGCTCTCCACCTCAACTAACCATGGGCTCTTTGCCAACACATTTCTCAACTTCATGTCCCCCCTTTTAAAGAACTGTAAAATATTGAGATAACAACTTTTAGACCTTTACATTTTTATTATTTTTTAAAAAATAATTTTAAATATTTGAAAGAATTACAAATATAGAATTTCTTTTACCCATTACTCAGTTTCTCTGAATGTCAATGTTTTATATAATCATGATGCAATGACCAAACTAAGAAATAAACATTGGATTAATTTATTAAATGATAGACATTTTTGTGATTTCACTTCACTTATTTTTATGTATCTCCTTTCTGTTCCAAGCATGATAATGGGATTTCAAGGTGCATTTAGACATTAAGCCTCCTCGGTCTCCTTCAAGCTGTTACACTGACTTCACCTTTTGTTGCTTTTGAATTTGATGCCTTGGAGAAGTAGTAGTTAGGAATCTTGTGGACTGCCTCAAAGTTAGTGTTTGTTTCTTTGCAATATGGACTTTGGGCAGTACAATGTATTATTTCCTTCAGAAAGTTTCTATTTAATATTTTTAGAGTTCATTTGAGCATGGGCAAGTAAAATTGTGAATTCTCCCTCTCTCTCATCTCTTTCTATCTCTGCTCCCCACATCCATTTATTTTCATCTATCATCAATCCTATCTGTCTATCTTATCATTTATCATCTATCTATTATCTATCTACCTACCTACCATCTTGGTCATGTATTCATACAGGTAATTCTTATTTCAATTCAACAACTGAGTTCTTTATGGACTTCCTGCTCTTTATATTTTCACATTCATTATCAGTGAGAAAATTGATTCCATTCACTTCTTCAGTATTGATTTGCTTACTATACAACACCCGCACTCCCATCTGCTAACCACGATGCTGTTGACTTGATCACCATTTCTGTACCCCACCCCCATCCTTGTAGGTGGGCTTTTCTATCCCACCAGCCAGTTCCCCAAATAACCAGAGACTTAATATTAATTATAAATGCTCAACCAATAGCTTATGCTTGTTACTAACTAGCTCTTATAACTTAAACTACCATTTCTATTAATCTATGTGCTGCCCCGAGGCTCAGTTCCCTCATCTATGTACTCTCCATGCTGCTTCTTCCTCCTCTAGCTGGCAACTCCCAAATCTCTGACCTCCTTCTTTCTAGCATTCTTTTTGCCTCAAAAGTTCTGCCTAACCATTGACCAGTCATATCTTTATTAACCAATGAAAGAAATACACATTTATAGTGAACAACAGGACTATTCAACATAGAGGTGGCCTCGCTGCTACCTCTATGAGACAGAGAAGAGAAAGGAGAAGAGAAGCAAATTAGTATTTGCTTTTTATATTTGGAAGCAAAGTTGAATTTTATTAGGAAATGAGTTTGATACATATTTAAGCATGGCTATTAACAGAGGGAAAGAGGAACACACACATACAAGAAGACAGAAGTTTTACATATTCAAGGAAACAGTGAATGTGGACTTCTCATAGGACAGTCACTGTAAGTTATTATTTGCTGGAAGCCAGGTAGTGTTTTGACAGGCAGGAATCATGACTGGCGTGTGTGTGTGTGTGTGTGTGTGTGTGTGTGTGTGTGTGTGAGAGAGAGAGAGAGAGAGAGAGAGAGAGAGAGAGAGAGAGAGAGAGAAATACTTGGGATTTAGTCATGGAACTTAAGACTAACAATATATCTTTTCCCTTCAGCCTTCTGGGGCTTATTATATTAGAACTCTGAGTCTCTGTTTCCCTGTTAACCTGCCTTTAACTTCTTGCCACTTGCCAACCAGGTGAAGTAATACTTTAGCAAGACTGGGAACAATTACCTCAGTCCTAAACAGCATTGTTATGTGAGGATCAGTGAATCACTCAGCCTGGGCAGAGGAAAGCTCCTTTTTTATCCTGAGCTGACTCCTCACTGGCCCAGACCTGCCTCCCACGTGCTGCTTTTGTCTAAGAGGCAATAGCTACCCTGTTAGGAGGAGATACATTTGCCTGAAGTGAAAGCAGTCATGTCTAGGCTACTCAGGGCCAGGGCTAACTTTTCTTGTCCATGAAACCTACCTCAGCCATGGCTTTGAGGCCCATAATAGCATATGCCATAGATATGCATTAAAGTTCAAAAATAAATATAGAAGACCCTTTAGCTACTGAAACTGTGCTCAAAACCACTGTCTGCAGGAGTCAGCAAATGAGCAGGATTATCTGAGTCATTTTCATCTTAGATACTGAAATGTCCCTCTTCTGACTGTCCTGTGCTGAGCTTTGTTTCAGAGTCATAAAAACACACTTCTTCATACATTGCTTAATTGATCAACATATAACTGCAAAGTTAGTTTTATTAGCAAATAACTATGTTTTGAAGAAATGGCAAAATATTAGGGTAAAAGACAATCGTTTAATGTCTGCAAGAAACGTGTCATCACCAAGTAGGTCAGCTTGAAGGATGAAAGTGGTATTCCCAATTGTAGAACCTGATGACAGTGGATTAATGTAAAACTGGAGATCAAGCCTATTTGCTTCTAAGAATAAGAAGCTAATCAGTCGAGTCCTTCTGTATGGTGTTAGGTAGGTTCAGGCAAAGTCAGTCCGCTGTGTTTTGTGTTTTCCTATATATCATTGTAGATAGATAATGAATTTTAAAAGCCCAAGTTTGCCAAACCCAATGGTAAAAGCAGGTAGCAAATTAGCTTTAAAACGTTACAGTATACTGTTAGAGAGAGGCCCTTGTTGGTTCCCGGCCACCTGGCTGAAAAAAAATCACATAGAAACTGTATTAATTAAATCACTGCTTGGCCCATTAGTTTTAGCTTCTTATTGGCTAACTCTTATATTAATTTAACCCATTTCTATTAATCTGTATATCACCATGTGGCTGTGGCTTACTGGGTAAAGTTCCCAGATTCTATCTCCAGGTCTCCACGACTTCTCTCTGACTCTGCCCTTCTTTCTCTCAGCATACAGCCTAGTTTTCCCATCTAGTTCTGTTCTTCCCTGCCATAGGCTTAAAGCAGTTCTTTATTCATTAACCAATAAAAGCAACACATAGACAGAAGAACCTTCCATACCAGTGTAGGACTAGGGAGATGACTCAGCTGTTAGAGGTTAGACTCACAATCAAGAAAACAAAAGCCACAGTGTAGAATTTGTGTCTTGTTGCTAGGCAGGTCAAGGGTTGATTGTTTAGGAAGATTTGTGGTAAAGAACTAAATAATAGCATGGAACCATTGAAGTTACAAAAATAACTTTCTAAAGGGTGAAAAAAAGTGTTGTGGCATTTGTTGGATGGTCAATTCATCCCAAACTAGTTCATAGTCAAAGGTAAGCAGCACCTTCTGTGTGCAGGAGCTATAGGGAAGAGGGTGGAGAAACACTGCAAATTCCCATCCTCTGGAAGGACAGAGCTTTATTTTTAGGATCTCTGCAATCCTCGGGGTTGCCTCATCATTGTGTTTCTAGAACTTTCAATTGTGTCTGAAATTCTCTCATCAGCAAAACATTTATGAAAAAATAAAAAGAGAAAAAAAGAAAAACCCTTTATCATTTTGCATCATAACTTGAGTTTTCAATGTCTTACTGGGCACCTGTAATCTCATTATTGTTATAGGAAAAGAGAGGCAGAGACCAGACAGTTGGCTGGAATCTCAAGGTCCACTAACCTGGTGATCACAATAACAAAAGCATGAGAGACCCTGCTGCAAAAACAAGGAGTTAAAGGTGGCGATTGACTCCCAAGATTTGTCCTCTGAACTCTATGCTCTTGCTTCTTCCCCATACTTACACACCATTTGTAAACACACATAACATACACACATAAACACATACCAACACACACACATACACACACAGTGCAGCTGTATGTAGGACCTTGTGAAAGGAAAACACTCTCCTGAGAAGGTGCGGGGGGGGGGCACCGAAGTTGCATGTAGAAGAAAGAAGGGGCTATCCTGAGCCTTGTCTTGCATTAAGGGGAGAGGTGGGACATTAGAGGCTGGTTCCAGGAAATGAGAGTCCAGTCGTTCAATGGGACAGTCAAAACGTATATGATTCTGTAGACATGGCAGCAAAATGTCAATTACCTCCCTGGCAACCAAGCCCATTTAAAAGGCCATGGCTGTGTGAGTCAGGGGCCCATGGAGTGAACTGAAAGAACACCAGTTTTCAGGAAACCCTGAACCCCGCAGAGGTTTGAGTTATCTCTTGTGTGGGCTTACATCTGTGGATGTTAGTCTTTACTCTCTCTTGGATTCCTAGGAGAGACTGGTATTTTGTTCATTTTTATATGGAATCAGAGTTGAACCCTGAGCTTTGTTTATGCTAGGCAAGTGCTCTACCACTGAGCTACTTCTCCGTCAACCCGGGCTTGTGATTTCCTGCTACCCTGCTAGAAGACCTAATCAAATCTTAAGAGAAAAAAGTTCTTCCACTTTTCTCTCAGATGGCGGCCATCTAGAGGAAGCCAAGTGTACCAAAGGGATACAATTGGTGTTAAAGTCCTTTGTGTGTCTCAGTACCTTTGTGATGGGTAACACGGGGGGAGAAGGAGAATGGTTCTTTTCCATAGAGAGCAAGTGTGGTCATCAACGACTATAAAGTCAGCTCTCAGCATAGCTTGAATAAGTCTGCATAGACCAGCTGATGGACAAATGACTCCTCGTCTTGGAGAATGCTGCAGGCAGAACTGTGTTTTGTACCTGTGTATGCTGTAAATTTGCTTTTGATGGATGCTGTGGCCACAAGGAATTTAAACATAGGCTACAGCAAATGTCATCTTCATGTGTCGATGCCACTGTTAGAAGCAGAAGTTCAGAAAAGATTCTATCTCCCCATGTTGTTTCATGCCTCTAGGACAGGAAAGGCATTTCCCCTTGTGGATTCAGCCTCTGCAGTAAGAGCAAAAAGACTATGAATCTGCAATTCATGATGTGGAGAGTAGCTGGTTTGAATTTTAGGTCAGAGGGTGAATTTCACTTATTGTTGCAATTTAGAATGGACAGATATTTTTGTGATATTTTACTTTGTGAGAAGTCGCAAGTTCTTGTTGGCCATTTATTTTAGAAGATCATGTGTGGGGATGAAGATGTGGCTCAGCAGTTAAGAAAAGTTGCTATACTTCCTCCCAGAGGACCCAAATTTGGATGTGAGCATCCACATTAGGTGGCTCACAGCTGTCTGTAACTCCAGCTCCAGAGGATCTGGCACCCTCTTCTGTTCTTCATGCCAACCCACTCACATGTGGCACACACATATATACACTTAAATGTAAATAAAAATCTTTCCGAAAGGCAGGTGTTTATTGTCTTAGAGCTTTGAACTCAAATTTTTTGATTTATTGTATTGAATGAATGAAGTATTCTAGGCTACATGTGAGAAGCACAAAGATGTTTTTGTGGCTCCTAAAAAAAAATCACCTATTGTCATTGTTATTTACAGATGATATATTGACTCTGAAAGTCACGTGGGGAATAGTAACATGGTTTTGTTGATAACAGTGCTTCCCACACAAGCCTGAAGATCTGAGTGCAAACTGGAACTCAGTGTAAGGCAAGAATTGACTCCCTGAAGTTGTTCCCAGACTTTCCCATGTGAGCCATGACATGGACACACCGTACCCCCACACTCACAAAAACACACGTGCACGTGCACATAAACCCCCACACAAATAAGGATAACAATAAAAATAATTTATAGAAAAATGTAGTTTGAATAAGTCATTTGGGGAGCTGGGTGTGATGCCGTAGACCCATACTATTTTCAGGGTTGAGACAAAAAAAATGAGGAGTTCAAGACATGCCCAGGCCTCCTTCTAGAGGTTGCCTGGACTATGGGTAATCACATTTCAAAAACATAGCTTGATGCTTTCACTCACTTGCCCCGAAATGATTAAGATGAGAAGAAGGCACGCCCAAGTCAATAGTGGATAAGAAAACACAGTTTTTCTATTTTGAGAGCTGTATAACCTTAGGGTCAACTTGGCTGCTGAGAGAATTTTTCATTCTGAAATTTGTGAGTGTTTTAAAGGTATGTAGAGACCTAAGCGTTTATATCAAGCAAAACGAACCTCTTAAAATAGGAAAAAAGGAGTTGGTTGCTTTCATCTGAACTTTTGCACCACTATTGTCTCCTGCTTAGCATCTCAGGCAATACCACTCAGCGCAGAGGGCAAAGACGTACCAACTGGAATACCTACCCCTTCAAATGAGCACAGCACAATCTCTGCAGAGACTTCTTAGTGCTGTTCACTCCTTATCACTACCTAAGGACTTACAGCTGGACGTTACTGCCATCCAAACTTCTGTGCAGACAGTTGGGGCAGGGGCGGGGGTTGTCTTGACGTCATCAGGTCTGCCCTGTTGTCCTCCATTCTCTGTCTGGAACTGGCCATCTCTGCTCCCTGGATCAGTGGAACCACAGCCAGGCTGTACTCTCTCAGTTGCTATTTGGCCTCTGACGATTTGCAGACATTAAGAATTCAGCCCCTGGCTCTTTTATATCGAGGGCTTAGACTTCAGCTGATAGCACACTGAGGGAAGGTCTGGATACTCATGAAAGTGGGTCCTAGCTGCAGAAAGCAGTTCTTGAAGGTTAGATCTGCTTCCTGGTCCCCTTTGCTCTCTGCTTCCTGTCCAAAATGAATTGAAAAATCTTTTGCACACGTTCCTGCTCCACAGTGTCCTGCCTCACCACAAACTGGCACCTCTGCCGCCAATGACTGAGGTCTGAAACCTCTGCAAGTGTGCATTGGGATCGCCCTTTACCTCTTAGGTTGTTTATGTCAGACATCTTGTCAAAATAAGGCAAGCAGGCCGGGCGGTGGTGGCGCACGCCTTTAATCCCAGCACTCGGGAGGCAGAGGCAGGCGGATCTCTGTGAGTTCGAGACCAGCCTGGTCTACAAGAGCTAGTTCCAGGACAGGCTCCAAAACCACAGAGAAACCCTGTCTCGAAAATCAAAAAAAAAAAAAATAAGGCAAGCAGTCCCCAAATAACACTATATATTAATCTAGTCACCTGACAATGATGTTAGAATACAACCTGTGGTATAAGAAACTCCTCAAATCTGGTCCTCAGACTTTACATCATAATTTCATCCAATTATCAAATTTATAAAATGAAAATTGGCACAGGCTTCCTAAGAATAAAATGTTCTAAAATTATAAGAAGGACTGCAACAATATTTTATACTGTAAAATTTTGTATGCTGGTTTCATACATTCAATTACCTTTTTATGGGAATGCTTAACAAAAATTAAATACCTCTGATAGGGCATCAAGGACAAATCAAAGGGACAATGCTAACAACCTTGATGAATCACTGAGTTTACTGGACCTACTTAAAGGGATCATCCACGGTCCCCAAAATGCTGTGTCATAGAAAAGTCTCACTCCAGCACTGGTGATGACCTCCCAAAGCTGGGATGAAGTGTCATTTCATTTGACCTTCAACTACCTATATGGTCCAGCCAGCACTTCCGGGATCACATGCAGGTGGGTAGACATCCACACAGGTGGGAGAGGAGGTCAGGAGGGAGGGCTGATGACCTCCCCACCTCTCCTTCTATAGAGCAAGTAAACAGTCTCTATTTCAGTAGTCATCACTGATGCTCCTCGGAGAACATGACTTTCATAAAGGCTATGTTATATCCAGAGGTGGGAGGGGGTGTACAGACTCATTTAGTTCAGCAATAACCGAGAAAATTTTCAGAGATTAAAAAAAAAGGAGGTAGCAAAGTGAGGTCCTCAGAAATCAGATAATGCAGGCTTGCAAAGGCATTTCCAAAGTTTTACCCCTTCTGCAATGCTATCGGGGTTCTACGAAGCGGAAGTGTCTAGAGGGAAGCAGAGCATGACTTGGAAGCTAAGTTACTGGAGACTAAGCAGGATTTCACAGAGTAAAGTCACTGACAGAAGTGGAAAGATGATGCAGAAAGCATGTGTCTGTTGACTTGATCTCTGTGAAAATCTGCTTAGATATAGAGCAGCATATTCAACAATGAGAGTTTCAAGGAAGATTCAAAAGTCATTCACAAATATTAAAACTCTATGTAAAGCACATGCTTAAAATGTCTTGAGATACAGAATTCTATTAAGTACAGCTGTCTCAGTTTTATAGTGGTAACAATTTTGTCGTAGGGTTTCTATTGATGTGGTAAAGCACTATGACCAAATGTATGTTGTGGGGGAAAGGGTTTATTTCAGCTTAGAGTTCCACATCACAGCCCATCACCAAAGGAAGTCAGGACAGGAACTGAAGGAGGGCAGGATTGGAAGCAGAAGCCATGGAGGAATTCTTACTGCCTTGCCCCTCCTGACTTGATCAGCTTGCCTTCTTGGAGGTACCACCAGTGGATCACAACTCCCCCAGTGAGCTGGACCCTCCCACATCCATCACCAATCAAGAAAATGCACCACAGGCTGGCTCACAAGGCAGTTTGGTGGGTGCATTTTTTCATTGCGTTTCCTTCTTCCAGAAGGACTCTAGTTTATGTCAAGTCAACAGAAAAGTATCAGAACAAATGTGTTTACATTAAGTATTTCATATTTCTTGTTGTTTGTGTTTGAGCTTTGTTTCATGTCAGAGGCAAAGTTGGCTTGACCTGTGAAAGTTATTTAGTAGTTTAATTTTTGCCTAAAAAAATAAAAATATCCAAGTGTACCTCTATCTGTGTTTCTCTCTCTCATTGTTTATGTTGAGTTTAATTGTGCCTGTCTGTGTATGTGTGGTGTGTATGTATGTGCATGTATATGTGAGAATGACCACAACTGTACCTATGTGGGGGTTAGAGGAGGTCTTTGAATGTTGTCCTCTTGCTCCACCTTATTAACTTCAGATACAATATCCTACTAAACTTGAAGCTTGCCATTTTGGCTAGACTGGATTGTCATTTTTGCTAGACTGGATTGTCATTTTGGCTAGACTGGATTGCCATTTTGGCTAGACTGGATTGCCATTTTGGCTAGGCTGGCATACCCTTTTATCTAGGCTGGCTTGCTACAAGCTTCCAGGATCTGCCTGTTTTTGTCCTTCAACACTGAAGTTACAGCAACCTTGCCTGGCATTTATGTGGGTTTTGGGGATGCAAACCCAGATTGTCAAGCTTGCACAACTACTCTCTGAGCCATCTCCCTGTGTCTCTGGTTTTGTTTTAGGATAGATTCTTTCTTTGGAGTCCAGGCTGGCCTTAAAGTGTCCATCTTTTGAGCCGGGCGGTGGTGGCGCACGCCTTTAATCCCAGCACTCGGGAGGCAGAGGCAGGTGGATCTCTGTGAGTTCGAGACCAGCCTGGTCTATAAGAGTTAGTTCCAGGACAGGCTCCAAAACCACAGAGAAACCCTGTCTCGAAAAACAAAAACAAAAACAAAAAAAAAGTGTCCATCTTTTTTTCCTCAGGTTCCTCCTTGGGATCACAGGCTTGCATCATCCTGCTCACCTCTGAAATCTGAAATTTTACTCAAGATGTTTGGAATCAAATAGAACACATTCTAAGGTATTCTCAAATTGCAGTTGATCATTGACTTGGACTGTTTAGTAAACCAGGTCAAGAGAGTGACTGTGTGGACCACCTGACTTCTGGAGGGCTTTTACAGGATATAATGTACCCTGAAGAATCAGACTGGAGGATCCGATTGGTAATCATCAATTATTTTCATCTTGCAAGACTTTAAAGAGAAAAAGGTGGCTTGTATTCTCACTGAGAATAAGTGACAATGAGTCCTTAACTTTAAAGGAACTCAGAGAACACTGCAGAAAAAAGCAAGAGGATTGAGAAGAGTGCTGTGAAATGCTGTCATCTGGATATGACATGGCTGTCACACCCATGAACTCATAGAGGCTGTGATTACCTGTGCAAGACCCGTACATAGGGATGGAATCAACAATCGAACATGCTTGGGGAGGGGCTCATAAGGCTGAGAAGCTATTGGTAATTGATTGCTGTTGGGAGACAGGGTAATTTTTCTTTAGGGGTGCGGTTGTTGTGGTGGACAACCACTATGCTCTGGTGGATGACCCAATGTCTATGTGCATATGAGAAGCACTACAAGGATTTAGTGGAGAGAAGGAGGAGGAGGAATCAGCAACATGATGTTGATAGGAGAGGTAGGGATGGATATAATCAAAACACATTACATACATGTATGATATTCTCAAAAATATATGAAAATATTATGAAAAAAATTAAGTAGAGAGTGAAGCAGACATCTGATATGCAGGTGCATAGGCATACATGTTAAGAATATAGATAGGGGACCAGAGAGATGTTAATGGTTAAGAGCACTGGATGCTCTTCCAGAGGTGCTGAAATCAATTCCTAGCATCCACATGGTGGCTCACAGCTGTCTGTTATTGTAGTCCCATGTGATCTGATTCTTTCTTATGGTGTGCAGACATATACACAGACAAAATACCTATATATATAAAACATAACCAAATAAATTAAAAGGCAAAATAAAGAAAAACAAGCGTGTGCACACACATGAAATATAAACAAAGAAACTCAATAATTTGGCACAATGATTTATTATTACTTTGTACTTTTAAAACATACAGACATGCATAATAAATTTGTTTAATCATAAACTGGTACTTCTTAAAATATAACGTTAGTGTCATTTATTATTGTCAGAAAATCATTCTATTTTTTTTCTGCAAAGCCCAGAAGGAAGATAATCAAAGAAAAGCACACTCTGTTGTAAAATGACATATTTTATGTCTGATATGGAAGAAGCTATGCTGTAAGCAGTGGTGACAAATGAATGACTTTGTCTTCGACACAGTTGCCGAAATGATTCCCTTATCCTTAGCGAGCTGAAAGATAACAGCTCTTTATCAGAGAAGCATCTCTCCCCTGGGGGTCATTTTCCCCTTTCCTAGACTCAAGGGGGGTTTAATGGAGATGAAATATAAAATTGCAAATCTGATTATTCACATATTATTTCATTTTTTTCTGACTGCATACTTGTTTTATGAATGCTTGGGAATAGCTAATCTCATCTGTAAAATAAACTGAAAGCATTTACAGTGTTGTGACTATTTTCTCCTATCAAACCTGTTAAAGATAGCATACAACCACAGAACTAAAGAGCTAAGGGACTCCTATCTTTACTTATTAGTTTGGACCTAAGCATGTTACCTATCCCCATTGTTTCTCCTCAGTGAAGTCTGAAGTGACTGAAATCACACATTATGCTTCAGCAAGAAGTGAATAATTTTAATCAAGGTGTGAGTGCTTTTTTTCAGGTTACAAAATTTTATGGAAATCCTTGGTAAGCATTGAAATTTAAAATGAGATGAGCTGGAGAGATGGCTCTGAAGAGCACTGTTTACTTTTTCAGTGGACCTTGGCTCACAGCACCTATATGGAGCTCACAACTGTTCCAAACAACAGGTCTAGGGAATCCAATGACCTCTTCTGGCCTCCATGGGCACTACACACATAGTGAACAAAAGCAAACAATACATGTTCACACACACACACACACAAATAGTAAACAAGTGAGATGAAATTTTGTCCTAGCATTTATTTTGTGTACGTAGACTTCACTTAAAGTTAAAGAAGTTGATGCACTCTTCCGAGGATTGCTGAAAATATTTATTAACTCATATAACAACTCATTTATTAACTTTTACAAAGTACCTGACCAATAGCTAAGCTAGTAGATCTGTTAATGTTGTTGAGAATGTTTTCATTGTGATCAAAGACTGTGCTTTTCATTTTTCAGCCACCCAGCCCCAAATAATCACATAAAACTATATTAATTACAACACTGTTTGGCCAATGACTCAGGCATATTCCTAGATAGCTCTTACATCTTAAATAAACCCATTTCTATTATTTTATATTTTACCATGAGACTTGTGGTTTGTTACCACATGTCTTGTTTCTTGGGTGGCTACATGGCATCTCCCTGACTCTGCCTTCTTTCCTCCTCTATCTTTGCTTGGATTTTCCACCTTGCTATAATTTGCCCTGCCATGGGGCAAAGCAGCTTCTTTATTAACAAATAGCAATAAAACATATTCATAGCATACAGAGAGGAATCCCACATCACCTTCCCTTTTCTGTCTAAATAAAAAGAAAGGTTTTAACTTTAACATAGTAAAATTGCATATAACAAAATAGGGAGCAAGCAAGAATTACAGTTACTATATTTCTTTGTGAGTCTAAAGTTTTATATTTAGGTTATCTTTTATCATAACTAAGGAAAACTATAACTATAATTATCAGTTTTCAACTCCATCAAAGATCCCAGAAGGATATAATATTACCTAAGTAAACAGGGAGTATATTGTAAGCAACTTCTAAAACTCTGGGGTTGACAGAGACAACTCGATGCCTGAACAGTCACCAAATATTCTTCTTAAATATTGGAGCAGCCATCTTCAGCCTATAGGCCCATAGTATTTAGCACACTTTTTCATGAAGCAGAGAATCTGAAAGACTGTTTCGCCTCTCTTGGCACTTTCTTCTGTGTCATGTAGAACATCTAGCAAATTCGTTCATGAAGCAGGAACCCCGAAAGACTGTCTCACCTTCTTTTGGCAAGTTCAGCAATCATTTTTCTGTGGGTCCTGCATGTCCAGGTTATACAGCATACCATCAAGCAGTCTAGGCAAGATCAGTTTCTTGTTCAAATGGCTAGTCTTTGTTACATTAAAGGCAAATTCCATAACAAGTTTCTTCAATGTCCATCAACCTCTCAGAAGTAATTGGTGCTGCCATAAGCAGACATGTCTCATTGTCGAGAAAAGTCTAAGTTCTTAAAAAAAACTTAAATGCCATATTCTGTAGGTCTTTGAACTGTTGAAAATTATCTATCTAACTGAAATATATCTCTGTACATCTAGAGAACATAATCAAAAGTTGGATTATTATAGATGACTATTCTGTATTTCTTAGCTGTACATTATATTTTTAAATGAGCTGCACAAACACAATACCTTAAACAAGAGCAGAAATACATATACACAGTGTAACAAAATTGACCTTAAATTTGTATCAATAGGGTTCTCTCTTTGCCCCATCTACTTGGAGAATGAAGACCATTCTCAGCAATCAGACTGTCAGCATTTCAGAAAATGTGGGCATCACTTTGAAGGGGCACACAGTTATTAAGAAGGGCCCCAGAGGAACCCTCCAGGGAGACTTCAATCATATCCATGTAGAGCTGAGTCTCCTTGGAAAGAAGAGGCTCCAGGTTGACAAATGGTCGGGTAATATCATGGGTATTACACTGGGCTTCAGAACATGATCAAGGGTATTACACTGGGCTTCTGTTACAAGATGAGGTCTGTGTATGCTCACTTCCCCATCAACATCGTTATTCAGGAGAATGGGTCTTTGGTTGAAATCCAAAATTTCTTGGGTGAAAACTATATCCACAGGGTTCAGATGGGAACAGACGTTGCTTGTTCTGTCTGTCGAGCCCAGAAAGATGAGTTAATCCTTGAAGGAAATGACATTGAACTTGTTTCAAACTCAGTGGCTCTGATACAGCAAACCACAACAGTTAAAAACAAAATTATCAGGAAGTTTTTGGATGGTATCTATGTGTCTGAAAAGGGAGCAGTGCAACAGGCTGATGAGTAAGACCTAAGCTACCAGCTCCAGAAACAAGATCCTGCATTTTAAGAACGATTTGGCAAGTCTTTTGGGAAAATAAAAGACTTGTATTAAAAAAAAAAACTGTATCAATAGAGCAAGACCCATACCAATGCTAAGTATTCATCTCTATATCATATCTTCATTATTTATTTATTTTTTAAAAGAAATTGACTGTGACCATTAACCATCTATAACCAACTCTTTTTTTTTTTTTTTTGATTTTTCGAGACAGGGTTTCTCTGTAGCTTTTGGTTCCTGTCCTGGAACTAGCTCTTGTAGACCAGGCTGGCCTCGAACTCACAGAGATCCGCCTGCCTCTGCCTCCCGAGTGCTGGGATTAAAGGTGTGCGCCACCACTTCCCGGCTAACCAACTCTTTTAAAATGAAAACAAACATTTATAAACAATCATTTTGGGAATTTGGATGTAGTTTTCTCCAAACTGTTTCCTGCTGTTTGTTGGGCAAACTATTTTCAGAGTTCATGGAGACTTTTCAGGGGATCTTGTTTCATCAAACCATTTTAGTCTGGAAGAAATCAACAGGTTCCCATCCTCTGTGGAAACAAAAACAAAATCTCTTTTCCGAAGTAACATATCCTTAGATACAAATTTTGAAGTCAAGATGTCTTTAAAATATATATGTAGATTTAGCTTAGCAGGTCCCAGCAAATGTCTCTTTCTAGTCCAGAAATTCAAAGAAAACACAATAATGTACATAATCCAGACTTTCTGTGTATTTTCCTTTTTTTTAAAAAAAATGGCTTATTTGTTTAATATTATTTTTGCTCTCTCTTTAAAGACTTTATTTTATTTTTAAAAACAATTTATTTCTTTTTATAACTGTCTATGCTCTTTTTCCTCTCTCTCCCAAGGTTGCATACATTTTTTAAAACACGTTGTGGCTTGTTTAGAGGCCTTTTATGTCTGAATCTGTCCTTTTGGGTATCTGAAATGCTTTTCTGATAAGGAGCATTTAAAAATGGTAAGCAGTGTGGTTGCTGCAGTTCTGGATGATGACTCTGCCTCTCTCAATCTTTCATTATGGCAGAGGTACGTTCACAGCCAGCACTGGGACTGCTAGGTGGGAGCTGTGCTCACCTCCTCAGTTCTGGCCACCCAGACTCAAATAATCACACAAAACTATATTAATTACAACACTGTTTGGCCAATGACTCAGGAGTATTCTTAGATGGCTCTTACATCTTAAATAAACCCATTTTTATTATTTTATATTTTACCACAAGACTTGTGGCTTGCTACCTCACATCTTGCTTCTTGGGTGGTTACATGGTGTCTCCCTGACTCTGTTTTCTTTCCTCATCTTTCTCTGCTTTGATTTACTGCCTTGCTATATTCTGCCCTGTCATAGGCCAAAGTAGCTTCTTTATTAACCAATGGTAATAAAACATGTTCACAGCATACAGAGGGGAATCTCACATCATCCCTGATATAGCCCTCCCTCAACTTGTCTCTTCCTGAATAGAAATATGAAACAAAGAGGGCATGGTTCCTCCAAATCTGTTTAAGAATCACTTTAGTGATGACAGTGAACATCAGCACCAGGAACCGGTCACCAAGACGCACACGCACTCCAGGTGTCATCAGTGCTTTTAGCATCCAGGCGTTCATTCTTCTCCTGCAATAGATTATTTTGCTCTGACTGCCATGGCAAATGCCCACAGAATAGATGTCTCAAAGAATCTATTTTTTCATGTTTCTGGAGGCTTAAAAATCTGAGATCAGAGCATCCTTTTGTTGGTTTCTCCCAAGGGCTCATTCTGTGACTGAGAAATGGCCAGCCCCTGGTACATGCGTCTTCATATTGTCTTCCCCAGGTCCTGTGTACCTTTATCCATCTTACAAGAATAGGTCGGACTGAATTAAGACTCACTTTAAGACCACATTTCAAATTCATTGTCTCTTTAGAGCCTCTAGATCCTGTTATAATAAACAGATTTGGACAAAGCTTTTCTTTTCTTAGAGATCAGTCCCTCGCCTCAAGATTTAGAAAAGGTGCTTTGCTGGGTGTGGCAGAATACACAGGCAAAACACCCAGCTGTGCAAAAATAATAGCATGATGAAGAAATGAGTTATCGAGTCATGTGACCTACTCCAGAGAAGAGACTGATAAAACGAAAAAAGCCCTTTACTCTCAGTGTACGGGAGGGGACTTTCTTTGAAGTACTTAAGCCAGATAAGTCTTCCTTTTGGTGTTTGGTCAGTTTGACTAGGCCTATTCAGATTAGCGTCTGTGATTCTTTCTCTTAAGTTAAAGACTTACCTATTTTTCTTTTAGTGTATGTGTGTTTTGCATGACTGTAATCATATGTGAGATTGATGCCTGTGGGGTCCAGAGGAGGGTGCTGGATTCCATGGAACTGGAACTAAGGAATGGTTGTAAGTCACAATATTGGTGCTGGGACTTGAACCCAGGTCCTCTGGAAGGAGCATCCAGTGCTATAACTGCTGAGCTATCTCTCCACCCATTTGTTCGTTTATTAAAACTGATTTATTTGGAGAAATTTTCTCAAAGTTTTAACTTGATTAGACATCCCATAGCATATCTGATTTTAGTTTGGTATGTTGGGCCAGGAATTAAGTACAATATAATGGCAGTTTATACTTTTGATATTGCAAATGCAGTCACATTTTGACACTGGTTTAGGACTTCAGTCTGTGAAATAGGGAAGGAGTTTATCCCGTAACTCATGTAGCAATGACTTTCCTTGTTGCTTTGACAAAACATACGACACACACAACCTAGGGAAAGGTTTATTTTGGCTCATAGTTTTGGGGGAATTTCAGTCTGCTATGTGGGGAATGTATTACAAAATTCACGATGGCTGGCGTTGGTGGACAAGACTCCTCACAGCTCTGTAGAAAGGAAGCAGAGCACCCAGGTAGGAACCAGAAGCAGGTACAACCTTCATGACCTCCTCCATGACATCCTTTGTGACCCATCCCTACCGGCCAGGCCTCATGGCCCAACATTTCTACAGTCAGCCAGAATAGCACTGCCAGCTCAGCATAGCCTGTGGGAACATCGCGCATTCAAAGCACACATACCTATATTTGTAAAAGGTTAGCTAGAAGGAGGTCAGTCCAGAGCATGGTGTTCACTTCTGTTAGTCAGTGTTTAATCATTAATGCCAACATTTGCCTATGTCAACGTTGCACTCATGTCCAGATAAACACCATGATCTTGTTTTTATATCAATACATCACAGCTACACAGTGTACTCACTTGATGTTGTGTTCTGAACAACCGCTTTATGTATCGCCGGCAAGAGGACATTAAGTCCTACCAGTGAGTTCCAGCCCAGGCCTTACCTAGATAGCAAGGGGCTGCTTTACTCTGCCTCGCAGCATCATTAAAAGTGGACGGAAAGAGCTGAGCTACAACTCTGGCTCTACGTTATCGGTGTAAAACTGTGTACTTTTGGCCTATCACATGTGGAAAGCTTTCCTAAATAAGATGCCTTGTAATAATGACAAATGTATTACCTCTCTCATGGAGGATAAATGGATAAGCTAGAAAGTGAAACAGAAATTGGTGCTAAACCGCATCACAAGATTCGTGGGTTGACCCATTATTAAAGCTCTTACCTGTGGTTACTCAACACCAGGAGATGTTTCAGCATGTGTCACTCAAGGGAAGTACAAACACATGATGCCACGGGAAAGGTCATGGGGTGGGTTTCTAGGGCAAAGGGGAACTTGGCCTTTGATGGAAGAGCTGAGTCTGAACTTTGACCTTTTTTTTACAACAGCAGTGAGGCAGCTTCTCTGAGTGTCTCTCTCGTCATCTGTGAAGTCGTAGGGTTACTAAGCATGGGGGCAACTCAGAGAATTAGATTTAGGACCTGGGCAGTGGTGGTGCACGCCTTTTATCTCAGCACTTTTAGGGTGGAGGCAGGCAGATTTCTTTGAGTTTGGGGCCAGCCTCGTTTACATAGTGAGTTCCAGGCCAGCCAAGGCTGTATAATGAGACCACATCTCAAAAAGAATTGGGTTTAGGATTTCTATCTGGCAGGTAATAGAAAGTAATCTCAGTCAGAAGGAAGAAGAGGAGTTCTATTGTTTTTCCTGTCTGTGGTGAATCTACGGTCTTCCAGCACATCTTTAAACTACTGAATGAGACCCCTTCACGGTCTCTTCCACTTCCACCTGATGCGGTTCGCGATCATCTCTCCGTGTGAACTGCTACAGATTCCTTCCTGCAGAAATCGGCTCATTGTTAGAGACTCCATTAAATCAAACAGAAAATGGAAATTTGACTGCTGCCAGCCTTCCCCTCTCCTCCCACACAGCAGTCTGTTTTCTATTTACAGAGGCACTAAAATTAAGGCACACATCTATGTGTCCCCGCCGAGAGAGCACAACTTAAAACTCTTTATGACGGCTTTATAGTCTGGCTCCAGTTGACATTTTCTGCTGCTTGAGTTCATGCCAGCCTCTCTGGCCCCCTTCTGTCCCCACACTTACTGAGCTCATTTCTCTGTCAGAGGTTCTGCTGTTGGACATCTTAGAAGAAATGTCTTCTAAGATGAAACCAAATGTCTCAGTGTCTCACTTTATAGGGTATGATTAGATATCAGTAGCTTTGAATGACCCAGAGGGACAGCCTATGTAATGGACCAGTCTTCTCCAGTTTCTCTCAGTTCCTTCTGTCTGCTGGAACCCTTGTCATGGGTTAGAGTTGTTATATGCACTATATACCTACTTATTGTTCATCTGGTTTACAAGAATATAAACTCAACCCAGGCCTGACACTGCCATTGCTCAGCAAATCAGCTGAATAAATTATCATTGCCTCACTGCGCATCCACTGTTAGTATCCTTTCTTTCAAGTTTTTCCTTTCTCATTTGGCCTAATTGTGACCTCTCATTGCCTGTGTCCTGTAGCTTGAATATAAAATGTTCTTGATGGCTCACGTAGGGAAGACTTGTCCCCTAGCTCGTGAAATCCCGAGTGATGACTGGATCATGAGGGCGATCGTCCCCTCACTGATGAGCCGTAGTTAGGAGGTGGGGACCATACGGAGAAAGTAGGTCACTGAGAAAGAAAGCCTTTGGAGGTGTTTCTTGTCTTGAACCTTTTCCTTTCTTATTCTGTTTGTGCTCCACCATGGTATCTATTTCATCATCAACTAGAAACTAAGCCACATACCCATTGACTAAAACCTCTGAAACCATCAGTCAAGTCAGAATTTTCTTGCTTTCAGTTTGTTTTTCTCAGGTGGAAAGCTGATCAATGCAGTGTAGATTTGTCAGCATGTCTGGGCCATTCTAATTTAACAGTAGGATTTCTAGGGAATATACATGTGGCAATTCAGAATGTAAAATGTAAAAAGCTCTGTGTGGTTGGAGAGCCAATTTTTTCAATATTATTCATACATAAGAAAAGCCATAAATCAGGTCTAAAAAGATGGCCCCGCTGTCAGGAGCACTTGCTGCTCTTACTCCAATCCTAGCACTCACCTGGTCTCTCAGTCTTTAAATCCAGTTCCAGATGATCTGATGCCCCCTACTGGCCTCCATAGTCACCAGACACGCAAGTGGTCAACATATATGCTGGCAAAATACCTATACACATAAATTAGAACTAGATTTAAAAAACTAAGAAAGAAAAATCTTTAAATTGCTAAAGGGCAGAGAAAAGATCAAATAGAAGAGAAAGAAAACGGAAGTACGAAAGTTTGCCAACTGATACACACCTCATTTCTTTCTGCTGAAGCTGTAGGATTATGTGTGGGAAACATAATGAAACAGTGTTTTTAAAAATTAAAAGTTTACTATAGTAAAGAATAAAATTAATCTGAGTAAAACCAATCTCTATAAAGAGGCTGCGGAGAAGAATTTTTCTTTAAGTTTTTTTTTTTTTCAAACTTAATTTAAAAATGATGATTCTTCTGCTTGGGGTACAGACTCAAAGAATTCCCCAGTGAGGACCCATTGAAATCTCTCTTTCTATGTTGTTAAATTTTGTCAAAATCGGGTAAGTAGATAGGATATTTAGGGATCCCTTCATATTTCAGAGTCCCTTTGGTTTAGCCAAGTGTTGCTGGTGTATCATCACAACTTATATTTAAACTCACCAATGTTCATTTCATTTAAACCAGTCCTTTTCTTTCCTTTTCTTAAAATTAAAAAATTAGAATTTATTATGTATATGAATGTTTTGCTCGTGATATATGTCTGTGTACCATGTGCATAGCTGTGGACGTCAGAAGGTGGCATTGGACCCTTGGGACTGAAGTACAGATGTTTGTAAGTCGCCATGAGGGTGTTGGGAATTGACCCTGGGCCCTCTGCAAGAGCAATATACACTCTCAACCACTGTGTCATCTCTCTCCAGCCCCTTTATTCCATTTTTTTTACAGCTAGGAAGAATTTAATAACTTTTCTTCACTAAACTTTCCCGTGATGCTATTAAACTGTCTCCCCAATCGAACCCTCTGAAAGCCACTGAACAATTTTCAGTCATCGGAAGACTTTTCTCAAGACAGCTCTTCTTTTCAGTTTAAGACATAACTGTCACTTTTTCCATTCAAGAAAAATTCTGTTTAAAGTTTTCATATGTTACATGAAAGCCGTTTTGTCGCTGAGTTATCCCCCCCATGTTGAATTTGTTATCCATCTTCTGACTTTCTCTGGCCCATTGCTGATTTTCTCATCTAGGTCCTGAACTGTGTTTCTTGCCTCATTTGTTTGCTTGACTCTTCTCTGAAGTCACTGAACACTGGTCCAAGGAGAATTTCTTCTTCTTTTGATAGTGTTCCAGGCTTTATTATTAAGGAATTCTATGGTGTTGGGCCTTTGTGGACAGGATGCACGTATTTTTCAGTTTTTATTTTTCTCTTTTTCTCACTCTATTTTTTGGTTTATTTTAGGTTGGTCTTGTCAGCAAGCTATGAGCTCTGCTACTGTTGTGGGACAGAGGCAGACAACAGTAACAGAAATAATAGGGTTCTCTGAGGCTGAGAAAGTCATCAGAGAGAAGGAAGAGTGGTAGTGCGGTCTCAGCACAAGGGATCAGACTTCAGTGTTCTCTGCAGAAGTGTATGTTCAGAAAGCGGTCTGATGTGCATTGAGCACAGCATTTTCTGGTCTCCTGTTACTCGATCTCATATGCCCAACACTTGTGCTGCTTTAAAAGAAGTATCTATGCTATCCACTAGTTTGAGGCACTGCCAGCCAGGTTCAGAAGTATATTAATTGCTGTTTCATTTCTGCGATAAAACACCTTGGCCAGGAAAACTTATAAAGAAGGGGTTTGTTTGGACTTCCAGTTCCCGAGAGGTAAAAGTCCATCACCAGCAAGATAGGAAAGCATGGCAGAAGATAGGCATAGTGGCCAGAGCAGCAAGCTGAGACAGAAGGTCTGGTTTCTGTTTGTTGAAGATTAATTTTATTTTATGTGTGTACGTGTTTTGCTTGCGTATGTCTGTGCATCATGTGTGTGCCTGTGGAGGTCAGAAGAAGGCATCAGATCCCCTCGGAACTGGAGTTACAGGTGCTTGCTTGTCACTGCGGGAGTTCTGAGGACTGAGGACAGAGCCTGGGTCCTCCTGACCAGCAGTCAGTACTATTAACTGCTGATCCATACCTTCAGCCCAAGAGAGCTCACAACTTGGAGTATAAGCAGAAAGCAGAGAGTGATCTGGAAATAACTGTGCTTTTGAAACTTCAAAGACCAGTGACATACTTTCTCCACCAAGGTCACGCCTTCTGAACTTACCCAGATAGCACCACCAACTAGAGACCAAGTATTCAAACATCTGAACCTTTGGGGAGCATTCTCATTTAAACCACCCAACTAAATGACAACTCAGGTAACAATTACTGTGAATGGCAAGCCGGGTGAGGGTCTTTTGTTCTAGTTAAGTCAGAAAAGCATAGGGAATAGTTTAGCAACCAGGGACTCCACTTGGTTTGTGCTATGTATACACTCCTCTTCTAATAAAACATTTGGAAGCCTGAAATCCTTAACTGAACATACATGCCTTTCTTCAAACATTGTACCTTGCAACCGTCAGGATCCTAGGAATCCCATGTACATCAGGCTACAACAGACTTGCTTTAAAGAACAGAAATAAATAATTCCCCTTAGAAGTATGTTTATAACAACTGGTATCTATCCATACATGTCCTAGAACACATTCTGAGACCAAGAGACATGGGCTGATCTGGCCTAAGCTGGGTTTTAAATACATTCACAGTAAGGCAAACTGTATCATTTCAATGAAGTTTATCAAGTGAATCCTGTATTTACAATCTTATGTCTATGCATAGTTGTGAATGCACAAGATTAAAATCAGATGTATCATGGAAAGGGACATGGCCAATGAGCAAAGGTTTAACCTAATCCAAACCTGCCAGTCAGAAGAGAGAACCAGCATCGCTATATTCCCTAGCAATCAAACTTCTCCCTCTCTTGAAGCCACCTCAACCAATAACCAGATCCCTTGGGTCTCTCCACTCATGTGCCCACTGTCACCCTTGACAGCATGTCTTGAGAGGTCCCATTGCTTTGCTCTCAGTCCATTTCCTTGCTACTTTGCATTCCTATGCATGATTAGGCTTCTGAGAGTGAGAGTATGGAGCTGTGCCTCTATCCCTATCACCACTGACCCCCACTGTAGCTAGTTGTGGCGATATCTGCCTATAATGGTAGCACTTCAAAGGCAAAGGAGAATGCAGTTGAGGCCAACCTGACCTACATATTAATAGGTCTTGAGAAAAAGCAAAAGTAGAGTTAGAGGGTTTTTGCAGGGTTTCCCGTGGTTGTAGGCAATTTGTACTCCCTGTAAAATGTAAAAAAAAAAAAAAAAAAAAAATCACCCTTAACCACAGTGTTTACCAGTACCTGAATAATGGGTGCATTCAATGGGCAAATATCCTCATTATTAAATAATGATCAAACATGGTTTGCATATGAAGCATATTAATTATATGTTAGATGTTTTCTTTTGGCATTTACTAGGACGGACAGTCCCTTTCTCTAGGATAACAGACTGAACAGTGGCTTTTATTTGGCCTTGCCAGGGACAAACTGTTGTATTGTACATCATGTGGAGCTGGTTCTGGTTTTGACTCTAACTAGAATTTCAAAATTTCCAAAGTAGCAAGACTGAACACCAACTAAGCAATGAAGGAGACTTTCATCCACGGCCAATAATGGGAGAAGTGTCAGACAAACAGGCAAAGCAACTTCTCAACTCTTTGAGGTGAGGTCAGGAGAGTTTAGACAGAGGTTCAAAGAATCTAGGGAGAGTGCTGGCCTTATCAATTGGAGGAATATTCATGTCTTCGAGGGAAACTAGTAGAGATTTCCCAGGATACCGGCCACCACCTCTTCTCAGTCCTGTGATGGTTCTTTCCACTCAGGCATGGCAACTGGCAGGTGTTATGGTGCTGGAGGGCGACATCAGCATGCAAATTGGATTATAATGAAGTTAGATGTTGCTCTAACAACCATTTTAACTCCAGCCAGTGAATCTGCAGAGGAACTTCTGGCCCACAGACACCCTATCCTCAAAGATAAACAGGATAAACCTGGGCATGGTCCCATGCACCTGTCATCCCAATGTTGTGGGGAGGAGTCAGGAGGGTGGCTGGGGTTTGTTGGCTGCCAGCCTAGTTCTGGGTCCAATGACAGAACATGGCTCCGTGAATAAAGCAGAGAGTGACAGAACCATGCACTCAATGTGCTCCTCTGGCTTACACATATGTGTATCTCTATGTACATATGTACATACATCACACGGGCATGTGCATGTGTGCACGTGCACACGCACAAACACAAGATAAACATGACTAGGATGAGGTAGAAATCAAACGATTCACCTAGGCATTTCTCAGAGTAATACAGTCATCTGTGATTATTTCATAATGAGTTGTGGGTCCTCTGTCAATGCAAACCTGCATTTAGTGTCTGGCCCTTAAATTACGTTCACCACCTGCTTTAGTAAAGGATTTTTAGGCAGCCAAAGGTAGGGAGGGTCATTGAGTGAGAAATTATTGCATGGAATGTATAGCAGTAGGTACTGTGACATTATCTTTACAAAAAGGAAAACCGCCACACCATTCTGTGCCTAACTACCAAGAAGGTCAGGATCTACTGTGCCCAGTTACCAAGAAGGTCAGGATCTACTGTGTCCAACCTGCAAGAAGGTCAGGAACTACAGCTCCAATCTGCCTCTGGATCAGTGGGGAGCAGCAGGGTTTTCAGAAAGAGAACAAAAAGCTGTTGGCTGCGGGAAAAGGAAGCAGCACATGTTCTTAGTTGTGTTCTGTTTGGGGAATTGCACAGTTTCCTTTTGTTGTGATAAAACTCACTGGCCCAGAAGCAGCTTGGGGAGTAAAGGGTTGACTTCAGCTTACACTGCCAGGTCACAGTCCATCACTGATGGAAGTCATAGCCGAAACTCAAACCATAAATCATGGAGGAATGCTGCTTACTGGCTTGCTAACTGGTTCATGCTCATCTTTCTTTTCCTTTTCCTTTTTGGTTTTTTGAGACAGGATTTCTCAGTGTAACTTTGTTTCCTGTCCGGGAACTAGCTCTTGTGGACCAGGCTGGCCTCGAACTCACAGAGACCCACCTGCGTCTGCGTCCTGAGTGCTGGGGTTAAAGGTGTGCACCACAACCGCTTGGCATATATAGGCTAAGTCCACCTGCCTCTGGATGGTGTCACCCACAGTGTGATGGGCCAGCCCACAGTCAAAACGACCTCTCACAGATACAACCACTGACAAGTCTGATCAAAGCAGTTCTTCAATTGAAGTTCTTTGCTCCCAAGTCACCCTAGGCTCTTTCAAGATGATAATAAAAAACTAAACAAACCAGTGGATGAAAGCGAGCTTATTGAAATCCAAGCTCAATCTAATACTTGAGAACTACCATAGCACTTTGCTTTATTTTTAATTTATCTTCGGTGGATGCCATAAAAAGCACAAATTTTGCCTTTTTCCTATTACTTTTTGTTTCTTTATAGGCAGTGAAACAGTGAGGAAGGAGGTGAATTCACAGCTAAGTTCCTTTGGGGACTTTGTAACGTCAGAAATTGATTAAATACAGGTGCTCTCTGTCCCTATTCTTAACCCAACATCTGCCAAAGAATTGGAGGGGCCTCACACTTCAAGATTTTGTCCTTTCTCTTCCAGAACTCTGTGTCTGTGAGCGAGGCCTAGTCTACTAAATCTTACTTTTGTGGCACCAAATGGCAAATTTTTTTTTCTGCAGTAACACACACCACACACACACACACCACACACACACACACACACACAAACACACACACGTGACCAGATTTGTGCTTGCCTGTGTCTTATCCCATGCCGAACAGCTCTGACACTGGCTCCGTTCCACAGTTGAATCCAATTCTGACACTAGCTTCCTGGAAGGAGAAATTTTAGGTAGTGACCTGTACTCCTGACTGCCCCCCAAAACGCCAGAGAGTCCTATCATTTGCTCTGGAGTGTTCAAGGCCACCTTACAGAACTCAAGAAATAACAGCCTCCTTACTAGATTGCTAGGTTGTGGCAAAACATATAACCTAGGAAGAGTCTAACACAGAACATACAGACAGTGAGACTTTGGGGACAGGGCACAAGCTTTCATGCCTTTGATGGCTGAACTACAAGACCAGAGAATTCCTGCTTTTAAATGATCATCAGGGTATAAAATGTTATTTGCCTTTCTCTGCAACCCCTAAAACTAGAATTTCATGTTTTAATGTGGCATCAAGTGGTTATTTAGTGCCAGATCACAAGGAATGAAAACACACATTGACTTGGTGGAGGCTGAATATGTGACCTGCGGGAGAAGGACAATTGGATAACTGTATGATGATCACCCACAGGCTTTGGAGAATCTTGGGAAAAATAGGATACAGTGGCTTCCATGGAGATAGGCTGAAAGACAGAGATGGACTGGGTTATTTGCATTTGTTGAAAGAATATATTGACTCCAAAACTGGTGAGGTCTCTGCATTAATTTACTAGACTACTATGACTAAATACTACACAGACCAGAATACACACACACACACACACACCACTATTTATATTAGTAAATAAATATAGATACAGATAGATTTTGTTTAGATGGTTCTAAGGATGGAACCTAGAGCCTCACCCAGGCTAGACAAGTCATTCTATCATTGAGCTACACTCCCAGCCCAACAGATGTGTCTTTTCCCCATGTTTTTGAAGCCTAGAAGCCCATGACCAAAATGTTAGTTGATTTACTTCTCTAGAGACCCCTTTCCTTGTCTTGTGGGTGATTACCTTCACCTTGTTCCCTCTAAGCCTTTTTTCCAGGCATTTGAAATCATGCTGGATGAGGGTCTAGCCTTATGGCATGTACTAGCTAGCTTTAGCTAGTTTTAAGTCACCTTAACACAAGCTAGAGTCATGGGAGAGGAGAAAACCTCAGTCAAGCAATGCCTCCATAAGACTGAGCTGTAGGCAAGCCTGTAGGGCATTTTCTTAGTTAGTGCTTCGTGTGGGAGGGCCTGTCCCAGTGTGGGTGGGGCCACCCCTGGGGAGGTTTTGGGTTCTATAAGAAAGTGGGCTGAGCAAGCCAGTAAGCAACACCCCTCGAAGACTTCTGCATCTGCTCCTGCCTCCAGGTTCCTGCATGCTTCAATTCCTGCCCTTACTCCCTCAAATGTGAACAGTGTTGTGGAAGTATAAGTCAAATAAACTCTTTCCTCCCCAAATTTGCTTTTGATCATGGTGTTTCATTACTGCAATAGTAATTTTAACTAAGATAAGGATCATTTAGTTTTATCTCCTTAATGACCCTGTGTTTAAGAAAGTCTCACTGGGGAGTATGACTTCAGCAGATTACTTTCAAGGCACAAATTATTCCACAACGATTTTTATTGCTGCTTTTCAGGTCAGGTCAGGGAGGTGACATCAAAGGCCGTAGAAGGTGGCAATAGAAGGGGGAAGGGATTCACTACAGCTGAAAGGGAGTCCTGAAATCAGGTCCTTTTTGACATTAGTTAGGCTGGCTTCCCTTCTTCTGGACCTATTATACATCACTATACCACGGTGCACTTTTTATGGATTATATATGGGCAGACATGTCAAATGATTCAAATACAGATTCTTTTCTAGTGAGGAATCAATCATGGAGAAATCAAAGGAAATCATGGTGAGGTAGATGTCATTTAGTCCCTTGCTGTGTTTCATCTTGCCTGCAGTGGAGTGGATGGTTTCTGCCAGCTTTTGTACAGTCTACAGTGATGCCAGAGAGCGTGTTAGCTAGTGTCTATGACCTTCCTGAAGGCAGGGGCATGTCCAATCCAGTGGCATTTCCTGAGCATGTACTGTAACATGCTCTAAAATATGAATTCTGATGGTTATGAATGGCTTTTGGTGGACATGCATTAATTACTACCATACTTACTTGGGAACTAGGCTATGATATTTCAAGAACCATCTGGACTCTCTCTCTCTCTATATATATATATGAAGAATTATGTGAAGTTCTTCAACTTCTGACATTTATTTTCACACTGAATTTGAAGTTATGGAGGGTTACTGAAGAACACGTGGGTCTTGTGATTGTGAGAAGAAAGGAGAGGCCATTGCTAAGGGCTCGGTCTCAGTTTCAGTAGAAGACCCAGGATTGAAGGGACTATGGAGAGCAGTTGATCGACCCAGTGTGTCAGAGTCCCAAAGAAGATGCCATTGGTAGAGGTGCATGCAGTTTAGATGGAAAATTCAGCACTTTCCAGATGCCTGTACCATGGGATGAGAGCCAAGGAAAGCAGCAGTTAGGAAGTAGAGCTGGCCTGAGCCTACAAGATAAACTGTGTGGTTGCCAATGGCAGAACGGTGGAAATGGTGCTCAGGAGTGAAATCAAGCTCAGAATGAATTCCAAACTTTAGACTGAACTTTTACACTGTTTGATTGTCTATTGCTTTGATCTGATTGTAACTATGCCATGATTCTTGTTTATGAGTTAAGATTTAACGAAAGGATTTAACGAAAAAGAAAGAAGAGAAGGAGGGAAGGAAGGGAAGGAAGGAAGAAAGGAAGGAAGGGAGAAAAAAAGAAAGGAAAGAAGAAAAAAAGAAAGAAAGACAGACAACAGGAGCTTGTAGAACTGAATGGTTAGCAGGACACAAGCCCACATTTTCTGTTTCTTGTTTTTTCTGTGTGAGAAGGAACATTCACATGTGTGTGGGGTGGGCTTGCCTGTCTCGGTGTGTGTGGAGGCCAGAGAAGTTGTGTTAGGGCAGCTTTGTCAATCACGTTTCACCTTTAGTTTTCAAGAGGGGATCTCTCACTGAGCTTGAAGTTCACCGATTCAGCTGGACTAGCTGTCTAGGAAGTTCCAGGGATTTGCCCGTATGGCCTCCACAGTTCTGAGATTACGGAGTCACACTGCCTGGCCTGTCTTTTGTGTAGGTGCTAGGTGTCTGGATTCAGGTCTTTCTGCTTATGCATCAAGTACTTCCCCACGGAGCCACTTTCCAAGACCCCGATTCTTGTTTTTTAACACCCTTCACTCTAGTATAAATTTCAATGCAAATCTTATATTTTGCACTAATTCTTAAATGCTTATAATTGGGTTTTATAAGCCTGAAGAGCATGCTATTGCTGAACACAAATAGGACTTTGTTTAAAATGTAGGATTTCTAAGTTTGACCAGATACTAAAGGGTGAGTAAAAGGTGTTTAATTGAGACACCCTCAAGCTTAGCAGTGGTATCTGAAGGAGAAAGAGGTGTCTGTCAGAACAACACCAGAAAAGCCTGAGACATGGCTTCTTTGTGGAAAAAGTTATAATGGCTGTGCAACAATCTCTCAAATGCTGCGCTCTAGGGTGTGAGAGGCCAAGATGAAGCAATACAAAGCAAGCTTCTGCGGGGAAGAAACCTGAGCTGAAAACCAATGAGGCAGATACTGTGCTGGAGTTCAGTCACATTCGCAGTTCGCACGCCCGGCTGGGTACAGAGCTGAGCAGCCAGGAGGTAAAGACGATCTTATCCATTCATACCATTCATACCACTGCATACTCTCCTGCACCACAAGCTCTCTCAGAGATGGAAATGCAAGGATCCTGTCTCCCTGGTCTTTTCTAAGTGTGCTTTTCTTTTCTTTCTTTCTTTCTTTCTTTCTTTCTTTCTTTCTTTCTTTCTTTCTTTCTTTCTCTCTCTCTCTCTCTCTCTCTCTCTCTCTTTCTTTCTTTCTTTCTTTCTTTCTTCTTCTTTTTTTTTTTTTTGATTTTTGAGACAGGGTTTCTCCGTAGCTTTTGGTTCCTGTCCTGGAACTAGCACTTGTAGACCAGGCTGGCCTCGAACTCACAGAGATCCGCCTGCCTCTGCCTCCCAAGTGCTGGGATTAAAGGCGTGCGCCACCACCGCCTGGCTGTCTAAGTGTGCTTTTCTGATTAGCATGAGAGCCCGAGACTGTGTGAGGTACGAGACATGACTAGATAATTTTATGGACTGATTAACAGCCATGCGTACTGCATTCATTTCTGGGCCATCCTATATTCCCACAAGTGATACAAAGTGACTGAATGCATATATAGTGCTTTTAAGTGGATTAGCAGTTACCTGTCCATCTGACAAGTCTCCCTGGACAGAGTCAGTTTATAAAGATCAGTTGACTTGTTTAGCTGTGAGGTTGTGTTCTGGGGGTTGGGGATGTAGCTCAGGGAGTATTAGCGTTTGTGGGGCACTGAGCTCAATCTCCAGCACCAATCAATATCTAAGTAAGTCAATGAAAATAAAGCAATTGAAAATTTCTTCTTACTGGTGTGGAAGTAAACCTCAGAGAAAAGAAGAAAACTGCTAAAGAACATGCAACTAGGTCATGGCGTTACTAAGAGGAGACTTCAAATTACAGACCTGAAAAACTGTCATTAACCCTGTTGTTCAAGGCACCACCTCAAAATAGAACAGAATTTTTTCAGCCAATAAAAAGGCAGTGTTTTATCCAATAAACAAGTCAGTCTTTTGATTCTGTTCCCTAAATGCCATTTTGAGAACAAAAAGTGAAATTTAAAATTAATTGCAAAACATTTTTTTCCTGTTAGTACTAAGAATTGACCTTGTGGTCTTAAGAATGCTAAGCAAAAACTCTGCCTCTGACCAATATGCTCAACTTCTTACAAAAGAAAAAAAATCAGCTTAAATTTTGATACAGGATTTTACTTAGTCATCCAGGCTGGCCTTGAAGTCACTCTGTAGCTTAGATAGGTGTTGAACTTGTAATCTTCCTGCCTTAGCCACTCAAGTAGTTAAAGCTAATACTGTAAACCCATGCCACCAAGTCTAGTTTTGCAAAGTCTATTGATGACATGAGAAAATCCAGTTTTAGTTCTGGGCCTGGGGCTGGCAAAATGGCTCAGCAGGTAGAGACAGTTGCTCCAAGCCCTCATGATCAAATTCAGGGACTCAAATTGTGGATGGAAAGAATTGATTGACCCAGTGTAAATCTCTGACCTCCACAATCATGCCTTGTCACATGTGGATCCACAGCACACATAGCCACAAAGACACACGTACAGACAGACACCCACACACAATAAAAGTGTAATAAACAAAAAGTAACAGAAAATAGTGGTTCTTCTAGGAAGTTGTGGTAATGTCTACCTCTGATTTTACCCCAGTTTTCTTTTTCTTTCATTTCTTTCTTTTGTTATGTGTGATGCCTCTTTATGGTGCATGCTTGTATGCCTCTGTGTGTGTATGTGTGTGTGTGCACATGCGTGCATTTGTGAAAGTGTAAGAGTTCCAGTGCCCTCATCTATTACTCTAATTACCTAAGTCAGGGACTCTCATTGGACCTGGACCAAGGCTGGTTACTGGTAAGTCCCAGCAGTCATCTTGTTTTCGCACAGTACAGGGTTGGGTTTTTAAGCATGTGCACAGCAGTCCAGGCTCTTTATGGCATGCTAGGCTTTTTGCATTGGTTGCTGGGGTATGAACTCAGGGCTTCAAGAGTATTTGGTATACCAAATACTCTCACCTACTAAAACCATCTCCTTAGGCCTCCTTCCTTCCCCTGTATCATATACTTCGAATCGATTGACTCTAAGACCTCCTCCATACTAGGCAAGTTCTCTAGCACTGAGCTATGGTTGCAGCCTTGACCTAGTACATTCTAAAAGAAAGTTAACCATGGTAGAAAACTTCCCCTATTTTATCTGTGGAAAAAACTCTAAGTTGATTTGATTGATATGTAAAAATGGTCTACTAGACTAGAATGTTAGCCTAAATTGTCAACTTGTGCCCTTATAATGTGAGCAGTCAACCTGCAGAAATAGGATTTATGACCTACAACCCACTTTTAAACTGATTATATGCAATTATTTCCAGCTACATTACGGAAGTTAAAGTATGAAACTCAGGGTTCTTAAGGAGTAACTAACTCTGAATGCTCCCATGCCTTTTAAAGTCTGAACTTATTTCATGGGGAGAAGTTCAAGATGGCTTCGGGAGACATTATCAGAGAGCTGCTCGCGGAGTGTACAGTCCAAGTAAACATTCAATCAGCTGTCTGCTTCCTGCCGAATACTAAGTAGCAATGAGCACTGCCATTTAAATACCTATTGCCCTATGGCCATGGAAGATTTTGAGGCCCTGGGAGTCTGATATGGATGAACTAGCTTTCTGCAGTTCAGAGTCCCTCTGCCCTCGGTCTAGCTGCCATGTAAATTTCTTCATTTGTCTGGGGTAAGATGAGAGTCCTTGAAATTTTATAAGAACCAGAATTTATCTGATTTGTCCTAATTGATGTCAGGGCTGTCAAAATTGACATGCTCATCTATATAGGGTCCTCTGAGAGACTGAAACCTGGAGCTAAGTACCAATGTCTTTCTTGTTTGTTTGTTTCTTTCTTTATTTGTGTATGTGGAGTGTATATGCACATGCACATATGAGTGGAAGCAGAAAGACAGCCTAGGGTGTTATTCTGCAGATCTGTCCACCCTTTTCTTCATATAGAGTTTCTCGCATGGCCTAAAACTCACCCAATTAACTAGGCTGGCTGGCGAATCAGCCCCAGGGATCTGCCAGTTTCTGCTTCCAGTGTTGGGACTATAAGCGTGTGGGTGTGTGCAGCTTTGTATGAGTAGGTGCTGAGAATTGAAGTGAGCAAGCCTTGCCCTGACAGCTATTATTCAGGGTCTCTGTATTTGTCTTTGGTTGTCCAGTCTAGACAGGCCTAGAGCATGCTGTCCTCCTTTGTCATTCTAAAACGCTGGGATTACACACAGGTGCCTCTTGACTTGCTATGGACCATTAGATGTGCTTTTCCATTTTCTTATTAGTTTTTTGGAATTGAACATAGGGTCTTGCCAGGCAACAGAAACCTGCCACTGAGTCATTCCCTGACCCCCAGTGTATCAGTCGCTGCCTATGGATATTCAGACCATCCATTCACATCCCAGCTGCTGATGTCTCATATTGCTGGGCATGCGTTTGATGTAGTCACAGAGAAGTTCAGTTTCAGCTTCTTGGGAAAGCTCATGGTCCTTATCTTTTTTCCTTACCCACCTTCATATTTATTCATAATGTATGTAATAAAGCCTACACTAAAAACTAATAGATTAAATATTTTGTATGTATGTGTGCATGTTGAACTATGTGAATGGGCACTTGTGCATTAGTGCAGAAGCCAGAGGAGGAGACGGGGTGCCCTGCTCTATCACTTTCTCCCTTACTCCCCTGAGACGCTGCATCTCACTGAACCTGGGTGAGGACTTGTGACCAGAAAACTGCAGGTGTCTTCCAGTGTCCACCACCTCCAGAAGGCTGGGGTTGTAGGTGCTTGCGACCATGCCCAGCTTGTACTTGTGGCTTCTGGAGATTTGGACTCCATTTCTCATGCTTGTGCACCAAGTGCACTTACCTGCTCAGCCCTCTCCCAAGCCCTGGTGTATATATTTTTAATCTGCACATCGCTTTGCTGTGGAAATTCTTTCTAGCATATAAAACTTACCCTACCCTTATTGTGTTTCTCTACTCATCCCCCCATCTCCGTCTCTCGTTTGTGTGTGTGTGTGTGTGTGTGTGTGTATGTGCAGGCATGCATTCCTCATATATGTGAGGAGACCACACGCTAGCATGAGATGCCTTCCTTTATTCTTGTCCACCTTATATCTAAGACAAGGTCACTTTTTTACTGAACCTGGAACTTACAGTTTTGGGTAGACTGGCTGGCCAGCAATCTCCAGGGATCCTCTTGTCTCTGCGTCCCCAGGACGTGGTAACCTGGTAATGTTGTGTCAGAACGTCTAGCTTTTGTGTGAGTGCTGAGAATCCAAACTCAGGTACTGCTGGCAGAGCAAGCAGTTTACACACTGAGTAGCCTGGATGCCTAAGCCGTTCCCATGGCCCTGGAATGTGGTTCTCATCATTCTTGTATCAGCTTTGCTTCATTCCTGTTCTCTTTTCCCCATTGTGTAATACCTCCCTAGGGCCCTGCAGATAGTTAGGTACAGGCGTTGTTAGCACTTTTACAAGAAGCCAGAGATGAGACTTTCCCTTCCTAATATACAATGTAGATTGCTACGAGTATATCATCAAGAAGAGCTAAGATTTTTGATGATTCTTTAAAAACAAAAAATTGTAAAAGAGCTTTAAATGGTTAAAAATTAAGAGGCTAATGTGAATAACACCAAACCATAGTACATTTTTTTTTTTTTTTTTTAAATACCAGAAAATATTAGGTGTATGCCTGAGCTGGCTGGAAGTCTTGAGAGACTGACTCACAGTAGTGTCATTAAAATGACCACCGGCCTATTTCCCTAAGAATGCATTGGAACTTTCACCTGGTGTTGGGAAATGGACCTGCATTGTAAGAGCCCAGCAGTCAATTAAGCCTTCCTCGGGATTCTGAAGAGCTATTGTGCCCAGTATTGACTTTGCTTTTGGAATCTAGGACACAGTTGAAATTGCTTAGTGCCAATGACTGACTGTCTCATTTGAGTAATCTTTCCTGCAATCTTTTTTTTCTTTTTAAGCCCAATAGATATTTCAGTCTCATGCATTTTCTCCACAGATGCTTGTTCTGTCCTCTTCTCACTATTTCCTTGCCAAAAGCATTGTTCATTTATTCAAACGTTTCAACTGTTCATTGAAATGAGACAATAAAGACAAACTAATAAACTTTCTAAGACAACAGTGTAGAATTAAAACCACAGTTTAGTGTGATACAAAACAGACTCGTGCATTTACCAAACTGGAGAGATTTTTATATATTCCCATATAGTGTCATTTAGCATTGAAAAATGATCGTCCTCTATATCCTTCCCCCAGCAAAGGGTCATTTGAATCGTTTCCAACTCGGTGGTGATTACGCACAATTGAGGCAAAATCTTACTCTTTAGACACCATAGCCTAAAACCTTGTCTTCAAACTCAGCCTCCTGAGTGCTTGGAAACTATTTTGTCTTACAGTAAGGTTACTTTTAAATCCTTAGTCAGTGCCGAGCAATAGGCGGCAACGTATCCTCACGCCTAGCTGACAGAGGTTTTTATCAGAACTAAAAGTCTTATTTTATGTGTAGAAATAATCAGAAGCAGAATTGTTGGGTTATTTGAAGGAGTGTTTGAGGGACACATGCAGCCAAAGAAAGCCAAAGCTAACTCTCTGGGAGACAGTTTCCTGTTCCCACAAGACATTTCAAGGAGAAACGGGGAGGTTTGGGAGGTGGGTATCGACGCAGGACAAACAGTGGTAAGGGGGCCTGTAAATTACCCAAGCCAGCCTCAGGGTGCCTTAAAGATTCTCAGCCCCATTGCATCCTGGAGGGACAAAGCTGTTCGTGCCTTCTCTCATCAACAATCCATTCTTTGAGTTCAGTGAACCCTTCGCCTACCATAGCATCCTTGTTACAGTTAGTACATGTTTAAGCTACAATAAACTGTCAAACTGGTGTACCATGAAAAGGGTATGCATTCCCTCGGGAAAGTAGGAAGGCGCCAGCTGTACAAACTGCTGAGCTCACTGGCGGGTGCTGGTGCAGACGGCCCCCGGGTGGTGGCGGTGCATGCATGCCTTTAATCCCAGCACTTGGGAGGCAGAGGCAGGCTGATCTCTGTGAGTTTGGGGCCAGCCTAGTCTACAGAGCGAGTTCCAAGACAGGCTCCAAAGTTACACAGAGAAACCCTGTCTCGATTAAACCAATAAGACAAAAAAACAAGCAAACAAACAAACATACAAGCAAAAACTGCTGAGCTCTCAGCCTTGCCTATTTGAAAATTGACCATTGTATGGATGGGAGTGACATCACACCGTGGTTTACATTTTTTTCCCCCAATGACTAATGATATGGAGAATCTTTTTATGCTCCTACTCCCACCATGCACCTTCTTATATGACTTTCCACTTGAAATCTAGGACATATTTGAAATTGTTTCGTGCCAATGATTAGCTGTCTCATTTGGAAGAATCTCACAAACTGTTTTTTTTTAGCCTAATAGAGATTATAAGACCACACATTCACTCAGTAAATACATTGGATTAACTAAATACTTAAATATATTGACGAATAAAATAATTAAAATGCTGATATATCAAATAAAATTAATTATATTTGATTAATTAAATTATTTAAAATATATTACCATAAGAAGCCTTTATAAGTATCTTGCCAGATCTATTATTGGAAAATGTTTTATCCTACTTTGTGTCTTGTTTTTTAATCTCTTAATACTGCTCCTCAAAGAATTCTAGAAGGTAATTTTGAAGTCAAAGACATCTATTATTTTTCCTTATGGATAGGACTTTTGGCATCATATGTAATAGAGCGTAACTCAAAATAGAATTACTGATACACATAAAAACATGGTTGAAACACTAAGTTAAGTGGGTCACTAAATTAAGTGAGAGAAGCCAGCCACAAAAGACCATGCAGTGTTTGATTTTCCTTATATGACAGATTGGAAGAAACAGAGCCACAGCTGACAGGTTTCAGGGATGGGAGTGTAAAGAGGAATTAACTCCACAGAGGAAAAGGATTTTTTTTTTTTTTGAATTCTCTATCTTGTACAGATCACATAGCCATACATCCTTGTCAGAAACTCATGGAACTGTACACTAAAAATGTTGGCTTTATTTTATGTTATTCATTTCCAAAATTACTTTGTCTAGCTCCTGGACATGCTATCAGATAGTTTTGTTCAATCTGTGAAAGTTTTATTAAGTGAAATGTAGTTCAGATAGTGTAAGATCCACTTTCTAACAACAAACAATCCATCAGCTGTAGTTCATGATTCAGGAGGTTAAAAGTGTTTACGAGGTTGTGCCGGCATGACCATTATCTTCTTCTAGAACTTCTTCATTAGCCCAAAGAAATCCCTGTTCTGATAGTAGCTCTTCCTGGTCACTACATTTCTCTAGGCCCTAGCAATCACTAATGTCTATTTTCTCTCTTGGTAATTTCACATTTTGGACATTTTTTATACATGAATCATGTGATTTGTGGTCTTTTGTGACAAGACTCTTTCCCCTGACAGATTTATACATGTATACAATGTATTTGGACCATATTTACCCTTCACTGTCCTCTCTTGTCCTGCTACTCCTCCTATGGGTCCCCGCCCTCCTAACTAGCCCTCCCTTGAAATTTTGACTTGCTCTGTGGAGAAGAAGTTGTATAAATCACTGATAGATAATAAAAATGTGACTTGTTGCTTTGGGTGGGTGAAAGTGCCATTTAATTAGTTGCTTTTACATCAAATTCATTTAATTGTTCTTGGCCACTGTAATTCTCACTGTGTGTCACTTGGTCAGCCCGCTCAACTCTTCTTGAGGCAAATTATAGTTTTATTTAGACTCATATACAATTCATTAATATTTATTTATTGCTGCTGTGTATCAGGTAGTACATTAAAGAATACAGCATTATGTGTGTAAGGTGTCTGCCATTTGCACCCAGTCAGCTAAATTACTCCATCACTGAGACCTTTTATTTGGTTCCTGTCTGGCTTGTTTTCCACAGCTCACTGGGTTTCCTTTCCAAAATACGTTTCTGTGTATTTTCTTAACTTCAAAAATCTTTTGGAAACAGAAACACTCCTGGGCATGCCACTGCTTCCCTTTCAATCTACGCAAGTGCACTGGAAGATCTCAAACCGTCTTATGACTTGTGTTAGGCTGACAACTCTGAAATTGGTTCTCTAGCCTAGACCTGGTCTCTAGACAATAGTACTGTGTACCACACTGCCTACATGGCATTTATCTTTGGATCTCAATTCTTCCCTTTCTTAGGACTAGCTTCTGTTCATCCTCCAACCCAATCACCTCTGGTGAAGGCTTCATCTTCATCTTTCCGGTTGCCTATGTTAATAATCTTTCAGACATCTTAGGCTTCTCAATCTTATTTATTTAACAGGGTATCACTGGCCTGAAACTCATAGTTTCCCTGCCTCGATTTCCATATACGTGCCTTTGAGTCCTCTTCTAATGCCACATCCAAATAGAATCTACCAGCTAGTCATACTGATTCAATTTAAAGATATTAAGAATCTGAGTGCTTCTACCAACTGTAATCACTCAGATCAAATCCAGCATTCTATTAGATCTGGATCATGACAATGGCCTCCTGTGTTAGTCTTATCATTAACTGCTGTAACAAGTACCAAAATTCCAGAGGTTTAGCACAATAAAGTTTGGTTATTGTTGGCAATAAGTGGGTGAAGGGACTCTGATCTTCGTCTACATGGCTACTCAGAGGCTCACAGCTCATTAATGCAGACCACTCACTTTCTCTGAGTTGAGGAATGGATGCGCTACATCTGACAGAAAATGAGTGTGGGTTTTCCCTGGCCAGGAGTGAGAAGTTTTGTGCTTCATTTTGGCTGTCTGCATTTGTCCAGAAGTCAGTTGCAAGATCCTATCCTTCCAGAATCAGAAAATTATTACCTTTCTGGGTAACAAGGGAGGACACAAAATGAGTTGATCGGCAAACTGCAGCAATGGTTAAAAGTAAAGCGTCATTGTTGCTTTAGGGCGTAGGACTGTCTCATGGCTTCTATTCTCATCAGCAAAGAGACAAATGTGGCCACGCACTGAAAAGCCTGCCTGTTCTGGAACCAGGTTCTTTCATATTTGTCCTTTACACACTGGTTTCATTGACGATTCTTGAACATTCAACTGACTTTATTGAAGTCTGCTTGTCAGGTATTCCACGGCACACAAATCCAACGAACACACGAAGGAAATAATTTGTGTCACAATGCCTATCTCTAGATGACTTATCCCTTTAAAAGCCTCCTTATAATCATTTGAGCCTTTCAATTGCATGCCTTACAGTGGGATTGCTCTGCTAGGAAACCATTCATTCATGTATTAACCTTCTAAATCGGAACGGAGTCATTTCCAAAAGATGATTTTGTTGTTGTTATTGTCCCTGAGTGATTTTACACTTTTTAAATTATCAGTTAAATGGTATTGGATATGTTTGGGTATATGTGTGTTTCTGTCTGTCTGTGTGTCTGTGCATTCCTATGTGCTCAGATCTTGGAATAATTTCAGGGTTGTGAATAATAAAACTTTAGCCAAGTGAGCATTGAAAAACCAAGATAATCCAGAAGTTTCTCTCTGACGTGATCCCAACAGCACAGACTCTAAGGACATCCTTGTTTAATTTCCTTTAATGATAGGAGCCAGTTCTTATTCATAGCACATATAACTTATGTGCATATCAATAGTGAAGAGATATGAATCTCTAAGTTTCCCAGGAACTGTACATTTGAAAAATTCTGTGTCAAGAGACACCACGAATAGCATGTTTTTCTCAGCCCTGGGGAAATCAGTGATCTAAAGCCAGTCAGCTGGGCTGTAATCCTTCCATGCTCTGATTTCATCCTCAGTCATAGGCCTGGGCACAAATACACGAGACTGAATTCTGGGTGCTGATAACATTTCATTTTTGTGGGTGTTCTCAGCTTCCCTGGCCTTGGAAGTAGGCTTGTTACAGGAGTGTAAATAACAGTCCCCCCCCCCCCCAGCTTCCTCCTCCTTCTCTTCTTTCCTCTTGTCCTCCAGGCCCAAGGCAGGCACCCTGAAATAAGAGATTCCTCTGGAACCTTAGCAGTTTGCATTGCCACCATGCAAATCTCCATGCATGTTTCTGTTTTAGATCCGTTCACCAAGTCGCTCATTTTGGGCAGTGCAGGGGACTGAACCAAAGGCTTTCCACGTGCTAGGCAAGCACCTGGCCCCAGAGCTCCACTGCCAGTCCTTGGTTCATGTCTGCACAGTCAGCTGTAAGGTCTCAGGTACTTGCTTAAAAAAGAGTCATGAGGAAATTGGTGTGGTTTTGAAAAGTTAAGCAGAATTCCTTCCCCATTGTCTCGAGAGTTCTGAGGAAACTGGACAAGTGAGGAAGCATGCTTGCATTATTTTAGTGTCTGAACAAACAGCAGTTCTCTCTAGAAGGAAATGGATTCATTCAGTAGTTGTTACTTTAGGAGAACATGCTATGGTCTCATACTTTCCTTGGTGTGTGTGTGTGTGTGGTGGTCATACGCATGTGCATATGTGTGTGTGGTGGTCATGCACATGCATATATGTGTGGAGTCAAAGATCAAGGCCAGATGCCCTCAACTACTCTCAACCTCATATTTTCAGACAGTGTTCTCACTGACCCTGGATCTCACCTCCTTGACTAGACTGACTGGACAGTGAATCCCAGGTTCCACTTGCCCATTGTTAGGGTCACAGGAATGTGTTGCCTTGCCTAGCCCTTTATCTGAATGCTGGGGATCTGAACTCAGGTCCCCATGCTTGTGTGTTGTGGAATATTATTTTAAGATGTGTTACATTTGTTTGTGCTGTGGAGCATTTGTTTAATGATGCAAAGATGTGTTTCATTCATTTATATTGTCTTTGTTTACCTCTGTGAAGCTGTCTTACTTTCCTGTCTAAAACACCTGATTGGTCTAATAAAGAGCTGGATGGATAATAATAATGTAGATCTCTGTGTGATTTCTTTGGGACTTAATGATTGTGGGACAGAAACCTCAGTCAACATGGTTACATTCTGTTTTTCAAGAAAATGATTATAATGCATATAGAACAAATAGGAAAAAGCAGCAAGTTTTCCATATCCCTTACAGGCTCAAACATTTTATGTACTACAGGTAAAAAGCAACCTAAATGCCCTTCGATAGAAGAATGGATAAGGAAAATGTGGTACATTTACACAATGGAGTACTACACAGCAGAAAAAAAACCCGACATCTTGAATTTTGCAAGCAAATGGGTGGAGCTAGAAAACATCATTTGAGTGAAGTAACCCAGACACAGAAAGACAATTATCACATGTACTCACTCATAGGTGGTTTTTAAACATAAAGCAAAGAAAACCAGTCAACAAAGCACAATCCCAGAGAACCTAAACAACAATGAGGACCCTAAGAGAGACATACATGAATCTAATCTACATGGGCAGTAGAAAAAGACAAGATCTCCTGAGTAAATTGGGAACATGGGGATTTTGGGAGAGGGTTGAAGGGGAGGGGAGAGAAGGGGGGAGCATAGAAAAATGTAGAGCTCCATAAAACTAATAAAAAAAAGATAAAAACAAACAAACAAAAACAAAACTAAAAACAAAAACAAAAAAAGCAAATTATCCCAAGAACTCACAAACATTCATACCCAAACAACTTGTTATAGATTAATCATGTAGCAAACAATGTGTTCTTTCAGGATTTTTACTGGCTGACTGCATTTGCAGTTACAAAGAAAGGGCCAATTACTTTATTACTCATCTTGAAAGGTAATCTTATAAGGAGTCTTAAAGAAATCACAAACCTGAAGTTTAATATATGGAAAAGAATCAGTCTGCTCTACTTTAAATCTTGAGGGTACATACTCACTCATCAATAGTTTTTTATATCAGGAGATTGAGGGCAAAAATGAGTTTATGTAATTAATCATCCCTTTTGGTCATCAACCAAACCTTGCTCTCCTAGCAAGGAGAATTAACAACAATCAGGCCTTTTTTTTTTTTTTTTTGTTTTCGACCCAAGCCTAATGAGTCAGACAGCTCAGCTATGTGTTCTTGTGACCTTTAGCTTATTGTCTGCAGCTATGTATCTTAAAACTATTAGCAAGGCATCTGGTCTAACCTGAAGGTCCTAAGTCTAAGATTAGGTCTTAAGGTGGAACTCATAGACCTTAGCTGTGAAACATATTCTTGTTTTTATTTTTGTTCGTCAAAAACTCTGTATAGGCTATCATTATTACTATCAAATTAGACAGTACAGCTTAAGGAGGGATCACGTCCCCAACAATCCACAGGTAAAAATGCCCAGTAGCCCGGGATATTTCCAAAAGATAAACACACTATGTTACAGGCAGTGGAGATCTCCCCACGTCCATTCACACCATGCTAGATACCAGAGAAAAAGAGCCACAGTAAACATGTAAAGGCACAGCAGAAGCAAAAGACATTCTGGGGTCTGCAGTCCCATGGCCTTGCCCAAACAAGATTGGCTCATCAGAAAGCTTCCTCCTGGTGGGCTGACACCTGGAACTTCATTTACCATTTACTGCTCCTCTGGCGAGGCCAACGGCAACAAGCTTGGGCGCCAGTCCTTGGCTTCCACCTTGCTGGAGACAGGGTTTATTTTTGTTGTTCACCTTGAAGTATGCCAGGCTAGCTGACATGGGTGCTTCTGAGGATCCTTTTATATCTGCTGCCCACTTTCCCATAGCGATACTGAGATTAGAGATGTGCTCCCCAGCCTAAGAATGTGACTTTGAACGATCACTTAGTATGACAGCCAGTGGAAAACTGTAATATCTCTCTGTCTCTGCCACCGAGTGACACCCAAGTCCTAACTTCCTCACTTCTGTTATGCTGCATCCTGTCAGTCTGTTGGTCAGTCCGTACTTTCTGAGCCGGCACATAACAGTGTTTGTGTGCAGCATGGTTGGGGCAGTGATTGAAAAGATTTCTTCAAAATTTCCATGAAATGTTATTATTTATCATTCTCCTTTGATCTGAGTCACATTCTTCTGGGCAAAACTTAAGAAATGCACCATGAAGTGAGAAGACATGAGGACAGGGCTCAAGATTAGAGTCCACCTCAGTCACAGATGTGGTGATACAGAGAAGGGCTCCTGAATGAAAATGACCATTCCTGTGGGAACAGGGAACACTACATTTGCATCCTGAAATCTACTAGATGCAGTATAAAAATTGCATAGATTTTTGATTTGCTTCTATAGATTTGGAAAGACTCTGTGAATCGGAATAGCTACAAGTTGACACTTTGTGCCTTTGGGTTGAAGATGCTATTGATTTGCAATATGTGCCTGATATGCGATAGGAGAAATTTGCTTCAACTCCTGGTAACAGTGGCTCAAATCCATAATTTCACAACTTCCAGTCTGTGTCTTTACTTCAGGGGGAAATACCAGTGACGACTGGCAGTATTTTGCACACTGATCTCTTTTCCGCACATTCTTTCACAGAGAAATGAGTAAAACATCACTGGAATAAGGGATTATCTGGACTGTAAGATGGCCTGCAAGGAGCAATTAAATGCTCTTTTCCCACCAGCTTATAATAAGGCTGACTCTTCTCACATGAGCCAGATGTGACCATTTATGGCTCAAATGATAATAATCAACTTTATGAACTTAATTGGAAAAATGAAGTAAATTTTAAATTATATCTACAAATATAGTTACATTTAGTATATGTATCCATTTGGAAAGATTTTTGTAATTTTTAAAGACACTTAAGAGAGCTATCTTTATCCCCCTTCAACTTACAATCTTGGTGGAGTGAAATACTTGCTAAATAAGTCACCAAATGCATATGCAAAACTTAAATTTTTAATGTACGATGAATATATGTGAGCTACATTCAAAGCACTGTACCAGGATGTTAAGAGGTAGGTTTCTAAGTCTTTGATCTTTGCATCAAGACTTTAAAATGGCAGGTGGGTAGAAGCCTACAGTTAGGGAGAAGAAACCCGAGATAGAAGATGGAGAGCCAAAGGGTTAAGTGGGAAGTGTTCGGATACACAAGGGGAACTCACAGAACATGCAACTGGAGTGGTGTTGTGGGATTGGGAGTGGGCTAGGGTGAGACAGGCTGCACGTGAAGTTGGTAACTGCTTATGCCTTGGACCACTCTAGACATGTTTGAGCTTTACTTAAGGTGAGATAAGAATCCTCCACAATGGATGACACTAGTGTGGAAAGGAGAGGGAATAGATAGAAAAACAAGAAGAGACATAGAAGCCTCTATATAAAAGCAAAGGGGATAAGGTTCCGATGTGGCCGATGTGGTCAGATTCAGGAGAGATTTGAAAGGATGAACTGACAGGTCTTCGACAGCGTCGAATGCAGAATGTGACGTTCAGTGAGAAAGTGAGGAACCTGACGGACTTGGCTGAAGCAATTGATCAGAGGAGATTGCTTTCTGTGGAGACACAAAAGGATGTAGAAGAAACTGCTTGGCAAGTGTGTCTAACCAAGAGTTTACTTTCAGATACGTGAGTTCAAAGTGTCTATTAAACACTTAAAGGGGATGTTCCATAGACAAATTAGGACATATCTCAAGAACTCCATAAGATCCTGAAAGCAGATCCTGCACACCACTCCAGTCTGTTGAAGTGTGCTTCTGGTCCTAAGTGACTTCTTGCATGTACTTACGTTAAAATTTTTTGCTTGTTTATCTGATGTTCAACAGTAAGATATAGGTAAGAAACAGTAAGATTATCTTTTCAGCTTGCTCAATGTAGGGATTAATTGAAATAAATTTCCATCTCTGTGAATTTGATTATAGTGGGCATGTGAGGTAATTTGGATTGTGCAGCATTTGTCTGTGACAAGCTTACTTCACTGTGCATGACCTCAAGGGTCACCCTAGTTTCTTTCAGCCTTGTTTTATTCATCTGTAAAATGGTGACCATAAAATAATTCTCATGAACTTATTGGAAGAGTCCAATGAAGTTAAATAATACAGGTTGTGCATCTAATGTATATAGTGTCTATGTGAAAGCAAACAGAAAATGGAATGTTCGGACTCCACTGTAGCTCAGTGGTAGAGCACCTGCCTAGGATGCATGAAGCAGGGGTTCAGTCCCCATATTGCAAGAAAAATAAAAATTATTTTCTAAGTTGGGGAAATAGTTCAGTGAACAAAAGTACTTGCTGAGTTCAAATTCACAATCAGATGTGATGGTGTGTGTTCATAATCCTGGTGCTCTATAGAGAGAAGGAAAGCAGAGGCAGGGGAGTCCCTGGATGCTCACTGAGAAGCTACACTGTACATGCTGTGGTGGATAGCACCAGACCAGGTCTCAAAGAAGGTGGAGGGCGGGGACTGACATTCAAAGACAACCTGTCCTCCACATGCATACCTTGAAATGCGTGCATCTGCTCTTACACACATGAATACCCTTGCACACACAATCTCTCACACTCTTGCACACTATGCTGGGTAATTTTTTTTGGTCAACTCAACAAAAGCTAGAACTATCTGAGAAGCAGAAGCCTCTACTGAGAAAATGCCTGTGTAAGACTGGCCTGTAAGTAAGTCTGCCAGATGTTTTCTTGATTAATGGTTGATGTGGAATCTCCCAGTCCTTTAAGGGAAGTGCTACCCCTGGGAAGGTGGTCCTAAGGTGTGTAACAAAGCAGACGGAGCAAACCAAGGACAGAGCATCACTAAGCATCCACCATGGCTTCTGCTTCAGTTCCTGCATCCAGGTACCCACCCTGACTTGCCTCAGCAACGGCGTATGACCTGGGTGGGAACTGTAATTGCTTTTGGTCATGGTGTTTTAACCACAGCACTAGAAATATTAACAGAGATACACCACAAAGAAAAGAAAATGGTAAGTGGAAGTGATTGATATAAATTAATTGGGCTACAAAGGGATCAAACTTATGGGCTAGTCTTCCAAAACTTATTCTTCTGCACTTTAGAGGTGTTTTAAGGGACTGCACTGCTCCGCCGTTCATCAATTTTATGACTCTCCCTACTCGTCCATATTCCACAAGCTCTACCACTAATAAATTCATTTTTGGATATTAAAGTCATCTTTTTGATTATGCTCTGTTCGCTCAGCATTTCCCCAAGGCAGTGTTTTTCAAAGTGTTTTGTGAAACAAAAACACAGATGGAAACCCTGCCAATTAAATAACCTGTGGTCAAAGAAAGGTTGAACAGCAGTGCACACAGACATAATCTCTCCTTTACCAAGCCATAAAGCGCTATGATACTTCCCTTGTGCTCAGTCACAAAACATGAAGTTCTACAGTAAAGATGCCAGTTTGTCTTTGTGTAATCCTACGTTTCACAGACTTGAAAATAGATTCTTTTTTTGGCTTTCTCAACCTACTTTCTTTTTTTAATTGATTTTTATTGAGCTCTACATTTTTCTCTGCTCCCCTCCCTGTCTCTCCCTTCCCCTTCAACTCTCCCGCAAGGTCTCCATGCTTCCAATTTACTCAGGAGATCTTGTCTTTTTCTACTTACTCTTAAGCATCTTACTTTGTGTGTTATACTTAACTGTGGTAAAATTCATGTAACATCAAATTTGGAATCTTTATCATTTTAAATGTATAGCTCAGTCACAGTAAGTGCATCAACAACATGTCTTTAGGAATCTTTCCTTCTTGGAAAGCTGGAACTTTCTACTCTTTAAATTCCAATTCTGCAGTCTCCTCTGTTTCACCCCTGGAAGTCACTATCTTAGTCTTAATCTCTATGAATTTGATTGTTCTCTAAGTTTTTATAATAAATAGAGCCATCCATAATTTATTTTTATGTAACTGACCTGTTTCACTTAGAATAATAAACATATATAAGGATGTCTTACTTTTTATGTTTCAGTAATATTTCACTGTATGTGGAGGCAGTATTTTGTTTAGTTGAAAATATTGGATATCACGGTTGCTTCCATCTCCCAAGTATCATGAATAATACTGCCAAACACTACATGTTTTTGTAAATGTTATTTCTTTGAGAATTTCAGTGGTAAGTATCTCAATAGATAGTAGATGGAATCTTGTGGTTTTAATTTGTATTTATTCAATAACATTAAATTAGATAGTCTTTTATGTGTTTTCTCATGATGTGAAATAAGTCTTTTGCTATTTTTAGATCATTTTGTTTTTTTGACCAAGTTATAAAAGTCCCTTGTATATTCTAGGAATTTGCCCTTTTATAGATATATGATTTGTAAATATTTGGCCCATTCTGTGGGTTTTCTTTTTGTTTATTCTGTGAGTTCTATTGCCTCATTATTTTTTTCTATGAGTAGCCATATTGTTGCTGGGGATTGAACTTGGATCCTCTGGAAGAGGATCAATACTTTAACTACTGTGTGTGTGTGTGTGTGTGTGTGTGTGTGTGAGAATATGTGTATGGGTGTTGGGGGAGGCTGCTTGTTCGTTTCTCTGCTGCTCAGACTCCGGAAATAATCACACAGAAACTATATTAATTAAATCACTGCTTGGCCAATCACTTAAGTATATTGCTAGGTAGCTCTTATATCTTTGGTTAACCCATTTCCATTATTTTATATTTTACCATGAGGCTTGTGGCCTACCAGCAAGATTCCAACTGGTGGCTTGCGTCTTTTTCCTCTGGTGGCTCCATGTCTTCTCTTTGACCCTGTCTAGTCTCTCTCTATCTTTTCCTGCCTGGCTATATTCTGCTAAACCATTGGCCAAAAGCAGCTTCTTTATTCATTAACTAATAAAAGCAACACATATACAGAAGGACTTCCCACACCATATGGGCATGCATGTGCCATGACATACATGTACGTTCCAGGACAGCATATGAGTAGGTTCTCTTCTTTCACTCTGTGAGTCCTGGATATAAAATTCAAGTCAGGCCTGATAGAGCACCCTTCCTCTCTGAGCCATCCCACAGGTCCTTGTGGAACTTTATTTTTAAAACCTCACGTAGTGTCCTTGACCTTACCCAGAACTCCACACTGTGGATGACCATTTATAAACACTGCTGAAATGGCTCCACTCATCGTCATAGTTTTATTTGCTTTCCCACATCACCTCGAAAGCATGGCTTGTATCATTTTAACCTTTACAGTGAATCCCATTTACGTTTTTCTTTAGGGGTCACACCCCTAGAACATTCAAAGAGTACCACAGCTAAAGACAAGTTTATTTCTCTTGAATTTCACTAATTTAAAAGATAAACCTAAGTCCTATGTGTGCACTATATGAATCTGTGCTTCCTGATGAATGATTCAGAATGCGAAGTTTCCAATCTGTTAGAAATGGGCATAACAACAAATTTATTGACCTTATAGTAAGGCTATTTTCAATTCCTTTTAGGGAGTGTTTTAGATTAAACCTGAAAAGTGTTCATTTTATTTGTTCTTTGACGATGGTCTTTAAAGTATTAAACTTAAAACACATCATTTCTCCATTGTCAGAAAAGAAACATGAAAATGATAAGATCCAATACTATCATCATTTGGTTTCATTATTTGGTTTCTGACTCGCTAATTAACAAGATGTGATAACTCTTATTGGAAAGGATGATGAAGGTGTGAGTATTGAGTAAGACATTTCTCAATAGGATGTCTAGGAACGATTGATGAGAATAATAAAAGCACTTTTGTTCCCAATCTTCACTTCTTGCTACAAAATATAGCTGTTTCCTCTACATGTGTCACGTGTAAGAAGTGACTCAGTGATAAGGGTAGAAGCCCAACATTCAAATCACAATACCTAACTGTTGAGAGACAACTTAGGATCTTTCTCTTTTTTCTTATTCAAGGTTGTGAAACAGATTTCCACCCAAAGATTGTAAGTATTCTTCTGCTTAATCTCAGCCCTTACAGAGAAGTTTAACTCCTTATTGTAAGCTTAGTGGTGGCATTGCAGCAGTCTCTTCTGCCCTGCAGAAAACAGCTGCAGTCATTTCTCAAAGGCCTCTGCACCTACGCAGCACAGACTAGGGTGAAAAATCTCAGCACGAATGGTTGATATCTTCCTTACCAGTGGTTGGCTGTAGAAAACACAGAAAAGAAATAGTTTCTCCAGAAGTCTCACTGCTTCAAGAGGGGACCTCAGTACTGAGCACATCCTAGAGCCAGCCCTATTTCTCTAAATGTACACCTGCATCAATGGGCAGCTCTGCTCTTGGTCAGTGGATCAGTTTTTTATTTATTTATTTATTATTTTTTTTATTGAAAAAAAAAATTTTTCCGCCTCCTCCCCGCCTCCCATTTCACTCCCCATCCTCCCGCCCCCAGTTTTTTTTTCTTGGTGTTGTGACAGAATACTTGATGGAACAACTGAATGGGAGATTTATTTTGGTCATAGTTTTAGCTCCTCCAAGGGTTAGCTTTTGGGCAACTTGACTCAGACAAGAGTTATCTGGGAAGTGGAAACCTCAGGTGAGAAAATGCCTCCATCCTGTTGGTCTCTAGGCAAGCCTGTGGGACACAGTTCTTGACTAATGATTGATTGAGAGGGCTCATCCATTGTGGACGGACTCATCCCTTTTTTATTTTTTATAATTTATTTTTATACAATCTTGAGCTATATAAAATGGCAAGCTGAGCAAGCCCAAGGGAGCTAACTAGTAACCAGCCTTCGACCATGACCCTTGCTTCAGTTTCTGCCTCCAGGATCCTTCCTAGGGTTCCTGCCCATATTTACCTTCATGATGAACTGTAAACTGTAAGTGGAAATGAACTCTTTCCTTCTCAAGTTGTGTTTGGTCATGGTGTTTATCACAGTAATAGAAAGCAAACTGGGAAATAAAATGGTACCAGGATTGCAAGTCATTACTTTTACAGACCTGGCCGTGTTGTTTATTTGGAAGGATTGCGGAAGTGTTCAGAACTTTGGTCTGAATAAGCCATCTAGTATCTTTTTTTTTTTATTAGTTGGCATTCTTATTTATTTATTTATTAAAGATTTCTGCCTCCTCCCCACCACCGCCTCCCATTTCCCTCCCCTTCCCCCAATCAAGTCCCCCTCCCTCATCAGCCCTAAGAGCAATCAGGGTTCCCTGCCCTGTGGGAAGTCCAAGGACCTCCCACCTCCTTCCATGTCTAGTAAGGTGAGCATCCAAGCTGCCTAGGCTCCCATAAAGCCAGTACGTGCAGTAGGATCCAAACCCAGTGCCATTGTTCTTGAGTTCTCAGCAGTCCTCAATGTCCGCTATGTTCAGCGAGTCCGGTTTTATCCCATGCTTTTTCAGATCCAGTCCAGCTGGCCTTGGTGAGTTCCCGATAGATCATCTCCATTGTCTCAGTATGTGGGTGCACCCCTCGCGGTCCTGAGTTCCTTGCTCATGCTCTCTCTCCTTCTGCTCCTGAGCCATCTAGTATTTAAAGCTCATTGGCTGTTCCGTTGGAACTTGAACAATAGGAAAGTTGAGAGAAATGCAGATGGAGGAAGTCTCACATGTAAAGTTGCAGAGGGAAGTTTGAGAGTCCTCAAAAGACTCTGTCAGGGTGGTTTATGTGGCATATTTTGAATTAAGAATCTGTGGCTTTGTGTCAGTTTGGCTGAAGAATCAGTTGTGATTAACAAGCTGTGATATCAGAATTATTGAGGTGAAACCTTTGGAAAATGCTTCTTTAGGATCATCACACGGGCACAGGAAGTTGTGATCCAGGGGAGACTAAGGCTACATCTCAAGCTGGCAGCCAAACGTGGCAACATGTAAGAGTAGTCCAGGTAGTAGTGTTTTTGGCTGCATGAGAGCTGAAAGATCAATGGGGTCATGAAAATAAGTTGTTGTTTGGCATTGTGAAAGGTGGTTGGTAAGGATGCAGGGTTACTTGTGATAGAAACCTGGATTTAAGGGCTCATGGCAAAAAGCTGAGGCTTGGCACCATGTGGCAGGTTGGGGTCCCTTCAGAGAGCTCAGGAGAACTACTGTGAAGTGCAACCTCAGTTACCGTGGAAATCCCAGGATGGTGGAGATGCCATGATTGTGATGGCAGCCAAGGACAGTGGCGTGTCTGGAATGCTGCTGCAGACATCAGCTATGCTACAGGCTGTCTGTGCTGTGGATGGCAGAGCTGGAGAACTGGAGCTGCTCAAGCCCTTTGGAGTGCAGGAGGTTGAGAATAGGACACTGAGTTATTTACATGGATGGAGTTGCCTCTTTTTTATCATTCTATAACTGTACCCTGGTTTTTTACCCTTGGAATGAGAAAGTATGCAATTTATTTTTGGAGACCACAGTTGAACAAATTTATATATTTTAAAGATAAAAATCTTGTGAAGTATTGTAAGTTTTAAAGACTGTCAGACTTCTATTATACTATGTTTTATATTATACTAATATGATCCTAGGGACAAACAGGAACATAGTTAGAGCCTGCTTGTTTGTTTTCTGGATCCACAGACCTGAAATAATCACACAGAAACTATATTAAGTGCAATACTATTTGGCTTATGACTCTAGCATATTCCTAGCTAGCTCTTATATCTTAACACATTTCTATTATTTTATATTTTACCACTATGCTCGTGGTTTACCAGTAAAGTTCTAGGGCACATTTGTCTCCTCCGGTGGCTACATGGAGTATCTCTGAATCTGCCTACTCTTTCTCTCCATCTCTCAGCTGGGCTTCACTCTGTTAAGGCATTGTCTGAAAGCAGCTTCTTTATTAACCAATGACTATATAACATATTCACAGCATATATCACCTCCCACATTACTTCCCCTTTCTGTCTAAATAAAAAGGAAGGCTTTAACTTTAAAAAAGCAAGATTTCATATAACAGAACAGTTATATGTTATAAAGCAAGAAATATAACAGTTATAAAGTGAGAAATACAGTTACAACATTTATTTCTACTTTATCTTTTATCACAACTAAGGAAAACTATAACTATAGATATCTATTCTTCAACTCCATCAAAGAATGCATAATGATATAATATTACAAGTTATAAGTTAACAGGAAGTGCATTGTAAGCAACTTCCAAAACTCTAGAATTGTCAGAGACATATTGCTGCCTGGGCAGTCACCCATAGTTCTTCTGTAACTTTGGAGCATCCAATCTTCCACCTACAGACCCGTAGTATCCAGCAGACTTTTCCATGAATCAGGAAATTTGAAGATCTGTTCTGCCTTGTAATGGCAAAGGCATCAGTTGCTTTCTTCTGTGTCCTGCAGAATGTCTGGCAGATTCTTTCATGAAGCAGGAACCCTGAAGGATGGTCTCACCTTTAGGCAAGTTCAGCAGTCATTTTTCTGTGGTTCCTGCATGTTCAGTTTATACAGCATACTATCAAGCAGTCCAAGCAAGAGCAGTTTCTTGCCCAAAAGGTTAACAAACTCCGTAAGGAGCCTTGTCAATGCCCATCATTCTCTTAAGTAGATTGGTGCTGTCAGGAGCAGATGTGTCTATTGTTGAGAAAAGTCCTAATTTCTTTAACATTTAAATGCCATATTCCATAGGTCTTTGAAAGGTTTGAAGATTATCGATCTAACTGAAATATATCTCTGTATATCTAGGAAACCTAACTAATATGACTACAAACTTGACTATTATAGCTGACTATCTATTAACCTGTATTTCTTAATTATATATTACATTTTAAAATGAGCTTCAGGGGCTGGAGAGATGGCTCAGAGGTTAAGAGCATTGCCTGCTCTTCCAAAGGTCCTGAGTTCAATTCCCAGCAACCACATGGTGGCTCACAACCATCTGTAATGGGGTCTGGTGCCCTCTTCTGGCCTGCAGACATACACACAGACAGAATGTTGTATACATAATAAATAAATAAATATTAAAAAAATAAATAAAATAAAATGAGCTTCACAAACACAATATCTTAATCAAGAGCATATAAATATAACAAAATTGACCTTAAATTTGTATCAATAGACCAAGACCTATACCAAGGCAAAGTATTCATCTCTATAGTATAGTCCCCTTTAAATATAAACAAACAACATGTCCAGGTCTGTCAAAAGTCTCTCTGACTCTACTTACTCTCTCTCTCCATCTCTTTCAGTCTGGCTTTACTCAGTAAAGCCATTTGCTGAAAACAGCTTCTTTATTAACCAATGGCAATAAAACATATTCACAGCATACATCACCACCCACATCACAAGAAGAAAAAGATTATAGGTTAATAGTGATATATTTATGTGTTGACAAAGAATCAACTGTGTCCTGCAGAATGTCTGGCAGATTCTTTCATGAAGCAGGAACCCTGAAGGATGGTCTCACCTTTAGGCAAGTTCAACAGTCATTTTTCTGTGGGTCCTGCATGTCCATTTCACACAGAATAACAAATATGAGCACTTATATATTATTATATACAAACTACATTCTTCCTCTATAATAAGACCTTTTCAATGTACAATAACCTTGGCTATACCTGCTGTTTAATTTTTTGCTGCAGAATAAACTCTGCTGCATGCTAACACTTTCCTAGGAAACTGCTGAGGTGAGAAGGCCGTGGAGAAGGAGGGGCTTGCTGGGCGAGTGAAGCCTGACATCTCTGTCCCTGGGGCTACAGACTAAGAACACCTGCAGTCCTCTGGGCTATTACCTGAAGTATTGAAGCAGAACTTTCCCCTGCTGTTTTGTGAGCCTGAGTGTGGGGCTCTTACAGAATCCCAAGGAGTCACCTTTACAGTAACAAACTGACTAATCCATTCAAGCATGGTACTAGAATTGGCACGAGAAACTCAGACAGCTCACAGGATTTAACTAAAATAGTTACCGTAGGCTACTGTTGATGGGATCAGTGTGATGGGATTACGTTCATTTCTTATTTCCCAGCAGGACTTGAAGATTTTTGCCTGAGTTCACTGCAGCTGCTCTTGATTCATAGTTTCTTCTCTACCCAAACATAAATCTGAGATCATCCACACGCAGATCTTAGGCTTTGCTTCATGAGGTTTCCCAGTAGAGAATCACTAGTGTGTTCTTAGGTACAGAAGACTTCAATGAAAGATGGTGATACGATAATGTCTGTCTGCCCAGGATCGTCCATATTCACACCCATCTATAAAGGGGTTGTCATGCACACAATGTAGCTCTCATAAAGGATGAGAAAACACAGTCCTTATTCTCCAAATAAGATATTTGTAGAAAATGCCAAAACTAGGCATGATGAAGTTGGCTTACATGAGCCACAAACCCTGAAATTCAGGGCTATATATTATAAAAAGACCAGGTAATCTCTTAAAAGGTGGAATCCCCCCAATTCTCTTTCCTCTTTTTTTTCTCTTCTTTCTTTCCATTCCTCTCACTTCCCCCTACCAGTGGGGCTGTTCAGGTCAAAGCACTGTGAGTTTTTGGTAATACAGGTTGTTTTTGTGAATGGGTGGGGACCTCAGTGGTATGATGGATGCCTGTCTGCTGGGGTTCATCAAAGAATGAATAGATGCTATTTCATAAGAAAGGTTGGTGAAAGGATACTCTGAAAAAAGGAGAAATTATAAGTGTCTTGGGGGCAGCATGAATATGATGCTCAGAAAAGAAAGAAGCACCCTGACTGGACTAAGCCAGTGGCACACAGGGGAAGAGCACTGGAAATTCCCACGCTATGGTTTGGATATGATTGTCAGCACAAAGTCATGTTGAAATTTTTTTGCCAATATGATGGTGTTGGGAGATGGGGCCTTTAACACACAACAATTTCTTTCTCCTGAAACTGGGTTAGTTATAACAAAAGTGGACTGGTTCTTCTGGAGTGTGTTGTTAAAAGCAGGTCAGCTCCATCCCCCTCCCTATACAGCATTTCCTTGCCCTTCTGCTTTCCCCTCTGCTGTAGTGTAACACAGCATGGGGATCTTGCCAGCTAGAGCTTCCAATCTTGAACTTTGCAGCCTTCCAAAGTATGAGACAGAAGAAGCCACCTTTCTTTATAGATTGCCCAGTATTATATACTTTGTGACAGCAATACAAAACAGACCAAGGCATGTTGTAGGTAATATGTGGGAGGAGACCACTTCCTAAATGTAACTCCAGTAACACAGACACTGAGAGAAACAATTAATAAATGGGACCTCCTGAAATTGAAAAGCTCTGTAAAGCAAAGGACATTGTCAACAAGACAAAATGACAGCCTACAGAGTGGGAAAGATCTTCACTAACCCCACATCAGACAGAGGTTTGATCTCCAAAATACACAAAGAACTTAAAAAATTGGTTATCAAAAGAACACATAATTCAATAAAAATAGAGTACAGAACTAAATAGAGAGAAATCTAAAATGGCTGAAAGACACTTAAGGAAATGCTCAACATCCTTAACCATCAGAGAAATGCAAATCAAAACTCTGAGATTCCATATTATACCTGTAAGAATGGCCAAGATCAAAAACACTGATGACAATTTATGCTGGAGAGGATGTAGGGTAAAGGGAACACTCCTGCATTGCTGGTGTGCATGCAAGCTGGTACAGCCGCTTTGGATAGATATCAGTATGACGATTTCTCAGAAAATTAGGAAACAACCTTCTTCAAGACCCAGCAAGAGAAGTGATAAAGTAGGAACCTGACATCTTCCTCTGACTGAGATACAAACATTCATGACTAAAAACTATCAAGTTCATTTTTGCTTTGCTTGAGTTGTTGACTTCCAGTTTCTATGAGTAGAGTTATATTGTTGTTTTATGCCTCTAAGCTTGGGTAATATTATGGTTTAAAATGATCAAGTAGGCTTCATCCCAGAGATGCAGGGCTGGTTCAACATATGCAAATCTATCAATGTAATCCATCATATAAATAAACTGAAAGAAAAAAACCATATGATCATTTCATTAGATGCTGAAAAAGCATTCGACAAAATCCAGCACCCCTTTATGATAAAGGTCCTGGAGAGATTAGGGATACAAGGGTCATACCTAAATACAATAAAAGCTATTTACAGCAAGCCGACAGCTAACATTAAATTAAATGGAGAAAAACTCAAAGCCATCTTACTAAAATCAGGAACACGACAAGGCTGTCCACTCTCTCCATACCTCTTCAATATAGTGCTTGAAGTTCTAGCAATAGCAATAAGACAACATAAGGGGATCAAGGGGATCCGTATTGGAAAGGAATAAGTTAAACTTTCGTTATTTGCAGATGATATGATAGTTTACATAAGCGACCCCAAAAACTCTACCAAAGAACTCCTGCAGCTTATAAACACCTTTAGTAATGTGGCAGGATACAAGATCAACTCCAAGAAATCAGTTGCCTTCCTATACACTAAGGATAAGGAAGCAGAGAGGGAAATCAGAGAAGCATCACCTTTCACGATAGCCACAAATAGCATAAAATATATTGGGGTAACTCTGACCAAGGAAGTGAAAGATCTATTTGACAAGAACTTTAAGTCTTTGAAGAAAGAAATTGAAGAGGACACCAGAAAATGGAAGGATCTCCCTTGCTCTTGGATTGGGAGGATCAACATAGTAAAAATGGCAATTCTACCAAAAGCAATCTATAGATACAATGCAATCCCCATCAAAATCCCATCAAAATTCTTCACAGCCCTTGAGAAGACAATACTCAACTTTATATGGAAAAACAAAAAACCCAGGATAGCCAAAACAATCTTATACAATAAAGGATCGTCTGGAGGCATTACCATCCCTGACTTCAAACTCTATTACAGAGCTACAGTATTGAAAACAGCTTGGTATTGGCATAAAAACAGAGAAGTTGACCAATGGAATCGAATAGGAGACCTGGACTTTAACCCACAAACCTATGAACACCTGATTTTCGAATAAGGAGCTAAAAGTATACAATGGAAAAAAGAGAGCATCTTCAACAAATTGTGCTGACAAAACTGGATGTCAATCTGTAGAAGAATGAAAATAGATCCATGTCTATCACCATGCACAAAACTCAAGTCCAAATGGATTAAAGACCTCAATATCAATCCGAACACACTGAACCTGATAGAAGAGGAAGTGGGAAGTATTCTACAACACATGGGCACAGGAGACTACTTCCTATGTATAACCCCAGCAGCACAGACATTAAGGACCTCATTGAATAAATGGGACCTCCTGAGACTGAGAAGCTTCTGTAAAGCAAAGGACACTGTCACTAATACAGAAAGGCAATCCACTGACTGGGAGAAGATCTTCACCTACCCCGCAACTGACAAAGGTCTGATCTCCAAAATATATAAAGAACTCAAGAAACTAGACCGTAAAAGGCTAATCAACCCAATTATAAAATGGGGCAAGGAGCTGAACAGAGAAGTCTCAACAGAAGAAGTTCAAATGGCCAAAAGACACTTAAGGTCATGCTCAACTTCTTTAGCGATCAGGGAAAAGCAAATCAAGACAACTTTAAGATATCATCTTACACCTGTCAGAATGGCTAAAATCAAAAACACCAATGATAACCTTTACTGGAGACGTTGTGGAGAAAGGGGTACACTCATCCATTGCTGGTGGGAATGCAAACTTGTGCAACCACTTTGGAAAGCTGTGCGGTGGTTTCTTGGGAAATTCGGGATCAACCTACCCCTGGACCCAGCAATACCACTCTTGGGAATATACCCAAGAGATGCCCTATTATACAACGAAAGTATATGCTCAACTATGTTCATAGCAGCATTTTTTGTAATAGCCAGATCCTGGAAACAACCGAGATGCCCTTCAATGGAAGAATGGATGAAGAAAGTATGGAATATATACATATTAGAGTACTACTCAGCAGTAAAAAACAATGACTTCTTGAATTTTGCATGCAAATGGACAGAAATAGAAAACACTAACCTGAGTGAGGTAAGCCAGACCCAAAAAGAGGAACATGGGTTGTACTCACTCATATTTGGTTTCTAGCCATAAATAAAGGACATTGAGCCTATAATTCGTGATCCTAGAGAAGCTAAATAAGAAGGTGAACCCAAAGAAAAACATATAGACATCCTCCTGGATATTAACCTTTATCAGGCGATGAAAGGAGACAGAGACAGAGTCCCACATTGGAGCACCAGACTACAACCCCAAGGTCCAAACCAGGAGCAGAAGGAGAGAGAGCACGAGCAAGGAACTCAGGGCCATGAGGGGTGCACCCACATACTGAGACAATAGGGATGTTCTATTGGGAACTCACCAAGGCCAGCTGGACTGGGTCTCAAAAAGCATGGGATAATATCGGACTCACTGAACATAGTGGACAATGAGGACTGCTGAGAAGTCAAGAACAATGGCACTGGGTTTTGATCCTACTGCACATACTGGCTTTGTGGGAGCCTAGGCTGTTTGGATGTTCACCTTAATAGACCTGGAAGGAGGTGGGAGGTCCTTGGACTTCCCCCAGGGCAGGGAACCCTGACTGCTCTTAGGGTTGATGAGAGAGGGGGAGTTGATTGAGGGACGGGGAGGGATATGGGAGGCTGTGGTGGGGAAGAGACAGAAATCTTTAATAAATAAATAAATTTAAAAAAAAAAAGAAAAAAAGAAAAAAAATGTTACAGTCTCTACAAAATCACCTTTTAAGTGCTTGCTGTTGGCTGGGAGGCGCCATGTTAGAAGGCTGTAGAGTCTTTAATAAGTTGGGTGTTGCTGGTAGAAGTAGTCCACTAAAGTTGGGCCTTAGAAGGGTATAGACATCTTTGCCTTACTCTTGCTGCTTCCTGGCCCACTACAATGTAAACAGCCAGCATGTTACTCTCCCACTGCCACATATACCATACCCTCTACCATGCCATTCCTTCTATAATGCCATCCCTTTCATAATGTATTGGAATCTTTTTGATACTGTGAGACCAAAGAAGCCCTTTATCTCTTAAGTTATATCTGTCTGATATTTTGGTTACAGCTATTACAGAGTAACTAATACAGATGGTTTGTTATGTGTCGAGAATCACCAGAAAATATATTCATGATCAATGTATTCACTGATAAGATTTTTTTAAAAATATATTTTCATTTTAGTGCTTAGGGAATCCTGGTGAAGAGGGACCAGGTAACATTTTTCAAAATTCATTAACTAGGGTTCTCCCAAACAATTCTTACTCATACACTTTACATACATTCAAAAATGTGTAGGGGCCACACACAATTACACATACACACAGATGCAGACCTACAGACACACAGACACACATAGAAACACACACACACACACATACTCACAGACACTTGAACTGGTGATAATGGAAATTTGACAGGCCCATCTGACACCTGCAAACTGTCGAATAAAGAAGGTATACGGTATGGCTTAAATCTTCCTCTAAAGGCCTAGTAACTGGAGGATAGCAGTGGCTTAAAAACTCCAGATGTCCAAGAGTAGAACTTTGAATGACAAAAGTATAATGGAACTATTTCTCAGCTAGTCATTTATTCCAAAGTAGGTATTGAGAGTCACTAGGAGGTGCCGGGCACAAGATTAGGTAGTTAGCAAACAGTTGACTTGGGTTCTGAATGCTTTGGTGATTATAGGCCAGGGCAAGAGACAGGCTTTAATCAAATAATCCATCACATACACAAAGCCTAACAACAGGGTGCATCAAATGAAGGAAATTATTGCATTGATCTGAGAGCAAGGAGCACATTGATTGTTATCAAGAAAACTTATGAAATGGCAGTTGAGTTAAAAGTTGAAGGACAGGCAATTGCATTTAGCTGTACTTAGGTTTTCTTTTTGCATATTATATAGGTTTTTCATTAATTCACTTTCTTTGACTACATCATCTATTTCTCTCATCCAGAAAAATGTACTTTCTATTTCACTGAAATAACTCCTCAGAGTTGTAGTTAGGCTGAGCCTTCTGCAAATGACTTACAGGCATAAAATGGACATAAGGTAATTTAGCTCAGGTCTCCATTTTTGCAGTTGGTTTTCAATGCTGCTTTTATTTCATTCACCTGTAGGGTTTAGTGAGGGTGCTGTGTCAGGGGCACAAAGGGGTTCTAATGAGTGTGAAGCCTGTGAGCCTGGACTCTCATCTGTGGTAGAAGACTCAGCAGGTGTTGGCAGAAGCTGCTTGTTCATTTTTCAGGCTGTCCAGATCTAAAATAATCACACAGAAACTATATTATTTGCAATACTATTTGGCAAATAGCTGAAGTGTATTTTTTTTTTTTTTTATTTTTTATTTTTTTATTCTTTTTTAATTAAAATTTCCACCTGCTCCCCGTTTCCCATTTCCCTCCCCTCCTCCCAAATATTGCCCCCTCCCCCCACTCCCCTCCCCCTATCCCCACTCCTCTTCTCCTCCCCCCAGTCCATTCCCCCTCCCTCTCGATACTGAAGAGCAGTCCAAATTCTCTGCCCTGCGGGAAGACGAAGGTCTTCTATCTACGTCCAGGAAGGTGAGCTTCTAAACAGGCTAAGCTCCCACAAAGCCAGTTCATGTATTAGGATTGAAACCTAGTGCCATTGTCCTTGGCTTCTCATCAGTCTTCGTTGACCGCCATGCTCAGAGAGTCCGGAATCAACCCATGCTTATTCAGTCCCAGACCAGCTGGCCTTGGTGGGCTCCTAATAAATCAGTTCCACTGTCACAGTGGGTGGGTGCATCCCTCGTGGTCCTGATTTTTTGCTCTTGTTCTCCCTCCTTCTGCTCCTCATTTGGACCTTAAGAGCTCAGACCGTTGCTCCAAATTGAGACTCTGTCTCTACCTTGATCCATCGCCAGATGAAGGTTCTAAGGTGATATGCAAGATATTCATCAGTATAGGATAGGGTCATTTCAGGTTCCCTCTCCTTAGTTGCCCAAGGTACCAGCTGGGGACATATTCCTGGACACCTGCGAACCCCTCTAGAGTCAAGTCTCTTGCCAACCCTAAGATGGCTCCCTTAGATAGGATATATACTTCGCTGCTCCCGTATCCATCCTTCCTATATCCCAACCATCCCAATCCCCCGAGCTCCTCCCATCCTCCCCTTCTCATATTTCTCATCCCATTTCCCCTTTGCCCCATGCCACCTCACCCGCAAGTTCCCATTTTTTGCCCTGCAATCTTGTCTACTTCCCCCTCTCCATGCGGATGACTATATGATTTTCTTTGGGTTCACTTTCTTATTTAACTTCTATAGGATCGCACATTATATGCTTAATGTCTTTTACTTATGGCTAGAAACCGATTATGAGTGAGTACATCCCATGTTCCTCTTTTTGGGTCTGGGATACCTCGCTCAGGATAGTGTTTTCTATTTCCATCCATTTGCACGCAAAATTCGAGAAGTCATTGTTTTTTACTGCTGAGTAGTACTCTAATATGTATATATTCCACACTTTCTTCATCCATTCCTCCATTGAAGGGCATCTAGGTTGTTTCCAGGTTTTGGCTATTACAAACAATGCTGCTATGAACATAGTTGAACAGATACTTTTGTCATTTGATGTGGCATCTCTTGGGTATATTCCCAATAGTGGTATTACTGGATCTTGGGGTAGGTTGATCCCTAATTTCCTGAGAAATCGCCACACTGATTTCCAAAGTGGTTGCACAAGTTTGCATTCCCACCAGCAATGAATGAGTGTGCCTCTTTCTCCACAACCTCTCCAGCAAAGGCTATCATTGGTGTTTTTGATTTTAGCCATTCTGACAGGTGTAAGATGGTATCTCAAAGTTGTTTTAATTTGCATTTCCCTTATCGCTAAGGAGGTTGAGCATGACCTTAGGTGTCTTTTGGCCATTTGAATTTCTTCTGTTGAGAATTCTCTGTTCAGATCAGTGCCCCATTTTTTTATTGGGTTCATTAGCATTTTAAAGTTTAGTTTCTTGAGTTCTTTATATATTTTGGTGATCAGACCTTTGTCTGTTGCAGGGTTGGTGAAGATCTTCTCCCAGTCAGTGGGTTGCCTTTTTGTCTTAGTGACAGTGTCCTTTGCTTTACAGAAGCTACTCAGTTTCAGGAGGTCCCATTTATTCAATGTTGCCCTTAATGTCTGTGCTGCTGGGGATAAACGTAGGAAGTGATCTCCTGTACCCATATGTTGTAGAGTACTTCCAACTTTTTCTTCTATCAGGTTCAGTGTGTTCAGACTAATATTGAGGTCTTTAATCCATTTGGACTTGAGTTTTGTGCATGGTGATAGATATGGATCTATTTTCATTCTTCTACACGTTGACAACCAGTTCTGCCAGCACCATTTGTTGAAGATGCTCTCTTTTTTCCATTGAATACTTTTAGCTCCTTTATCAAAAATTAGGTGTTCATAAGTTTGTGGGTTAAAATCAGGGTCTTCTACTCGGTTCCATTGATCGACTTCTCTGTTTTTATGCCAATACCAAGCTGTTTTCAATACTGAGGCTCTGTAATAGAGTTTGAGGTCAGGGATGGTAATGCCTCCAGACGATCCTTTATTATATAAGATTGTTTTGGCTATCCTGGGTTTTTTGTTTCTCCATATAAAGTTGATTATTGTCCTCTCAAGATCTGTGAAGAATTTTGATGGGATTTTAATGGGGATTGCATTGAATCTATAAATTGCCCTTGGTAGAATTGCCATTTTTACTATGTTGATCCTCCCTATCCAAGAGCAAGGGAGATCCTTCCATTTTCTGGTATCCTCCTCAATTTCTTTCTTCATTGACTTAAAGTTCTTGTCAAATAGATCCTTTACTTCCTTGGTTAGGGTTACCCCAAGATATTTTATGCTATTTGTGGCTATCGTGAAGGGTGATGCTTCTCTGATTTCCATCTCTGCTTCCTTATCCTTTGTGTATAGGAGGGCAACTGATTTTTTGGAATTGATCTTGTATCCTGCAACGCTACTAAAGGTGTTTATCAGCTGAAGGAGTTCTTTGCTGGAGTTTTTGGGGTCGCTTATGTACACTATCATATCGTCTGCAAATAATGAAAGTTTAACTTCTTCCTTTCCGATTTGAATCCCTTTGATCCCCTTATGTTGTCTTATTGCTATTGCTAGAATTTCAAGCACTATATTAAAGAGGTATGGAGAGAGTGGACAACCTTGTCGTGTTCCTGATTTTAGTGGAATAGCTTTGAGTTTCTCTCCATTTAATTTGATGTTAGCTGACGGCTTGCTATAAATAGCTTTTATTATATTTAGGAACGACCCTTGTATTCCTAATCTCTCTAAGACCTTTATCATAAAGGGATGTTGAATTTTGTCAAATGCTTTTTCCGCATCTAATGAAATGATCATATGGTTTTTTTCTTTCAGATTATTTATATGATGGATTACATTGATAGATTTTCGTATGTTGAACCAGCCCTGCATCTCTGGGATGAAGCCTACTTGATCATAATGGATAATTTTTCTAATGTGTTCTTGGATTCGGTTTGCCAGTATTTTATTGAGTATTTTTGCGTCGATGTTCATGAGTGAGATTGGCCTGTAGTTCTCTTTCTTGGTTGTGTCTTTGTGTGGTTTTGGTATCAGAGTAACTTCAGCTTCATAAAAGGAATTTGGCAATGACTTCTCTGTTTCAATATTGTGAAATACATTAAGGAGTATAGGTATTAGGTCTTCTTGGAAGTTCTGGTAGAATTCTGCATTAAAGCCGTCTGGACCTGGGCTTTTTTTGGTGGGAAGGTTTTTTATAACAACTTCTAATTCTTCGCGACTAACGGGTCTATTTAGATTGTTCACCTGGTCCTGGTTTAACTTTGGTATATGGTACTTATCTAAAAAAGTGTCCATTTCTTTTACATTTTCCAATTTTGTGGCATACAGGTTTTTGTAGTAAGATCTAATGATTCTCTGAATTTCGTCTGTGTCTGTGGTTATGTCTCCCTTTTCGTTTCTGATTTTGTTAATTTGCGTATTCTCTCTCCGCCGTTTGATTAGTTTGGATAGGGGTTTATCAATCTTATTGATTTTCTCCAAGAACCAGCTTTTTGTTTCATTGATTCTTTGGATTGTTTTCTGTGTTTCTATTTTGTTGATTTCAGCCCTCAATTTGATTATTTCCAGTCTTCTACTTCTCCTAGGTGAGTCTGCTTCTTTTCTTTCTAAAGCTTTAAGGTGGGCTATTAGGTCTCCAATGTGTGCTTTCTCCGTTTTCTTTATGTGGGCACTTAATGCTATGAACTTTCCTCTTAGCACTGCTTTCATAGTGTCCCATAGGTTTGAGTATGATGAGTCTTCGTTTTCATTGAATTCAAGAAAGACTTTAATTTCTTTCTTTATTTCTTCCTTGATCCAGGTGTGGTTCAGTAGTTGACTGTCCAATTTCCATGAGTTCATAGGCTTTCTGGGGATAGCATTGTTGTTGAATTCTAACTTTAATCCATGGTGATCTGATAAGACACAGGTGGTTACCGATATTTTTTTGTAACTGTGTAAGTTTGCTTTGTTACCGAGTATGTGGTCTATTTTCGAGAAGGTTCCATGAGCTGCAGAGAAGAAGGTATATTCTTTCTTATTTGAGTGGAATGTTCTATAGATGTCTGTTAAGTCCATTTGATTCATTACCTCCCTTAATCCTCTTATTTCTCTGTTAGGTTTCTGTCTGATTGACCTGTCCATTGGTGAGAGAGGAGTGTTGAAATCTCCTACTATTAGTGTGTGTGGTTTGATGACTGCCTTGAGTTTTAGTAACGTTTCTTTTACATAAGTGGGTGCTTTTATATTAGGGGCATAGATATTCAGGATTGAGACTTCATCCTGGTGAATTGTTCCTGTTATGAGTAAAAAATGTCCATCTCCATCTCTTTTGATTGATTTTAGTTTGAAGTCAACTTTCTTAGAAATTAGTATGGCCACACCTGCTTGTTTCTTAGGTCCGTTTGCTTGATAAACCTTTTCCCAGCCCTTTACTCTGAGTAGATGTCTGTCTTTGTGGTTGAGGTGTGTTTCTTGTAAGCAGCAGAATGTTGGATCCTGTTTTCGTATCCAATCTCTTAGCCTGTGCCTCTTTATAGGTGAGTTGAGTCCATTGATATTAAGTGATATTAATGACCAGTGGTTGTTAACTCCAGTCATTTTTCCTTTCTTTCCTTCTTTCCTTTGGTAGTAGAGTTTGTGTGTTTCCCTTCTTCAAGTTGTGCTGGTGAAGGGTCATTAGATGTCTGAGTTATTGTGGGCATTGTTGGACTCCTTGGTTTGTGATTTTCCTTCAATTACTTTCTGAAGGGCTGGATTTGTGGCTACGTATTGTTTAAATTTGTTTTTATCCTGGAAAATTTTGTTTTCTCCATTTATAGTGAACGAAAGCTTGGCTGGGTATAGAAGTCTGGGCTTGCATCCATGGTCTCGTAGTTTCTGCAGTATATCTATCCAGGACCTTCTGGCTTTCATGGTTTCCATAGAGAAATCAGGTGTAAGTCTGATAGGTTTACCTTTATAGGTAACTTGACCTTTTTCCTTTGCAGCTCTTAATATTCTTTCTTTATTCTGTATGTTTTGTGTTTTGATTATTATATGACGAGGAGATGTTTTTTTTTGATCCAGTCGATTTGGTGTTCTGTATGCTTCTTGGACCTTCAAAGGAATATCTTTCTTAAGGTTGGGAAAGTTTTCTTCTATAATTTTATTAAATATATTTTCTGGACCATTGAGCTGTAGATCTTCTCCTTCTTCTATCCCTATTATTCTTAGGTTTGGTCTTTTTATTGTGTCCCAGATTTCCTGAATGTTTTGTGATGAGAATTTGTTGGTTATGCTGTTTTCTTTGATGAGAGTGTTTATTTTCTCTATGGTATCTTCAGTGTCTGAGATTCTTTCTTCTATCTCTTGTAATCTGTTGGTGGTACTTGTCTCTGTAGTTCCTGTTCGTTTATTCAAATTTTCCATCTCCATCCTTCCCTCGGTTTGTGTTTTCTTTATTACTTCCACTTCATTCTTCAAGTCTTGAACCGTTTCCCTTACCTGTTTGATTACTTTTTCTTGTTTCTCTTGGTTTTCTTGGGTATCTTTGAGAGATTTATTCATTTCCTCTACCTTTTTGTTTGTAATCTCTAATTGGTTGTGGCAGTTTTTCACCTCCTGTTTAAGGTCCTCTATTATTTTCATAAAATTCACTTTTGAGTCGAATTCTTCTAATTCTTCTGGATTAGGGTGTACACTTCTCATTTCGGGATTCCTGGATCCTGGTGATGTCACGTTGCCTTTCAAGTTGTTGGGGGAATTCTTGCATTGGCGCCTGCCCATCTTTTCCTTCAAATGGAGCCAGGAGAGGCCTGATGTCTTGGACCAGTCTTTGCTGTGACTAACTCTCTAGGTGTATCTCCTCAGTGTAGGGGCAGGAACCGTTCTCTTCCAGGTGAACTCCTCAACACCAAAACATGGATGCGTGGTATTCCAATGACCCGCGTAAAGAAGGCCGAATGCAAGGGGTCGGGCGGGGTCAAGTAGAACACAGGCGACACTGCAGTACAAGCTGGAGGTGCCTGCGCTCCCTTTCGGGGGTTGCTGAGGCCTGCCCGCTAGGCAGGCACTCACTGCTCTGGTTGGGTATCCTTAGTGTAGGGGCGTTTGTGCTCTCTACCGGGACCGTCTGCCCCAGGATAGCACACACTCACCCGCCCGATGAAACTTCTCGGCACCTACACAGGAACTCCTGGATGCCCCAATGAGCCAGGGACAAAGGGAAGTAGGGCGCAGGCAGAGCAGGTCCAGGAGATCACAGCAGAGACTGCAGCCCCAGCAGCGGGGGCCCGCTTTCCCTGGCGGGGACCTTGAGGCCTGCCCTCTAGTCAGGCCCTCACTACTCTGGGTTGGTAGCCTCAGTGAAAGGGCAGGAAACTGTTCCACAGTAAAGGACCTTGCAGACAAGGCAGGCTTGGGGGTGGGGGTGGGGGCGGGTGTGTCCTGAAGTGTATTTTTAACTAGCTCTTATATCCTAAACTAACCCCTCTCCATTAGTCTGTGTATCGCCATGAGGTTGTGGTGTACCAGCAAAGTTCTAGTAGGCTCCTGTGGGGGTATCTGACTCCTGCAGCAGCTACATGGCTTCTCACTGACTCTGCCTACTTCCCCCAGCATTCAGTTTAGTTTTCCTGCCTAGCTCTATTCTGCCCTAATACAGGCCAAAACAGCTTCTTTACTTATTAACCAAGAAAAGCAACAAAATATGGAAGGACTTCCCACACCATTTCTCCTTTTCTGTTCAAATGAAAAGGAAAGTTTTAACTTTAACATAGTAAAATTACATATAACAAAATAGGTATCAAGCAAAAGTTACAGTTACAATATTGATATCTACTTTATCTTTTATCACAACTAAGGAAAACTGTAATTATAACTATCATTCTTAACTCCATCAAACACTGCAGAAGGATATAAGTTACCTAAGTAAACAGCAAGTACATTGTAAGCAACTTCCTAAACTCTAGAATTATCAGAGACATCTTGCTGCCTGGACAGTCACCCAAAGTTCTTCTGTAACATTGGGCCATCCAGTCTTTAGCCTACAGGCTCATAGTATACAGCAGACCTTTCAGTGAATCAGGAAATTTGAAGATCTGTTCTGCCTTGCAATGGCAAAGTCCATCAGTTGCTTTCTTCTGTGTCCTGCAGAATGTCTGGCAGATTCTTTCATGAAGTAGGAACCCTAAAAGATGGTCTCACCTTTAGGCAAGTTCAGCAGTCATTTCTCTGTGGGTCCTGCATGTCCATTTCACACAGCATAACACCAAACAGTCCAGGCAAGAGCAGTTTCTTGCCCAAATGGCTAGCAAACTCCATAAGGAGCCTCTTCGATGCCCTTTTTTCTCTCAAAGTAGATTGATGCTGCCAGGAGCAGATGCATCTCATTGTCATGAAAAGTCTTAAGTTCTTAAAACATTTTAAATGCCATATCACATAGGTCTTTGAAAGATTTGAAGAATACCTATCCATCTGAAATATATCTCTGCACATCTCAAAAACCTAACTAACATGACTACAAGTATGACTGTTATAGATGACTATCTATTAACTGTATTTTAAACTGTACATTACGTTTTTAAATTAGCTGCACAAACACAGTACTTTAATCAAGAGCATAAATATACATATAACAAAATTGACCTTAAATTTGTATCAATAGACCAAGATCTATACCAATGCAAAGTATTTATCTCTATAGTATATCCTCCTTTAAATGTAAACAAACATTTATAAACAATATTTGGGGAATATGGCATAGTTCTTTTCAAACCTCTTCCTGCTTTTTGTTGGGTGAAGTATTTTCTTATTGGAGGTCAACAGAGATCTTTTGATGGGTCTTGGTCCTTCAAACTACATAGTCTGGAAGGAATCCATAGCTTCTCCTCCTCTATGGAAACAAAAGCAGAACCTCTTTTCCAAAACAATATATCCTTAGATGCAAATTTTGAAGTCAAGGTCCCCTTAAAGTATTTATGTTGGTCTAGCTTAGCAGTCCCCAGAATCAAATGTCTCTCTGTAGTCAAAAAATTCAAAGAAAACACAATAATGTACATAATACAGACTCCTGTGTACTTTCTGTCTTATGTGGCTTATTATTCTGTACTCCTTTAATCTATCACTGTCTGTACTGTCTTTTTAAAGACTTCATTTTATTTTTTTTCTTCTCTCTCCCAAGCCCACATACATTTATCCAACACTGTGACCCATTTAGAGGTCTTTTTTAAAAAACATCTGAATCTGTCTTTATTGCATAGCTATTTTTTAAATTTTTTTATTTTTAATTAAATTAATTAATTAATTAATTAATTTATTACCAGGAGTGCTTTTAAAATTGTAAGCAGCTTGGTCACAGTGGCCCTCCACCTCTCTCAGGCTTTCAATATGGCAGAGGTATTTCACTGCCCGCTCTGGGACTGCTAGGTGGGAGTCGTCCTCACTACCTCAACTCTGATAGCACTATGCAAGCATAAATTAGATGCAGTTTCTCAGTTTGAGGTTCCTTCTTCGAAGCTGTCAAGTTGACAAAAGCCAACCAGTCTATTATGCAACCCAGGCTTACCTGGAACTCACAATCCTCTTGCTTCAGTCTCCCAAGTGCTGAGACTACAGCTGTGTGCCACCACACCCAGTTCTAAATTTATCTTGACTAATAATGGAAAGGATATGATAGAGAGGAGCATTAAAATGTCCTAAGATTATCTATTTTTTTCTTAAAAATTAAGTGTATATAAAAATAAGCATTTAACGAATTTGTATCAACAGTAGAGACTCTCTCAAGTCCAAAAGCAGAGGACCTGGTGAAACACAGAATGGGTGTGGGAGAAGATGGCCAGGAGAAGAAGAAGCAGTGGGGCAGAGCATAACTATCTCTCCAGAGTAGCCAAACACTGGCATTACAGTAGGGCTTCCAAGAGCAGATGTTCTATGATGAACAGTCACCTAAAACTACTTTTTGATAGATGGCTTTATTTGTTTTGGAAGACTTATCAGTTGTGATACCGTGTCTCTTAGATGCTTGCTGAAGAAGAGTCATTCATCTTTCTGTCAGAGACTTAGCTATCTAAGGCCTGGGCAGTGGTTAAGATAGCCAGGATAGCAGCAGATGTAATATATTGATATTGGAGACCAAGAGATGCTGTGAAAGGGCGTGTCTTCTGGAAGATGTACCGATCCATACCAGGGACAAGTAGAAAGCTCCATTTCTCTATAGTGCTGCGGGCTACATTAGAGCCATTTCTTTCCTCTGAAGTTAATCCATCATCCTGATCATTTTCTTGTCAGGGAAGAATAGTCATATCAGAGATTTGGGAAAGGATGCTTTAGATATGAAATGTGCCTGTGAGGCTGTAACCCATGGCGACATGTCTTGAGAAATGGTGCAAACACTTACAAAGTGGTGCTTTTCTTTAGATGAACTTGAAGAAAACTTAATGTTTTACACTTGGGCCAAACAAGAAAGTGTTTTTATTTTGTGATTCTGGAGATTGAACCCAGGGCTCTGTGTGCTTCATATAAATACTCTAACTTTGTGTAGAGTACAGACCAAACTTAATTTTAAACCTGTCTGATTAATTGGTGACAGCTCTGTAAACACAGGAAAGAGATGACCATCAGGTCCAGTCAAAAGTTAACTAGGATTCAGAGAAAATTCCTCATGTATATTGATATTTATGTTATGTTTATCTTATCTCAGGATATAATATACAGATTAAAAGAAAAAATAATTAAATGGAAAATCCTAAAAATTTCATGTGTTTACTTTTAGTGAGACAAGAGTTTTCATGCTTTAAATAATCAGCATGCTTGGTATACAACTATTTTGTAAATTTCATGCAAGGTTCATGATTCATCTGCCAAATTAATTTATTAGACAAAATTGACAGTCTAAATGAAATAAAATAATTTTTGGACTTGCAAAGAAAAAAGTTAACTAGGAGAAAATCTTGAATGAGAGCTTCACACTTGGAATTGAGACAACGACACTAACTCAGTCACACATCTGTGATTAAGTTAATATGAGTTGATATCAGGCCTGGGGAGGGTAGCTCAGTGGTACAATGTTTGCCTAGTATGTGGAAGGCCTTGGTCAGCATGGCTCTCCCCTCCTTAATCTAGCCTTTAGTTTTAAATATCAAGTGGGGTTCTCTACTTTTGGTAGTTTCAAAAGCTGGGTGAATGGAGTATCATAGATGTAGAGAAAGGAGATAAATTGATTTTTGTGTGGATCATCTTGGACCATTGCTAGATGATTGTTCATATGACCCAGACTTTGAGAAAACCTATAAGGTATCCACATTGTCAACAGCTTGGAGCTACTTCTTCATCCAGTCTGTTACACCTCTTCATTTTTGTGCTGACGGCTTTTACTTTGGGCTGCTTGGAGGATTTTTTTCTATACAGTGTAAAGCATACAGACTTTACACTGTATAAAAATACAGATAGTGTAACCCAGACACAGAAAGACAATTATCACATGTACTCACTCATAGGTGGTTTTTAAACATAAAGCAAAGAAAGCCAGCCTGCAAACCACAATCTCAGAGAACTTAGACAACAATGCGGACACTAAGAGAGACTTACATAGATCTAATCTACATGGAAAGTAGAAAGTAGAAAGTAGAAAAAGACAAGATCTTCCGAGTAAATTGGGAGCATGGGGACCTTGGGGGAGGGTTGAAGGGGGGAAAGGAGAGGCAGGGAGGGAAGCAGAGAAAAATGTATAGTTCAATAAATATCATTAAAAAATGTAAAATAAAATACAGATAGTGAATAGATAGAATGCCTCTTCCAAAGCAGAAAGAAAGATTGTTTGGTGGACAAGAAATCAGATGCAATAGGGTCTTAAATTAGTGAAATAACAAGGAAGAAAAAGAGGAAGTATTTACTCAGAGATACCCTCCATTGCTTCTCTATAAACTTGGTTCTCTAAGGAATCAAAATCTAAAAGCTAATCAATTTAGACAACATCTAAGGGCTTTGTTCCTCTCTGTTAAATTTAGATAATGAGACACTTGGGCTAGACATTGTTGGCATGGCAGAGCGAGGTCAGGGTTTGTATGGTTTTGCTGTGACTTACGGTCATCACTCTCATTCACAGTATCTTTCTGTAAGTAGCTTCCTTCATTGGTTAAACATTCCTCAGCATATCGACTCATTGGATATGGATATGTAGAAGTAGTAATGAGTTCACCTTGCCTCTTTATGGTGTTGATATATTTAGTCACTTCTTCACCATTATCCTAGTTGAAGTGTAGCATCTGTTTCTGGCCAGGACCTCATTTATACGCTATTGACGTGATAGTACAAAGGTGGAAGGCACTTCAGTTGTTATGTTAATGACGGAGCAAAGGGGACAGTGTAGCTACTGTCTAGTAAGGTGAATGAGGGCTGTTGGCAGAGTCTTTAGGGCTGGAGGAGGTGTAGAGGGAATGGAAGTAGCAAATATGATGGTCAGGATAGTGTCTGAGGTAAGGACAATTAAAATACAAGATTGGCGTTCAGGAGAGAAACTAGGAATAGATATATAACTGTATTTTTCTATGCAAAGAGAATTCTAAAGACCCTCATAATGATTAAAAATAACTAAGGAAGACTCTACAGAGGCTTTACTAAGTCAAAGCTCATGGAGTCCAGACATGAACAAACAAGGTTGCTACTCAAAGGCTTACAGTGCACTGAGTCTAAATGAAAGTAATTAAAATATTTACTGTGTTGCTCAAATCCTACAAAGCTGGCTAACACACAGTATACCTTCTCAATTTTCCTTCCACGTGTTATTTCCTTGCATCCTATAGCTTTTACCCTTTCTACCCATCTTTCTGTTCCTTATTCTGAAAAGGGAGGTCCAGACGAAAGTAGTGAGAAGCATCAGTTTTCTAGGTATATCCTAAATGTAGAACCAACAGAAAATGCTTACAGACACAGTGGGGTGTATGTGAGAAAGAAGACTGAGACCTATCAATGGATGAGAAATGAGGAATGGAAGGAGGAATATATAAATATCCCAGCCCTTCTGACTTTGGTGATCCCTGATAACTTCCTCTTGACCATATGCCTCTGTGTGTGTGTGTTGTGTGTGTGTGTGTTGTGTATGTGTGTTTGGGATATGTGTGGGTGGTGTATATGCACACATACACATAGTAGGCAATCAGGCAGGGGCACAATTGTAATTTGTAATGGATCCATTGAAAGACCAAAACTTCAAAGTATCATTAGCAGGTCTTGATTTAGAGTCAACACTTCCATCGACCTGTAGGCTATGAAGGTGATTTCTCTTAGTCATAGCAAACCCTTGAAAATTTCATTTATACATTTATGCTTTCTTGTGGTATCTGGTGCTCACAGTTCAGGGTTTAAAGCAGCCAGCATATATTTAATGCGTTTTTATTTCAGTTTTAAATGAGTGTTTGGTTCACCTGAACTGCTTTATAGAGGGACTCTCCAGGCGGCAGGAAGGAAGAGTGATGACCCCGGACTCCTTGGAGCTAGACTGCAGGACGATAGCAGTGCAGACTCTACAATGGTGAAGTGTGGAGTTGAGAGATTCCAGGCGTGACAGGATAGAATAATAAAGCTTGGTGAAGAAAAACCATTAACTTCAAGACAGCATAGCCACTATTCATCATCCCTAAAGCATGCCAAATTGTATAGTTTTATAGTAAATTCACCATGACTGTAGAAGTTACATATTCCTTAAACCTTTGTTCACAGATGTATTTAAGTGAAAAACCCAGGTCATCTTTGTTCTTAAATTAAACAGATTGCCCTGTACTACGGCTAGCTAAATACTTTGTATATATCTTTCATCGTTTTTAACCCCACAGTGACTCTTTTATTTTAGTTTTTTTTTTTTTAACTCTGACAACACCGAGGGAATAAAGTTTAAGAAACAATCATTACAGGACTGTAGAGATTGCACATTTGGTAAAGTTCTTGCCTTTCAAGGGTAAAGATTTGAGTTTGATCCCCCAAACTTATATTTAAAAAGCTGGTCACGGCTGGCAGTGCTCACTTCCAGTGCCAATTCTGAGCAGGTGGATTCCCAGGGCTTGCTGACCAGCTATCCCTGGACTTTTTATCGGCAAACTCTGGATCAATGAGAGAATTTGTCTCAAAAAACAATGAAGGTGGCTCGTGAGGAATACAGCACTTTAGGGTAACATAGCCACTGCGCTCGCACGTGCACACACACACACACACACACACACACACACACACCTGTCCCAATTTTTACCTCTCTGTGTGTGCACACATACATTCACACTAGTCAGTGTATAGAATGTTAAGTATATCTAATTACCCATAGCTTTTAATCTACTTGCTTTTCTGCCCTAATCTCCCCATTTCTACACTCCAACATGGAGATGAACATATGCATATGGACTCAGACATGTGTCTCTATTAAGATGTGTGTTATTTTCTGAGTATAGTGCTTAGTCCTGTTGCCTCTTGCTAGGAAGACTGCCTCAGGCACTCACAAACCTTTGTCCTATATATTCTACTTCAGAAAGGACTGGAGTGAATCTGTGTTCTCATTATAGAGACAGAGTTGATTGTTGCAAGGCATTAATTAGCACCTGAACATGTTCTAGTGAAAACACAGGAATCATAATTATTTTCTCACATGTTAAGAGAGTCTAGAAAGGGAATGCTCTGCTTGTCTTTCTGAGCTCCTATTGAATACAAAGCCAGTCTGTGTAATGTTAAGGTCAGATCTATATTTGGGTTATCTGAACTCAATGCCTTTACAGTAAGAATGAACTCACATCAGGAAATTTGGGCTGTATTGTCACAAAATGTCAGGAAGGAACTGTTTTCATGAAGGGGTAAGTTCCTGATTGTTACAGAGCCATCCTGGATTTTAATGCAACATTATAGCCACAAGGGTCAAGGGATCAACAAACATGGCTTTTGATGCTGCATGTTGGTTTGAGCAAAGGCTTATGTTTTACCCTTTTTCAAAGTGATGACTAAACAAAGAAATGGGTAAAGAGACTGGCTTGATCAGCAGGTGTGTCCTTCAGCCAAAGCGCAGCTCCACAAACAACCAATTTAAACCCAAATCAAATCCCAAACTAATCTAAACTCAGTCTCTTCTTTAAAACAAAGCAAAACAAAATCAATAAATGAAACCGTGCTGTTTCCTGAGGATAGGGCAGTATATTCTTAGTGTTTGAAAAGGTATATTAGAGAATTAAGTGCTGCTTCCAAAGCCTGTAAGGTGGAGACTGCTTGTTTATTTCCTGGCTCAGACCCAAATAATCACAAGAAACTATATTAATTATAACCCTGTTTAGCATATTCCTAGCTAGCTCTTACATCTTAAATTAACCCATTTCCATCAATCTGTGTATCACCACCAGGATGTGGCCTATTGATAAGGTTCCTAAGGTACCAGCATGTCTTTCTCCTTCAGCAACTGAATGACATATTTTTGACTTTGCCTACTTTCTCTCTATATCTCTGTTTGGATTTCCTGCCTGGCTAAGCCATTGGCTGAAACAGCTTTATTCATTAGCCAATAAAAGCAACACCTATACAGAAGGATTTTCCACATCAAAAGCTTCCTAGGTTAATAAAACCTAATAAAAACCTAATAAAAACTTGATTTGAATAAGCACATCTGCCACAGAAGGAGCTAGTTATGGCTTTATCGGAGACCTAGAAGGTACAGTTTGTAGACACATTTGCTGAATTAGTCATGCCACTTTGGGCACGACCTTGCTTTCAATGCATGTTTTTTTTTTCCTACTGAAAAATTAATTAGGAGAATGGAAAATCCTCCTGTGGGGATGGGTATTCAAGGCTTTTACAGAAGGGTGATTATATTTGGAAGCAGAATTCTGGAGTGCCAACTAATACAAAATCACGACATTTCCTAGAGTTCAAAGTTGGGGAATTTTAATTATTCATTGGGGATGACACAAAAAATTCAGTTAATTTCTGTTTGTATAGATGGAACATATCTGAAATTGCATTCTTGCAAGTCTTGGCTCTGCTATTGAGAAATACTCGTACAGTTCTCTGTAAGACCATACTTCAGTTGGAGAACCTCCCTTTCATAATACAGTGTCTGTGTAGCTCTCTTTCCATTTGCATACACAAATGCTAGGATGGAAGCTTTTAAACTTTATTATTCAATGCAGATTCCCACATTCTTCTAAGGCTGGGAGCTTGACCTGCCTTAGACCCCGGGTGGTTATAGGAGTCAATCACTTTAACAGTCTCCAAGGGCAATGAGGCGCATTGGGTAGCCTGATCTCTGAGACATTATTTCTTTTAGCATTAGTCAACCATCTGCCAGTCACTCAGCAGCTTCTACTACTTTGAGCTGACACAGTGGGAGCAGAGTCCACAAGTGATTTTGGAAATGTCAGTTCTAGAAGGTTTTTCTCCCAGTGTGACTGCATAGTTACTTGAGATTGCTTGATCTGTGTGGAGATCTCTGGTCCTGATTCCATGCGTGGTTCTAGGCAAAAGTGTAGGAATTTATGTTTTTCTTTCCTTTTTAAAAAAAATAGCAAAAGTATGATTATTCATTACTAGTAATTTATGGACACAACTCTATCATTTCTCAATGTCTTCTGAGTTATAATATGATGCTGACCATTGTATGGAAAAAAACAAAATCTTCCTCCCTTATTTAAAAAGCGTAAAAATTATATTTTTACCTAGTTAGCTAGCTTATGGTGTGTGTGTGTGTGTACATGTGTAAGTGTTTCACAGTGTCTAGAACCTGTGTAGGTCAGAGCACAACTTATTAAAGTAATTTCTCTTACCCAGTGAGCCATATCACCTACCTGAGAAATCTTCTTGCCAGACAATGTGTGTGTACCCTTCCTTTCCTTTCATTGAGGTTTTGGTATTACAGAATAGCAATCTGCTGAATGGTATTCTTTATCCTTTGCTCTTTCAAAGTTCATGGCCCATTGCCTTCTCCATGTTCCTTAAAGCACTTGGGATACATCTCTTCTAACACAGATTTAAGAACATACTTCTTCCAATGAATTGATGAGTTTCTTCTGGAGTCAAAGTCATACTTGAAAAATCAAAGTCTCCTCTGACTTCGGCTGCTGGGAAGCCCAAGGCAAAGCTCTGAGTTCAGGTGTGGTAGCATACATCTATGCTAGTAAGGATGTAATTTCCATTTTCCAGTCTTTATATATCGATATTTTTATTTTATTTAGTAGCAATGCATTTATGGTTTTACTGTCAGCTAGTGAAAATCTTGCACTGAAGTAGTGGAATGGACAGGTGAAAACAATAAGTCTCAAAAATCATACTTAGGTACTGTCCTGTATCTCTGGGCAAAATAGTGTTTTTCTTGTTGTTTTAGTACATTTAAGTCTATATTATATAATATGATGTGATATAATATAATATGATCATGATTGTGTCTCCCTCCCTGCTTTTCCCTTCTTTACTCTCCTTTTTCCCTCTCTCTTCCCCCACTTCCTTCCAAGACTGGGTTTTAATTTGTAGCCCAAGCTAATCTTTTTTATTTTTTTAAACAAATACAAAATACATGTTTATTACTTGATGAGTAGATAAGAAAATATACGTTTGTGCAATGAAAATTAATCAATCATAAAGAGCATGGAACTCTGTCATTTATGCCAGCATGGAGGGAATTATTTATAGTTAAGTGAGATGAGACAAACACAGAAAGACTAGTACCACATGATCTAATCAATAGGTGGAATCTACAAAAGTTGATCTTATAGGCGAGACTAGAATGGTGGCTACCAGAGGCTGGAAGTGTAAGGTAAGGGGAAGAACATGGAAGAATTGAGCAGGAGTTACCAAATCATGTGGAGGGGAGGTCATTTATGAAAGATTACACAATGGAGCCATTTACCAGTAGGGAATTTTTACAAACTTGCTTCAGAAATCCTGCCCTGCTAGCCTTGGAATGTAGCCATGTGACAACACAAGATTGAGGTCCCATAGCACATGACTGAAAACTGTGACAAGATCCTTGAACTCAAGCATAAACCCCCATGGCTGGCTTTGTCTGCCTCTCTCTCTCTGACTCTGTCTTGGTTTGCTTTCAAACTGTGATAAAATCATTTCTGAGGTCTCTGTGACTACCATGGAAGGCAGAATAATGGTCTACAAGAGACAAGAAGGTAGTTTGACTCAACACAACTAGGTAGCTGGTGTTGATTTAAACTTCAGGAATCTGACACTGAAGAGTTGCCTTTAAGTACAGCACAATTGTGTGAAAACTTTTCTGGAGATAATTATCTGAACCTGTGTGCACACTAAAGCATGCCTAAATCTCCTTGAGGAGCAAAGTAGCTAAAGAAGACTCAGATGTGACTACATTGAAAGTCTTTGTAAAGTACATGTGACACATTTCATAAAGATGTGTTCTATAGACTGACTGAGAAAAACTCGGAGAGGATTCGGTGTGGTCTTGGTTGCACACATAGCTCAAAGGTCTTGAGTCTACAAATCATGTCTGTTAGTAGCCTTGTGGGCAACTTTAAAAGGCCATGCACCCCTTCCTTTCAAAGAACAACCCTGTTTGTTTAACATTTCAGCTTCCCTAGTGCTTCTCTGTGAGCACACAGATCTCTAGGCTTCCTGAAGACCATGACCAAAGGCGACTTAGGGGAGGAAAGGGTTTATACCATGTAATAACTTCCGGTCATAACCCATCACTAAGGGAAGTAATGACTGGACGTCAAGACAGAAACTTGAGATGGGAATTGAAACAGAGACTATGGAGGACTTCTGCTTATTAGTTTTCTTAAACGCCCAGGACCACCTGCTAGGGGGTGGTACCACCCACAATAGATTTGGCCCTCCCTCATCCGTCACCAACCATCAGTAAGAAAAATGCCACCACAGGCTTGCTTATGAACCATCCGATGGAAGCGTTTTCTCAGTTGAGTTTCTTCTTTCCTGGTAATTCCAGTTTGTATAAACCAGACATAAAAACTAACCAGGGCATCACTACTGGGTACCTTGCATTCCCCTCTTGCCTTAGACATTACCTCTCCTCTCCCACCATCTATTAGCTTACCTAAATGCAAAGACTTTCAGAATAAAGAATGAGTGAGATAATGTAATAAAGCGTAGTGTCTCCCAGTTTTGTCAAGTCATAGGATTATTTGTGTTTGTTAAAACCTACTGTCTCAAAATTCTGCTACATGTCTCAAGATTGTGCTATGGTAAGTGGGTGGCATAGGAAGACTACATATTATCTTAGAGCACCACTAAATTATTATACCAGGCTTTGGAACTTACTCAGTCATGCTTTTTGACTCAGAACACAAACAAATATTACATTTCCTCGAGTAGTTTTGTTAAAAGGGGGACAGAGCAAAGGATTTAGGCCTGGCAGTATCCACTGCCATGTGGAATACTGGCTTCATTTAAAGAGTCCCTTGCTAGGGAATAAAGATCCAGTGACCAAGGTAAGAAAGATAAATGAACAGCAAGGGGACCAAGAGTGATGGCACACACCTGTCACCCCAGCACTTGGGGGAGAGATGCTCGGATTATTGGCAAATGTCTTAGAGCCCAGTTTTTGCCAGGGGTGCCAGATGGCCAAACTTAGGTCCTCATGCAAACATGTTACTGAGTGTGGACTGAGACATTTATTTCCCTAGCTCCATTTATTTTGTTTTAAATTCACATATAATAATTAGTTTCTTGGACTCAAAATGTTTTCTTAAAAGCAGGGAATGAAAGAAAATTTATTTTTAAATCTGTATTTAAAATAAAAATGTGTATTGAATCTGATTATCAGCTATGTTTGGGTCTCAAATACAGTCTATGAAGAGTCAATAGACTTAAAGATGATGTTTGTTAAGGGCTAATAGACTTCAAGCTAACAATTTAAAGGCATATGCTTTGTAATTTCGGGTCTGTGTATCTTGGATTTTATGGCATCACACAGTTCCCCCTCCCTTCACGTCTCCATTATTTTTTCTAGTTGCTGCTTTTCTTCTTGACTTTGTGCCTTTCCTTTTTGTATTTATGCTTGCAATCTGTAGTAAAGAATTTAGTTTCCAAGTTGTATAATTTACTACAGAAATACTGTTTACATATACTTTTTAAATATCGGGTTTAGAGAAGAGAGCCTCCAAGCAAACTTACATAAAAATTACCTTGGGAGCTGAGTGAGATACACAGTGTAATGAAACCCCAGTCTGGGGTTCTGGGTTCATATTCTCCTAACAGCTTTTTAGATAATTTTAATTGTTTGTAATGTCAAAAAACAGTAGTTTGTCTTGTTTGTCATTGATAGATTCCAGCTTTTAAACTAACTGAAGTCCCTTTCCCCTCCATGCTGGGTCATAGCATAACCATGTTCTACTACTGAACTGTATTCTCAGTGTCAAATGAGGCCTTTTGCAACCTACCATTGTTGTTGAGTCTATCTTGACACACTAATCTGTGTTTACAGCTTCTAAAGAGAAACAGATTGTTGCCTAGAGATCAACAATAGAAGAAGGGTTGGTGAAATTGTTTACTGGGTAAGGGCTCTTGCTTTCAGTTTTGAAGACTTGAATTCCATCCTGGGACTTACACATTCATGCTCCAACCCTGACATACAAAACAAATAAACAAACTGTTAAGAACACCACCAAAACATCACAGTCTTTTGTGGCTTGTAAACTGAGTGCATATGACTAGGCCCCATCTCCCTTGGGATAGACAGTTCCCATGAGTCCAGAACTTTGGGTTTTCTTTTTTTATTCTTTTTTTTTGTTTATGTGGTTACAAATGTTTTGTGATAAACTGTGCACTTTCCCATAGAAACTACAGGCTTTATAACTTTCAAACTATGGCACAACCCATACTGAGCAAAATCCTTTTACACTTGATTTGTTTTCTGAGTTAGATAAAATTAGATTGTGAATATTTTAACAAAATCCTTTTTAAACCTATAAATATTTTCCAAGGAAGAAGAAATGAGATGCTTGTGTCTTTTACAAGGTTTATAATTCTTAGTTCATCAAACATTTAGCTCTTCCCTGTGTCAGGTATGATGTTGCTGATTGGGAAGGAGATAAATGCATAGCAAGCTTTCTGTGCTTGCAGAATACAGAATACTGAAAAAACATCTAGAAATACCTTAGGTACAATCTAGTTGAAATCAAACCAACATAAATGACACAAATATTATGAGATGGTTATTTGAGCAAAATTGCAAAGTTACTAGAGAGCTACCAAGTGTGCAGTGATATTACTTAAAGGTTATACAAATCCAGAGAGCAGAGAGTGCAGTCCAGGTTGAAGTAGTTGGGAAAGGCTTTATGCAGGCTCTTTACTATGTCCTGAGCAAACTGCAGGAGTGGAGGGATGAAATTGGAAAGGAAGACATTCTGGACAGAGGGAAGGCACCAGTGAGGTGTAAGGAGCCCCAAAATAGGTACTGGCTCAAGTCTGTGCCAACTCTGAACAGGAATAAGTACTCATATCTCGGAGGGGTGATAAGAGACTTTTAGTCTCCAGTTCATCCTGTTATCTAGGACAATGTGTGCATGGTGATCTGAATGAGAAATCTCCCTGGAAGCACGTTTGGTCCTGACTTAGTGGTATTGTTTGGAGGATGTTATGGAATTTTTTTAAAAAAAGATTTATTTATTTATTATGTAGACAGTGTTCTATCTGCAAGTATTCCTAGAGGCCAGAGGAGGGCACCAGATCTCATTATAGATGGTTATGAGACATAATGTGGTTGCTGGGAATTGAACTCAGGACCTCTGAAAGAGTTACCAGTGCTCTTAACCTCTGAACTATCTCTCCAGCCCCATAAGGATGTATGGCCTTGCCAGAGGAAGTACTTCTCTGTGGCTGGTTTTGAGCATTCAGAACCTACCTTACCATACCTCCAGTTTGTTCTCTTTGCTTTTTGACTGGTTGAAGAAGTGAGCCCTCAGTGTTCTGCTCCTGCCATCTGCCACCAGACCTCTCTTGCTATCAAAGACTCTTCCTTTGGAACCATATGCCAAAATACAGTTCTTTTTCTGTAAGTTATTTTGTTCAAGGCATTTATCACAGTAACAGATCAATAATTCTTACAGCATACAAAGAGAAGTTAAAGTTGCATCTAATTTTGGCATTTTGCAAATTTCTTAAAAACTAATGGAGGAAATACAGAATTGGTTTATTTGAAAATAGTCATAGATTCATGAGTAGGAGAGTGTAATTATTACAATGTACTTAGGCATGTTTTTATAATGTAGGGAGGCTCCTGCTGATTCTAAGAATGGAGGAAGACAATCTGTACTGGGCACCCTGAAGACAGCTACAGACAGGCAGGCAGGCATTGATCAACAGCTGAAGATGAGCTTTTTAACATAGTGACTACTTTTGTGTGTGCACATTTTGATTTTTATATTTAACATTCTAAATGTTTTAAGAGGTAGTCTATTACATCAGAGAATAGAGGAGGGCTGTTAATAGTTTTAGAAGTGAGAAGAAAATTTTACATTCACCAGATTAGTTTGTAAGGCAAGATGGAAGAAAGTGAAAATAAGACAGTGAATGTCATCAAATGTACTGGAATTTGATAGTGAATGTCATCAAATGTATTGGAATTTGCTGGCGAGGAAGACTTGTAAAGCGTGTGAATTTAGTAAGAAGGAGTTTGTAATACATATGTTTCTATGTTTTCATTTACTGTAGGTAATTTCGGTAACTTAGTTCACTTATTTATTTCTTTAATAAGAAAACAGAGAGCCAGTGTAAGGACTCAGGAAATAAGGGCTCATGTCCCCAAGTTGCATGTCTTGAGTCCTGGGACCTACATAGTAGAGGGAGAGAACCAACTTCCTTAAATTACCCTCTGACCTCCATGCATGCACCCTGACATACTTGTACACATACACGCATGCACACATGCACATACGCATGCACACATACACAAGCAAACAAAAAAGAAAATGTCCAATAGAAAAATCTCTATGCAAATAAAAAGCACCCAGGTGAGAAAATGAGCTTGCGAAAGACAACATCTAACCAGCAGGGGGCGTGTGTTCACTGGGTTTTCACTGGTGGAACATCCCTCACACCTATAAGCAACTGAAACATGAGATCTTTACTATACAGAGTGGAAAAAAAAAGATCCAAGTTGCGAGATTGTTGTCGCCTTGGCAACTGGAATCAATTGCATCATTTCAGGAGACTCTGACTCTTGCTTTCATGAAATTAGAAAAGAGGCTGAAATTGGTGAACTGAAGAAAGTGTGGCAATAAATATTGTTTTATTCATACTTACTATTGGGAAGCACAGAAATTTACTTGTTTTCTGCCAGGTTGCTAGAAGCAATGTTTGATTCTCAAGAATTGATGCATGATAGAGCAGATGTTCAATGTTATTGATAAAAATAATATTCTTGTACTTTCTTTCCCTAACACGTTGAATTTAAGTTTTGTGTGGCACACACACCACACACACACACACATACACACACACACACAATATGTTACCTTATATTTTGTTTACTGGCCCAAGAGATACACACAGGGGCCTCAGGTAACTGACTGTCACTCCTGTAATCTCTGAGTGGCTTCACGACTTAGTGTGTTTGATAATATCATGGCCACTGTGCTTCTAGCATAAAGACCTCTATGAGATAATAAAGATTTAACAAAAATTTCATAAATTTCAGCCACAAAGAGAAGAAAATATTGCCTTAGGAGTAAATAAAGCGAGATTTTCAAGTAAGTGAAACTCAGCAAGCCTTATTTTAGTATGATTATTATTTTCATCTTATTTTTGAAAAAAATTCAAACTTGGTTTATAATATTATGCACAAGATTTGTTTGGCTCAAATAGACTAGTTAAAAGAACAAAGTATAGCTAAATTAACATTAATGAGGTCATAAAATTATGATATAATCATAACAATTTAGTTAATAAGTTTTGAGACAATCTCATACTTCTCTGCTGTCTTTGAACTCATCATGTAACTGAGAATGGCTTTGAACTTCTGATTCATTTGGCCCAATTTTCTTAGTGGTGGAATTACAGATGTGTAACATCAACCAGGTCTGTGAAGTGCTGGGGACTGAACTCAGGGCTTCAGGTATGCCAGGCAAACTCACTCAAAAGAGAAAATGAGACAGTGTAAACATTTACATAGGGTATAAATAGGTGTTGTGTTACTAATTTTTTTGTTGCTATAGCAAATAGAAGATGATTAATTAATATAAAAGAAGAAAGGTTTATTGTAGTTCACAGTCTCAATGGTTTTAATCCAGGATCAATTGTTCTGTTACTTTGGGCCTGTAGAAGTATATCATAGTAGGATCACAAGCAGAGCAAAGCTCTCCTTATGACTGGGGGAGAAAGAGAGGTAGAGAGAGAGAGCTGGGGAGGGATAGAGGGGAGAGGAGAGAGAGAGAGAAAGAGAGAGAGAGAGAGAGAGAGAGAGAGAGAGAGAGAGAGAGAGAGAGAGAGAGAGGGGAGACTATGGGACTATTGTCCCCTTTAAGGGAATATTCCCAGTAACCTAAAAACCTTTCACTATGCCCCATTTCCTAATATTTTCACCACGTTCCATTCACATCTCCCTGGAAACTGAACCTTTACTGCATGCATCTTTGGGGACACTTAAAGACCAAGTGTATGAAGATGCAGGGCAAATGCATGAGAGCATCAATGGGTAAGATGTTGAGAGAGGTAGCCGAGGGGTAAACACACAGAAAGCAAATGAGGACGGGACTGGAATGAAATGAGGATGCGGCAGCCGTCTATAAAATCAAACATTCACTGGATCTGTTCAGAACGTTAACTCTGATTTATGTGATAAGAGAGAAAACAAATTATTTGATTTTATTTTGTTTAGTAATGAACAATTTTATTGGCTATCAATATACCACATAGTCAGATATGCCACATGGTCAGATATTCAAATATTTAAAATGACAATGGTTTTGATTAATCATGATTCTGTGCAGCCAGCACCACGATCAAGCTAAGATCATTCCTTCACTTCAGGAGAGCCTGGACTTTTATATGAATGAAGTCATTTGATAGTTGACTTTCTTTACTGAATGCATTTTCAAAGACTGTATGTGTATTTTATGTGTTCTTTATTCTCTCTCTCTGTGTGTGAGTGTGTTGTAGTGTGCATGTACAATATGTGCCTAAGTGTAGGTGAACGGCATGAGGAGACCTAAGGTTACATCACATGTCTTTCTTTGATTGCTGTCCCTTAATTTTTTTTTTTTCTTCTTATCTATTCTTCTTTCATACAATACATCCTGACCGCAACTTCCCATCACTCCCCTCCTCTCAGGTCCCTCTCCCCCAAATCCACTGCTCCTTTGTTTTCCTTAAGAAAAGAGCAGATCTCACAGTGATATCAACTGAACACACCATAAGAAGATGCAATAGGACTATTGCATTAATAAGATGCATAAACCCTCATATCAAGGCTGGATGAGGCAATTCAGTAGGAGGAAAAGGCTCCCAGGAGCAGACAAGGTCAGAGACATGCTCACTCCCGCAAAAACTCTAATCTAAACAATCACAACATACATGCAGAGGATCTAGCACAGACCCCTTCAGGCTCTGTGACTGTCACTTCAGTCTCTGAGAGCACCTATGAGTCCTGCTTAGGTGATTTTGTGGAGACAGGATTGCTCTGTGACACTCAAGTTCCTGAGCTGGGCTGGTGTGGCTGGCCAGTGAGCTCAAGGGATCATCTGCCTGTCTCTGCTTCCCCAGAGCTTGATTTGCAGAGTTTAGCACCGCTCTCTGCTCTCTCTTGGGTTATGGGAATCCTCCTGCTGTGTGTGCATCAGGAGCTTGACTGGAGGAGCCATCTCTCAAGCCTTTCCATTCCTTCATTGCGTGTGAATAATATTTTGTGACCCAGCCATATCGTGTTTTATTTATCCATTGATAAACATTTGAGTTGTTTCCAGGTTTTGGTTATTGCCTGCAAATGTTTAAGGCAACGTTCTTCACATTAGTTTTTAATGTAGTATGTATTTTTAATTTCTCTTAGCAACATACCTAAGAGTGGGTTTGAAGGGTTATAACATAAACACAAACTACCAAACTACTTTGGCATACTCAAAATGAGCATACCATAACAGAAGAATTCTAATTTCTCCACCCCACCCCCACTGCTCCAACTTTTTAATTCTCACTGTGGAGCCATGCCATACAGTGGTTATGGTTTGCATTCCCCTGGTGGCTAGTGGTATCATTATGTGACCTTAGTGATTCTGAAAGCAAAAAGTGTGTAGTGTAATGAATGAATAATTTTGCAATGTACATAGACCTGAGAGATCTTTGTCCTAAGGGTGTTAATAAAGAGGTCCATGACATGTCTTGCAGCCAATGTGATACTATGATCCATGGGGTATAGAACAGTAAGCAAATGGTATCATATCAGAGTCTGAAGGTAAGAATCTGCAGAGAGAGTAGCCTTTGGAGATATATGTTGTAATCAGCAGTGCCTCACGTTTTCTTCAGTGTTACTGATGGAGGAGGCACAGCTATTCTGCAGCTGAATCTACTCTGAAGCACATCTGGGCACCCGAGGTTCATCCTAATTGGTCTTTATATATGTGTGAGTCTTATCAAATAAACCAATTCTATGTGCCCTCTGTGCTCTGCTCCGAAGTTGGAGGAAACCAGGCTGCTCTGAGGAGCCCATTCTAAATAACAGAATGCCATTTTTTTCTTTAAAAGAATTGTGTGCTGTAAAGATCAGGGATGCCACCTCCTGCTGGATATCCTCCCCCTAAGAAGTTCTGATTCAATGTTCTTTGGACTCTTGATTGCCCTAGATCTCTGCAGTATGTTGGAAATAATAGACAAGAGCCTGGGAAGAATTCCTCCCTTCCCCGCTGGGACACAAACAGTGAAGCGGCAGTGTAGGCTGCAGCGAGGATATTATGAGGAAAAAAGAGTACTCTCTCCTTCCCGCAATTAAACCCTGTGGTTCTGAATTAGCCCCTGGAGGTGTTTGAATAGGGATAGTACATCTGCTCACAAATTAGATGCTTTATAGCTAATAAGACAGTGTTTGGTGCTGTATTGTTCCCTCGTCAGAACTTTATAAATCACTTCATAATTTTGAAAGTGCTGTGGGAAGTTATAATAGAACTTTGCCATTCTCGTTAACAGCCTTTTGTTACCTTCAGACTCCTCTAGCTTTGGGGACTTAATCTTTTTGATGACTTATTTAATGTGCTCTAGATTCTCTGAGTTTGGCAGAGGAAACTTACATTAAAAAAAAAATGCTAACTGCCCTATTTCTGAAATGTATGCGTCTCAAATGTTGCATGGCAGATTTTCACCAGCAGACACAAAAGTTAAGCAAGGACAGAAATATTTCAGGGGATGGAGAGAAGTAGGCAGAAATGCTTCAGAATAAGGTAAGGTGGCTGGTGCTCACAGTCTCAGTTATTCAGGAGGCTGGTGAGAGACCAGCGTGGGCAGATGGTGGAACCCTAGTTCTGAAATAAAGTTCTAATTTTTTGATAAATATGTAAGATATAGAAACTTTTGATTTTATTACCTTTCTATAATATGGAAATTAGGTCCAATGAAAATTAGACCAACGTCTGTGAGTTACTAGTTGGAGAAAGAGTGAGAATGCAATAAATAGCTTATAGAAATTGTAAATTATTAGATTTACTTCTTAAAACAATCTACAGTTATGCAGTAGTAGCAAAATGTGCAGTTAAATGTGATACTAATAATAAGGAGGGGAAAGGAACCAACTCAAAACCTCCTAGAAAGTTCCCAGTGCCCCCTGATTGTTGCTCAGCCTCATTGGTTTCATTCTGGGCAGCAGCGCAAGGTAAAATATGGAAAGGGAGGTTTTGAAGTGCCAGCATGGCCATCTGCACTGGCTCTGCCAGGTCACACTTGTCATCATTTATGCCTTTGCCTGGGACCGTCCTTTGATAGCAGGGCATTTTACATGACGTGTGGCCGTTGTGGCTGCAGAACACTTGTGTTTAATGCTCTGCAGTTGCCATATTGCTGTTCTTAATGACTTTCTCTCTTGAATCTGGCTTTATAAGTGAACTCGGAAGGGACAGTGGAATATGTTCTCTGGACTTGGGGACTTGGCTCGTGTGAAGTCTACTTTATGTGACTTATGTGACTCCTGAGGATGGGTTCACAGACATCTGCTTCCCTGCCCCTCTTAGTCACTGCTTGTCACCTCCATCCTCCTGTAAGTGTCTTGGCAGGTCAGCATGAAGAGCTGGGGTTGAGTGAGTGCAACAGAGGATACCAAGGTAAAAACAAAAGAAAGAAAAACCAGCAGAGCCTACTGAGAGAGAAAGCTGGGAAGAAAGGAAAAAGCTATTTGCCAATGTTGTGACAAGAGCCCCTGCATTTTTGTTTTGCATTGGGCTTTACAAATTATGTAGCTGGCCCTGTCTGGTACACAGTGATTCCTCTTGTCTCACCCTTGTGACTAAATGCCTTTCTTTGGCTATGTGTGTTTAGAAGAAAAATAACACCACATTTTTCTTGTCCACCTCTGCCTTGTGTGTCTGAGTGCTTCTACTGAGATTTCTAAGGCAAAAGAGCCTAATGGCACTTTCTTACAAAGCCCACTGTCCTAACTACCCACGATGAATGCCTCTAAGAAACTCCATTAGATTCTTTTTTCACTTCAAGTAGTGCAGGGGACCATTATATAAAAGATTTTTGAAATGTTTGTAATTTCCCTGTAATTATTCTTGTTATTGACTATATTGATTAGCAGCCTAATCTTAAAATCAAAATCTGTAGAGGCAGAGCAGAAAGGCTAACCATCAGTTTTCTTGTACTTTTATTGATTGACATCTTTTCAAGTAGATTCACCGAGTTCTCCAATACCACGGAAAACTTTTCTCCTCTTTTGCCACATAAATACTTTCAATCTCCAAACACTTTTGGGAATTATATAGCCCTATGAGGTAATACTCTATAGAATATATTTTTAAAAAATTGTAACCAATAGAGTTGACTCTTTTTTTTTTTTTTTTTGGTTTTTCGAGACAGGGTTTCTCTGTGGTTTTGGAGCCTGTCCTGGAACTAGCTCTTGTAGACCAGGCGAGTTGACTCATTTTTATAATTTATAGATAGATAATACAAAATGTGCAGTGACAGTAGGTGATGGCTTAAACAACTCTGGATGACTGTAATGAGCACCATTCTTAGCAGAAAGAGAGCTGGATCCAGAATTATTTCAAAATTTTCCTGGACCAGGTTTTCTTCCTCTTCAGCTTCTAGGAGACTATGCTGACAATACTGTTTGTTGTTGTTTTTGTAATTACAATAATTTAATCCTTATTTTTATTACTTTTTAGGTTCTAGATAAAATAATTTTATCTTTGTTGTCCTATGAAATGACACCCTCAGGAAAGGTTTCCATGGCCTTCTTTGCTAATACAGTTCTGGTAATGATCAGCCCACTGAAGCCGTGGAACAGGCTGTGTGCTTAGGGTGGTTTAACTCTGAGTTTTCCAGTCTACCTTGATAATGTCTTGCTTGTTAATACTTAAGAATACTTCCCATCAGAGCAATTCACAGAGAACCTTTTGGTAACTGCTTACCTAACTAGTTGGAACTGGTTTAGAGACGATGATGGATCTTTATTTCAAACTGTTTGATCTGGAGGAATGTGGAGATAGATGGAGCTCTACTGAGCTCAGTTGTCAGAGAAGCCTGCAATCTAGACTTGTCTGTTTCAGAATAGGTGGCTGTAGTTGGGTGTTAGGGAGAAAGCCATTAGTAATAATGTCGGTTATAGCTTGAATCTGAAGTGTCCCCCACAGGCTCACATATTGAGCAGTTGGTCCCAGATCATGGTACTAATTCAAATTCAAAGTTGGAAAATGTTGAGGAGGTGGGGCCTGGATGGCAGAAATAGTCCACCAGGGGCAGGCCTTAAAAGGTTAGCCAGCCTCTGGTTGTAGGCTGCTGTCTTTGCTCTTTGGGAAGCCACTGCATGAACAGCTGCCACCTCATTTTACTACTGTACTGGACAGAAATTTCCCAGCCTCCCCCAGTATGGTGGTCTGCCAGCCTCTGGCACTGTGAGCTACAATGAGCCTTGGCTCCTTAAATTGTGTCTTTCTGTGCCAGCGATGCAAAAGTAGCCCATATGATGAGATCATTCAGAGGGATGCTCTAAGGGTGCAAATCTCTGAATGGGGAACTGAGACTACTTGTCATGTTTTGCCACCCTTCAATGACTCACTTCTTAATATGGAATGTGGGCTTTTGTGGCAGTTGGTGGGGTGGAATTGAAGATAATTTTGAATGAATGTATAATGTGAATTTAATAAACTTGTGGTCCCTAATCATATGGAGTTCAAATCCCTGAAGCCTGAAATGGCATGTATAGGAAGAGTTCTACTGTGGCTCTGATTGCATTAAGTATCTTGAGATGGAGAGATTACCCTAGTCTATTTGGGTGAAACTACTTCTGTATCCTTAGAAGATCAATGGAACTTACTCATAGAGAAAAGGAGACGGTAATGCAGCCAAGGACAGAGGGCATGATGTAGCATCAAGTCAAGGATACAGTAGTCAACAGGAGCCAGATAAAGCAAGGAATACTTTCTTTCTTAGAGCCTTTGGAAGAAGTGTAAACCTGCTGATGCCTTGCTTTTGGACCATTAGTGCTGATTTTGGACTTCTGACCTATGAACCAGGATAATAAATTCCCATTAAGTTACCAAATTTATCTGCTATAGAAAGCCAAAAGAGTAAATATAGAAAATAATAGTTATACATATCAAGTTCTGGTTCATTGACCTGAACTTGAGGTCACTTCTTGTATCCATAAAACTGAAAGACCCAAAGATTTTCAGAAGGCCTTCAAATTCTTTGAGAGTATTCATATCTATTTTATGCCGTAATAGCTGAGGCTTTCCCAGGGAGCTACAGTCATAGGAAGAAGCATATGTGAGAAAGTGGGCATGGTAACTTATAAGATGAGCAAGTGTAATAATGTCCCAGGTGGAATGAAGAGGGCAAAGTGATTATGAAGTTGATATAATAGTCTGGTTGCCAATTATCTCAGTAATATTTTTTCAAAATTGAGGCAATTATGAGCACATAATTTATCGAGTGCAAAATTAGATGGAAGTTGCTTGTGGGGATATATATTTTATGCTTTGTGTATTGGCTTGAACACAAGCAGAGTCAAATGGATCAGATGGACAGAGTATATATGTACTTATATCTCTATAGGTCCATATGACCATCTGTCTTCTGTTTATCTAACATCATTGTCTTCTATCATTTATGGCGACCAAGGTTTTTTCTAGTTAGTTTGATTTTTTGTATCAGGATCAAATTTAAAACCCCACACAATTAAGCATGTACTCCATAACTAAGCTATGCCCATGGCCTTATTAATATGACTCCCCCATATTATTTGATAGAATAAGCATTGAACAAAGGGCCAAATCCTGACAAAGGACCTATGTTGAAACTCTAGCACCTTCTCTCTCACTGGCATTGCCAAACTCAGTCCCCCACATCCTGATAGCCAGGACAAGGATATCAAAAGATGAAGTGGTCTTCTCTCGGCAAAAAACTCCTGGAAGGAGAAACTGCAGGCATTTCTGTAGCTCCAGAAGTTGCATTTAACTTCCTATTCCACCAACCTCCTATACAGAGCCCAAGTACCCCCTTCTCCTTCAGCAGACACACCATTCCTGGGGTGTCTTCCCCTAGCTCTTTGAAATAAACACTCCTGTCTGTTGAGGTCAGATTCTGTTCTCCTTTTGCCTTCTGTTTCTTTAAGCTGCCTCAGGAATCCAACAGTTCTTATGATACTATCATTATGAAATTTTATATTACTTGGGAAGAAATAGTCAAAAGTTCAGGGGTTGTGGAAATTGCAGTAGGTAAGGTGTTTGCTGTGCAAGCATAAGGTTTCGAGTTTAAATGGTCAGCACCCAGATGATTTGGTATCCTGTCTGCAACCCCACGTAGATCCCTTGAGCTTGCTAGCTATTCAGTCTATGCCAACTTAGGGAACTCAAGGTCAAGTAAGAAATTTGGAAGAAGACACTCAAAGTCTTTGTCTTCCACATACATGTACGCTCCCCAGCATGCATAGGTATACACACATAAATCCATTAATGCAAGTACACCATACTCAAACATGTACACAAACACACACACACACACACACACACACACACACACACACACACACACACACACACACATTCCAAGAAGGGCTTTACTGTGATAGAATAACAAGAATAATGTTTTGCTATCATTTGGTAGACTTTTCAAATTATACAACAAAATATGCATGTATTCAAATTTATAATGATGAAATATGAAAATGCTGAAATGCTCTTTGGTTTAGGGAAAATATTTCTATAATCAGAGTCACATAATGATGTTTAAATTGTATTTATTTCTAAGTTTTATTCACACTACAAACTGCTGTCTTGCATGCTTCAGCACTTAATAAGAGTAAATCCTTCACTTCCAAATTGAAGAGTTTTAGTGATTTCAATGGAGGGATTTACATATGGAACAGATAAGCATGGGACATGAGTATTTGCTAATTTTAAGGACTGCCCTGGCTCAAGTAGCAAAACAAGCAACCAGTCCAAGAACAGTGTCAACAAGGATGGTCGGATCTCCGCATGCCCAGGACAGCCCTCATGAGCTAGCCAAGACAATTTTGTTGCCTCTCTAGTCCAGCAGCTGGGCAGACATTCTGGCCAGAGTTTGCTTAAATAGAAACAAAGAACCATCTATTGCATTTGCTTCCTGGGACTGCAGTAGCTCCTGTTGTTACCTCATTCCTTCATCATCCCGTGTTATCTTAGTCTTGTCTTTTAGGCTGTGATGGAGACATTCTGCATATTTGGTTTTTTGCTTGTTTTAATCTTTGCATTTCTAGGTTTTGATGAAACTTACCACTGTTATGATTTCCTCTTTCATTTTATTGTGGCATTGAGCTGCAAATCCTACTAATTGGCAACTCAGCACAGAGAAGACAAAAAGGATCATAATTTTCTGTCTTTCTCATCAAATATTAAGTTCAATTATCTTTCCTCTATCACCAGCAATTACATAGGTTTGCATAAACTCAAACTGCTGGCAGCCCTCCTGTTGCCTAAGTGCATGTCTGGCAAGTATAAATGTCACTGTCAGAGACAATTTACAGTGCAATCCAAAATGACAGTGCTCCTCAAGATCTCCTCTTTCTGAACCTAAGGTCTCTCAAAGGAAAACTTAGAGAAGCATGCAAAACTACATGAAGGGGAAAAGAAAACATAACTACTGTAATAAGAAGAGCCAAGAAGCAAAGTGATTATTGATATTTTCTGTCTTGTAGAGTGGAGTGAGGTGGTGGTGGTGATGATGGTGGTGGTGGTGGCATGTGTGTCTTTGTGTCTGTGTCTCTGGCAAAGGAGGCAGGAAATGAGGAAGAGTTGGAGGTTCCTATTTTTAGAATAACTTGGGTCAGCTCAGTTTGGGTTAGTTCAATTAAATTATTCTTTCAACAAAGGATGTCACATTGATTAATGATGCAATTTGATTTTGTGCAAGACGAAAGAGAAGACAGCAAAAAAGAAGACACATTCCTGCCTGGATAAAACCAGCACTGTAGTCTTTCATTAGTGTGTTTTGGTAAATTCTCTGCCTTGTATTTAATGAGACAGGCAACAGTTTCATTAATAAGTTAGGTCAAGAGCACTCTGTAACTTTGAAAATGATCTGTAATCCCAACAAATTAAAGAAAAGCTGGCCTAATGAGTTTTTGTTTTCACTTTTAGCAAAAAATAAACAGTGGTTGTCCCTCAAGAGTTCACATATTTAACTTTAAGAGATCCCACGCTTTGTATAACAGCCATTTTTTTTCTCATTTCAATGATTTGTTGATTGACAGAAGCAGTTTGAGGGAGGGAAGGTTTATTTTGGCTCACATGTCTAGTCGGCCATGGGAGGAAAGATCATGGAAGTAGCTCCACTTATTTTGGAGTTGGATGTGGGAGCCAGCCATGATAATCTAAGTCTGAGCAGGTCACCCAAAGGAAGTTCTTTACTTCCAACCATTATCACCTGGGATTCTGGCCATTGATAAATTTATTTATTTATTTATTTTTTTGCTAATAAAAAGATCGTCAGGCCATGCTTTATTTTACAGAATCTGCCCTCCAAATACCCGTAAAAAAGACAAATGAATATGGCTGCATAACAGGATTTGACAATATGCACTTATTTGCTGCCCAAGTTTGACTTTTTTTTTTATTGAAAAAAAAAATTCTGCTTCCTCCCCGCCTCCCATTTCCCTCCCCGCCTCCCATTTCCCTCCCCCTCCTCCCACCCCTCTCCCCCTCCCCCCACTCCTCTTCTCCTCCCTCTCCAGTCCGAAGAGCAGTCAGGGTTCCCTGCCCTGTGGAAAGTCCAAGGTCCTCCCCCCTCCATCCAGGTCTAGGAAGGTGAACATCCAAACTGTCTAGGCTCCCACAAAGCCAGAACATGAAGTAGGATCAAAACCCCGTGCCATTGTCCTTGGCCTCTCGTCAGCTCTCATTGTCCGCCATGTTCAGAGAGTCTGGTTTTATCCCATGCTTTTTCAGTCACAGTCCAGCTGGCCTTGGTGAGCTCCCAGTAGATCGGCCCCACTGTCTCAGTGGGTGGGTGCACCCCTCGTGGTCCTGACTTCGTTGTACATGTTCTCCCTCCTTCTGCTCCTCATTAGGACCTTGGGAGCTCAGTCCGGTGCTCCAGTTTGGGTCTCTGTCTCTATCTCCATCCATTGCTAGATGAAGGTTCTATAGTGATATGCAAGATATACATCAGTATGGCTATAGGATAGGTTCATTTCAGGTTCCCTATCCTCAGGTGCTTTAAATAAGAGGCCTGAGTCTCAGTAGTTTATCCTGGTAGCAGGAAAACACCACAAGCTGAGATTACTCGACCCCCACCCAAGAGCAAACCATTCAAAGGAAATGCCTGACATTCCAACTGCTGTAGATAGGATCACCTGCCAGTGTACCTCACCAGGACACCCCTAGGCAAATGTCAACCAATCAGGGGTCCTGAACCTCAGAGACCCCTCACCCCCACCTTTACTACTATAAAAACCCAATTCTAATTGTGCTTGGGGCTCTCCGGATATTCCTATACATTGGACATGCGGAGAGACCGAGTTTGCAAACTTGATTAAAATAAAGGCTCTTTGCTTTTACATATGTGACTCAGTCTCCTTTGTTGGCTTTTGTGGGGAACCATGGATTTGGGCATAACAGTGGACAGGAAGTGGAAATCTTGGACTGAAAGCACACATAGCCTACAGGGCCACATCCCAAGGATGCCTTTCCTTTACTGTGTGGTGACTGTCTGTCTTGGTTACTTTTCTATTGCTCTGAGGAACAACATGAACAAGGCAACTTATAAGAGAAAACATTTGATTGGGGACTTTCTCACAGTCTCAGAAGGTGAATCCCTCATCACTATGGCAGGGAACATGGCGGCCAGCAAGGTGTTGGAGTAGCAGCTAAGAGCTTAAGTTATCGAATCTGTAAGTGGGAGGCAGAGAGACGGTGCCTGGTGTAGGCTTTTGAAACTTCAAAATGCTTTCCCAGGGACATACCTCCTTCAACACAGTGACACCTTCTAATCGGGTGGTTCTCAACTTTCCTAACGCTGTGACCCTTTAATACAGTTTCTCATGTTGTGGTGACCCCAGCCATAAAATTATTTTTGTTACTATGTCATAACTGTAATTTTGCTGCTATTATGAATCATGATGTTGATATCTGTGTTTTCCAACGGTCTTTTCCCAGTCGTGACCCACAGGTTGAGAACCACTGTCCTAATCTTTCCCTCAATAGTTTCATCATCTGAGAAACAATCATTCAAATATATGAGCCTATGGTGGCCATTCTTATTCAAACCACCACAGTGGGCAACAGTTCAAATACATGAGCCTGCTGGGGCTATTTTACGCCCAAAACCAGGACCTAGAATTACGCTTGCCACGTGTAGGGAGCCAATGAAGAGATGCGTTGTAACTGCATTGAACTTTCTAAAGCTTCTGCCTCAGTAGAGTTTGTGCTTGTTTACTGAGAATGCTCCTGAAAGTCCTTCCATTTGTACCAGGTTTAGTGGGATAAGTAGAATAATAGCCGAGGCAGAAACAATAGCCGTCCCTGCTTCACGCCTTCCCCCAGTATTCTTCTGGGAACAATCACAAATTGTGTTTAAAAGCAGAGTTTTCTTCCTTTGAAAAGGATTGGGTTTGAAATCCATAAGAGTGGAAATGCATTTCTTATTATTTTTTTTTTCACGAGGCAAATGACTTACTGTTTCCTGTTCTACTGCTGCCTGAGAAACACAGCCACGGTTCAAAGCGAATAATAGCTGCACACTTTCAAATGGCTCTCGCGGGCAGGTGGCATTTACTCTCTGAGCTGAATTCAAATATAGTTTCGCTTTCAGATCTATAGTTTTATAATGTCTCTGAACTCATATTTTTGTGGCTATTATGCAGAAAAGAAAAATGTCAACATAGCTAATTAAATCCATTTTGAGGGAAAATATTAAGTATCACCCAAGAGAGACTTTATTTGAATTAAACTGACTTGACAGGAAGACAAATCAATCATTTGTCTTTCTGTGCACTAGGAATAGTGCTTGTACTCTGTTTTAAAATTGTTCCTTTTATTTGTGAGATTAATATAATTGCAGCACCCCTTCCCTTTCCTCCCTCCAAAACCTCCCATAACCTCTTCTTGTTCTCTTTCGAAATTCATGGCCTCCTTTTTCATTAACCTGCACACACACACACACACACACACACACACACACACACACACCACACATGCATGCATGCACCTGCGTGCATGCATACTTTTTCCTAAATAGAAGCTGCTCAGTCTATATAATGTTTCCAGCGCTTACTGTTTGGTATTGGGTAAACAATTAGTGTGCTATTCCCTAGAGAAAACTCTCCTGCTCTTAGCATCCTTAGCTGCCTGTAGTTCTCTGAATAGGGTTGCGGCTTCATGGGCTTTCTCCTGCCCACTTTGGCATGTCTGTTGTTGTCCTTGTTCAGCTCATGTTAAGGCAGTGATGTTGGCATGATTTTATGTGTGTAGCTTCTGACATTCCTAGGAAACATGGTTTCATAGCAGACTTCCTGGTCTGTAACTCTTAGCATGGAACCCACTCCTAATGCATACTTATGCAAAGCAAGCCCCACAGCTAAGGCTCAGGGAACATTGAAGATTGTCAAAGTGTGTGTCCTTTCTAGAAACCACCTTAATACAGGCTCATCACAAATCAAAGACTTTTACACGTTGTAAGGTGTATGAACTATGATTAAAGCATTAGTGTGGTTCCTTAATGTATGTTTGCATGTGTGTACATATGCATGCATGCATGTATGTTATGTGTATATGTGTGCATATTATATGTTTTTAACCTTTCAGATGTGTTTTTTCTAGAGAGCCCAAACTGGTGTTGAACAAATGATTCTCCTGCCTCAGCCATCTTGTAGACCGCCTTGGCGGGTCATTTAGTCTAGGGATTGTAACCCGCCTGGCTGGTCAGTTATTCCAGGGTCCCAGAGGGGCACTATCTGAAAGACATGGGCAAGAGAGAGGAAGGAGGCCAAGCATAATTCTTGTCAAAGCCTCCGTTTATTAGAGTCATGGTTGCGGCTTATATAGCCCCTGGATGAGGAATTTGGGTTGGGATGGGGACAGAGGCAAGAAGGGATCTTGCCTCGTGGTCCATGCCGGTCACCTAGGCCAAGAGGTTATGATCAGTCAGGTCACGATTCCTCGGCCAGGAGTTCACAGGTTGACATACCTAGTTCTCTGGATAATTAGAGTGTGAGGCGGGTTCTGCTAACAGCTAGCTCTCTATTGACAGTTAATTGGGTGCAGGATAGGCTCTGCCAATAAAGCAATTCTCAAGACAATTGGGACATGGAGCCCTCTGCAAACTCCTCAGGGCGATGATCCCTATAATAATTTTTTGGGGGAGAAATGGCTCCTGACACCATCTGAGTGCTGAGATTACTCATCTGAACCATCATACCTAGCTTTATATTTTTATTTTGTTTCATCACACAGAATGTTTGCTTGCCTTAGTCTTTTTTATACCATACCTTGAGGCAAAATTTTGGGTTTCGTTAAGAAGTGGGCTATGACTGGACATGGTGGTATTGTGCACACCTTTAATCCTAGCAGTTGGAGGCAGAGGCAGAGGCAGGTGGATCTGTGAATTTGAAGTCAGCCTGGTCTATACAGTGAGTTCCAGGTCACCCAAGGCTACATAGTGAGACCATGTCTCAATAAAGAAAGAAAAAAAGTGACAGGGAAAGAAAACAGTGAGCACTGGGAATTAAACGTAAGTGTAGCTGTTAGCTAGAGATGTTGGCTGGAAAAAGACTGAAACTTCTTGTTGCGACTGTGAAGTAATATCATAGTACTGAGCTGTGACGGGCATACAACGATCTGTATGTGTTTGTGTGTATTATGATTTTAGAGATGCATATACTCCTCTGAAACCATCACCACACTTAATGGACATATCTGTCACCTCTAGTTTCCTTCCTTCTTTCTCTGTCTCTCTTCCTCTCCCCTCCCTTCCTTCTGCTCCCCTTCCCTTCCCTTCCCTCCTCTCCTCCCCTCTCCTCTCCTTTCTCTCTTTTTCTTATCTCCTCTCTCCTCATTCCCCCTTTCTTCTGGAATACTTATGATCAGCATTTTTGAGCAAAATTATAAATATATACTGTATTTTTGTTAACTTTAGGCACTGTGCTGGAGGTTCTTAGAAGTTGCACAATGAGACTTTTAACTCTTGTTATAGAAATAAAATAAAATAAAATAAAATAAAATAAAAAAAATGGAATCTGCCTCTAGGTGGAGACTGGTTTCTTAGGAGCAACTCCAGGGACAGATCAGGGACTTGCCTAAGGAACCACTCTCAGGAAGATGATGTATTTTCCTTCCTTGAATTCTTGCCTAGTGCAGTTTCTATAAGCTACCGTGAAAGATGTGACTATTTCTTCTTCCTCTCTCTGCCTTTTTGTCTTTCTGAGTTTGCTTTTCAAATCCCCAGTTAAGAGTTTGGGATTCCTTATTCTTTTTCTAAAGTTCCCTCCCTGCCATGTAGAAGTCTACCATGTGTCCAACTTCATGTTTATCCTCTAAATGCTCCCATCAGCAGCAGTGACAGTATGGTTCACATATCCATCATCACTGCTTTTACCTTTTTTTCTGGCTTAAATTTTTGCTAACAGCCACCATAAAATGTATGAGGTGTTACCTCACTGTAGATTTGAAATTTCTAGATATTTCTTGTTGAATTCATGTACCTGCTGACATTTGCATATCTTTGTGTGTGTGTGTGTTTGTGTGTGAAATGTCTTCTCAGAGCCCTGGCCCATTTAAAAATATAGATTACTTGTTTCTTGCTGTTGGTTTGCCTGTACATTCTGAGTGGTAACCCTGTTGCGGATGTACAATTTGCAAACATGTTTTTACTTTGTTCTGACTGCTTTTTCTACCCTGCTGCCTGCTATCTTTGAGGCACAGCCATTTTCAGTTTGGTGTGTTTGAACTTGCTTGTTTTAGTCAGTGTTGACTGTGCTTTTGGTACAGCATCTCAGAAATCACAGTCAAGTTCAGTGGCAAGATGCTTCTTCTTCGTTTCCTTCTAGTAGTTTCAGAGTATCTGGCCTTACATTCTAATTATCATTCTCTCTTGAGCAGATTCTGTGTTTGGGGTAGAGAAACCACCACTTCTACTTCTTTGTTCCCCCTTCCATTTTTTTTTGTTCTACATGTGGATATACTATTTTCTCAGAGATGCTCATTCAAGAGACTGACTCTCCCACCTTTGTTGTAGTAGTTTGATTTGCAAAACTCATTATGTTTTCTAAATATACAAGCATGCTATCTGTAAACAGAAGTACTTTTACTTCTCCCTTTCTGGTTTGGATTTTACCTGTCTCTTGTTTGATTTCTTTCTATAGCTCTGACTAGATCTTGCAGTGCTGTATTGAATGGAAATTGTAAAGGTCCTTGTCTCATTACAGGCCTGTCATTCACAAGGCCCAGGTTTGATCCCTAGCTCTGGAAAAAAAAGAAGAAAAGTTCAAAAGAGAATGATATCCCATGAGAGACTAAGACAGAAGCTTATCAAGGCCTATATATTTAAATACCTTCTAGGTTCTCTGTGATTTGTTTCTTTCTTCTGCTGATAGGTCCAGGCCCTTTCTAGAATGAGGATCTTATGACCCCCAAGTAAAAAAAGACAGATAGTTCATCAGAGCATTTATGGCCAACTCTTACATAGAAAATTAGAGTGATCTTTTTAGATTTTGGGTGGATAGGTATTGGCTTTGGGGAAAATATTATTTCTGTGAGGCAGCTTATGTAAGAGTAATTCTAGGTTGTATGGCTTTGCCTCAGAACAAAACAAACTGCAAGAGACGGTTGCAAGGAAACATCATAGAGGAACCTCAATTTCAGGTCTCGCCAAAGTTTTTGACCAGTACACAGAGAAATAGGTTTTTTTAATGTTAGTTAATTTAGCGTGTGTGTGTATGTGAGGGTACATGCACATAGTGTTTGTATATGTGTATGAGAGGACGCACACAGACATACTGTGCGTACATGAGTGATGAGGGCAGATTTTAGGAGTTGATTTTCTTCTACCATGTGGGTCCAAGAGATAAAATCTTTTCCAGTTGAACCATCTTTCCTTCCTTCCTTCCTTCCTTCCTTCCTTTCTTTCTTTCTTTCTTTCTTTCTTTCTTTCTTTCTTTCTTTCTTTCTTTCTTTCTTTCTTTCTTTCTTTCTCTCTCTCTTTCTCTCTCTCTCTCTCTCTCCCTCCCTCCCTCCCTCCCTCCCTCCCTCCCTCCCTCCCTTCCTTCCTTCCTTCCTTCCTTCCTCTTTTTTCTCTCTCTCTCCCTATTTTTTGAGACAGGGTTTCTCTGTGTAGCTCTGGCTGTCCTGGAACTCACTCTGTAGAGCTGGTTGGCCTTGAACTCACAGAGATCCAACTGCTTCTGCCTCCTGAGTGCTGGGATTAAATTTGTGCACCACTACCATTCTACACAGCTGAGCCATCTTGCTGGACAGTAGAAGGAGATTTCATTGTGATTTTCATACATTTATATTACATTTTGTTCTTATTCATTGATCCTCAAGTTGATGGCTTATCAGAACTCATATACAAAGCATCTAGAAATAATAATTACTTGTAATACATAAGGCATACAAAAAAAGATGTCAGCAAATGTCTTCAATTAATACATTTTTATAGCATATTTTCTTTTAAAAATGTAAAAACAATCCTTCCTTATAAGTTGAACAATGTCATTGGATCATTTCTTCTAACAATTCTATCTGAAATATCTACATTTGAGAAGTCCTTTGAAACACTTGATCTCAGTTCTGAGTTTCTGCCGCCGACAGTAGGTGGTGGTGCTTTGCTTTAGTTTCTAGGACTCTAGACACTGAAGTTCAGGTTTGTCGCACACACGTTTACTCCAGGACGTCATATTCTCACAGTAGTACACTTGGGGTTGTGTCAAAGTAGGTATAGTTGTGAGACAACAAATACATCATACATAGAAAAAAGTCAGGATTTTTACTTGCCCTGAAGATGATCTTTTCCTTTACAATATATTTGGTCTTTACTGTGTCTGAGCTCAAAATGTTCCACAGGTTGGGGAGTTCAAGTTGGAAATCTTACTCACATGTTTCAGTAGGTAGGGGAATATCTGGAAGACAATGAAACTTACATAGCTCTCCATTGAGAAGTCCTGTGAGATACTCATGCTACCAACAGAGCACTCTGAAGAATGGGAACAGAAAGAGGAAGAGGCCAGAGGAGGTAGACTGTTTGTAATGGAGTTCATGATCTAAAGCTGTAACACCAAGGCTCCTTTGAAGGCAGAGTGAAGCAAGATGTCATTCATGGGAACCGCCACTCCCCCCCCCCCAACCCCACATAAGAAAATGAGCCTGGAACTTTGCAGCTCTCCGATCTCAGCACTACACCTGTGTTGCCCCACCCACCTTTTTGTACAAATCCTATTATATCTCATTTTCATCTACCTCGGTTACATTTGTTCAACGCCTTTCTTAGTAACATTTCAAGTATTTACATTTAGCACTTGCATTTGTGTGAGTGTGCGTGTGTGTGTGTTTGGTGGGGTCATTCTGGATCATTTTTATTTTCTAAGGCATAATGACAGCATTTAAAAAAAAATCCTCCTATCATATGAGTTCATCTGGTGGAATCACAGGAAGAACCTTTGGAAAATGGCTGAAAGCACAAGATGGGTTTATCTCATGTCCATGTTCTGGTTCTGCTCACTTCTTCCTTAGCTACACAGATTGCACCTAACCTGAATAAGAGAAGCCAGTCAATAGGTACTCATTTGCGTATCAAGTCTATTTCCATAGTTACAAATTAGCTACATTTCTGTTGTTGTGGTAAAATATCATGACCAAATCGAAAGAAAGGTTTCGTTTCTGCTTTTGAGTACAACGAGGTAGTGTCCTTATCACGGGGAAACATGGATGGTGGAAGGGCATGGCTGCAGGAGCAGGAAGCTGACTGGTAACATTTAGTCCACACACAGGAGGGAGAGAGAGAAAGAGTGGGGGGGAGAGAGGGAGTGAGGGAGTGAGGGAGATGGAAAGAGCGCTTGAAGTGGAGTATGGCTATTAGCCCCAGAACCTGCTTCAGTGATGTGCTTCCTCCAACAAGATTGCTCCTCTTAAAGGTTCCATAATCTCCCTAAACAGTGCCACCAGCTGGAACTGCAAACCAAATGCTCAAATGCACGAGCCTGTGGGGAACACTGCTCATTCAAACCACCTTAGTCTGTATATGTCCCTGTAGTTAAAATTCCCTCATCTGAATATTGCTGGTATGAGCTTATGAACACTCCTGGAAGCAGACAGTTGAAAGTTATCAGACATAATATGTGCTCCTTTTAAAAACCTTGTTTATATTTATGTGTGTATAGGAGTGAGCATGTCACAGTCCATGTGTGGAGGTCAGAAGACAACCTCACAAGCTGTCTGTGCCTTTTACTTCATTTGCAACAGGGTTTGTTGTTCTCAATGAGAATTCCAGGCTCACACATCCACAAAACTCTGGGGAATTCTTTGGTCTCTGGTCTCACTCTAGGAGTGCTAGGAGTTCAGAGATTTCAGACCCATGTTTAACGTGTTTGGCTTTACATGGTTCAGAACTCAAATTCTTACACTTGTGCAGAAAGCATTTTACTGATTGAGCCATCTCCTCCCCTCTTGTCCAGATGTGCTCATCTAACTACAGCTCTCATATTCTGTCATTTCTAAGATGTAACCTTTAAGATTTACCATGTATCAGCGTCACCTGGAGGTAGTGCCTGCTTGAGGAGATCACTGGGGCTGCACACTGCTGTTCCTGGTTTCTGATCAGGTGATAGCCCCGCTGCTGGGCTTGAACTCTTGAAGAATTCTCTGTTCAGATCAGTGCCCCATTTTTTTATTGGGTTCATTAGCATTTTAAAGTTTAGTTTCTTGAGTTCTTTATATATTTTGGTGATCAGACCTTTGTCTGTTGCAGGGTTGGTGAAGATCTTCTCCCAGTCAGTGGGTTGCCTTTTTGTCTTAGTGACAGTGTCCTTTGCTTTACAGAAGCTACTCAGTTTCAGGAGGTCCCATTTATTCAATGTTGCCCTTAATGTCTGTGCTGCTGGGGATAAACGTAGGAAGTGATCTCCTGTACCCATATGTTGTAGAGTACTTCCAACTTTTTCTTCTATCAGGTTCAGTGTGTTCAGACTAATATTGAGGTCTTTAATCCATTTGGACTTGAGTTTTGTGCATGGTGATAGATATGGATCTATTTTCATTCTTCTACACGTTGACAACCAGTTCTGCCAGCACCATTTGTTGAAGATGCTCTCTTTTTTCCATTGAATACTTTTAGCTCCTTTATCAAAAATTAGGTGTTCATAAGTTTGTGGGTTAAAATCAGGGTCTTCTACTCGGTTCCATTGATCGACTTCTCTGTTTTTATGCCAATACCAAGCTGTTTTCAATACTGAGGCTCTGTAATAGAGTTTGAGGTCAGGGATGGTAATGCCTCCAGACGATCCTTTATTATATAAGATTGTTTTGGCTATCCTGGGTTTTTTGTTTCTCCATATAAAGTTGATTATTGTCCTCTCAAGATCTGTGAAGAATTTTGATGGGATTTTAATGGGGATTGCATTGAATCTATAAATTGCCCTTGGTAGAATTGCCATTTTTACTATGTTGATCCTCCCTATCCAAGAGCAAGGGAGATCCTTCCATTTTCTGGTATCCTCCTCAATTTCTTTCTTCATTGACTTAAAGTTCTTGTCAAATAGATCCTTTACTTCCTTGGTTAGGGTTACCCCAAGATATTTTATGCTATTTGTGGCTATCGTGAAGGGTGATGCTTCTCTGATTTCCATCTCTGCTTCCTTATCCTTTGTGTATAGGAGGGCAACTGATTTTTTGGAATTGATCTTGTATCCTGCAACGCTACTAAAGGTGTTTATCAGCTGAAGGAGTTCTTTGCTGGAGTTTTTGGGGTCGCTTATGTACACTATCATATCGTCTGCAAATAATGAAAGTTTAACTTCTTCCTTTCCGATTTGAATCCCTTTGATCCCCTTATGTTGTCTTATTGCTATTGCTAGAATTTCAAGCACTATATTAAAGAGGTATGGAGAGAGTGGACAACCTTGTCGTGTTCCTGATTTTAGTGGAATAGCTTTGAGTTTCTCTCATGCTAAGCAGTAAGAGCCTTCCTTTCTCATGCTTATGAGTGCCTGCTGATTTTCCTCTCAATTACTCAACACCTGAGGGTCAGATGATAGGCAAGGACACTATTTTGTTGCTAGAAACTAATTTTGAGAGTGCAGGTGAACTCATACCAACCACAGATGGCCTTTCTTTTATGATGAGGGAGCTTCTTTTGTTTCAAATCCCTATCAATTTTGTCCATATATTTCTCAATTGCTGTCAATGATCTCAGTTGCAACATAAATACAACCATAAATATCATTACTTTATCATTTTGAAGAACAAATCAAATAGCTAAATATTTTCATCTTTATTTGCTTGTTTTTGAGAAACTACTTAAGAAAATTCTACTTTTTATTTTTTTATATGAATTACTTTTGACAGGGTCTCACTATGTAGCCCACCCTCACACCGAACTCACATGCACTTGTATCAGACTGTTAGGTGATGAAATTATTGGTGTGTACTGCATTAAAACGTTTTAATGGATGCATTTCATTAGTGTGCCTCCTTATTTTCTTCGGCCATGGTCTGATATGTTATTTTTTAAAAAAAGGGAGAAAGAAAAAGAAAGAAAGAAAAAAGAAAGAAAAGAAAACAATCAAAAAAATCAAACTAGACCTCAGTTAAGTTGCTCAGTTATTTCTACTTCTGTCATCGTAGGCTTCTACTGCCCAGAGGCCAGATATCAAAGTGGAGGGAAATGATGGAGAGAAGGGTGTGTGTTTAGTGTCAAATGATAAATGCACTCTTTGCCCACAGCTATAGGCTACAGAAATCTCTTTTTCATGTAAATGTGAGCAACAAATCCAACTTAAAAGATTGCATTAATCTACTCCTTAACAGTTTAGTCCCCACAAACCTACATTGTGGTTTCTATAGTCACTGGAAGTCTGGAATTTCTCATGTGGTAATATTTCTTGCTATGCGATAAGGCTTTGAATAGTCACAGCATTAAATTTATTTTAGGAGAAACAAAATAAGTCTCATGTCACTTCAAAACTTTAGTTTTCTAGAAGGAGCAGGTGCGGTGACTCCTGATGGTTAGGATTTACTACAGGCATATTGTTTGTACGGGATTGCCTATGAAATATCCTAAATGACTTTATAATTTCCCGTCTCTGTTCTGATCCTTATATTGTACCTGTTGCATTCATTATTTTTATTTTAAATTATATTTGTAACTGTGTCTGTTTGTTGGTTTCTGCACATGAGGGCAATCTCTGAAAAGGTCAGAACAGGGCCTCATGTTCCCTGGAGATGGTATTATAGGCAGTTGTGAGCTGTATATGTGGGTGCTGGGAACCAAACTCAGGCCCTTCCAAGAACAGTACATCTTCCTCTCTGATGAGTCACCTCACTGGTCCTCAATAAATTAATCTATCAGTTGTATAAATACATTAATTGGATTTTAAAAAACCACTTTAATAATCTTTGTTTGGACAGTATGGCACGTACTGTAATGGAAATTGCCATCTCTCCTCAGAATACTGTACTTCAGCACTCATGGGGTGGACATTTCCCTGCAGTGTGGTCTTATGTTTTAGGTAGCTCTGTGTTCTCAAGACAGAAATTTCCCGAGTAAAGGATTAGGAAAAGATTTTCCAATCAAAAGGACCCAAGAAAAAAGCATGCGTAGCTATCTTAATATCTAACAAAATAGACTTCAAAATAAAATCAATCAGAAGAGATGGAGAAGGACACTTTATACTCATAACAGGAACAATACATGAAGTCTCAATCCTGAAAATCTATGCCCCCAATACAAGAGCATCTACATATGTAAAAGAAACATTACCAAAAGCTTAAATAGCACAGCAAACACCACACACTAATAGTAGGAGACTTCAACACCCCACTTTTCCCAATGGACAGGTCGGTCAGACAAAAACTAATAGAGAAATAAGAGAACTAACAAATGTCATGACTCAAGTGGACTTAAGAGATAGCTACAAAACATTTAACTCACATGCAAAAGAATATGCCTTCTTCTCAGCACTTCATGGAATGATCTCTAAAATTGACCACAAACTTGGAAACAAAACAAAGCTCAACGGATAGAAAAAAATTGGAATAACCACCTGCGTCTTATTGAATCACCATGTCTTAAAGTTAGAATTCAACAGCAACACTAATTGGAGAAAGTCTACAAAGTCATGGAAATTGAAAAATGGGACCCCTGGTCAAAGAAGGAATAAAGAAAGAAATTAAAGGCTTTCTAGAATTCAATGAAGATGAATGCACAACATATGTAAACATACGGGACACTATGAAAACAGTGCTAAGAGAAAAGTTCATAGCGTTAAATGCTTACATAAAGAAAGTGGAGAAATCTCACACTAGCAACTTAACAGCACACTTGTAAGCTCTAGAATAAAAAGAACCAGGACCTACCAAGGAGGAGTAAAAATTGAGGGCTGAAATCAATGAAATAGAAACAAAGGAAACAATACAAAGAATCAATGAAACCAAGAACTGGTTCTTTGAGAAAATCAACAAGATAAACAAACCCTTACTCAAGCTAACCAAAAGGCAGAGAAATAACGTTCTAATTAAAAAAAATCAGAAATGAAAAGGGGATATAACAATAAAGAGATTCATAAGGTCATACTTCAAAAACTTGTACTCCATAAGATAGGAAAAATCTAAAAGAAATGGATAATTTTCTGGATAGGTATCACATACCAAAATTAAATCAAAACCAGATGAACAACTCAAATGGACCTATAACCCCAAAGGAAATAAAAGCAGCAATCAAAAGTCTCACAATCAAAAAAGTTCAAGGATGTATGATTTTAGCACAAAATTCTACCAGAACTTCAGAGAAGATCTAATACCTATACTCCTCAAATTGTTCCATACAATAGCAACAGAAAGAATGCTGTCAAACTCTATGAGGCTATAGTTACCCTGAATCTCAAACCACACACTCAGCTAATAAAGGGAATTACAGACCAATCTCTCTAATAAACTTTGATGCAAAAATACTCAATAAAATAATGGCAAACAGAATCCAAGAACATATCAAAAAAATAATCCCCCATGATCAAGTTGGCTTCATTCTAAAGATGCAGGGATTCTTTAACATAAGAAAATCTGTCAATGTAATCCACCATATAAATAAATTGAAAGAAAAAAGCCATATGATCATCTCATTAGATGCTGAAAAAGCATTTGACAAAATCCAACACTTTTTCATGATAAAGGTCTTAGAGAGATCAGAGATACAAAGAACACACCTAACATAATAAAACAACATACAGCAAAACAATAGTCAACATCAAATTAAATGGAGAGAATCTCAAAAACAGTTCTACTAAAATCAGAAACGAGACAAGACTGTTCACTCTCTTCATATCTATTCAATATAGTACTAAAATTTCTAGCAGAGCAATAAGAAAATAAAAGTAGATCAATGGGATACAAATTGGAAAAGAAGAAGTCAAATTTTGGTATTTATGGATGATATGATAGTATACATAAGTGACCCCAAAAATTCTACCAGGGAACTCCTACAGCTGATAAACACCTTCAGTATTGTGGGAGGATACAACTTCAACTCAAAAAAATCAGTATTTCTCCTATATACAAATGATAAAAGATTGAAAATAAATCAGAGAAACATCACCCTTTACACTAGCCACAAATAGCATAAAATGTCTTGGGTTAACACTAATCAGAGTTAACACTAACCACAGAAGTGAAAGACCTTTACAACAAGAACTTTAAGTCTTTGAAGAAAGAAATTGAAAAAGATATCAGAAAACGGAAAGACCTTCCATGCTTTTTGTCAATCTTGACAAAAGCAATCTACAAATTCAATGCAATCCCCATCAAAATCCGAGCACAATTCTTCACAGACCTTGAAAGAACGGTACTTAACTTCATATGGGAAAACAAAAAACCCAGGATAGCTAAAACAATCCTGTACAATAAAGGAACTTCCCAAGGCATCACCATCCCTGACATCAAGCTCTACTATAGAGCTACAGTAATAAAAAACAGCTTGATATTGGCACAAAAAGAGATAGGTGGACCAATGGAATTGAATCAAAGACCCTGATACTAATCCACACAACTATGAACACCTGATTTTTTTTATAATTTAATTTTTAATGGCTGAGTAATATTCCATTGTGTAAATGCACCACAAACTGGAATAACTTGTTTTGTATTCTCTTAAGTCCATTCGGTGTTGCTATCAGTAGACTGAAATTTTAACCTATTTTTTAGAAATATTTCCTATCTTTATTTAGTTAATGGTTCTAATAATTACTTTCTTCCAGCTGCACTGGCATGCTTTGTGATTGGTGGAACTCTCCTACTTAGGCTTGGTGATATTTCTATTTCTTCTTTGTATGTTTCCTACTGTTTTTTTTCCTTTTGGTTAACTCTAGGGTTACATAAAACATCAATAAAGATTCTCTGCTTTTACATTAAGTTACAAGTTTGGCTGTTGATGTCATATTTTCCTTCTGTTTATACTGTGTCAACTGACTAATGATTATAGCCATAGTTGCTTTTACTAGACTTCTCTTTTAACATTTTATCTGGAGTTCAGAGTGATTTACACTTTTACTGATAGTATCAATGTATCTTGGCTTTGGATATGTATTTACTGTTGCACTTACTGGTAAGTTTTAAATTTTCCTATGTTCTTACACTGTTACTCTGTACTCTTTTATTCCAACTTAAACAACACTAGTTAGTATTTTCCTTTAGGTTGTTCCCCTAGTAAGGAATTCCATCAGCTTTTGCTTACTTGGAATACTGTTCATTATCTCTGTTACTTATGAAGGACAAATTGGCCAGGTATTAAAATCTTATCTTGCTTTTCTTTCTTTTGAAACCTCAAGTGTGCTCTTCCACACTTTGGTGGAATTTGAGGTTTTGTGAAGAAGTACATTGGTAGCTTGTGGTACTTGCCTTGTGTGAGATAAGTCTTTATTCTTAAGGAAACAGTTGCTTTAAGATTCTCTTTCTGAAATTTGTCTCGTTGCTAGTTTAAGTACATCTCCCAGAGTCATGTTTCACCTAAGCATGGGAATAACCCAGAGGTTGTATACTTTGGTGACTTTATTATTGTGCCAAAGATAACAGAGCATACTTACACAAACTTAGATGTTATAATCCACTACACTTTGAAGAGAAATGAAGTGGCCTCTCACTGCTGGCTTACAAACCAGGACAGAATGTCTTAACTAGGAAATTGCAATACAGTGGAATGTACTTAGGCCAATACACTTAAACATACTTCAAATAGAATATTACAGTAAATATAAGTATAAAATGTCAAATAGTCCAGTGTGTAAGGGAACACCTTATTTTTGACAAAGAAACCAAAATTATACATGGGTCGAGGCCACCCTGGTCTAGAAGAGCTAGTTCCAGGACAGGAACCAAAAAGCTACAGAGAAACCCTGTCTCGAAAATAAAAAAAAAAAAATATACATGGGAGAAAAAGCAGCTTCAACAAATGGTGCTGGCATAACTGTATCTCAACATGTAGAAGAATGCAAATAGATCCATTTCTATTGTCATTCACAAAACTCAAACCCAAATGGATCAAAGATCTCAACATAAATACAGCCACATTGAACCTCACAAAAGAGAAAGTGGGAAGTAGCTTTGAATGCATGGGCACAGGAGACCGCTTTCTAAATATAACCCCAGTAACACAGACTCTGAGAGCAACAATAAATAGATGGAAACTCCTGAAACTGAGAAGCTGCTGTAAGGCAAAGGACACAGTAAATATGACAAAAAAGCAGCCAACTGAATAAGAAAAAAATCTTCACCAACCTCACATCACAGAGGACTGATCTCCAAAATATATAAAGGACTCAAAAGACTAGACACAAAAATACCAAATAAACCAATTACAAAATGGGGTATAGATCTAAACAGAGAATTCTCAATAGAAGAATCTCAAATGGCTGAAAGACAGTTAAGGAATTGCTCAACATCTTTAGACATTAGGGAAATGCAAATCAAAACGACTCTAAGATACCATCTTACACCTGTTAGAATGGTTAAGATAAAAACAGCAATGATAGCTTATGCTGGATAGGATATGGAGTAAGTAGAACACTCCTCCATTGCTGGTGGGAATGCAAATTTGTTCAGCCATGTTGAAAATCAGTATGGTGGTTTCTCAGAAAATTGGGAATCAACCTATCTCAAGACCCAGCAATGCCACTCTTGGGCATATACCCAAAGGATGTACACTTGTACCACAAGGACATTTGTTCAACTGTGTTCATACCAGCATTATTCATAATAATCAGAACCTGGAAAAAACTAGATGCCCCTCAACTGAAGAATGGATAAAGAAAATACCCATATTGTCTTACATTAACACAACTGAGTACTACTTAGTGGTAAAAAAAAATGACATCTTGAAATTTTCAGGCAAATGGATAGAACTAGAAAAAAAATGATTTTGAGAGAGACAACCAAGACCCAGAAAGACAAACACGGTATATACTCACTCTTAAGTGGATATTAGACTTAAAGCAAAGGACAACTATCCTATAGTCCATGACCCTAGAGAAGATAGATAATAAGGAGACATACATGGATCCTAAGAGAGACATACATGCATCCCCATGGGAAGGGGAAATAGACAAGATCTCCTGATAAAATTGGGATCAGGGATGGGAGGAGAATGAAGGGCAGAAGGGGAGGGGGAGGTGAGAAGGGAAGGGGGCAGGAGAACATGAGGGAATGAAATGGCCAAGACAGAGAAGGACAGAAAGGGAGAGCAGAGAAAGAGATACCTTGATTGAGGGAGCCTTTATGGGGCTAGGAAGAAACCTGGCACTAGGCAAATTCCCAGGACGACCCCAGCTAAGACCCTAAACAATAGTGGAGAAGGTATGTGAACTAACCTCCACCTGTAATCAGATTGATGACTACCTTCATTGTCATCATAGAACCTTCATCCACTAACGATGGAAGCAGATGCAGAGATCCACAGCTACCATTGGACAGGGCTCCCAGAGTCCAGTGTAAGAGAGAGGAGTGATCAAAGGGGTCAAGACCATGATGGGGATACCCACAGAAGCAGCTGATCTGAGCTGGTGAGAACTCACTGACTCTGAACTGACAGTGGGGTTGGGGGGGTGCTGCACAGGCACTCTGAATGTGGATGACAGTTGTGTGGCTGGGGCAGTCTGTGTGGTCACTGACAGTGGGACCAGGATTTATCCCTAGTGCTTGAACTGGCTTTTTGGAGTTCATTCTTTTTGGAGGGATACCTTGCTCATCCTAGATATAGGGGGGAGGGCCTTGGTCCTGCCTCAAAGTGCCAGACTTTGTTGACTCCCCATGGGAAACCTTACCATCTTTGATGAGTGGTTGGGGGATGGGGTGGGGGAAAGGCAGTGGGGAAGAAGATGGAGGAAGAGGGAACTGGAATTGATATGTAAAAATGAGAAAAGACTGTTTTTTAAAAAAATACAAATTATAGGCTCAATGTCCTTTATTTATGGCTAGAAACCAAATATGAGTGAGTACATCCCATGTTCCTCTTTTTGGGTCTGGCTTACCTCACTCAGGTTAGTGTTTTCTATTTCTGTCCATTTGCAAGCAAAATTCAAGAAGTCATTGTTTTTTACTGCTGAGTAGTACTTATCAGGCGATGAAAGGAGACAGAGACAGAGTCCCACATTGGAGCACTGGACAGAAATCTCAGGGTCCAAATCAGGAGCAGAAGGAGAGAGAGCACGAGCAAGAAACTCAGGACTGCGAGGGGTGCACCCACACACTGAGACAATGGGGATGTTCTATCGGGAACTCACCAAGGCCAGGTGGCCTGGGTCGGAAAAAGCATGGGATAAAACCGGACTCGCTGAACATAGCGGAGAATGAGGACTACTGAGAACTCAAGAACAATGGCAATGGGTTTTTGATTCTACTGCACGTACTGGCTTGGTGGGAGCCTAGGCATTTTGGATGCTCACCTTACTAGACCTGGATGGAGGTGGGTGGTCCTTGGACTTCCCACAGGGCAGGGAAACCTGACTGCTCTTTGGGCTGACGAGGGAGGGGGACTTGATTGGAGGAGGGGGAGGGAAATGGGAGGTGGTGGCGGGGAGGAGGCAGAAATCTTTAATAAATAAATAAATTAATTAATTAAAAAAATAAACAAAATACAAAAAAGAAAAGAAAAAGACTTGGAAAAGCAATGTATCAAGGTTGCAATCACATGCAATGCTGAAGTTCAAAGATTTGTTAGAGGATGTGGGGAAACCTCAGCCAACAGGGGGTGGTAAGTGGAGAATGTGGGGAAACCTCAGCTAACAGGGAGTGGGAAGTGGACCAGTGGTTTACAATCACTTTGCGAGGACAGTTCAGCGCTTCCCCAACTCCTCAGAGGAGTCTTAATAGGACTCCATGACCCACAGCTCCTGAATAGATATTTAGGTAGCTTAGCCACTACCCTTGCTTTATGGCTTTGGTACGATTTCATAGTATTGTCTTTAAAATAAGCCACAGTTCCTGTGATCTTGCTCCAGGCTTTATTTCTTTTCTTTTCTTTTTTTAAAAGTGGTTTATTTATTTATTTATTAAAGATTTCTGCCTCCTCCCCACCACCGCATCCCATTTCCCTCCTCCTCCCCATCAAGTCCCCCTCCCTCATCAGTCCGAAGAGCAGTCAGGTTTCCCTGCCCTGTGGGGAGTCCAAGGACCTCCCACCTCCTTCCAGGTCTAGTAAGGTGAGCATCCAAACTGCCTAGGCTCCCACAAAGCCAGTACGTGCAGTAGGATCAAAATCCAGGGTCATTGTTCTTGACTTCTCAGCAGTCCTCATTGTCCGCTATGATCAGCGAGTCCGGTTTTAGCCCATGCTTTTTCAGACCCAGTCCAGCTGGCCTTGGTGAGTTGCCGATAGATCATCCCCATTGTCTCAGTATGTGGGTGCACCCCTTGCGGTCCTGAGTTCTTTGCTCGTGTTCTCTCTCCTTCTGCTCCTGATTTGGACCTTGGGATTTCAGTCCGGTGCTCCAATGTGGGTCTCTGTCTCTGTCTGTCTCTGTTTCCTTTCATGGTCCAGGCTTTATTTCTAAGACCAATTCCAACCATCACAGCCAGCGTGCTTAGGGTTCCTCGAAAACTGACATGGTCAGAGACAAGCACATAATGCACCATAAGATTTAAGGGTCCAGCCCATCTCACAAAGGAGGATCAGTGGATTTTACAATGCTGCTAACCACTTCTCCAATCAGAAAAGAATTTTTAAAGATTCACATTATTCTTTGTAGCTGGGCATTCAAAATTATAACAGGTAGTCTATTTAGGTATTAAAAAATTCTCCTCTTTTGGACCCACAAATGCCTTAAAATGTATGACAGCCCCCCAATTAGTACATTTCTTAAGTGCTGCACGATTTTGACTAAACCTTTCTAAAATAATTATCCTGTCACCATACATGCTGATATATTATCGCATAAACTCTTTTATCCTCAGTTCCAAAGCTCAAGAATGTCAAGGGCTGACTAAAGGCAGTGGTAATGATGGTGTGAACAATGATACATTTGTGCTGCTTCCTTAAATATTAACAGGCACCTGATGATGAAAACTTAATTTATCAAGACATATGTGATGTTGTGTAATTAATTCCAAGACTTTGATTTCATCCATTAACAAGAAATAAATGTAAGCCACGCTGAGACCCTTCTGAAGCCTAGTATATGTTAGCCGGGCTCCACATTATTCTGTTGGAATAGCAGTGTTTTAATGCCAACCAACACAAATCATAGTGTAGCTTTAGTGTGGTATAATCTGTGTGTGATTTATTCAGGCATAAATTGTTAGTAGCACAAAAATTACATAAAATGAGGTACAATTGTAAAAGTCAGAGGATGTATGGACATTGCCCATGGGAGTAACTATAGATGAGAAGCTGATGGCTTAGTTTCTAGAGGGGTCAGCTAGTTACCTCCAGAAGCTTTAAGGTACGGGATATTTGATGGAATCATCTCCTTTAATTACACTAAAACATTATGGATTCAGCTCTTTGAATTGGTCACGATGCTTCAGAAGTACAGGTAGCCTGAGTGTACAGCACATGCTTATAATCCCAGCACTTGGGAATGGAGGCAGGAAAACCAGGAACTCAGTTATCCTAAGCTACACAGTGAGTTCCAGGCCAGCCTAGCTTACATGAGAGGGGAAACATGGTACAGATAGTAAAATCACTTAAGGTTTCTCACAGGGTAAAAGGTGTCAGTTGGCTAACGTACTAGGATATTCCAGAGAACATGTGGTTTCAGGAATTCTGTGAGGAGGATACCTTTATGCACATTTGTATTCTCATTGCTATTCTGGGCACACCCTTATGTTATGCCTGGTTTACTTTGTGACTGAAAGAGAGAGCTTCCAGAGACTGTTGCATGCTCCCCCTGTGCTTTCCAGGGAAACATGTGGATACTTCTCACATACAACCTTCTGAACTTGGTAGTTGCATTAACCTTTTGTGGGGTGCTAGGAACAAATGTCTCTTCACCCCAGATAGACCACCAAGGGAAGATGAAGGATTCCACCAAAGCCCAGACTGGCGAACCAACAAGTTTGGGCTTACTTTCTGGTCATTGGTGAGAAGTTATGTAGAGGATCACGAGTGACCCCCAAAACAGCTGTATCACCTCAAATATTCTACCCTATCATGGATGACAACTTCACAGAGCTGCATCCTGGAATCCTGCTTCCAGTTAATGTTTGACACCCCATACACTCTATCATCTTCAAAGATTACTTGCAGGCTGGGGTGGCAGAGGCAGGAGAACTAAGACCTGGAGGGAAAAAGTCACTGTCCAACAGCAGCTGGAGCAGAGCATTTCAAGCAGGATGCTACTGTCTGATGCTTTGATTTGTGTGGGCTAGTTAAACCTCCCACAACTCATTTTTCATCTTCATTTATATTGATGCATGGCATTTTTATGTTTTTAAAAAGGTTTAAAAATTCCAGTTTTTGGTATATAGGTTAATGGTTTTTGATTTATTCTCTCCGGTATGAAAAGTATCTATCCTGTCTATAGTGAGACCAGTGTTGTAATTCAGATTTTTGACTCATCTCTAGAGGTCCATATGTTCTTTAGATCTGGTTCTAAGAGTTACTGTGAACTGATGGAAGCAGATGCAGTGACCCACAGCCAAGTCCTGGGCTGAGCTCCTGGAGTTCAGACGAAGAGAGGGAGGAGGGATCACGTGAGCAAGGGCGAGTTAAGATCATGATGGGAAAATCACAGAGACAGCTGGTCCAAACTAGTGGGAGCTCACAGACTCTGGCCTGACAGCTGGGGAACCTGCATGGGACCGAATCAGACCCTCTGAATGGGGGTGACAGTTATGTGACTTGACCTGTTGGGGGGCCCCTGACAGTAAGACCAGGACTTATCCCGGATGCATGAACTGACGTTTTGGAACCCATTTCCTAGGGTGGGATACCTTGCCTTGATACAGGGAGGAGGGCCTTGGTTCTGTCTCAACTTGGTATGTCAGATTTGGCGACTTTCCAAAGGAGGCCTTAACCTCACTGAGGAGTGAATGGGGGTGCGGTGGGGTAGGGGGAAGATGGTGGAGGGTGGGAGGAAAGGATGGAGGGAGAACTGGGGTTGGTATGTAAAATAAAAGAAAAGTAAAAAAAAAGTTACAGAATGGGCGGGCTGTAGCAGCCCACACCTTTAATCCCAGCACTCGGGTGACAGAAGCAGGTAGATCTCTGTGAGTTTGAGGCCAGATTGGTCTACAAGAGCTAGTTCCAAGACAGTTGCCAAAGCTACAGAGAAACCCTGTCGCAAAAAAACAAAAACAAACAAACAAACAAAAAAAACAAGAAAAACAACAACAAGAGTTACTGTGGTCGAACTGGGAGCGGTGACTACTTTAATAGGTTCAGTGTGGGGTGTCATTATATCGTTAGAAACATGTCTCAAAAGGGGCTCTAAAATCTCAGCCTCTTCCTCTATTTTGCATTCTATGCTCTGAGGTGACCGGGTTTTCCCCACCACACATTCCTGTTGCTTTGCCACAGATCCAAAGCAACGGGGCAGACTAACCATGGAGGAGAACCTGAAAGACTATGCATGAGTGCAAAGATTTCTTTATGTAGCCAACTTATGTCAAGTGCTTTGCTAAAGGGATAGGAAACTAGTACACCTTAGTGTCTGTTATTGAAAAGGGAGTATGACTATATTTCAATAGGAAGTTTGCTTGTCAGTTTATCAGCTGTGTTGGATGTTACTCCTCCCCCACTGTATGTTTTGCAACAGGCTTCTCTCACAGAACAGAGAGCTCATCGACTTTGCTAGGCTAGCCAGCCAATGAGCTTCAGGGATCCACCTGCCTCAGATTCCAAGTATTGAGGTTACAAATGAGGGCAAATGTACCTATCATTTTACATGTTGGTTAGGGATCCAGACTCATGCCTGAGTTACCCGCATTTTGCTGACTAAGACTTCCTCAACCGTCTTTCAGCTGAGATGAGCTGTAAGATGTCTTTCCATCCTTTGCTAAATGTATTAGTTGCTTTTCTGCTGCTGTGATAAAACACCAAGACCAAGGCAACTCACAGAAGGAGGGATGTATGTGGGCTTATGGTTCCTCAGGGATAAGGGGACAATTATGGATGACTGGTGTTATTTATGGTGGCTGGAGCAGGAAACAGAATTCACATCTTGATCTGCAAACATTAAGAAGAGAATGTGAACTTGAAATAGCCCAAGGTTTTACACTTTTAAAACCTACCTCCAGCGAGATTCTTCCTTCAACAAGTCCATACACCCTAAGCCTCCCCAAACTATGCCATCGACTGAGTACCAAATATTCAGTGCTACGGATTGTGGAACATTTATCACTCAAACCATCATATCAATTCACTCATTTCTGCTAGAAACAATTTGGCAGTTTCCATGACAAAAGGCACAAATCACGTGTTCATAAACTCCAAGCATTAAGAAGTCACTGGCCCACTGCCTGGTCCCCTTTACATTTCCATCATTGGCCCTCTGGTCCAGGCTGCTTGTAGCAGATTGCCCCACTCCAAAGTCGGTCCCTGGAGACTGCTACATTTTTCCTTTGGTAACTTACTTTTTATGTTCTTTGCACATTTTTCTCTTTGGGGTATTTCTCTCTTTTGTGTAGTTTCATAGGGAATTAGGGTCTTTCAAGCTACTGTTATTGTTTATGGAGTGGATTTAACGCTATTTAATCTTTTGGTTGATTTCAACAGTTATTTATGATACAGAAATGAATATTAAATTCCAGTGACCTTGACTTTTTTGTTTCTGTCTTGCAAGGTTTTCCACCTAAACATTAGTAAAAATTGATTGGTGTTGTCCACTTTTGAATACTTTTTCTGAAATCCACCACATAAGCTTTTTTTGTTTAGTTTTAGGTGATTTCAATCTAATTTGCTCTTAAACAGGTAACAGTGTCACAGCATTTTTAAAGTTGTTCCTTTCTTTTTCTTCAGATAAGAACCTATACATCAAATTCTCAGTAAGCATGACATTAAAAGCATAGGCTCTCCCTTTCCAATACTAAAATAGTATAGTTATATATTTTCTACTAACAACCAAAATTAATAACTGGAGCTTTTTTTTTTTTTTTACAAGTTTTAAAATTTCTCTTTTTATACTTCAAAAATGTGTAGGCTACCTCTGGATAGTAATTTTCTCATATGAAGTTTATACTCAACATGACTTTTCTCTATCACAAAAGAAATATGTGTGGGCTAAAATGTAGATGCCTTTAAACAACAACAATATAAATAAATATGTGTAGGAAACTAGATTGAGATTGGAGTTATTATAATATAGATTTGATGGTTGATCCAGGTTCAGATTGATATAATTTAAATAATAATTTAAACAAATATATAAAACTATAGTATTATTATTCAAGGAAATATTATGAATCTATGATACTTAAAAGTAAAACAAACAGCCTTAAAATAAATATAGGGAGACTGTTACTTTCCTACAAAATTAACATGATCCTGAATATTATATACACAATAAAGATGATGATAATTTTAAACTTGGTTTTCTTTTGAATCTACTGAAAATTTTTAGTTTTACTTTTTTCCTGTAAATATGCATGATATGTGCATGTGAGTGCAGTGCTCATCAGAAGAGAACACTTTATTCCCAAGGAGCTGGAGTTACCATTAGAGCTGTCGTTTGCTATGTTTGCCTCCTAGTGGAACTCAGCTCCTCTTCATGAGATGCAAATGCTCTTAACTCTGAGTTATCCCTGATCTTCAATGGCAGTTAATTCAAACGTCAAAAGTGTGTTTTTATGAGACTTATAATTTGAGTACAAACTCAAAGACAATTGTATCACTGGCTATATTTTTGTATATACATGATGATATTGTTTTCATCTAGGTTAATAAAGATGAAAGAGTACATCTTTTATGACTCAAATGCTAATTTAATTGACTTTGTCACATGTTATATATTTCAGTACTCTAAGGTAGCTTGGTATGGCTTTCCCCTTTTAGCCAATGATAGTTTAAAGTAACTTGTAGCCATTTATAATTCTCTAAAATTATCTTCTGCCATTTGATCTCATATTTTCAGATATATTTTCATTAATTTGCATATGTATGCTAGTTTAAGAACAAATTTTAATATCAAGTGACTCTTTAAAACTTTAAAAAATCAAGAGTTTAATATTTTACTTTTCTGCTCTCAAACCTCCTGTCTCTAATAACATGCTCTACTCAATACTTTTAGCACATGCAATTGCCACTTCCTTTATGCTGTGTCTTTATGACTTTTCTGTGGATGGGCACTCCCTTAATGTGATAGGTCTTACTTTTATCCTTTGGGAAAGAGAAATTCATTGTGTGAAGTTCGATAACATTATTGTTTATAGGAGCAGTTTATTTCTTGTGAAGCTTTATTATAGCTATAGAATGAGAATTATAAAGAGCAACGACTCAATCAGCTTTCTGTTTCTTCTCAGACATGTCACTGCTAATGTGGTAGAATAGATGAACACAGTTGTTTATTTTATGAAAAAAAAGTATTCTCATATTTTTTCATTGTGTATTTTATCAATAAACTTTATTGACATGGTGCTTCTAAAATATTGGTCACAGTTATTCAGAGTAGAATGTTGATATTTCAGACATATCACAAATCATATTAAAAACCTTCTTTCTAGCACACACTAACAAATAAAAAGCCCAGAGTCAGGATGGTTTACCTCTTGGGAGCTGTTGGCCAGTGGAGTTCTATCGATCAACAAACATTACAAGCTATTGGCAGTGCTCTTGGTTATCCTCTGGAATTGAACAGTATAATCCAATTGCTAAAGACATCACATATTTGAGTCCTAGAATAAGGAGAACTTAAGGGCATTCTAACTTGGAAGCTTCATCCCTTTTAGCTTTCCTAGTGCTGCAGGGTGCCATGCAAACCACTTTAGGAGAAAAGTACTTATCATTTGTTCCTAGCTGTGAATTCTGTGAGCTACAATACTGACAAATCTGGGAAGACACGCCCACTGATATAGTGGAGGCACAGATGCTATGGGTGTTTTAGATGTAAGGTCATAATACAGAACCATTATTTGGCACCAAGACCCTCGCTTCATAGGTTATAGGCCCTTGAACAAAACCTACTACTATTATTAAGACAAATGGACAGAATATTAAATGGGATCCTAATGAATTATCATTATCTTGATAAATTAGTGCATCTCTCACATCTTATAAAAAGAAGCTTCCTTTTGCAATAGATGGTGGTCTACACAGAAATCCACAACTGGTCGAGGTGCAGATAAGAGAATACGGGATGCTTATCCCTAAGTGGGGAATCTGTATCATATCCTTCCCACAACTCAAGGCTTAGGAATCATTATGGACTAAGGAGCAGAAGCTTATTTGGAGCCGGAGGCAATAGCTGATCGCAAGGAAACCTGTTTTCCAGAAACAGCATAGCAGTTACATAAATGAACTCACCCGAGTTGTAACAACAGGACCTGTGTAGCTTCAGGTAGGACCAAATCTCAGCATGGAGAGGGAAGATAGGCACAAAGTTCCTGTATGAGGAGCTCTTGGCAACTGATCACTACTGTAAGATGAAAGAGTCAGTATACCTTAAAGGGTGTAACCGCTGGCAGGTTGATGAAGATCCAATGGAAGGCTACAAATCCAGGAATATGAGTAGTACAAATTGGACTTGATGGGCTTGAATAAAAAAAAGAGGATACAGAGTTGGACAAGTAGAGAAGGGAGGTAGATCTGATAGGAGTTGGGGGAGGAGGAGTGATCATGGTTGAAATAGTATGCAATTCGCAAAGCATTAAACACATATGACTAAGTAGCATAAGTAAAATGTAGCTGATATTTCTTAATTTAGCTTTAATTCTTTTCAAATTATATGACTAGAATTGGTACATATGTTTCTTATGCCTCATATTCTCAGCTAGTGGTTTATATTTAAAAATATAGCAATAGGAAAAAATTGTTTCTAAAACACTTAATAAATTTGAAGTACATTTAGTTTTTTTCCCAGCACCATATCCTGAAGCATAACAATACAGGGACTCTGAAAGCACGGATAGTGCATTTCCATTTTCAGTCATTAAGGAACACCCACAGAGAAATGATCATTATTTTCTTCTGATTATGAATCTTCAGTATGTGATGTTATATACAGAAATGTTGTTTAATAACAAACAGAACATACTAAAATTTGACATAGTGAGGGTGACTAGAAACGTACGAACTAGGAAAGTATGTCTCAAGCTGTGCCTATTTCATTAATGAGGAGCTGTTGTCTTTGCTGGCTTTTGGTTTCTTGCCTAGGAAATGACAAAGAAAGGTGTCTATGTTGAAGTTCTAATCCTGGCAATACTATAATCATAGTCTGTTCTTCTACAGCAGAAAAACAAAGCTGTTACCTCCCCAGTCTCTCTTGTAGGTGTAAAAACTGTTGGGAAGTATTCTGAAAATTATATTTTGGTTACATAATTTTTCATCAATCACTGTTAGATTTCTCTGGTGTTGGGCAGACTTCCTCTACAACTCTCGAAATTACAGTATAGGGTAACATGGTTACCCTCTCTTTCAAGAGATGACTATCCTCATAACTGTTCGATGTGAGCACACTAGGGTTGCTTGAGATGGCACATTATTACACAGCGAATTCACTCTTGCTTCTGGTGTGCAAGTAGCATGGGGAAGAATGCTGTCACAGCCCAGCTAGGGCTGAGTTGATTTTATTGTCATTTTAGTTCTTGTCCTTATTCTTAAATTCATTTTACATTTATTGAATTATTTGCTCTCTCTCTATCTCTCTCTTTCTCTGTCTGTCTCTGTCTTTTTCATGGGTGTGTGTACACGCATGTATGTATGTGTGTGCATGTTCACATGCACTGTGAAGTCAGAGGGCAATTTGGGGAACTAGCAGGAGTCAGCTGACCATATGGATTCTGAGGACAGAACTCAGGGTTTCAGGCTTGGGGACAAGCACCTTTACCCAGTGAGTCACACTCAGAAACAAACCAATGGCTCTAGGGAAAACAGAGTGACAGTTCTAGTCCTTACCACTTAGTACTTTCTCTTTCTCAGAGATATTAGCCTCTAAAGTCCTTACTTCTTTGGCAACCCCTGGCCTTTAGGTCCCTACATTTGTTAATTTACATCTTTCTTCTTGGGCTTTCTAATTGTCTTCAGCATCAAGACATTTGAAGACAACAGTCCTCTATAGCTATATGTAAAATTCTCCTATGAAGGTTTTGTTCTGTAAACAAATAACAGCATGATGTTGTAATTACATAGATGTAATTGCTGCCTATTTGATAATAACAGTTCAAATCTCATGAAATGCAAAGAATATGGTACTTTTAAATATTGGTCTTAAGAGAAAAATTGTCCACATAGAGACTTATTGGCATTTCCACACACTGTTATTGCTATGGCAGCTAGAGGCATACCAAGATTTGGTGATGATATTTCATATTTCCTTTGACACATATTATCTTTATAACAACATATATTAAACAATTTATCTGATAAAACAAAATATAATAATTTATAGCCTCCTGTGTATACTGTAAATACCACCTGGAAACTTTGAGAATTTTTTTCATGGCACAAATCCCACATTGTTTATTTCATGTTTTTTCTTAATTTTTCTCAATAAGGCAGCCACAATGCACTAGAAATTCAAATGATCAACTCTGGGGATGTTTAGCTATGTACATATCATATTCCAGGTCCTGCCCATGGAGACTGTGACTGTGTGAATGTGGGTAGGACACAGCTGTCTTCCCACATCAGTGTGTGACCTTCTGAGTCCCTATTCATGCAGTTACTTTCTTTGTGGCATTTCCTCCTCCCTCTTGAGACTCATCTTTCTCTCCTTTGAAATATGAAAGTGTCATCACACCTCAGAGTACTTACATACACTCAAGTTTTTTTTTTTTTAAATAAAATCATTGCAATTCTTTAACGAGTCACGTGCTTTGAATCATGATCTTAACTGTCAACCCTTTTATTGGGGACCTACCGCATACTAATTTTATATAACCATGGATACACTCCAGTTCCTGATTAAGAGAAACATGTTCAGTGAAAGCTGTGATGTGGAGTCAGGATTCTATCATTGTCATAGTGTAGACATCCTGAGAAGTCATGAAAATTTAATACAGTGGATATTCAAGCTTAACTCATTCAGAGTTGGAGTTATTTAAGCAATCAGATTTTAAGAATTGAAATTTAATGTACTGCATAAGCTATGGGGTTATAGAAACTGGTTTTTGTTGTTTTGTGTGGTATAATGAACACACACACACACACACACACACAGAGAGAGAGAGAGAGAGAGAGAGAGAGAGAGAGAGAGAGAGAGAGAGAGAGAGAGATGGGGGGGGACTGAAACTGTGAAGCTGTCTGGACATAAACCCTGCCTCCATCAGATATTTCTGTTGTGACTTTGAGAAAATCACTTACCCTGCTTTTACATATTTCTTAACTTAAAAAATAATGAAATAACAGTGTCAGCAGTACGACCTTGTGATGAAGATCAACTAACTTTGTGCATGTCAACCTTTCAGTTAAGCAGCGGGCCCATGGCAAGCAGGCAAGCTTCTGCTTCAGTGAATACCTCTCCATCCTGCTTTGCATTAGAGCTGCCTGTGGAGTTTAAAAAAGAATGTACATGTTCACATTCTACCCCAAACCTATCAATAAAAATTTCTGGACTAGGAATCCAGGCATGTGTAGAAGAAAGACACAGGGAGCCTCCAGTATTCTATGCACTGAGAAGCAATTCTGTGGTGTATTCTCAAATTGAGAAATATCAAAGTAAGTGAGAATAGTGAACATTTTTGGAAATACTATGACTAGAGATATCTGACTCCAACTACCAGGCCCCAATATCCTTAATACCAAAATAAGTAATGTCCAAAATATCCTTGGATTTTTAATGGAAATGTGTCAAGGCAGCTGCTAAACTCATTTCTGCCTGGAGCTGGGGTATGTCCTGGACAGAATGTCTGCCTCTGTCTTTCCAGGTGGATCTTATTGAAAGGCAATAGGAACTTTTTGTCTGATTTGTCTCAAGAGTGAATTCAAAGACCCTAATTATAATTATATTATAAACACTCACACTAAAAACCCTAAATTATTATTTTCCTTATTGGAAATCCACCTGTTTTTGCATCAAGGGATTTTGTACTTTAGACATCTAGATTGGTGATGATGTCCTGAATCTCATGAAAATTGGATCCCGCCTGCTACTGACTGCTACACATTCACTAAACTTTTTTCTAGATCAGATTATTACTGGAGCTCAGAACCGTAAGACCTGGTCCTGAGTCCAAATTCTCACTTGCATTAAGAGAAAAATCACACACACACTCATGTTACTACTGTTTGGAGTGAGAGAAATTCTGACTCTCGATAGCTCATAGAAGCTTCAAAACTCATATAAATGATGAGAAAAAAATTCAAGAATATGCCTGTGCATATGGGGCTGGTGGCCCAGTCACCAGAGATAGTCTTTCTCTTGGAGATCAACTTTTCTTCTGATGTCAGGAACTTCTGCTCATGTTCTGGATTTGCTTACCCTTTTAGAAGGAGAGAGAGAGAGAGAGAGAGAGAGAGAGAGAGAGAGAGAGAGAGAGAGAGAGCACACTTGTGTATGCACGTGAACTCAGATGTACACATAAAGTAAAGGTATTAGATCCTTCTGGAACTATTGTTGCAGGGTGTTGTCAACTGCCCAACATTAATTATGGGAATTGAAAACTAGATAGTTATAACTTTCCTTGTTAACAAGTTCAGAAATTCACTAAAGAGGTGGAAAGTATATAGGGTTGAGAGACATCAAAAGATAATTTTGGGTTGGCAATGCATATTAGGATGGGAAGTGAATTAGGTACAATTCTTTGGACTCACCAAGTTAGGATTGATAAAGAAGTGTTTTCTCTGAGTTTGTCAAATACTAATGGACTGGACATTGTTAATGCAATCCTTGATGGTATATATTATATATAGTTATTTTACTTATTGTACCTAGTTTTCTATGTTAGTTATAGCCTTCTCTTTTCATTTTTGACAAAAGGGAGAAAATTTTGTGCTATTTTATTTGAGTTCTGACAAATAAAGCATCTCTCTGACTTTGCCTTCTTTCCCTTTATCTTTGCTTGAATTTCTCAACTGGCTCTATTCTGGCTATTGGCCAAATCAGCTTCTTTATTAACCAATGGTAATAAAAAAAAATTCACAGCATACAGATGGGCATCCCACATCATGTATCTCTCACAAGTTTGGCACATTTTGGTGTTTATTAAATTTTCTAGTATTAATCTGTTGTTTTTACTATTGAATTCCACCATTTTGAGGTATATCAATAATTACTGAAGTAGAAATTACAATCCCAGAGTTTGATAGGTAAATAATGTTAGAGGCAGAAAGGATTACATTTCTGCTTATGGCTGTGTTCTGGTGATATTTCTAATAGAACTTTTTGGGTACATCTTTCGTGACACAAAGAAATAGAGTAATTAGCTGGGCACTAAAAATAACCATCTTAAAGGCAAGAATCAGCACCAAAAACCACTATGTGAGATGACAGGATATTTCTAAAGTGTAGAAGGAATATGCCTCAGTACTGATTATTGATCGACAGGTTGAAATAGCACTCAGTTTTAGCCCAGATTAGCCTTAAATTTACAGCAATTCTCCTGCTTTCGTCTCCTGAGACTACAAGTGTGAGCCACCATATCCAGCAGCACTGTTATTTTATGAAATGAGTTCTTTGTTCTGTCACATTCTGTTACATAAAATTGTAAAAGGAAGCAGGCTAGGCTGGCCTCAAACTAGCGATGTAGCTGAGGATGCCCTGGACTTTATGGTTCTCCAGCCTCCACAGCTCAGATGTTGGGACTACAGACATGTGTTGTGATTCCCAGTTTACATAGCACTGGAAATCAAACCCAGGTCACTGTGCCTGCTATAGAAAGCATCTACCAACTGAGCTACATCCTTAGTCTTTATTTTGTTTCTATTATTCTTAAGCTGTTATCATTAAAGGGCTAAGAAAATAACTAGAGCACATATAAAAACTAGTTATCTTTATTGGTTGATTTTTAAAATAATGAATTTAGAAATAGGAGAAACCAATGGATCTGTTGCACCTAACCAATGGTGCTTAAAACAGTGCTTTACAGTGAGAAATCCAAAGGAAGATAACAGAAACTAAATCCATTGCTAAAATGAGTGGAGTAGATGCAGACTAATGATATTCACTTTATCATTGTGTATTATTACATACATTGTAATTTAATAAAGAAATCTAATTGTCATGCTTCCTATTATTTGATCTTGAAATAAAAACAAATAATGGGAATCTAATTAGTAACTGAAGTAGTTCTTAACTAAAACCAGGTATTAACTATCTATTAACTAGAAACTAGCTGTAAACAAAACTAGAAAACTAGCTCTGTCCTTCTATTTTGTGTGTGTGCATGTGTATATGTGTGTGTGCGTGTTTGTGTGTGTGCATGTGCAAACACACACAGGTGTGTGAAGGCCAGTTGTGGAAGTTGGTTTTGGTTTTCCACTGAGGAATCAAGTCTTCAGGCTTAGTGGCAAGCACTTTAGCAGATGAGCTTTCTCGCTGGCGCACATCAGAGACTAAATCTACCCCCCTCCCCTGATATGGCTATATACCCAAGTAGTTATGGGCAGCGCAAATTGGAGTTGATGGGTTTTAAAGAACTGTGAACATAACATTTTATGGATATAGATAGGTGTGGACACTGATGGAGTTCTAGAAACGTATGTGGGAGTCAACATTGTATGAAATTTCCAGAGAACTAGTGAAATTAATATTTTCACTGAGAAGTAACATAAATAATTCAGGAAACAGAGCATAACATCTTTAAAACCTGTTGTTGTGTAGTTAATGCTATAGAACAACTTCCTAGCACCTGAAAACCCGTGCAGATGTTTAATGTCCATAATTATATTTAAAGACTTCAGTGGCTAAGCCTGGAAGCTAAGTTGCTGCTCCCGATCCCCTGGAGTGACCTAGATTTGTAGAGAGAAATCTAGACTTGTTCCATTTTAATCCTTAAGTCACTTGAGGAAACTTTGTACAATTTCTTTTCTGAAAATGGGCTTTGAGACTGACTTGAGGAAGGAATAGTTTAATTAAAATATATATAAAGCACATTTGTACACACAGAGTTTGTAAGGATGGCTATTTCCTATTTACGTTCATTTCTATCTAGCTAGTCACCCATGTAAATAGGAATACTGACAAACATTTTCCCACTATACTTTAATGGGAGACATATATGTTAACATCAAGGACTTACAGTGTTTAAGGAAGCTTATATATAATCACAGACGAATTTGGAACTGTTTCACCTATATTTTTCAGCATTTGAACTTATGTCTAGTTAAACTACTCAACGTATATTTGAGAGTAATGAATAGCATTTTGATGTGGCTCCACCTGGTGAGATTAATTCTGAATCGAGTGCCATTAAACTATACTTGAACTTGTGTAGCAGTCGCCTTTAAGTTAATTCCCTGCAAGAAGAAGGGTGGTGTTGAATTCACAAGATTAAGGGAGGACACAGATGTCACATGATAGGGAAAGATGACACAAGACTCACAAAGTCCCCTCCCCAAGATTATAGAAGCATTAAAGGACTGGTGAGAGACGAGACCTTACCAAATCTGCCAAGGGAGGTTTGGTAAGAATCCTTTGCTGGAGGCATGGTGGAGGTTTCCACAACAGGTCGACTTGACATCAGACCACACCATTTGTATCACAATGACTTTAAGGACTTCAAACATCATTACTTTATTATTTATTTATTGATGAAAGCAATGACATGTGTTAAAACAGATGCCATTTTTAAATAATTATATTTAAATCAAAAGACGAGATGCTCTTAGAACTAGTCAGAGAAGCATCTTCACGAGTGAGCTGCAATCAAAGCAGAGACTCATAAGTCATCAAAGCGTTGAGAACATGGACTGCTGAGTATTCAGCTTAATGTGACACCTGTGTTTCTCTCTGTGTGTCTCAGGAGATGCTGTGGAGGAAGGGGCAGGAAGTATACAGGTGTTGAAGGATGGAGGGAATGCTGTAAATTGCTGCCTTCTGTACATAACACAACACTGCCAATCACAGACACTCAGCAACTGTCACTGCATGCATGCACACACGCACACACACACACTATATATATACACACACACATATACAAACTATATATATACATGTATATGTATACACACATACAAAAGGCGGATGAGATCTAGTTTTATGGAGTGGGTTAGCAAGAGTTGCAGGGGCAAGAGAAGGTAACAGAGATGATCACTATATAATACACTGTACATGTTGAGGAACTGTAAAAACAGGACACAGGGTACAATAAAGAAATTAATTGTCAAGCAGTTGGACCAGTATAACTTAATGAGCTGTTTCATTTCCACTATCATGTGTTTCAAAGCTTCTGGCTTTGAATGTTAGATTGGGCAGAACTCTCTGTTTAGATAGAGAGAGGTTACTCATTGGATGTGGGGGTCCAAAACCTTTTTCTATAAAGAACAGTTAAAATAATCTGCTCACTTTTGAGGAATATGTAAGCTCTGTTGTAGCTACTTAGCTCTGCTGCAGTGAGCAGAAAGCTCTTCTTTTTACCATGTAATGAGTGTGGCTGCATTATAATAAATCTTTATAAACACAGTGGGCAGAGGGCTTTGGTGTTGTGGGATATTTGTACACTGTGTGAGGGTGTGTTGCTGTGACTGGTGTAATAAAAAGCTGAACAGCCAATAGCTAGGCAGGATTTCGAGGCAGAGAGAGAACTCTGAGAAGAAGAAAGGTGGAGTCACCAGTCAGTTGCAGAGGAGCAGGATGGGCACTACAGAGATTTGGTAACAAGCCACATGGAAGAATGTTAATTTAAAAAAATATGGGATAATTAAAGTTATAAGAACTATTAGAGCTCGGCAGTAGTGGCACAAGGCTTTAATTGAAGCATTCAGGAGACAGAGACAGTGGATTCCTATGAGTTCGAGGACAGTCTGACCTACAAGAGCTAGTTCCAGGACAGGCTCCAAAGCTACAGAGAAACTCTGTTTAAAAAAACAAAACAAAACAAAATGAAAAAAAAAAATCAAAGAAGCAAAACAAAACAAAACAAAAAGCTAGTTATGGAAAAACCTATGCTAAGGCTGAGCTTTCACAGTTAATAATAAGTCTCTGTGTCATTATTTGTGGGCTGGCAGTACGGATGAGAAAGTGCTACTACAATTTGGCCCTTGGGTTATATTTTTGAGCCCTTTGTTCTGTTCTGATTTGCCCATAGAAATTATAAAAAGTTCTTGGTAAGGTACAGGAAATCAATAACAAGTAAGCCCTATTAATTGCATAATTCTGACATTTAAAAAAGCTGTATATGGAAACAAAATAATTCTGTAGCTGTTGCTTTTTTATACTGACTCTAGTCTGTAAACACTGAGAAAGTGCAATGACTTACTTAATTTCTCTATTCCTCATGAAAAGTATAGAGTTAATCTTTAAATATGTATGCAAATGGTATTTTCTTTGAACCATCAGGTCTTGGAACACTATAGGGATGCTTTAAGAACAACTCAAATTCTGGGAAACATCTTTTCGCACAGCCATCATTCTATCTACTGATGTTTTACTTGCCTTTGGAACCATTTTTATTGCTGCAACAGAAGAAAAGTATCTTCCCTTGAAACCTTTTGTTCCGAGGCTCTGTAGTTAAAGGCTCAGATCAGAAAGGTTTGTGTCAAAGGGCTGGTGGAAGTGGAGTCTTGAGAGCTAGAATCCATTTGGGAAGTGTTGTAAGGATCTTGCTGTCTGTGGCCCTGCAGAAACAGCGCAAAATGAAGCCAGATTGTGTCCTTAAAGCATTTTGTGAGAGCAGTAAATATGACCAGGGTATAGCAGGTCTCCTTAAATTTCAATCACAACTGATGGACAGAGTGTTGACTTTCGGAAATCCTTTCGGAGAGCAAATGTCTCATTTCCTGGAAATTTTCCGCAACTGTTGTCAGATAAAGAGGTTACAGTTTCAGAGAGAACAGTCAAGTACAGCCGATGAATTCCCTCCTTGAGACCTTCCAGGTCTTTCTAGAACTTTAATTGCTGGGAGGGTAAACAAGGATTACTTTTTTGAAATGAACATATCTCTATCATCTATCTGTCTGTCTGTCTGTCTGTCTGTACGTCTGTCTTTTTATGTATCTATGTATCTATATATCTATGTATCTATGTGTCTGTCTGTCTGTCTGTCCCTCTTTCATTTGATGGGCCCTTTTTATCCTCTCTTTTAACTGAAGCCTCCACATAAAAGCCTCCATCTAGTGACTTAGAAAGCCACAAGTTCTACCGTTATTTGTACTGAGCAAATGCTATTTTGGAAGTTAAACATAACTGAAGAAAAGTTGTATAAACTATATGAAGCTACAACTGTAGATATTTCTTTAGGCTGTGAAGAACAGTGATGTGTTGGAGTTGGAAAGCACATGAAATGAGGCCTGGGATTGTTATTGCTGACAAACAAGAATTTCTGTGCTGCAGTGAGTGGTGGGGCAGCTCAGGTTGAATCCAGCAGACAATTTGAGTTCAAGAAATGGAGGCAAGGTTAGTCGTGGTGGTATACTCATGTACTCCTAGCACTCAGGGAGGCTAAGACAGGAGGATTGCAAGTTCATGGTTTGCCTAGACTCATAGCCAAACAACTTATCAAAACAAAAACAAACAAACAACAATCAGCAACAACAAGACAAACAAACACAAGTAGTTGAGAGTCCAAATCATATTGAGTGCTTGGGTCAGAATTGTGGAATGAGCTTGTTGCTCAAAAAAGAGGCCTTGATATCTTCTCTAACTCCCAGAGAGTTAGTAGAGTAGTGATTGCTGTGTGTGTGTTGAGTTTTAACAGTGGATCTGGGGTCTGGGAATGAAACATCAGAATTTATTATTCCTAGATTGTAATGAAGCAAGGCCAGAAAAGGTCCCATCTCAGAAACATAGACGATGAAACACTTTTGAATATTTAAATATTCAAAAGCTTAAATAGAGATCTGAAGATAGATATCATAATTAAAATATGTTAGATTAGAGAAGTGTATGGGATTGGATTAATGTCACATTGATGTCATTGAAGAAGTGAAATTGAAGGTGTGAGGATGACCACCTCAACTGAAACACAAAAAGAAAAACAAAATAAGTTATAGGCACAAGACAATTTCAAGTGCCTAACACATGTACGGAAAAATTCATGAAAGATTATGGCTGAAAGCTTTCCAAATTTGATGAAACTTTAGATCCATAAAGCTAAGAAATCCAGTAAATCAGGCATGGCATTTATACTCCAACAAACAAGATCAAATAGGATGGTGAATGGGAGATCCCATTTACATATTGCCTTCAAAAATCCAACTTTAACAAATAGAATAAAACTAAAAGACTCTATAATGCTAACACTAGCCAAATTATTCTCTATTACTTACAAATGCAATTCATAGAAAAAACATTGATGAATAAATTATTATTTTATTAAAATAATATACAAACTAAAATATTTATTTACCAAATAGGTATACTAAAATCATGGAATAATATCTGGTAGAACTGAAGAAATAAATCCACCAGTGAAATTCTAATACCTTTCTCTGAGAAATCTGTTGAATAATTTATGTATGTAGTCAGTGGTCAACAGAAGACTCCATAAACATTCTAACCAGCTCGATTTATGCTGCAGCTCACCCTAGACGAGAGCTGAGAATATACGCTTTCAATGAAAGGGAGGGTGTGTCAGCACATGGCGTATTCTAGAAGATAATGGAAACTTAGAGGATTTATAAATGGCCAAGCTGTGCAAAGCACAGTCTTTAGCTGGATAGTGAAAAATACCTCACTCCAGCATGGATGGGGACTTGCTTACAGCAACAAGGCTAATTTTCCAACTTCAGTGAACCTTTCTCCCTCCTTATATATGCTGTCCCTCCGAGACTACTAGACCATGTAAAACTTGAGGAGAATTAGAGACAACTGGGAGGAGCCATGGAATTTCAGCTGACGATCTACTGACCCTCCTTACTCACAACTTCTGTGAGGGAAGGATCAGTAGCCTGACCATGAAGGTCTCTTGTTGGGACATGTGCATAACATCATTAGATTTTAATACAAGTATATCGTAAGCACTTTATCCTAGTTCTCTTAGGAGCTTCTAGTGTATTGTCACCAAGTGCCAAAACATCTCCATCTCTACTGCAAGAGCATTTCTGCTACATAATTAATTTATTTGCCAATATAGTTGACAAGAACTAATCTGCATCCTCCTACGCCCAAAGCCACATTTATTAGGCATGTATGTTCTTGTTTTCTTACCTTAGAAGGCAAAACTTTCTTTCACAATGCAGTATTGTTTATAGTGTTTTTGAAGAATAAAATACAATGAGATTTATGCTGGTCATGTGTATTTACCTTTAAAGTGGTTTCTACTCAAATAGATTTAAATTTACATGTTTTATTATTGTTCCAAGACTTTTTGCATTTTCTTCAATTTATATGCATAGCACATATTTTTCTCTAATGTTTGTGGTTATTGATTTATTTTCTATACAAAGCTTAAGTAAACATTGTTGTTATTCTCAGTGAATATACTTGAGTATGTTTTGATTGTTGTTATAATTTCCCATTTTCTAGAAAAATAAAATGAGTTATAGGCAACTTAGAAATAAAATGCAAGATTATTGTTTTGTTAAAACCAGTACAAGTAAATTGTTGATCACATTTTATACATAATAATACGAACCAGTACTGCAGTGGTAGAAATGAATGCATGGAGTCGAGAGATACTTAGCACATCAAAGTGTTAGAATTTGGGGGTTCATTTTATCCCTTTAAATGTAATTAACGCTTTTCATATATTTCCTTTCTTCCCTCAAAACTTGGTCCTCAGTCCCTATGTCCAAAAGAACATGGTACCAGTGGTCTATGTCTCTGCTTCCAAGTGTTATAACAGGTTGTCAGGTGGATAGGAAGTGTAAGCATATGAGATACTGTTTGTCCAGCTTTTACAGTGTGCTATACATGTAAGTAACATGTTTCCAACAGCTTTGCAAGAAGACTGCAACTACTATTATTTTTATTTAAACGTTTATTTTGTATGTGTATGTATATGCATGTAAGTATATGTTTGTGCATCTTGTGTGTGCAGGTGCTAGTGGATATGAGAGAGAGACATTATCTCCTAGAATTAGAGTTACAGGTTATTTGAGCCACCTGATGCGGAGGCTAGAGATGGAGTCTGGGTCCTCTTCAAGAGCAGCACATGCTCTTAACTGATAAGCTATCTCTCTAGCCGTTTGCTGTTACTACTTCATAGGTGGATAAAATAAATAATATAAGCTTATTTATTTGTTTCGGTTTGTTTGTTTAAATTTAACTGTGGACACACTCCAAGATACAGAAAATAAAATGGAGAAAAGAAATAGCTTGGAATCAAACTAGAGAATGACCCTTTGGCAGTCCTGTTCCACCCATGCTCTCCATTCCTGTCCTGCTCGAATTCACACTTTTACGTCTCACAGTCTTAAGGAATTTAAATATCTTGCTCAATACCATACACCTAACAGGTTTTTGCACTGTTACCCTAAGATAGATACTATGTGAGTACTGCTAGCAGAAAGAATATCTGCTTCATTTTAACAGCAAGGCAGATATCAACAGTGACTAAGTTACCCTGTTCTTTGTTTTGTGTTTTTAAAATAAGAAATGATTCAGTCATTACAGAAATCCTACATGATTAATAAATTCAACTCCATTTTCCAGGTGTGTAAACTGAGTCAAAGAGCGGGTTGAAATACTTGACCAAGAGTGGTAAAGCTAGAATTCTGATCCAAACAGATGAACCCCAGAGGTAGGGAGAACAACCTAAAAATAATTTGCAGTGGCAAAGCCAATATGTCAAAAGTCAAGCTTTTGGTCTCACTTGGTCAGCCTGCAGCCCTCTCTGTTGACATCTTGCTGTGCTTTTCCAGTTTTTTTTTATTCTTTTTAATTAAAATTTCTACCTGCTCCCCGCCTCCCATTTCCCTCCCCCTCCTCCCACACATTGCCCCCTCCCCCTCCCCCCATCCCCACTCTTCTTCTCCTCCCCCCACTCCATTCCCCCTCCCTCTTGATACTGAAGAGCAGTCCAAATTCCCTGCCCTGGGGGAAGACCAAGGTCCTCCCACTTCTATCTAGGTCCAGGAAGGTGAGCGTCTAAACAGGCTAAGCTCCCACAAAGCCAGTTCATGTATTAGGATCGAAACCTAGTGCCATTGTCCTTGGCTTCTCATCAGCCTTCATTGTCCGCCATGTTCAGAGAGTCCAGTTTCAACCCATGCTTATTCAGTCCCAGTCCAGCTGGCCTTGGTGGGCTCCCAATAGATCAGTTCCACTGTCACAGTGTGTGGGTGCACCCCTCGTGGTCCTGACTTCCTTGCTCATGTTCTCCCTCCTTCTGCTCCTCATTTGGATTTTTTTTTTTATTAAAAAAAAAAAATTTTCCGCCTCCCCGCCTCCCATTTCCCTCCCCCTCCTCCCGACCCTCTCCCCCTCCCCCCACTCCTCTTCTCCTCCCTCTCTAGTCCCAGGAGCAGTCAGAGTTCCCTGCCCTGTGGAAAGTCCAAGGTCCTCCCCCCTCCATCCAGATCTAGGAAGTTGAACATCCAAACTGTCTAGGCTCCCACAAAGCCAGAACCTGAAGTAGGATCAACTCCCCGTGCCATTGTCCTTGGCCTCTTGTCAGCTCTCATTGTCCGCCATGTTCAGAGAGTCCGGTTTTATCCCATGCTTTTTCAGTCACAGTCCAGCTGGCCTTGGTGAGCTCCCAATAGATCGGTCCGACTGTCTCAGTGGGTGGGTGCACCCCTCGTGGTCCTGACTTCGTTGTACATGTTCTCCCTCCTTCTGCTCCTCATTAGGACCTTGGGAGCTCAGTCCGGTGCTCCAGTGTGGGTCTCTGTCTCTATCTCCATCCATCGCTAGATGAAGGTTCTATGGTGATATGCAAGATATTCATCAGTATGGCTATAGGATAGGTTCATTTCAGGTTCCCTATCCTCAGGTGCCCAAGGAACTAACTGGGGACATTGCCCTGGGCATCTGGTAGCCACCCCAAGTTCAAGTCTCTTGCCAACCCTTAGGTGAGCATTTGAGTGACAGCACACTGATCAGCAGTGTGGGCTGGCTGGGGGGCTTCCCAATGCTTTATGTGATCTGTCTCGAAAAACCAAAAAAAAAAAAAAAAAAATGGAAGAGAATACAGACATTAGTGCTTGCGTCCAGCCTGCTTATGCTTAACAATCCGCTACTAGAATTATGTGTTTGACTGGACACATTTAGTATGAATCCACAGGGCCAGCCTCTGAAAGGTCTATAGAGAACTGAAATTTGTTTTAAATGCCAGCTGGACTTTGTTTCAGCCGTCCTGAGATAGTTCCAGCTTGCTGGACTTTTGTCTGGATCATGTTCACCATGTCACCACGCTATTTTAAATGATATCACATTCATTAATACACATTGTTCTTTTATCAGTATCAATGAAGAGGAGGCATTTGCATCACGAAGGAGACCTTTTCTTTTGAGGCACTTTTTCAGTTCCCTAAGGATATTTAGGGAGTATGTGACACTCAGATTAACTGCTGTGTGATAAGCAGAGATGTTCTTCCCTGATCTAGGGCCTGAAATGCCATCTCTGTTACCTATGATTCAAATACATCAGAACGCAAATGTGCAACTTCAGTATTGGTAGACTATGGAAAGGAGAAACATGACAAGAAATAGAGAGACTCAGGAATAGAATATGTTTTCCCCTGTGTTAAAAGTCATGATAATATGAGTTAAGGCATTGGCCATGCTGTAATGAAAACTCAGAAATCAGTTTGTGGTACAGAATTGTGAAGTTGCTATATTTTTATTTTGCCCTGAATTTCTATTCTTAGAAACCCAAGAAAAACTTCCATTCCCACGTATGAGCAAGAAGTTTGTAGCTCTGGTTGGTGTTCTAACAGTATCAAAAATAAAAAAAAAAATAAAAAAAAAAAGAATAAGCATTGCTGCGAAAGTGATACACGAAAGGAAATTCAGCATCATTGCTTAAGGGATATGAGGTGCCAGTGCCGTGTGTGTAAGTATGTGCGCTCTTCTAGAAGTCCTACTTTTAAAAATGTTTTTACCTCTTTCTTTCTCCCTTCTCGTTCTCCCCCTTCTTAAATGGCAGGATCTCACTATATATCTCATCCATTCTGACTGGAAACTTACTATCTTCCTACCTCAACTTCCTCAGTTCTGATTTCACTTCTCATGATATTCTCTTGGTTACGTTTCACTGTTTTTGTTTCACATTTTCATAATGTACTGTAAAATGTACACACACACACACAATCTCTAATCATGCTATAAAGCTAATCCTGCAAAAAAAATTTAATAAAACAAATTTTAATATTAAAAAAAAGAGGTGCAGGTGGTTTGGACTGATGAAGTATGGTGGAGCGGTGTAGTGTTCTCAATGACTTTTAAGTTTGTTTTGCAAAATGCTTTGAAAGGTTGTGTTTTCTGGATGCTTGGCAAGGTGCTGGATAGTTTCTGTTCTGTCCTGAACCCTTTACTTCTGCATCAAAACAATCTCCCACATCCACTCACCTTGTAAACTCTCATTGAGCTTTTGATGGACAGAAACCATGACTCTCACTGAGTTCACTTTCCTATTAAAAGAAGGAAGGAAAGCAAACTCTGTTGCAATGATTCACTGGAAGTAGCCACACACATCTCTGTTCCTCTAAAGTTTATCAAGTTCCCATTTCCCCTGAAGGCCAGGGAACAATTTACACCATCAGTTTATAAACTTTTTTTTAATTATTTATTTATTTTTATTCTTTTTTAATTAAAATTTCCAACTGCTCCCCGTTTCCCATTCCCCTCCCCCTCCTCCCACACATTGCCCCCTCCCCCCACTCCCCTCCCCCATCCCCACTTCTCTTCTCCTCCCCCCAGTCCATTCCTCCTCCCTCTCGATACTGAAGAGCAGTCCAAATTCCCTGCCCTACAGGAAGACCAAGGTCCTCCCACTTCCATCCAGGCCCAGGAAGGTGAGCATCAAAACAGGCTAAGCTCCCACAAAGCCAGTTCATGTATTAGGATCGAAACCTAGTGCCATTGTCCTTGGCTTCTCATCAGCCTTCATTGTCCGCCATGTTCAGAGAGTCCAGTTTCAACCCATTGCTAGATTGGTGATGTAGGCCTTTGGGTAGGGCTCATTAATGTGCCTGACAGGTTTAAACATTGACTTTGCACAATAGAACTTTTTGTATTGTCATCAATTGGTCCTATAATGATTAGCCAGGTATTCAAATTTTATGTTGTTTCACACAATTGCAAGGTTTGAAACTATTATTTTTCAAGGCTTCTCACTACACTTTTAGACATATTCAGAGTTAATTTGAATAGCCGAAGTACAACTTTTAACCCTCTACTTTGAATACTTCTTTAAAAAAGAATATTGAAGTGTGAATGACACCTAGAAGCTGTATGTTTAATATATGCAACTTGATGAGTTTGAAGTGCATGGCTCTCAAAATAATTTTAAAGAGAAATTAGGCATTCTTATGTATCTAATGAAAATGAGAAGACAGCACAGTGAAGTATTCCCATTTGTTTTTCTATATGATGGTTATTAAGGAACACAGGAAAAGGTAAATTGATCTTGAGAAAAATAAATTACATTATTAATGAAGTTTAATTTATATTCTAGGAAATTTAATAAATCAGGTGTATCAATTATGTAAAATGTTTTATTTCTGTTGAGTACTAAATTTGAGAGAGAAGTACTTCTGAATTTGTATTTGTTCGAGATGTGTTTTTTTTCTTCTGACATTAATATAGAGTCAGATTTGTAGAGGACTAACTTTTTCAAATTGGAACTCTGAGATCATAATTGAACAAATCACTACAAACATTTGTTGTTTTCTGAGAGAGAAAAGAATTACATCATAGTATGATAGAGTTCTTCAATAAAGCAGAAGTGTTCATAGACAGGCAGAAATAAAATATGGAAGCTGATGTATGTAATCATAGGAGTAGACAAGTTCCATAAGCTGTTTGCAAGTTGATGTGCATGTTCACTTCAAACACAAAGACCTGGAGCTAGGAAAGAGGAACCCAGTACTCAACTCTCTAGTCTGAGGCTAGAGGTTTGTGTACAGTAATGGGCATGAGCTAGCCAGATGGCTGAGAGAAGGCAGTCTAAGAACAGGGTCACAGATGCTCATAAAGAGAAGCTGGAGTGACTCCTAGACATGATTCCTTCTCCTTCTATTCTTATGTCTTCCTCACATAGGAGAGGTGGGCCCTGCCTTGCAGGGCATGCATGTTGCCTTTCTAGGATGCCAGCTATCCCAGGTCCTGCCGGTACTACTTCCACTTTCAGATGGATGCTCTGTGAGCCTGAGTTGTGGTATCTTTGCTTCTTCCCTAAACTTATTCAGAGATCTCTGACAGGGTTGTTAGCAGCTTCAAGTGATTCAAACATTAGGTCTGGTGTGACTACTTGGGGAAGAGGTATGAATGCCCATACAAAGGACATGTCAGTTTCTCAAAATTTAGATAAATAAAATTAGATATTAAAGCCCCGATTGTGATTCAATGTTAAGAAATGCCACCGACTTATTTGAAGACTTACTCTTAGCTTTCCTTTTCAGTTATTTAACTGTGGCTTGTTTCGTCATAGTAAGTCCATGCAGAACTTCTCCTCTATTAGACCTGGTAGTTTCTCTTAAAGGCGATCTGTCAGATAACACATGTGCACCACATCTTCCCACACTGAAAAGCAAGAATCGGTTTAGTGGGCAATGTGTTCTTGGCTCAGTCTTCATCATGCAGCGATGAGATAAACAGGCAAAGTCCTTAACTTCAAGGAGAAATTGGCCAAGTGAGGAATCAGACACGAGTAATCTCTATTTTAGACGGAACATGTACAGGTGTATTGGGAGATTAAGCTGGACAAGCAAGTGTAGAGAGAGAAGAGAAATCTGTTGAGTTATAGTGGGTAAAGGAAGCCACTCTGATGAGGAATCTTCTGGCCAGGGTGCTGTAGACTATGAGGGAGTAATTCACGAAATACTTAGGGAAGTATGTTCTAAGCAGAGGAGTGTACCCTGACATGGAAGTGAGTTCAGCGTGCTTGAGTGCCGTGAAGGCAGTCAGTGCCCTATAGAGGAACAGCAGTAAGACGGGCAAGAGTCACAGAGGAGCAGGAAGGCTTATTGCATAGGAACCTAGGACGTTTTAAAGGCTTAGGTTTTTATATAGAAAACTGTGAGAAGGTATGTGATTTTAGATCAGACATGATGTGTTTTATATTTAATAGGGCTATTTTTATTACACCATGGAGATAGGGTATAAGATAAAATAAATCAAGAGATGAACCTCTTAAAAACAAACTACTGCAATAATGCACTTGACAGACATTGGTGGATATGAGAAAGGTGGTTAGGAGAGGAAAAGCACTCCCTCCTGATGGAACTTGTAACTTTAACAAGGGGTTGGATGTGGTCAGTGAGGAAAACACACTTCAGACCCATCACGTCCGCTTCACAGAAGAGGAATACATTTCGATTGACATCCTATTTGTGTTACTGAGATAGGATGGTGAGACGTGGGCATGGTTGTTGGGTCCTCTGCAGAGTTCAGTCTCTCTGCAGCCTTTGTGTGTCTTGTCCTCTGGACATATCCCTCAAGGTTCAGATGCTATGCTCACTGCTGGTCCTCAGTCCTTGTTATGGAATTCTGGCTAACATGCCCCTTTTCCTTTTCCTAGACTCTGACGGTAGCTAGCATCCTTGCTGTGTGTGTTGCCCTATACTTGGGTGTTTCACACGGTTATGTTCTCATGTGTCTCTATCCTTTCCTCTTGTAAAATGAGCATTGATCACTCACATCGGTCTGGTCCAGAATGACTTCATCTTAGCTGACAATATCTTCAGTTTCTCTGCATTCCAAGTATGGTCACATTCTGAAGTACTGGGGCTTGTGTTTATCAACATGATGGTGGTAATAGCTTTTTCCTCACAGAAGCTTTTTGGTTTAATCATTTTATTTTTGAAGTTTTACAAGTAAGTATCCATCTTGCTCCCCCAAAAGATTCTTTTCAGAATTAAAGTAATAATAAAAATGTAATATCTTCCATGAGGGGTGCACCCAACCACTGAGACAGTAGGGCCGATCTATTGGGAGCTCACCAAGGCCAGCTGGACTGTGACTGAAAAAGCATGGGATAAAACCGGACTCTCCGAACATGGCGGACAATGAGAGCTGACGAGAGAGGCCAAGGAAAATGGCACGGGGTTTTGATCCTACTTCATGTTCTGGCTTTGTGGGAGTCTAGACAGTTTGGATGGTCACCTTCCTAGACCTGGATGGAGGTGGGAGGACCTTGGACTTTCCACAGGGCAGGGAACCCTGACTGCTCTTGGGACTGGAGAGGGAGGAGAAGAGGAGTGGGGGGAGGGGAGAGGGGCGGGAGGAGGGGGGAGGGAAACGGGAGGCGAGGAGGAAGTGGGAAAATTTTTTTTTCAATAAAAAAAATAAATAAAAATAAAAATAAAAATAATTATTTCTGCTATTTTCAGTTCTGTGTATGCAGTACCCATGGAGGCCAGAAGAGGGTACTGGATCCCCTGGCACTAGAGTTAGCAGGTTGTTCTGATGTGCCTTCATTGACTTCAGTGCTTGGAACTAATCTCAGGTTCTCTGGAAGACCTGCACACGGAGTTAACAAGGGGCCATCTCTCTCTCCCAGATCCCTATATTCACCCTCCCCTAGACGCCCAGAACACTTTCTTAGAACAATTTCAAACTTAATACGCAAGATCTTTGGAAGCAGGTCAGCCAGCGACTGCTCCTTAGAAACAGAAAACAGCACAGTCGTGCTTGAGTATCAGAGGAATCAAAACATCTCCTGAAAACAGACATCTGTTTCTTAGAAAGTTAATTCCAGGGAGAAATTTGATATAAAGAAGAAATTGTCATCAATCTGTTCCTGGAAACTGTCTATTAGCTGATGAGATTGTTAAGGTATAGCCATCAGCAAATGCAAATTCTAAGTTTATATGCTAACCTCATTTTCATCCACCAAAACAGGATGCAAAAAAGTGAAAGAGAGGAACATTCTTTTTTATTTTCCTAATCTCTAGGCAGGAAGCTCCCTAGTTCTCTGTCTTCACGTGGGGCTAAGCAAGGCTCAGGGATTTTGGTTGAGCATATACACGAGATTTGCTGTCTGTATACATTCCTCCTTTGTGGCCTTGACTTGGTCAAGTTCTAACCTCTTCCACAGGGCATTTTATCTTCCTCCCCTTTCTTCTTCCTTTCCTTCAGTTTATATTGGTATCTATTTAATGGGTATGGACTAATCACAAGCTCTGAAGAATATGTACATTGCATAGGCCTACTCCTTCGTCAATTTGCAATATCCAAGAAAAAATCAAATGGTTCCTTCTAGGATGCCAAGTAGTTATTTCTTACATGAATTGTAAGGGTGGCTCGGTATATTCTCAGGTTTATATCCAGTCAGAGCCTATTCATGTTGCTCAACTTTAAAACTTTCATTTGGTTGGCTGTTGTTTTATGTGCTTGTGGGAGTTTATGTTGCCCAGCTCTCCTTGCTTAATGGCATAACTGATGGTACTACCCAGATGTTGGGTAGAGTAGGGTTGCCAGTAATTAATAAATACTGTTACTTAAGGCCATGGAAGAAACTTTGATTATAAAATAAGTGTTTACACTGGGGACATGCATTTGCCTTCCATTGTAATGTGACTTTCCTTTGCCTTGATTAGCACTAGAGTTACCGTTTAAAGAATGACAATTAGATACAGACCTTCTCAAGAAGATAAATGCCTTTCAAACACAAGCTATGTGTAGAAGGGCACAGGTGATTGGCAAACCTTCCAAGTCTGCAGCTGGAGGACTACATTGGAATCTTAATGTCACTTCTCATTAAAGTCCTTATTGTGGGAGATCTTTTAATTTCCTGATGGCCATCTTATTTACAGTGAGAACACAGGAGCATCTCAAAATTCAGCTCTGCATATGATGACATATGTTACTCATTACAATTATTTATTTTTACCATTTGTGTATGGTTTAAGTTTACTTTAAAGTATCTTACAAACTTCGGTGTTTGTGTTTCTACTGGCATAAACAAAGCATATACATACATATATATGCATATGTACCTTTATAAATTTGTTATGGACCTACACATTGAATGTAACTTGAAAGTTGAGTGCCTATTGTCCCCCTGGCAGCTGGGACTGCTAGGGTGGCAATGAGTGGGTTTATTTTCAAGATGCTCTTTTGCAAGGGGGTGTCTGCCATGGCTGGGAATTTGGATCCTCTTCCCTAGGACTTCGTCGTGTACTGCTGATGGTTGCTTGTGGCTTAGCGTCGTAGTTATAGAACAAGTGTCCAAGTGTCCTGAGAGAATGGCAGGAGAAGCCGACAGTTTCTTGAAGACTATCTCCAGAGATGCTCAGAAAGAGTGTTTTCTCGTTATAAGTTTGTAAAGCCCTTGCAGTGTCCAAATTCAACGTGAGGAAACATCAATGCCATCCTTCAGTGACAGGTGTGTCAAAAAGTTCAAGTGAAATTTAAAAGCCATTGAATTCCATAGTTCATTCCGAAACTGCTGACAATATATCACGGATCATTTAAACCATATTTTCAATATTTGATTAAGTATTTTCCTTTAAAATATGACTGTCGTTCTTGATAGCCTATATCCTTCATCACCACTATAGCCATTATTTATGTATTTATATCATAACTGGAGTAATTACATTTATTTATTTGTGTATGTGTGTCCTGAGCCTAGGCATATCGACTGTGGTTGGGTCCAGGGAGTCCCAGCCATTATGCTTGACAGCAAGCTCAATTACTCTCTGAGTCACCTTGCCAGTTCTGCATAAGATTTTTTTTTTAGCGAAACAGATGGACAAAGACCTAGACAATAGAAGAAAAGTCCCATTTTCTGTCACTTGCCTCCAAAAATGCTGGCAAAAATATATGCAAACAACTTAAATTAAGGAGAAAAGCTTCATATCACTGAGGAATTCTGAATAGAACACCAATGAAGCATCAACAAGAAAGCCGATCAAACAGTTAGAGATATGTCTCTGGTGAGGAGGGGTGGCATAAATACATGATGAATGGGGTCTCACTATTCTTATCAGTGTTGCTTATGGTGGAGTAGTGAGCAAGGTGGTGAAATTAGTAGCAGAGAGGAGGAGCGGAGGCAGGCTATGTAGGCAGCATCAGCATAGTTAGAGGGGGTGAAGGATGTCTCCTCCAGCAGCCTGCGTGGTACCTTCTGCCACCGTGCAAATGAGTCCTCAAGCAAAAACCTTTCCAGCATGTTCCAGCTTGCTTTCCCTTTGTCCTATGACCAAAGTGTGTGGTGTCTTCAGTGAAGAGTTCTTTCCACCAATTTCTGGTGGGAAACAAAGAGCAACGAGGCCAAGCAAAACACAAAGTCCTGCAACAGGTCCACAGCCAGCTACTCTGCTCCTTGCACTGCCTGATTCAGCATATCCTATGGGGACTCGGAGCATCAGTGGAGATAGGGATTCTGTTTGTACTTTAAGAGAATCATATGACTTCTAACATTTAGAAGGGATGTCCTGTTTTCCTCTGCACACAACTCATCTTCTTTTGAGGGGGCAGTTCTTTCTCTGCTATTGGACAGTAAGGGCTGAACTCCTAGCCATAGGCAAACCAATTACAATGTATCCTGAGACATTCATTCATCACAAACTAGGCATCGCATCATCTTCCCTTCAGTGGGTGGAAGCAACACTACAGCAGAAAGTGATTGTATGTTTGATTTTCTGAAGTAGACCCTGAAGGCAGAAGCAAATTACATGGAAAAGGGACTTAAATGCCTATGAGCTCCACTGCAGCTGGGCCCCTTTTTTCTCTAAGGCTGTGCTTGTGGCCATGAGGAGCTCCCTCTGATCAGCTGGCAGAGGGTGTACTGATGGTTTTCCATAATAGGCAGGCACTAGCTACAAGTACACAGCTGTGGTTATTCAACTTCTTCCTGGAACTCACCTGAAGGACAACAGTGAAGAAAAATTCTTATTGGGCAGGAAGTCAAGCAACACATCTGGTTGTTCATTTTTCTTGGAAGGGGAAAGGATCAGACATGTAATTATATGCTGATTAATGGGCTGTGGCCAATGGCTTAGCCAGATGGTCAGGGATTTAGGAGGAATGTAGATGAAAAAATGACAGGCAAGAAGTAGGTAAGTTAGAATTCTCTAATTGGTAAATGAAGATTTTGTGTGGCATATGAATGCTCACTGTAGAATAAATCTAATAGAAGGGAATTTTGATAAGTAAATGGAGAGGATGGCTCATTCTGTGGTTGCCAGTCATCCTTCCCTTCTAGGTTTTTTTGTCATTACCCAGTGGGCTTGTGAACAAAGTGACCAGCATGGCAGGATTAAAGTTAGATATGAATTCAGCAGTATACACATTCATCCACCAAGACCAAGCTGAATTTTGACTATTGTTCAGTGTCCAGTATGCTGGCAACAAATACCAGTACCCAGTTCCTGATAAGACATCACCCCCTGAATTGTTCAGCCAGCTATCTGAGGATAGTTTATTACAATGGACTGCTTTCATCACTGGAACAGACATTCTGCATGCATACAGTGTATTTCCCAAACCCAACACCCTTGGATTTTTTTTTTTAAAAAAAATGCCTTCTTTAACATCATGGAAGTCTACAGAACACTGTTCCCAATCAATGAGACCATATTCCTGAAAATGAAATATGGTAATGGGTCTGTGAACATAGTCTTTACTGACCCTGCCAGATTTTTTTTTATCACTCTGAACCAGTTGTCTCGATAGAGTTGTGTAAAGGCCTTTTGAAGAATCACTGTATCAATGAGGTGTGTATACCTTGCAGCACTGAAGTCCCTCAGAAAGTCAGTTAGCAATCAACATATGGTGCGATTTTCCCCAGAGTCAAGATTGACAGGTTCAAGAAACTAGGAGTAGAAATGACCTATTAAAAGAAGTTTTGCTTTATATTACTATGACTTTATTTTCTGCTGATCTTAGAGTCTTGGGTCCATCAAGGAAAATGCTTTTACCAAGGCAATGACCAACAAGATTTCATTGAATTAAGAGTGCTATTATGACATTATGGGTTCTTCATCCATCCCAGTCAATGGTTCAAGAAGGAAGGGTTACTAATCATAACTTCCAAAAGAAAATTGTATAGTAGCAAGTAAGGAAGACTATATCTGGGATATACATGTCTCAGTGTTATTTTGTTGTGTAAATGGGACAAAGGAAATAGAGTGGTGACAGGAAGAGGCATATAACAGTATCAGTTAGGACCACATGGTATGCACAGTCAAGAGAACTGCAATGTCTTTGGCAGTGTAAGGGATAGAAAACAGGGTCTCATGCGTACTAGGTAAGTGATCTTATGCTGATCTTAATCAGACCTGATCTTCAGACTATGAAGACTGTGATTTTATTATTCTTGCTCATTTGTTAATCAATATATATATGCATATATGTAGTATCTGTTTCATTCTATACCTCCATCATTAAACCTGGGATACATTGTCTTTATATCATAACATTTAAGTACTATTAAATCTACTACTTAATATTTAAGTTATAATATATTAAAATATTGACACCACTCATGAACCTTGCATCTATATTTTTCTTCAGAGAAGAGGGTATCAGTGTGATTTTCATTGTGTATAGGTTCATGGCATTCTATTAAGAGGAGATGTCAGCTTGTTAAAATTTAGAGATTAATGCACTTAAGAAGGATGTACATTGATGTAAAGTAGAAAGGGCTATATGTAGTGATTGCTGTGGCTTGAATATGAAATGACCCCCACAGACTCATTGTTTGAGCTCTTGGCCCTTAGCTGGTAATGCTTTGTGACGTTTGCAGAACCGTTCAGATGTAAGGTCTAGTTCATGAATCTAAGCCACAAAAAGAAGCCTTGGGAGTTATAATCCTTCTCAGCCATGCTTCTGTTTGCCCTTGTGCTCTGCTTCCTGGTTGCACAGGATGTGAACAAGCCATGTTGTAAACTCTTGTCACCACAGACAGCCACTTAAGTCACCATGCCATTATACATCGTTTCTATTATCAGCTATTTTGCAACGGCGGTAAGAACAATCTCTTACAAGTGATAGTTGATTGCATATGTCAAGTTGCCTGGACCATAGGGGTGCTTAGATGTATGCACAACCAATCTGAATGTTTAGGTGAAAAGCTTTTGTCTGAGATTAACATTTAGGTTAATAGACACTTGAGTAAAGTTGAGTGTTCTCCATAAAGCAGATATACCTCATCCAATCAACTGATGGGCTCAGGAGAGTAGAAGATTAACCTCCTTTAAGTAAGAGTGAATTTTGCCAGCTGGTGGTCTTGAAAGTGCCTTACCATCAGTTTCTCCGATGACCATTCTTGCTTTCTGCAGTCTCTGGGGGCCCACCCAGAAAGCCTTCAGACTTGAAGTAAAGCCTGGCTCTTCCCTTGTCTCCTGCATGGTGGCTGCTGAGATAGACATGCCGTACTCTATAATCATGTGAACCAGTTCCTTCAATCTCTATACAAGCTTCAATTGGTTCTTTTCTTTTGAAAACCCTAGTATACCTTCTACCTCTCCTCTAAGGCAGTGGCAGTAAATGAGAAGGGAGAGGAAGAGAAAGAAAAGGAGGAGGGGTATGAGGAGGAGGAAGAAGTAAAGAAGAGTTTTACTATTGACTAAATAGTACATCAAGGCATGATGCATATCACAATTTTTTACATTGTAAAGAAAAGAAACCCCCTCTGTTTTTAATGTCTCACAAATATATACCATTACATATATGAACTTAGGCTGATAACTCCATCATCATGTGGCATTTTCTTCCTATATTCAGTTGATAATTGGAACCATTTTCATTCATTGGTCAGTGTTATATAAAGGAGAAATAAACTTCTTTTATCTTCATGGTGACGTAGATATGCATTGAGGTACTCATCTAAGTTGACATCCCAGCCTCCCACCGAAAGCAGAAGTCAGGGTGCTGCCTTTTCCACAGTTCCATTTCAGAGAGATGACTCTCAACTCCCCGAGAAACTCATTAAGTTGCATAGTTGACAGCAGTTTATTTAGGGTTTAAGAAGATTTACATATATTTCAGAGAGACATGGACAGAATTTAAAATAAGTTTATAAATGAAATGACCTAAAACAAAAAAATACCCATCGCTTTTGCTATTTGAAGGCAGGAAAATAAACCGGTGTCTCTCCTGATTTGAATTTACCTTTATAGTATTCATTATTCTGATCGTAGATTCATTCTTGATTGTAGGTAGAAGCAATTCTTTATTTTCACAACTCAGTTTATTCAATAACTGTTCCACTTTATTTTACATATCTATTCTCTTCTACGGACATTGGGCTAACCTGCAGTTTTTTTTTTTTTTAAGTTTTAGCTGTTGAAAGTAACCATCTGTTGTAAATGTAAATGGAGAAACTCAAAGTTATTAAGACACAAGTAGAATAACATGACAGAAGAGACATTTTGTAACAATGACAATTTTTCAGAGACATTTTATAACAATGACAATTTTTTCTTACTTTTAACTAATTTCCCTTACTCTAAAATTTATTGTTGTTCATATTTGTCAATACTTACTAAAGTTTGTTTCAAATGACCATCAATCTGATGCACATAATTTTATGTTTCTGATTATAATTGAGAAGGGATATGTTTTCTTTTATTTGTTATATATTTATGCTTTTCTTTTTGCCCATTCAGTTATTTATCTCTTTTTATTTTTTTTCTCTTATATGAATTGTTATCTTTTCTGTATTATCTCAATTCCAAAGTGTTCTAGGTTTGATATTTGGTTTTACATTTTCTTTAAATTTAAATTGTGATGCTGATGTGATATGGTATGTTTATGCATGTGTGTATGCACCCATACTCATGCCACAGCATGTTTGTGGTTGTCAGAAGATACCAACCACAGGGGTTGGTTCTCTCCTTCCCTCTCATGGAGTCTGGGATTGCACAGAGATCATCAGTCCTGGGATCAAGCAAGCACCTTTACTCTTGAGCTATCTTGCTGTCCCATTCTTGGATTTTATTAAACATATCTTTGAATGAATAAACCTTAAATTTCAAGGAATCAAGTATTCAAAGTTTATATTTTTCTGTCATTATTCATGTTTGAGAAAAACTTCTTAATCACAAGGGGTCCTGTCTGGTTTTGTGTGTTATCGTGACACAAGCTAGTGTCAACAGAGAGGAAGGAGCCTCAGGTGAGCAAATGTCTTCAGAGGTTCAGCTGTAAGGCATTTTCTCAATCAGTGATCAGTGGGGAGGGCCCAGCCCATAGTGGGTGGTGCCATTCCTTGGCTGGTGGTCCTGGGTTCTATAAGAAAGCAGACTGAGGAAGCCATGTGAAACAAGGCAGCAAGAAACACTTCTTTATGGCTTGTGATTCAACTCCTGCCTCCAGGCTCCTGCCCTAGATGAGTCCCTGTCCTGACTTCCTTTAGTGATGAACAGCAATTTGCAAGTATAAGCCAAATAAACTGTTTTCTCCCCAACTTGATTTTTCGTCACAGTATTTTGTCCCAGCAATAGAAATCCTACTTCAGATACAAGGTATTGAAGACAGCATAATTAAATACATTTTTACATATTTGTCTTTAATTTCATAGACATGATTACCATGCGATGGTATTTCACATCTTCATTTTTGAAAACATAAAATAGATTCATTTATTTATTTATTCTTTTTTTAATTATTATTTTTTTATTTATTTTACATCCCAACCAAGGTTTCCCCTCCCTCCTCTTCTGTCCCCTCCCCTAGTTTCCCCTCTGCACCCCCCATCCATTCCTCCCCTGTCTCCATTCAGAAAGGGGCAGGCTTCCCAAGGGCATCAACAAAGCATTGTACATCAAGTTGAGGCAGGACCAAGCTCCTTCCACTGCGTCAAGGGTACGTAAGACAACCCAGCATGGGGTATAGATTCTCAAAAGCCAGCTCAACCACCAGGGACAGGTGTTGATTCCACTGGTTAAGAGCCCCACAAACAGACCAAGCCACACAACTATCAGATACATGGAGAAGGTCTAGGTAGGTCCTAGGCAGGCTCCATAGCTGTCAGCCCACAGTCCATGAGTTCCCAGGAGCCCAGGTCAACTGTCCCTATGGGTTCCCCTGTAATGACCTTGATCATCCCCCATCCCCAGTGGTACAATCCCTCCTCCCTCTCTTCAAAAGAACTCCTGGAGCTTGGTTCAGTGCTTGGCTATGAATCTGTGCATCTGCTTCCTTTAGTTACTGGATGAAGGCAGCTCTCTAATGGCAATAAGGGTAGGCACCAATCTGATTATAGGAGATAGCCAGTTCAGGCACCCGCTCCAATATTGTGAAGAGTCTTAGCTGGGATCATCCTTATGGATTCCTGGGAGTTTTCCTGGCACCAGTTTCTCCTCTAAACCTGAAACATACTCCCCTCCCCTATCAAGATATCTCTCTCATTACTCTCCCACTCTTTCTGTTCCACCCCCATCCGACCCAACCTAATCCCCATGTTCCCATATCCACCCTGCACCCTCACCCACGCCCAGTTTACTGAGGAGATCTCTTCTATTTCCCCTTCCCAGGGAAATCCATGCATCCCTTTTTGGGGCCTCCTTATTACCTAGCCTTTCTGGACTGTGGATTGTAGTATGGTTATCCTTTATAGCAAATATACACCCATGAGTGAATACATATCAGGTTTGTCTTTCTGTGTCTGGGTTATTTCAGTCAGGATAATTTTTTTCTAATTCCATCCATTTGCCTGCAAATTTCATGATATCATTGTTTTTTACAGCTAAGTAATACTCCATTGTGTAAATGTACCACATTTTCCTTATCCATTCTTAGGGTGAGTGGCATCTAGGTTGCTTCTAGGATTTGGTTATTATGAATAAAGCTGCTATGAACATAGTTGAACAAGTGTCTTTGTGGTATGATTGAGTATCTTTGGATATATGCCCAAGATTGGTATCGCTGGGTCTTGAGGTAGATTGATTTCCAATTTTCTGAGAAACCACCATACTGTTTTCCATAGTGGCTGTGCAAGTTTGCACTGCCTCCAGCAGTGGAGGAGTGTTTTTACTCCACATCCTCTCCAACATAAGCTGTCATTAAGTGTTTTTTATCCTATCCACTCTGACAGGTGTAAGATGGTAGGTATTTGAACCATTTTTTTTATTTGAATTTCCTAATAGATAAAGATGTTGGACAATTATTTAAGTGTATCCTAACCATTTGATATTCTATCTATTGAGAATTCTCTGTCTAGATCAGTACCTTATTGTTAAAATTGGTTTATTTGGTATTTTGATGTCTAGTTTCTTGAGTTCTTTATATATTTTGGAGATCAGCCCTCTGTCAGATTCATTTCTTTTAAAGTATTCTTAAATAGTTAGTCTGAATAATTGTTTTGTTAATGCATCCAACAGTTAGCATGTAAGGACATTACTAACAGTTTTCATTGCCTTTCCTGTCATGTGCCATCTTTACATTTCTGCAAGTGTCTATCTTACCCTCTTTAGTCCAGAGTGTGGCTGTTAGGAGTCACTGATGTGACAGTTGACACATTGTATTTCTACTTTGGTTCTACCTAGTTTAATCCTGCTCTTGATTCTCTTTGGTCTTTCTTTGTTTTATTCTTTAGAACTTTTATGACTTCCTAAGGGATCTTGCCTATGTCTTTAATTTTCAAATATGTTACTGTTATGTACAAAGTTTGCAGCTTTTTCATTTTTTAAAAGCCTGCTTGAATATTTCCATGTTTTATTACGTAAATAAAATTCTTAGATAATATTCTTTTGTATTATTTTTAAACACTTATCTATATATTTATTGTGTGTGTGTGTGTCTCTCTCTCTGTGTGTGTGTGTGTGTGTGTGCGTGAGCCCATGGCATGCGTCTTGTGGTCAGAAGACAATTTGCACAAATCAGTTCTCTCCTTCATTGTGGGTCCTGGGGACTGAACTTCAGTTGTTAGTTTTCTCAACCGGTGCCTTCACTGGCTGAGCCATCTTGCTTGCTGAGACAGTCTTTAGCTTTTGCCCATGCCTTCATCTTTGTTATCTTCATCTGGAGCAATGGTTGGGCATGTAAACCTTCTCTGTGAAAGTTTACACAGTCCCTGGAGTGAAAAATTGTCTCATTTATTCATTCTGCACTTTTCTGATCTCTCTGCCTTTTTTGTTATTCAGTTTCTCTCTGGTTTTGTTTCTTGTGCTATTTATATCACCCCCCAAGTTTTGAGCCTCAATTTCTGCTTCTTTTTGTTTGTTTGTTTTTCAATTTCTTTTCTTTTATTATTACTATTATTACAAATTTTCACCTCCTCCTCTCCTCCCCTCCTCCCACTTCCTTCCCCCTCCCCCATTCCTCTCCCCCTTCCTCTCCAGTCCAAAGAGCAGTCAGGGTTCCCTGCCCTGTGGGAAGTCCAAGGACCTCCCCCCTCCATCCAGGTCTAGGAAGGTGAGGATCCAAACAGACTAGGTTCCCACAAAGCCAGTACATGGAATAGAATCAATTTCTGCTTCTTTTTAAGTCTTTTGATTTTCCAGACCTTGGTTCTTTTTTAACATCTCCTCATCATTTTCAATATTCTCTTAATCCTTGCCTGCCTGTGATTTGATCTTTATTCTTTAAACATTGGATTACTTGGCCAACTATGCATTATATATATACAAATAAATTGCATTTTAGTGTTAGACTCCTTTGGGATGTAAATATATTGTTTGTAATTCTCTAATGATTCCCATGCAGATGGCTTGTTCTCTCATGCATTTGATAATTATTTGTGGCCAATATGTGACTGTAGGAAATATGTGTTAACTTAGTTAGTATAAGACAGATTCTTCCCAAGAGACTTTGTTGCTTTGGGAAATTTACTGGGTCTGCACCTCCCTTTGTTCCTCTATATAGCATGATGTTCAGCCCCAGATGCATATGGCAATAGCATTGTGCTTAGACTTTTAAATAAGAAACTGTTTTCATTTACTGAGTCTCTGCCATTCTGGAACAGAGGGCTGGCTCAGGCAGGCGTTTCATTAGCTCTCTCAGCTTCTTGTGTGCAGGACTGGATTGCATGCTGTGCTCATACTCTAGGGGTCTTATATCCAGCAATTTCTCTCTTGGCAACCCCCACAGCCTTATCCTAAGGGTCCAGCACCTCAAGACTTTATCCCCAAAGGTCGCACTCCTGTGATTGGCATTTGCCCAGCACATATTGTCAATTCATCTCTTTTCAGTGAGATTTTAGTTTTTTTTTTATTATCATTGTCATCACCATCAATTTTGCCTTTGGGATTCTTCCCAGATGTTTTTACATTAGCACTGCATTAAAAATATGGGACCTGGAGCAATGACTTAGTTAGTGACTGCTTTGAAAATCACTACACACTGATCAAGGATGTTTGGTGTACTAATCCTCAAATGGCTAGATAGAAAAGTTTGACATGGTTTCAGAAAAACAAATGCCCAACATTTCAATTACTTTCACTTCTAATGGAAAATAAAAGGTATGATATGAGAAATTCTATTGAAACAACTGCAGGTTTTGATTGGCAGCAGTATGTGGTGTGATAAGTATCACTATCCGCTTATTCTTTAATGATAGCTCCTGCAGGAGAGAAGAAACTGATTTGTCTACTTGGTTCTGTAAGTGTGAAGATTCTGATATGCTTTAAATTTTTATTTGTGAAAATGATGTGTATATGTAGGTGTCTGTTCATAAGTATATGCTTGTGAAACCGTAAGTAGGACACTAATTCTGTGGAGTTTGAGTTCCAGGATGCTGTGAATTGCCTGATCTGGATGCTGGGAACTTGGCTCAGGTCCTCAACAAGAGCGAAACATACTCCTAATTTCTAAAGCATTTCTCCAGTCTATGTTTTAAAAGCCATATATGGGCTCCAATACTGAGCAGACTTAAGAGATGAGTGAACAGCCACACAGCAGGATACCCCATTCTCTAGGATCTCCACAGTGGGACAAAACCCATGCCCCTCCCTCAACTCCCTTGGCTTTTATAGCCAGCCAGTAGGGATTTTCCTGTTGGTAGGTTCCCTCAAAATTCAACCCCATCTAGTGGCCCCTCCAAACTACTAGCCCCACCCTGATGGAGGAAGGTCATTGGTTAATTAATAAAGAAACTGCTTGGCCTGATAGGTTAGAACATAGGTGGGTGGAGTAAACAGAACAGAATGCTGGGAGGAAGAGAAAGTGAGCTCAGACACCATGCTGTTCCTCTCCAGGGCAGACACGATGAAGCAAGCTGCCAGGTCAGACATGCTGAATCTTTTCCGGTAAGACTGGTGCTACACAGATTACTAAATATGGGTTAGGCAAGATAAGTCACCACCTCGTGGTGCTACACACATTAATAGAAATGGGCCAAACAGTGTTTAAATGAATACAGTTTGTATGTTGTTATTTTGGGGCATAAGCTAGCCAGGCATCCGGGAGCTGGGTGGCAGGAATGCAGCCTGCAGCTCTCACTACAGAATGGCGCCCAGACGTGGACAACTGCTTCCACATAAAGCCTGAGACAGCTTGGGAAGTAATTCTAGAACAAAATGACAGTGTTGTGCATGGGTTCTTGGTAGCAGCACTCTCGAGTCTACTCAGCTTGCTAGAGGCAAGCAAGTACTCTCATTTAAGAGAGTCTTCCTGACCCAGTTTTAGCTGCAGAGCTTGCAGCTCTCTTTAGGAGGTCCTGCCACAAAACACTTGAATGGTGTTGATGAAAAGCTGAATGCATGCTTTTCAGTTTTCAGCCGTTGCAGGAAAAAAGCTGCACCTGGGCTGTCTTGCCAGGGCAAACTCTGACTCTTTGAGGCAGGAGGGCCGGGTACAGAGAAAGGACTTGAGTGTTGTCTGTGAATATACCGTTGCAACTTGCTTGCTGGCAGGGACCTTGAAACATCACAGAGTTCTGGCAATAAACATGGCTACAGCCACCGATATCTCCGCCATGAGGCTGGAAAGCTAAGGAATGGGCTGGATCCAGCCGTCAAAGCCACAGCTTTAGTCCTAATGATATTGTTTGGTAAATTAAAGACTCATGTGGTCAGAAAAAGAGAGATATACAGTAAAGAGAGATTCAAAGACAAAGAAAATTTCTAAATGGTTTACAGTGTGTTAAAAATATATGCAGGCTAAAGATTCAAGTTCTTAAAGGTAAAAAAGAAAAAGAAAGAAAGAGAGTAGTTTGGGTTTGGTGGTACATACCCTTAATCCCAACATGTGGGAGGCAGAGGCAGATTGACTTCTATGACTTCAAGGTGTGGTAGCACACACCTTTAATCCCAATGCCTGGGAGGTAGAGACAGGTGGATCTCTAAGAGTTCAAGGACAGCCTGGTCTACAGAGTTATTCCAGGTCAAAGATATACAAAGAACCTGTCTCAAAAAGTAAAAATAAATGAAATAGAATTAAAATAAATCCTCACAAAGATGGAAAATACACAGAGAATCTTGATACTGTATGCTATAATGCTGTTTGAATTGGTTGAATGCTGAGGAAAGAGCAACAGCTGCTAAAAGATATTTGTTTATAAATGCTGCTGAACTAATCCAACATAGATATTTTGAAAATACCTTGACTTTAAAATTTGGATCTAAGGACATGATGCTTTGGAAAGGAGTTTCCTCTTTTGTTTTCACAGAGGATGAGACCCTGTGGATTGCATCTATTCTAATATGGTATGATGAACCATGCCCTCTTGAAGGGTTGCTGTGTACACCTTCAAAAAATTACTTCACTCGACTGCTGATTGAGATGAATCTAGCACACAGGTTATACCATGAAAGACCTGATTAACAGCGCCCCCATTCAGCAGGAAGCAGTTTGGAGAGAAATAACTGTGCCCATATTCCCAAATATTGTTTATAAATGTCCTTTTACATTTAAAGGGGGATATGATATAGATATGAATAATTTACATTGGTATAAATTTTGCTTCATTGATATAAATTTAAGGTCAATTTTGTTATATGTATATGTATTTCTGATCTTGATTAAGGTATTGTGATTGTGTAGTTCATTTAAAAATGTAATGTATATAGGTTGTTAATGGATAATCATCAATAATAATAAAGATTGTAGTCATGTTAGTTAGATTTTTTAGATGTGCATACATATATTTCAGATAGGTATTCACCATATCTTTCAAAGGCTAGAGAATATGGCATTTTAAATGTTTTAATAACTTAGGGTTTTTCATGACAATGAGACACATCTGCTCCTGGCAGCACCAATCTACTTCAAAAGGAAGATGGGCATCGAAGAGGATCCTTATGGAGTTTGATAGCCATTTGGGCAAGAAACTGCTCTTGCCTGGACTATTGCATAAACTGGACACAGGGAACCCGCAGAGAGAGGACTACTGAACTTGCCTAAAGGTGAGATGATCTTTCGGGGTTCTTGATTCATTAAAGAGTCTGCAAGACATTCTGCAGGACACAGCAGATAGTGACTGAACTGACTTTGAAATTTCCTGCTTCAGGGTAATGTCTGCTGGAAACTATGGGCCTGTAGGCCAAAGATGGATGCCCCAATGGTACAGAGGAACTTTGGGTGACTGTCCAGGAAGCGAGATGTCTCTGTGATTTCTAGAGTTTTGTAAGTTGCTTACTTCTCATTTACTTAGGTAATATTATATTCTTCTGGAGTCTTTGATGGAGTTGAATAGATAAGATAGTTATAGTTATAGTTTTCCTTAGTTATAATAAAGATAAAATAGATGTAAATATTGTAACTGTAATTCTTGCTTGATAACTGTTTTGTTATATGTAATTTTGCTATGTTAAAGTGAATGCCTTTCCTTTTTGTTTAAACAGAAAAAGGGGAAATGATGGAGGAAAGTCATTGGTTAATTAATAAAGAAACTGCTTGGCCTGATAGGTTAGAACATAGGTGGGTGGAGTAAACAGAACAGAATGCTGGGAGGAAGAGGAAGTGAGCTCAGACACCATGCCGTTCCTCTCCAGGGCAGACACGATAAAGCAAGCCACCAGGTCAGACATGCTGAATCTTTTCCGGTAAGACTGGTGCTACACAGATTACTAAATATGGGTTAGGCAAGAGAAGTCACTACCTCGTGGTGTTACACACATTAATAGAAATGGGCCAAGCAGTGTTTAAATGAATACAGTTTGTATGTTGTTATTTTGGGGCATAAGCTAGCCAGGCATCCGGGAGCTGGGTGGCAGGAATGCAGCCCGCAGCTCCTTCTACACCACCCTACCTCCAAACCCACTTATCCTCCTGCAACCTCAGTGTAACTCTGAAACACAACTTACACCAATATTGAGGAGACTTAAGAGGTGAGTGAACAGCCAAGCTGAGGGATACCCCATTCTCTAGGACCTCCACAGTGGGACAAAACCAGGGCCTTTTCCCAAATTTCTTGGTTTTTCTAGCCAGCCTGCAGGGAGTTTCCTATTGTAGGCTCCCCCTAAACCCAACCCCATCCACTGGACCCTCCGAGCTACTAGCTACACCTTGCCTAAGAGCTGAGAACTTTCTATAATACTGAGGGAACCAAAAGCTTGCTACAACATTGAGGGGACCAAGAGAGAGCACCAAGAGAGCAAACCCAGAGAGAAGACCAAGAGAGAAAGTTTATAGAGACCTCAGAGGCTTTCTGAGACAGATATTGACAGTACAGAGATGACCAAGAAAACCTTCCAAACTCTCAGACAGCCACTGAAAGGAGGATTGAACCAAGACTCAGGGATACTGCTGTCCTCATTTGTAGGAAGAGATGGGTAGGGACCAATGCAAGAATTCCTCCAACAATCTAAAAAGCAACATGGTAACACCAGAATCTGGTGGGTCATATAAGAGGAAGACTAGATCATCCTAACCCAGAAGAAGTAGAAGAAAATGACTTTAAATGTAACTTAATGAAAATGATGGAGACCTTAAAAGAGAAAATGAAAAACTTGCTTAAGGAAATGGAGGAAATGACAAACAAAAACTTGGAAAAAATTAATAAATCCCTTAAAGAAAACCATGAAAAAAACAATCAAACAGGGGAAGCAAACAGTTCAAGACCTGAAGACTGAAATAGAGGTAATAAAGAAAATACAAACTGAAAGAAACAGGTACTACAGATATAAGTATAACTAACAGAATACAAGAGATAGAAGAAAGAATCTCAAATGCTGAAGATATTATAGAGGAAATAGATGCATTGGTCAATGAAAACAATAAATCTAACAAATTCTTAACACAAAACTTCCAGGAAATCTGGGACACCATGAAAAGACCAAAACTAAGAATAATAGGGGTAGAAGAAGAAGAACTTCAGCTCAAAGGCACAGAAAATATATTCAACAAAATCATACAAGAAAACTTTACCAACCTAAAGAAGGATATTCCTATGAAGGTCCAAAAAGCTACAGAACACTAAATAGACTGGATCAAACAAAAACAAAAACAAAACCTCGCCATATAATAAACAAAACACAAAACATACAGAATAAATAAAGACTATTAAGAGCTACAAAGGAAAAAGGACAAGTTACATATAAAAGTAAACCTATCAGAATTACACCCAATTTCTCAATGGAAACCATGAAAGCCAGAAAGTCCTGGATAGATGTGCTGCAGACACTAAGAGACCATGTATGCAAGCCCAGACTACTATATCCAGCGAGGCGTGCATTCAGCATCACTAGAGAAAACAAGATATTACAGGACAAAGACAGATTTAAACAATATGTATCCACAAACCCAGCCCTAGAGAAAGTACTAGAAGGAAACCCCAAACCCAAGGAGGCAAACTGCACCCACAAAACACAGGCAACCGATAACCCCCCACCAGCATAACCCAAAGAAGAGAAACACAAAACACTACTACTAAAAAATAACCAGAATTAACAACCTCTGGTTATTAATATTACTTAATATCAATGGACTCAATTCACCTATAAAAAGACCACAGCCTAAGAGAATGGATACAAAATCAAAATCCAGCCCTCTGCTGTATACAAGAAACACATATCAACCTAAAAGACAGACACTACCTCAGAGTAAAGGGTTGGGAAAAGGTTTTGCAATCAAATGGACCTAACAAACAAGCAGGTATAGCTATCCTAATATCTAACAAAATTGATTTCAAACTAAAATCAGTCAGAAGAGATGGAGAAGAACACTTTATACTCATAACAGGAACAATCCATCAAGATGAAGTCTCAGTCCTGAACATCAATGCCCCTAATACAAGAGCATCCACATATGTAAAAGAAACATTTTTAAAACTTAAATCCCATATCAAACCTCACACACTAATAGTAGGAGACTTCAACACTTCACTCACACCAACCACATAGAAACTTAACAGAAAATAAGAGAAGTAACAGATGTAATGACTTGATGGACTTGATAGACATCTTTAGAACATTCCACCCAAACACAAAAGAATATACCTTCTTAGCACCTCATGGAACCTTCTCTAAAATTGATCACATACTCAGTAACAAAGCACAGATTCAAAATTGGAGTAACCACTTGTGTCTTACTGGATCACAATGGAGTAAAATTAGAATTTAATAACAATACTACTTTCAGAAAGCCTACAAACACATGGAAATTGAATAGTGAACTACTAAACCACCCCTGGGCCAAGGAAGAAATAAAGAAAGAAATTAAAGACTTCCTTGAATTCAATGAAAATGAAGGCACAACATATCCAAACCTTTGGGACACTATGAAAGCAGTGCTAAGAGGAAAGTTCATAGCACTAAGTGCCCACATAAAGAAAATGGAGAAAATTCACTTTAGTGACTTAACAGCACACCTAAAAGCTCTAGAACAAAAAGAAGGAGGAGTAGATTACAGGTAATATCCCAAAAGACCCTTAACTTCCATAAACTCTACCACCAGATGGGAAATGAGTGTTCAGACATGATTCAGTGGAGGACTTTTCAGACACGGGACACAACACATTGGTGTCTTAGTCATTCTGCCACGGAGGGAACACAAGGAAGTTCAAAAAGTCATTGAAGTTTACACAGGTAGTCATATAGAACCCAAAGGCCCAGAGGTGGGTACAGAAGGCACCCAGGAAATATGAATTGGGCCTTAATGAATTAACTTCAGTAAGCTTTCCAAAGAAAAAACTTAAACAAAGAAGAACTCTACTTCTAATGCTAACAAGTTTTTCATTGTTTTTCATACTGTGTCATTGATGGCAACTACAAAATTCTGGCTGCATTAAAAGACTTTCTTTGTGTTTGATAGGAAACCCTTTAATGTCCTTACCTTAAGACATAAAAGATTGACATATTTTACCTCCAGCAATTTTTGGTTTTGTTGTCTTGTTTTTCTTTTCCAAGCTAGGTAGTCCTCAAAGGACAAAAGCTTCATTGGTATGCTAGCTCTTTCTTATGTTTTACAGGGAAATTTCCCCAGTGCTCAGAATATGAATATGTTTTACCTGCAGAGCATAACTGCCACTTTATAGCTTGCATATTAACAGAATCCACCGACTGGAAGTCATTTGGAAGCTTGGGCTTCTCTCACTCCGTTTTCTACATAGTCCCCTTTGCCTTCAGGCCTTGAGATAATCTCAGCTCACCAGAGTTAGAAGGGGCTTTAGTAAATCACATGGTCTAAGGCAACACCAGTTTAGAGAAGCTCTCACTCACTCCACGCCATGGGAAAAAGTGAAGGAGATAGAAATGAGAATAGTTCTGCTTGGAGATGAAACTGTCACACACAAAACAGTCAGAGGCATGATTAGAAAATTTCATCAGTTACTACAGTGGAAACCCTTCCCTGGATCCCAGCACAAACCCTTCCCTGGATCCCAGTTAAATACAGTTAGTAGAGAACAATGGGGCACAAGTAGTTCTACAGTGTGTTCTGCTGGGACCTCTGCTGTGACACAGACGAGCCTATGGGGGACCACAGAGGAGCAGAGGGCAGGCACAGAGCATGCTGACTGCTGTCCTCAGGAAAGCTGAATGTTTATTTATTCATTTGGTATGTTTCTGTGTCTGGTACACCTTCCAGGATGGTGGAGCAGAATTCAGATTTAATAGAAACCCAGTGCTCTGGGGATAGGGTATATCAACAATAGAGAATGTAATCTAGGGAAGAATGGCAGTTTGTAGTTTTTAAACCTTTTTTTCTTTTATTGAAAATAGATTTCTTTTTCATACAATATATTCTGATTATGGTTTCCCTTCTCCCTACTTCTCCCAGTTCCTTCTTACCTCCCCTCCCATTCAGATTCACTTTCTTTCTGTCTAGCATTAGAAAACAAACAGGCATCTAAGGAATGCTAATCAATAAAATAAAATAAAAATATAGCTTTCCTAATGAAGAAGTAGGCATCTGTCTGGAGGATAACTGGATTAAATGCTCATTCTATTTCTTCCCTGGCACATAATGGGCAAGGGAGAAGGAATGTTTCAGCTAACAGCAACTGTGCTGAAAGTACTTCAAAGACATTTGCAGAAGGGTGAAGGAGAAGTAATTGGGTTGAAGCTGTGATTTTTATTGTAGATCCAGGACTTCTGAAGCTGAAGAGATTATTTTAGCACAGGGCATAAATATGAGTTCCTACATCTTGGCACGTTTTTATAACAGCAAACAGCTCTGAACACTAACAGTTATAATAGAATCATGCGCAGAAACCAATGATAAGCGATGAGATTCTGAACAGTGAAGCAAGTCTTGTGGGAACATTCAGCTCAGCAGACTCTGTGCCCCTGCCTAAAGCAAGGAAGATCTAAGATACTTTCCATGTCCTCCAGGAGACACTGTATGGGGAGGGACAGGTCACTTTTGAAAGGATATTTTTACTTCTGTCAAATTCACTGTTCATTTTTAAGCAATGGGGTTTAGACTGTGGATTGAAATGGGAATCTTATTCTTTAGAAGCTGTTAGCATTATTTTTGTGGCATAAAATCCCCTGGTAAGCATGTTTTAAAGTTATATTTATATTTTTATAAGTAACCTCTTTGTTAAAATTTCAAATTACTCCTCCAGGATATTCTAAGTACTTTTGTTCCTCAGAGTTCTTGAGTTACCCTTAAGAATGGAGGAAACCTTAGAGATGGGGGGGGGATCTTTAATATTTCTTTAGGGTGCAAATGTAAGTTCATCATTCACTGATTATAGAAGTTTACTGATGTTTGACAGACTGGCAAGACAGTTACCGTTTGAGTGATTAATGGATTTTTATACCTTATCATGTGTAAGTTTTAAGGCAGTTATAAAATACATTACCCACTGTAAATACGGAAACTGAGACTGTGAATGCTACCCCAACATCTTCCAACCCCTGTGTTTGACTTCCTAGGATTTGTTTTTAAACTGGTGAGATAAATAAGTCAAAGCAATCAATAATCTGCCTGGACAGACTCATAGCTCTCCTAAAGACTTTTCTTCACCTACAGAAGGTTTAGTAAGAGCTGTGGGCTGTGTTCCTGCTGCCCCAGCTCCTGGTCGCCTGGCTAGCTTATGCCCTGAAATAACAACACAAATACTGTATTCTTTTAAACACTGCTTGGCCCATTAGTTCTAGCCCTTACTGACTAATTCTCATATCCCGATCAACTCATCTCTAATAAACTGTGTAGCACCAGTCTTACCGGGAAAGATTCAGCATGTCTGACCTGGTGGCTGGCTGTATCGCGTCTGGCTCTGAGAGGAGCTGCCCTGCATCTGAGCTCACTTCCTCTTCCTCCCAGCATTCTGTTCTGTTTAATCCACCCATCTATGTTCTAACCTATGAGGGCCAAGCAGTTTTTTTAATTAATTAACCAATGACCTTCCTCCATCATTTCCCCTTTTTCTGTTTAAACAAAAAGGAAAGGCATTCACTTTAACATAGCAAAATTACACATAACAAAACAGTTATCAAGTAAGAATTACAGTTACAATATTTATGTCTATTTTATCTTTTATCATAACAAAGGAAAACAGCTATAACTATCTATCTATTCTTCAACTCCACCAAAAACTCCAGAAGGATATAATACTACCTAAGTAAACAAGAAATAAGCAACTTCTAAAACTCTAGAAATGACAGAGACATCTCGCTGCTTGGACAGTCACCCAAAGTTCCTCTGTACCGTTGGGGCATCCATGTTTGGCCTACAGGCCCATAGTATCCAGAGACATTTCCATGAAGCAGGAAATTTCAAAGGTAGTTCAGTCACTATCTGCTAGGTCCTGCAGAATGTCTCGCAGACTCTTTCATGAATCAGGAACCCCGAAAGATCATCTCACTTTTAGGCAAGTTCAGCAGTCCTCTTTCTGTGGGTTCTCTGTGTCCAGTTTATACAATAGTCCAGGCAAGAGCAGTTTCTTGCCCAAATGGCTATCAAACTCCATAAGGATCCTCTTCAATGCCCATCTTTTTTCTTCTTGAAGTAGATTGGTGCTGCCAGGAGCAGACGTGTCTCATTGTCATGAAAAACCCTAAGTTATTAGAACATTTAAAATGCCATATTCTCTAGCCTTTGAAAGATATGATGAACGCCTATCTGAAATATATCCATGCACATCTAGAAAATCTAACTAACATGACTACAAACTTGACTATTATAGATGATTATCTATTAACAACCTATATATATATTACATTTTTAAATGAACTACACAATCCCAATATCTTAATCAATATCAGAAACACATATACATATAACAAAATTGACCTTAAATTTAAATCACTAAAGCAAATTCCATATCAATGCAAATTATTCATACCTATATCATATCCCCCTTTAAATGTAAAAGAACATTTATAAACAGTATTTGGGAATATGGGCACGGTTATTTCTCTCCAAACTGCTTCCTGCTGAATGGGGGTGCTGTTAATCAGGTCTTTCATGGTATAACCTGTGTGCTAGGTTCCTCTCAGTCAGCAGTTGAGCAAAGTAATTTTATGAAGGTGTTCACTGTAACCTTTCAGGAGGGCGTGGTCTATCATACCATATTGGGATGGAAGCAATACACAGGGTGTCATCGTCTGTGAAAACAAAAGAAGCATCTCTTTTCCAAAGTATCATATCCTTAGATCCAAATTCTGAAGTCAAGGTATTTTCAAAATATCTATGTTGGATTAGTTCAGTAGTATTTATAAACAAATATCTTTTAGCAGCTGTTGCTCCTTCCTCAGCATTCAAACAATTCAAACAGAGCATAATAGCATACAGTATCAAAATTCTCTGTGTATTTTCCATCTTTGTGCGCTTTATTTTAACCTCTATTTTGTTTATTTTTACTTTTATTTTTTGCTTTTTGAGATAGGTTCTCTGTATCTTTGACCTGGAATAACTCTGTAGACCAGGCTGTCCTTGACTTCTCAGAGATCCACCTGTCTCTGCCTCCCAGGCATTGGGATCAAAGGTGTTTGCTACTACACCTTGAACTCACAGAGATCTGTTTGTCTCTGCCTTTTAGGCACTGGGATTAAAGGCGTGTGCTACCACACCTTGAAGTCACAGAGGTCAATCTCCCTCTGCCTCCCAACTGTTGGGATTAAAGGTGTGTACTACCACACCCAACTACTTTCTTTCTTCCTTTTTTACTTTTGAGAACTTTAACATTAGCCTGCATATATTTTTAAGCACACTGTAAATCATTTAAAGGTTTTTTTTGTCTTTGAATCTCTCTTTACTGTATCTCTCCCTTTTTCTGGCCACACGAGCCTTTAAATTACTGAGCAATATGGGTAGGATTAAAGCCGTGGCTTTGCCAGCTAGATCCAGCCCATTCCTTAGCTTTCCAGCCTCATGGCAGAGGTACCAGCTGTAGCCATGTTTATCACCACAACTCTGTGGCGTTTCAAGGTCCCTGCCAGCAGGAAAGCTGTAACACTATATCCACAAACAACACTCAAGTCCTCTCTCTGTAGTCGGCCCTCCTGCCTCAAACAGTCAGGGTTTGCCCTGGCAGGATGGCCCAGAAAGTTGGCATTTTAAAACAACACATGTTTTTTCCTGCTACTGCTGAAAACAAACAAGCATTCAGTCAGCTTTTATCAACACCATTTAAATGTTTCGTGGCAGGACCTCTTAAGAGCTGCAGGGTTTTGTAGCTAAAGTTGAGTCAGGAAGCCTCTCTTAGATGAGAACGCTTGCTTGCCTCTAGTAAGCAGAGCAGACCTGAGAAATTGCTGCTACCAAGAAAACATGCTTTATTCTTTTCTTTCCCAAGCTTTCTCAGGCTTTCTGTGGATGCAGTTGTCCACACGTCGGGCGCCATTCTGTAGTGGGAGCTGCAGGCTGTGTTCTTGCCACCCAGCTCCCGGCTGCCTGGCTAGCTTATGCCCTGAAATAACAACACACATACTGTATTCTTTTAAACACTGCTTGGTCCATTAGCTCTAGCCCTTACTGGCTAATTCTCATATCCCAATCAACCCATCTCTAATAATCTGTGTAGCACCAGTCTTACCGGGAAAGATTCAGCATGTCTGACCTGGCGGCTGGCTTCATCGCGTCTGGCTCTGAGAGGAGCTGCCCTGCATCTGAGCTCACTTCCTCTTCCTCCCAGCATTCTGTTCTGTTTACTCCACCCACCTATGTTCTAACCTATGAGGGCCAAGCAGTTTTTTTATTAATTAACCAATGACCTTCCTCCATCAGAAGGAACTGTTCCTTAACCATAAAACACTCCTTGCAACTTGGCTTTCAGGTTTAACTATTCTATTCCAACTGGTTACCACACTTTCCTTGTCATTCTTTACTGTTATAGTCTACCCTGGAGTGCACTGACATTAAGAATTGGAGCAGTGTGCATGTTAGCACAGTGCATTTAGGATAGATTAACTCACCATATGCAGAACTTACAGTAGATTGTTTTTAGAATATCTCCCCCCTCTTCTGTAAATCAGGAATCTGAACACGGTGAAGGAACTTACACAAATGCTGTAGCTTTCACACTGCCCAGAAAGGGGACCGTACAATGCTGTTCTTGATTTCCCTCTGTAACTCAAAGTGAAAATGCACATGAAATTCAGAGATTTGGTGTCCTGCAAATGATAGGAGAGGATGTCCTTACATTCCTTACAGCACCCAGATTTCCAGATGGAATGGAACATTTACAAATGGAGAAGTGATGTTCTTTGCATCCCACATCTGAAGAAGATCTGGGAGAAGCAGCTGCTGGTGGTTATAGCCTTTGTTGCCTTTGGCAGTACTGTTGATATCAGCATCCAGGAATACTGGCCATTTGCCTGTGTGACTAGAGCCACTCCAGTTGCTCTTTGTATGACTTGGGATCCTTGCTAACTGTCATGAAGCTGTATGGGAACTGTATCTTTTGCTGGTGACTGATTCTAGGGGTGTCCACTAATACCTCACTGAGGCATCTTATTTCATCCTGCCTACCATTGCACTGAGTGACACAGATTCTCCTATGCAGTGTGTGGACATTGTTACCCCATTCTACAAGAAGGGAATGCACTCGTTAGGTCTGATATGGTGATACTGGCCGGGAAGCTCTATACATGTGGCACCATCTCCTATAAGCACCCATGGAAAGCCATGTCTAATTTTTTGCTTTTATAAACATCCTGAAACAATGGAGAAGGAAAAGAAAGTCACTGCTAAAAAGTTTGTAACCAAGAAAGATTTTGGGGCAAATGGGTTGTACCAGTTCCTGAGTTCACTGCTCTTCAATCTGTGGAGACTGATCCAAAGGTGTGCAGATCCCTTTCTGTGCCTGCTCAGTAGTTCCTAACTGACGAGTAGAATACACTGTTTTCCCATTTAGGAATGCTCTGTAGCTCACATTGTTCTGGTCAATGAATGGCCAAGAGCAACACTGAGTTGTCACAGACCATTGTATAGACACTGAGGCAAAATGGAAAGAATGTGGATGAAAGAGAGTTTAAAGGAAAAGCTGCAACATTGCATAGGTCCCACATAGATCTTCATGTACTTGAAATGATCCTTAGATTTCTTATAACATCTAATACTATGTCAATACTCTGGAAACAATCATACCATATTGTAAGGAAGCCTGTCATTTTTAGTACAAATGTTTTTTTTCTTTAAATAGTTTCTTGATACACTTGGTTAGATTCATAACTGTAGAACCTAAGGATAGTTTTGAAGTAGTAATTTTTTTCTTCATAAAGATACACATACAGAAGACCTTAAGAACTAAATGTTGCACAACTAATAAAAACACAGAGACAGAAGATCAGAGAAGCAAAGCAGCTAACAACTAGAGAGTTCTTACCTCTATGAAATCTTCAGACTGCAAAGAGAGAGTTCCTGTCTCATCCCACCTTTTATTCCTTTCTAGCGATGGAATTAAAGCCATGCACCACCACTGCCTGGACTGTATGGCTGACTAGTGTGGGTAGTTTTACACTGTGATCTTCAGACAAGCCTTATATATTAAAATACAAATAAAATATCACTATATTTCTCTTTATTGTCTAAAAAGGAGGCTATAACTAATATAAGAAAACTATATATAAAAATACAATAACTATATAAAATCTATACAGATAGTAAGTACATCAACAATGTTTAGTCCATTTGTATTTGACAAATTCAGAGAAACTACTCCATTATCTGTCTCCTCCCTTCTGGATTATGCAGAGATCTAACGATCTTGGCTAATCTTTTGTTCCCACTATTTCTCCCCAACTCCTTTTTTTATTTTGTCCACCCCACAGCTTCAGAATTGTGTATTCTTATTTGGAGTTTCCCTGCCCCAAGGTTAGCAGAACATGTTTCTTAGAAGTTTCTGAGAAACTGAACAAGAAACATTCCTAGAAGAGAATTTAATGGGGCTTGCTTTTTTTCATAAAAGATTTTCTGAAGATATTCTAAGGACATACATAGCTTATAGTGTAGTTTATCTGCTTGGCATTGCAGTGACTTGTGTTAGGGACACATTAGGTAATTAGGGATTATGTGACTTTATTCCTCAATAAACACATAAAACAATAGGGAAGTAGTTTTCTTATAAAAAACTAGCTGTAAAATTTAACTATCTCAAGGCAGTATTGCAAGGTGAATCCTTGAAGAGATGATTAGAATGTGGAATCTGTGTCTTGGTAACCAATTAAGGTTGCCAATCACATGGCTGGGTTAGTTTTAAAAGGGGGAAGTTGAGCTACTTTTCTTTCTTTCTCGTCTTGTCTTTTGCCACATGGTGTTTTTCATCATATGATACCATAGGCAGAGTTTCTCTGTGTCTTGGCATCCACTCCCAAATAACCACAAAGAGGCTTAATTATAGATGCTCAGCCAATAGCTAAGGCTTGTTACCAACTAACTCTTACTTTTATATTAATATATGTTTCTTATCTATGCTGTCATAAGACTCAATATTTTTTATCAGTAAAACAAATTTATTCCTTCTCTCTGCATCTCTTCCTGATTCTGGGAGATTCTTTTTCTTTTTCTTCATACTCCCTTTTTTTCTACAAGTTCCCCCTAATGTCTATCTGTCCAACTATTCATCAATCAGCTTCTTTTTAACCCAATCACAGTGACACATACTCACACAGTATAAAAGAATATTCCACATGATACAGCAAGATAGCTTTCAACTGAAAGGTCATCAGATGTTCCCTTTAACCTTGTACTTCTCCACCTATAGAACTGAGACAAATAATATTGTTTATATTTTTCTAATATGTGGTGTTTTGTTGTACCAGCCCAACATAGACTAAGATATTGACTGATTAATACTGCTTTGTGCAGTCCACTTCTTAGAGGAAGAGCCTGGAGTATAAGTCTAGTGTAGGGCACTTTTGTGGTTACAGGCAGTAAATATTCGATCTCAGTCTGGAATTCAAGGGTACTTACTTCTAAATCCTGGTATTCTAATCTCTCTGTAGTATATTCATGGAACCCATTTCTTCAAAACACAACAACAAGCAGAACAAACTATTCACACCAAAGACACCATCCACTCACTAAATTGTTATGTAACCAAATGTCACAAATGTAGCAAAATTTCTTATTTGATCACAAGTTATAATTATGCCTCAAATAGTTCTTTCATTGGCTCTCTCGACTCTGGGATTTTTACAAAAGACAAATGTGAAGACTGCTTATTTCTACAACTCGGAGGGACAGGAAGCTCTGAACTGGACTTAAAAGCCTGTGAATTTGTGCTCCCCTTTTGCTGTCAGAGGCAACAAATTAGGGTTTAAATATATCTCTTCTGTAGGCGTGAAAGCATGAGATAACGTACTTATCTCAATTTTAAAAAGATATTCAAGATGGTTTGACAGTGAATTTGTCTAAATGACTTCCCTTTTCTGAATAATTCTTACTGAAAGATCATTTTCTTGATACTCTCTTTAAATGTCACCGTTAAGCAGTTTACTGGCCATTTGTTTATTTATGCTGCCACCAAGACTGAGGGAAACGTTCGGCAAAGGCTTCCCTGGTAAAGAAGATGGCACCTGTGAGCTTTTGCTGTCTATTAAGTCTTCAAGATCTGAGAGGGCACATTTAAATACCCCCTGTGGTTTTCCGATGATAGCTGGATAACCCCTTGCCATCTGCTAAGGAGGCAGCCAATTGCACTTTAGAGCATAAATTTTTTAGCAAAATCTGTCTTTGTCATGTCATTTGGTCCTGTTTTCCTGTTTGTTATGTTGCTGTCATTAAAGTTCACCAAATCACCACAATCCTAACAATTTGTGGCTGTCATTTCGGCGATGGGTTTGCATCATAGAATTTTGAACACCAGTGAGTGTGTTAAATAGGAAAGGAGCAAAAACGCTGGTATGAGTTCAAAATGTGGAGTGTTTACATAGCTGGTGGGTCAATTTCTTCAAAGTTCTTCTCATTATAGCCTTTTAAATTAATGGATATACTCTTTTACAAATATTCTAGACATCATACTATGTCACACTGTTAATACTTCCATACCTTTCAAATTCATGTGTGGTGAAAACATATTTTACTGCACTTACAGAGTTGGAATCAATGAAATACTTTAATTTTGTGTAGAAAGCATAAGTCTGGATATATGAGTGTCATTTTTTTTTCAGTGAAGATATGGTTCATCCTTTTTATTTAATTCTGATGAGGAGAAAGGGAAACACTTATGTTTATAGTTTTTACACCATCCCCACATCCCACATCTATTAATGTATCACAGACAGAAAATGCTTTATATAAACACAAAAGAAGTCTAGAGATGAAGTCAGATTAGGAAGCAGTTATTTAGACTACTAGACCAGTGTGATACTTGTTATATTGTGCTATACACAGGAGTTTGTGCCTAGCATCAGACTGCGGAGACACCTTGTGAATACACCATTATAGTTTGTGCTCCCTCCAACCATCAGTCTTCCCTTGTGAATATTGAAAGTTGCTCTAGTTTACATTCCCCACTTCTGAGACTGTGCCAAGGCAAGCCTGGACGGGCTTTGAGATAACAGATCTTGGTCTGCAGCTGCCATCAGCTCATGTTCCAGGGGGGTGGTATTGTGGTGTAGATCTGGGCATTATTTGCTTTCTGCGGGATGTCTCCCCTCTTTCATATGTCTCCTTAATTTTTTCTTAGTTTTCTTTAATTTCATGTTGCTTAGTTATTATTCACTGATTTCTAAAACCATGACAACATGATTTGATTCACTTATTTATTGTTTTCTTGTAGTTACTGTTGTAGGAGCTATGGCCTGCTATAAATTAGTATCCTAGACCTGGGTCTCAAGTTTGGCAGGGTTGGATACCATTACTGTTCTACTTTTCTCCCATTAGCTTTTTAATGACATAGTAATTCTCCTTTGATTTAGAAGCTACATAAGATATTACAACACACATTTGTATTTTTGTTGTTTAGGAAACACAAGATATTTATGCTACCTATTTTTGCACAAAAATGCAACCAAATCTAATGTCATAAGGCAATATTTTTTTGGTTCGTTACATTTCTGTAGTGACTGTGGCTTACATGATTGTTCTACTGTGGCCTCTCATGTGTGGTTCTGGGTGGATGTGATTAAACTAATGTCTCCCAAAGACTCAGCTGGGCTTAACTTTTGCTTTTATTTAACAAGAAAATTTTCTTCATATTTTAATTTCTTTTTCTTTTCTTTTTTAAAATTATTTATTTCTTAAAGATTTCTGCTTCTTCCCCGCCACCACCTCCCATTTCCCTCCCCCTCCCCCAATCAAATCCTCCTCCCTCATCAGCCCAAAGAGCAATCAGGGTTCCCTGCCCTGTGGGAAGTCCAAGGACCACCCACCCCCATCCAGGTCTGGTAAGGTGAGCATCCAAACTGCCTAGGCTCCCGCAAAGCCAATACGTGCAATAGGATAAAAAACCCATTGCCATTGTTCTTGTGTTCTCAGCAATCCTCATTGTCCTCTATGTTCAGCGAGTCCGGTTTTATTCCATGCTTTTTCAGACCCAGGTCAGGTGGCCTTGGTGAATTCCCGATAAAACATCCCCATTGTCTCAGTGTGTGGGTGCACCCCTCGCGGTCCTGAGTTCCTTGCTCCTGCTCTCTCTCCTTCTGCTCCTGATTTGGACCTTGAGATTTCAGTCCCGTGCTCCAATGTGGGTCTCTGTCTCTGTCTCCTTTCATCGCCTGATGAAGGTTAATATTCAGGAGTATACTTATATGTTTTTCTTTGGGTTCACCTTCTTATTTAGCTTCTCTAGGATAACGAATTATAGTCTCAATGTCCTTTATTTATGGCTAGAAACCAAATATGAGTGAGTACAACCCATGTTCCTCTTTTTGGGTCTGGCTTAACTCACTCAGGTTAGTGTTTTCTATTTCCGTCCATTTGTATGCAAAATTCAAGAAGTATTGTTTTTTACTGCTGAGTAGTACTCTAATATGTATATATTCCATACTTTCTTCATCCATTCTTCCATTGAAGGGCATCTAGGTTGTTTCCAGGTTCTGGCTATTACAAAATAATGCTGCTATGAACATAGTTGAGCATATACTTTTGTTGTATGATAAGGCATCTCTTGGGTATATTCCCAAGAGTGATATTGCTGGGTACAGAGGTAGGTTGATCCCGAATTTCCTGAGAAACCGCCATACTACTTTCCAAAGTGGTTGCACAAGTTTGCATTCCCACCAGCAATGGATGAATGTACCCCTTTCTCCACAACCTCTCCAGCAAAGGCTATCATTGGTGTTTTTTATTTTAGCCATTCTGACAGGTGTAAGATGTATCTTAATGTAGTCTTGATTTGCATTTTCCTGATCGCTAAGGAAGTTGAGCATGATCTTAAGTGTCTTTTGGCCATTTGAACTTCTTCTGTTGAGAATTCTCTGTTCATCTCAGTGCCCCATTTTATAATTGGGTTGATTAGCCTTTTACGGTCTAGTTTCTTGAGTTCTTTATATATTTTGGAGATCAGACCTTTGTCAGTTGCGGGGTTGGAGAAGATCTTCTCCCAGTCAGTGGGTTTGCTTTCTGTCTTAGTGACAGTGTTCTTTGCTTTACAAAAGCTTCTCAGTCTCAGGAGGTCCCATTTATTCAATGATGTCCTTAGTGTTTGTGCTGCTGGGGTTGTACGTAGGAAGTGTTCTCCTGTGCCCATGTGTTGTAGAGTACTTCCCACTTTCTCTTCTATCAGGTTCAGTGTGTTCGGACTGATATTGAGGTCTTTAATCCATTTGGACTTGAGTTTTGTGCATGGTGATAGATATGGATCTATTTTCATTCTTCTACAGATTGACATCCACTTTTGCCAGCACAATTTGTTGAAGATGCTCTCCTTTTTTCCATTGTATACGTTTAGCTCCTTTATCAAAAATCAGATGTTCATAGGTTTGTGGGCTAAAGTCAGGGTCTTCTGTTCAATTCCATTGGTCGACTTCTCTGTTTTTATGCCAATACCAAGCTGTTTTTAATACTATAGCTCTGAAATAGTTTGAAGTCAGGGATGGTAATGCCTCCAGATGATCCTTTATTGTATAAGATTATTTTGGCTATCCTGGGTTTTATGTTTTTCCATATAAAGTTGATTATTGTCTTCTCAAGGGCTGTGAAGAATTTTGATGGGATTTTGATGGGGATTTCATTGAATCTATAGATTGCTTTTGGTAGAATTGCCATTTTTACTATGTGGATCCTCCCAATCCAAGAGCAAGGGAGATCCTTCCATTTTCTGGTGTCCTCTTCAATTTCTTTCTTCAAAGACTTAAAGTTCTTGTCAAATAGATCTTTCACTTCCTTGGTCAGAGTTACCCCAAGATATTTTATGCTATTTGTGGCTATCGTGAAAGGTGATGCTTCTCTGATTTCCCTCTCTGCTTCCTTATCCTTAGTGTATAGGAAGGCAACTGATTTTTTGGAGTTGATCTTGTAACCTGCCACATTACCAAAGGTGTCTATCAGCTGTAGGAGTTCTTTGGTAGAGTTTTTGGGGTCGCTTATGTATACTACCTTATCATCTGCAAATAACGAAAGTTTAATTTCTTCCTTTCCAATATGAATCCTCTTTATCCCCTTATGTTGTCTTATTGCTATTGCTAAAACTTCAAGAACTATATTGAAGAGGTATGGAGAGAGTGGACATCCTTGACGTGTTCCTGATTTTAGTGGGATGGCTTTGAGTTTTTCTCCGTTTAATTTAATGTTAGCTGTCAGCTTTCTGTAAATAGCTTTTATTATATTTAGGTATGACCCTTGTATCCCTAATCTCTCCAAGACCTTTATCATAAAGGGGTGTTGAATTTTGTCGAATGCTTTTTCAGCATCAAATGAAATGATCATATGGTTTTTTCTTTCAGTTTATATATGGTGGATTACATTGAAAGATTTGCGTATGTTGAACCAGCCCTGCATCTCTGAGATGAAGCCTACTTGATCATAATGGATAATTTTTCTAATGTGTTCTTGGATTCGGTTTGCCAGTATTTTATTGAGAATTTTTGCGTCGATGTTCATGAGTGAGATAGGCCTGTAATTCTTTTTCTTGGTTGGGTCTTTGTGTGGTTTTGGTATCAGGGTAACTGTAGCTTCATAAAAGGAATTTGGCAATGACTCTTCTGTTTCTATATTGTGAAATACATTAAGGAGTATAGGTATTAGCTCTTCTTGGAAGTTCTGGTAGAATTCTGCATTGAAACCATCTGGTCCTGGGCTTTTTTTGGAAGGGAGATTTTTGATAACAGTTTCTAATTCTTCGCGACTAACAGGTCTATTTAGATCATTCACCTGGTCTTGGTTTAGCTTTGGTATATGGTACTTATCTAAAAAAGTGTCCATTTCTTTTGCATTTTCCAGTTTTGTGGCATACAGGCTTTTGTAGTAAGATCTAATGATTCTCTGAATTTCCTCTGTGTCTGTGGTTATGTCTCCCTTTTCATTTCTGATCTTATTTATTTGCGTGTTCTCTCTCTGTCGTTTAATTAGTTTGGAAAGGGGTTTGTCAATCTTGTTGATTTTCTTCAAGAACAAACTTTTTGTTTCATTGACTCTTTGGACTGTTTTCTGTGTTTCCATTTTGTTGATTTCCGCTCTCAGTTTGATTATTTCCAGTCTTCTATTCCTCCTAGGTGAGTCTGCTTTTTTTTTCTAGAGCTTTCAGGTGTGCTGTTAAGTCCCCAATGTATGCTCTCTACGTTTTCTTAGTGCTATGAACTTTCCTCTTAGCACTGCTTTCATCGTGTCCCATAGGTTTGAGTATGTTGTCTCTTTGTTTTCATTAAATTCAAGGAAGACTTTAATTTCTTTCTTAATTTCTTCCTTGACCCAGCTGTGGTTCAGTAGTTGACTGTTCAGTTTCCATGAGTTTGCCGGCTTTCTGGGGGTAGCATTGTTGTTGCCTTCTAACTTTAGTCCGTGGTGATTTATTAAGACACAGGTGGACGCTGATGTTTTTTTGTATCTGTGGAGGTTTCCTTTGTTTCCGAGTATGTGGTCAATTTTTGAGAAGGTTCCATGAGCTGCAGAGAAGAAGTTATATTCTTTCCTATTTGGGTGGAGTGTTCTATAGATGTCTGTTAAGTCCATTTGCTTCATTACCTCCAATAATTCTCTTAATTCTCTATTAGGTTTCTGTTTGATTGACCTGTCCATTGGTGAGAGAGGTGTGTTGAAGTCTCCTACTATTAGTGTGTGTGGTTTGATGTCTGCCTTGAGTTTTAGTAATATTTCTTTTACATAAGTGTGTTGTAATAGGAGCGGTGGGGCTGCGTTCCTGGCATCCCGTCGCCCACATGGCTTTACCCAAAATAATTACATGGAAACTGTATTTTTTTGAACATTTTCTGGCCCATTAGTTTTAACCTCTTATTGGCTAGCTTTTACATATTGATCTAACCCATTTTTAATATTTTGTGTAGTTTCACGAGCTGGCTTACCAGGAAAGATCTTAACCTGTGTCTGTCTGGAGTGGGAGAATCATGGCGACTTCCTGACTCGGCTTTTTTCTCCCAGCATCCTGTTATGTCTACTCCGCCTACCTAATTTTTTGTCCTCTTAAAGGGCTAAGGCAGTTTCTTTATTTAACCAATGAAATTAACTCCTCCATCATTTCCCCTTTTTCTGTTTAAACAAAAAAGAAAGGCTTTTACTTTAACATAGTAAGATTATATATAACAAAACAGTTGTCAAGCAAGAATTACAGTTATAATATTTATATCTATCTTTTATTATAACTAAGGAAAACTATAACTATCTATTTATTTTTCAATTCCATCAAAGACTCCAGAAGGATATAATATTACCTAAGTAAATAAGAAATAAGAAAACTCTAGAAATGACAGAGACATCTTGCTGCCTGGACAGTCATCCAAAGTTCCTTTGTAACGTTGGGGCATCCATCTTTAGCCTTTAGGCCCATAGTATCCAGCAGACATTTTCATCAAGCAGGAAATTCCAAAGACAGTTTAATCACTTTTTGCTGTCTCCTGCAGAATGTCTCACAGACTCTTTTATGAGTCAGGAACCTCGAAAAACCATCTCACCTTTAGGCAAGTTTAGCAGTCCTCTTTCTGTGGGTTTTTTGTGTCCAGTTTATGTAACAGTCCAGGCAAGAGCAGTTTCTTGCCCAAATGGCTATCAAACTCCTTAAGGAGCCTCTTCAGTGCCCATCTTCCTCTTGAAATAGATTGGTGCTGCCAGGAGCAGACGTGTCTCATTATCATGAAAAGCCCTAAGTTATTAAAACATTAAATGCCATATTTTGTAGTCTTTGAAAGATATGAAGAATGCCTATCTAGCTGAAATATATCTATGCACATCTAGAAAATCTAACTAACATGACTAAAAGCTTGACAATTATTGATGATTATCCATTAACCTATATACATTACATTTTTAAATGAACTATACCTTAATCACAATACCTTAATCAAGATTAGAAATATGCATATACATATAACAAAATTGACCTTCAAATCCACACCAATGTAAATTATTTATATCTATATCATATTCCCCTTTAAATGTAAAAGAACATTTATAAACAATATTTGGGAACGCCACTCTGTTGTAATAGAAGCGGCGGGGCTGCGTCCCTGGCACCCGGTCGCCCACATGGCTTTACCCAAAATAATTACACGGAAACTGTATTTTTTGGAACACTTTCTGGCCCATTAGTTCTAACCTCTTATTGGCTAGCTCTTACATATTGATCTAAACCATTTTTAATATTTTGTGTAGTTCCACGAGCTGGCTTACCAGGAAAGATCTTAACCTGCGTCTGTCTGGAGTGGGAGAATCATGGTGACTCCCTGACTCGGCTTCTTTCTCCCAGCATCCTGTTCTGTCTACTCCGCCTACCTAATTTTTTGTCCTCTTAAAGGGCTAAGGCAGTTTCTTTATTTAACCAATAAAATTAACTCCTCCATCATTAGTGGGTGCTTTTATATTAGGGGCATAGATATTCAGGATTGAGACTTCATCCTGCTGAATTGTTCCTGTTATGAGTATAAAGTGTCCATCTCGATCTCTTCTGATTGATTTTAGTTTAAAGTTAGTTTTGTTAGAAATTAGTATGGCCACACCTGCTTTCTTCTTAGGACCATTTGCTTGAAAAACCTTTTCCCAACCCTTTACTCTGAGTAGATGCCTGTCTTTGTGGTTGAGATGTGTTTCTTGCAAACAGCAGAATGTTGGATCCTGTTTTCGTATCCAATCTCTTAGCCTGTGCCTTTTTATAGGTGAATTGAGACCATTAATATTAAGTGATATTAATGACCAGTGGTTGTTTACTCCGGTTTTTCTTATTGCTTTTGGTAGAAGAGTTTGTGTGTCTCCCTTCTTTGAGTTGTGTTGTTGAAGGGTCGCTAGATGCCTGAGTTATTGTAGGCAGTGTTGGCAATGTTGGATTCCTTGGGTTGTGATTTTCCTTCTATTAGTCTCTGTAGGTCTGGATTTGTGGCTACGTATTGTTTAAATTTGTTCTTTTCCTGGAATGTCTTGTTTTCTCCATTTATAGTGAACGAAAGCTTGGCTGGGTATAGTAGTTTGGGTTTGCATTCATGGTCTCTTAGTTTCTGCAGTACCTCTATCCAGGACCTTCTGGCTTTCATGGTTTCCATAGAGAAGTCAGGTGTAAGTCTGATCGGTTTATTTTTATAAGTTACTTGACCTTTTTCCTTTGCAGCTCTTAATATTCTTTCTTTAATCTGTATATTTTGTGTTTTGATTATTATATGGCAAAGGGACTTTTTTTTTGATCCAGTCTGTTTGTGTTCTGTATGCTTCTTGAATATTCAAAGGAATATCTTTCTTTATGTTGGGAAAGTTTTCTTCCATAATTTTGTTAAAAATATTTTCTGGGCCTTTGAGCTGTGACTCTTCTCCTTCTATCCCTATTATTCTTAGGTTTGATCTTTTTATTGTGTCCCATATTTCCTGAATGTTTTGTGATGAGAATTTGTTGGTTTTGCTGTTTTCTTTGATCAGTCCATTTATTTTCTCTATGGTGTCTTCAGAATCTGAGATTCTTTCTTCTATCTCTTGTATTCTATAGATTATGCTTGTTTCTGTATTCTCTGCTCGTTGACCTAGATTTTCTTTAACCAGCTGGTCCTCAGTTTGTATTTTCTTCCTTGCTTCCATTTCAGTTTTCAATTTTTAAACTGTTTTTATTACCTGTTTGATCGGTTTTTTTTTTTTTTTTTTTTGTTTTCCCAGGGTATCATTTACGTATTTACTCATTTCTTCAAACTTTTTGTTATACTTTTCATCCATTTCTATGAGGGCATTTTTTACATGTTGTTTAAGGGACTCTATTGCTTTCATAAAGTCAATTTTTTCCTTTTCTTCTGTGTTAGGGTGTTCAAGTCCTTGTGTTGTAAGATCATTGGGTTCTGGTTTTTTCATGTTGTTTTTCAGATTGTTGGGTGAATTCTTGCCTTGGCGTCTGCCTATCTCCTCTTATCGATGCTATCTAATGGGTTTGATTTAATTGTAGTGGAGCGATCTGTTCTCAGTGTGGGCCTCACTGTTTCATGCTTGTACTATCCCGCATTCGCTGAGTCTGCTCGCCGGTGTCTCCGCCGCTTGGCTTGTGCGCTGGTGCCTCCTCTGCCTGGGCCTCTTTAATTTATTTTTCAATTTTCTTTTTATTCTAGGTGTGTTGAAATCACTATTGATATTCTCACTATGAGGGATAGTAATTAAGGGGCTTTCTCTCGCGGACTTTATAGCTTTATTGTAATACAATTAACAAATAAAAATTACATGTATTTGTAGTTTATAACATTGGCTATTCATAATTATGAAAGATAATCACCACATTCATCACTTAGCATAGGATTAATTATTTATTAGCAATATTGGGCAAAAAATCCATTATTGTTAACTGTTGTCACCATGCTGTACAAGAGATCTTGAATTAATTTGTTATAATTGAAGCTTTGTCCTCCTTGACCATCGTTTGTTCATTCTCTGAGCTATCCCCATTCGGGCTGAATCTTCCTGGTATCTCTCTTCTGTGTTCCTCTCTTCTGAAGTTGATCTGACCTCATTAGGATCGATTTTCCCCAGGAGAATCTGGAAAACAACATACTGCATAACTGTAGAAATGAAGATGCGGGGAGACTTCTGGCATTTGCAAAGTTTCTGGGTATGTTTACTCCTCAGCTGGCTCCTTTTGGGGTGCAGTTGATGTGACATGTGAGGTGGGAAGGTTATAGAGAAGCTCCCAGCTTAGAAGCTCTTTTTACTTGAACTTGATTTCCGAGTTTTGGTTTTCTAGCCCCTTGAATCTTCATCAAGCTCTGCTCAATGAGGTTGCTTCTTACACTTTGCCTCCCCTGAACCACCAGGTGTCTCCAGAGAAAAGGAACCTCAAGTGCTCTTTGGGTAACCTTCCTTTTCAATTCTCAGCAATGCAGTTTGTTATTGGCTCACTGTTTTTCTGTATTAGTCTACTATTTTTTTTTGTTAATGATATAGTACCATAGACCGTGTGATCTGTACCACAATTAAGCTTATTTTGGCTGACAGTTCTGGAGCAAGGCTAACGGGGCTGCTTCTGAGTGTGGTGTTGTGGAAGCAGAGCCCTGCTGTGACACCAGAAATCACACAGGGAGAGATAGTGATCCTACCTCTGTTTACCCTGGTTTGTCTTCCTCTTATCAGTCATAATTATCTAACACATTCCAAGCACCTGTAATCTAAATTTCTACCCTCATAATGCCTCACTGTGAGGATTAAACTTCAAAATGGTTTTGGAGAAGATGAAGCACATCAGACCGCACAAACTGCTAATGTGTCTTTAGATATGTCTGTAGTCTTGTTTCTCGTGTTCGGGAAGATTTGGAGAGTCATTTTACCCATTAACATTTCCACCTGTCTGGTTGTTGACTTACAATACTTAAATAACAAATCTAAATAAGGGACTTTTCTCAATCTAATTTAATGTCATCAGTCATTTCTTGGGATGTATGGGCCTTCCATGCTGTAGAGAGATAAGACTTGGGGGTGGGGATGGGAGTACAATAATAGAAGAATAACTGTATGAAGTTTTTACTTCTTATTTTGTTCTGAAATTACCTCATCTTGACTATAACTATATTCTTGAATATATATGATGACTAAGGATGTTGAACATTTCCTTAAGTGTCTTTCAGCCATTTTAGATTCCTCTGTTGAGAGTTCTCTGTTTAGGTCTGTACTCAATTTTTTATTGTGTTATTTGTTCTTTTGGCGAGCAATTTCTTGAGTTCTTTGTATATTTTAAAGATTAGACCTCTATCTGATGTGGGGTTGGTGAAGATCTTTTCCTATTCTGTAGGCTGTCATTTTGTCTTGTTGACCATGTCCTTTGCTTTACAGAAGCTTTTCAGTTTCAGGAGGTCCCATTTATTAATTGTCTCAGTGTCTATGCTGCTAGGGTTATATTTAGGAAGTGGTCTTCTGTGCCAGTGCATTCAAGTGTACTTCCCACTTTCTCTTCTGTAAGGTTCAGTGTGGCTGGCTTTGTGTTGAGATCTTTGATCCATTTGGACTTGAGTTTTGTGCATGGTGATAGTTATGAGTCTATTTTCGTTCTTTTATATGTTGATATCCAGTTATGCTGGCACCATTTGCTAAATATGCTTTCTTTTTTACACTTGATATTTTTTTGTTTCTTTGTCAAAAATCAGGTATTTGAAGGTGTGTGGATTAATATCTGGGTCTTTGATTCAGTTCCATTGGTCCTCCTGTCTGTTCTTATGCCAATACCAGACTGTTTTCAGTACTGTAGCTTTGTAGTAGAGTTTGAAGTCAGGAATTGTGATGCCTCCAGAAGGTCTTTTATTGTACAGGATTGCTTTGACTTTCTTGGGTTTTTTGTTTTTACGTATGAAGTTGAGTATTGCTCTTTCGATGTCTATGAAGAATTTTGCTGGGCATTGCATTGAATCTGTAGATTGCTTTTTGGTAAGATTGCTATTTTTACTGTGTTAATTCTGCCTACTCAAGAACATCTTTCTACTTTCTGGTGTCTTCTTCAATTTCTTTCTTCAACGATATAAAGTTCTTGCCATACAAGTCTTTCATTTGTTCATGGTTAGAGTTACTCTGAGATATTTTATGCTATTTGGAGGGTGATGTTTCTTAGATTTTTTTCTCAGTCCATTTATCATCTGTGTACAGGAGGGATACTGATTTTTTTTTTTTAGTTAATCTTGTATCCTGCTACATTACTGAAAGTGTTTATGAGTTGTAGAAGTTCCTTGATAGATTTTTTTGGGTCACTTATGTAAACTATTGTATCATCAGCAAACCGTGAGAGTTTGACTTCTTTTCTGATTTGTATCCCCCTGATCTCCTTTTGTCTTATTTCTCTGGCTAGAACTTCAAGAACTCTATTGAATAGATATGGAGAGAGTGGGCAACCTTGTCTTGTTCCTGAATAAATCTCTCTTTTTAAAAAGAATCATACTTCATTATGTAGTTAGAGTAAAACTGATGCCAACCAAGGACCAGGAAAAAGTATCATTGGTATTCCTCAGCTGAAGCTGGGGAGCCCACCAATATACCTTTCATGCTTTCCTTATGAAAGTATGACAATGATGCTGTTATTGCTTGCCTTACATAAACAAATTCAAGGTGCACAGAGCATTATGCAACTGATACCAATTTAAACATTATGCAATTATGAGATGCTATATTATGTCTTCTCAGAAATAACAAAGAACAATGCAAATTGTGTGTTCACCAACTACAAGTTAATTACCCCCATGAATAGAATAAGAAAATGGTCTGTCACAATGTGAAACTGGAGGTAGAGCTGCTAGACAGGCATATTATTTTAATGGCAGAAGGCAAGTTCTTTTTATAGTTTTTCATGATAACAGAATTACTAAAATTTGTTTTATAACATGGACAAACATGATGTAATCACAGAAATATGGGTATTAAACTGTATTGTTTTTATGTTCCCTACTAAGTTAGAATGCATATGGCGTATTTATCAGATAAGGTACAATGAGAGAGACAGTAAAGTCATATATTATTTTCTAATAAAGATATGTTATATATTATTTTCTAATAAAGATAACTTTTGGTATATTCTATACATAGGGAAATGGAATCCATGAAAAATTTCTTGTCTTTCTTTTCCTCCTCCCCCTCCTTCCTTCTTATCCCTCTCGCTTTCCTTTAGATTGAGTCCAGGGCCTTACACATGCTATGTATCCACTGTACCACTGAGTTACATGTGCAGCCCTCAGAGAACTTGTATTCATAATGAGGAAATTGTGTACCAGTTGTTGAGTAGTAGCTGTGTGGTAAGAAAGAATTGTAGGGTTAGGGAGATGGCTCAGTGGTTAGAGCATTAGTCATTCTTCCAGAGTATCTAGCTTCAATGTCTAGTTTTCTTTCTTCTTAGCTTTCAACTGCTTTCAATGTCATGTCTTATATACTGTTTATTTCTTTATTTCTAATTCTTGAATTTGTAATCAACTTATTAGATTTTAACACTTTGTTTTCTCCTCTTGCTTTCCTCCTTTATTGTTATATTACTATACATCAACACACACAAACATATACACCATACTCTCTACACCCCAACAAAACACACACACATACCCCAAAAATACACTCACAACAACACTCTCGAATGCTACCTAAATTAAAAATGTTTTCTATATTCACAATTTTTCTGAAATTATTGTAATTACATATTTTTCTTCATGGCTGAATGTTATTGCACTATGTGTTTGCACCACATTTTCGTCATCATGTATTGCTGTGTTTGTAGCTCTCTGGATATGCTCTGCTTTGTCATTATTCTTATGTCCCTTGCTTCTTCCACTCTTTACCCACTTCCCCTTTGCCCACTGCTGCTAGTTCTTCAAATCTCTACTAATGAAAACCTCCATGAGGAAAATTCTTTGGTATGGGCACTGTCTCATGACAGACAGGATATGTAAGTAACATAGTCTCTTTTCTATGTGACCTACCAGTGGAGAAAAACTTTTATATGTTCAAATAGTTGAAGAAAAATCAAAAGTAAAATAACATTCTGATACCTGAGAATTGTGTGAAAGTTGAGTATCAGTGGCCATTAAAATGATTTGATTGAATTCAGCCACACTCATTGTTTATGCCTTATAGTTGTAGCAGAGATCATAGTTTAATAAAGACTAAAGCATTTACTTTCTGATCTTTTACAGATACAACATGCTGACCCCTGTGTAGAGCAATGTTCTCTAATGGGCATTTCTGTAGTGACAGATATGTTGAAAATTTCACTTTTAACATGAGGGCTACCGAATTCTTATAGTGTTTAAATTTACATTACTGAAAATAAAATGAAAAGTAAGTCTCTTGTTTACATTATTCATATATAGCTGATGGCTGTGCTATGGGTGAATTTAGAAACTGAGTATTTTTAATGCTGTCTCATAGTTGCATAGCACCCTAAACACAATTGTCTGGGTGCAGTTGAATGTAATATATTATTTAATGACTTTTCATTCCTCCATTTTTTTTCAGGCTAAGAGTGAATGTTTGGGAGATAGTGATTTTTATTTTATATGAATTTCAGTTTTAGGCTTATTGTAGCACTTGCCAGAGGGCAAGACCTTAGTGAGGTCTGCTTTAGGACAAAGTCAGTCCTCCTTATGCTTGATGTCCACATCCATATATTTACCAGCAATGAGTTGAAAATAGTAAGTTTTCATTTATTGAACACTATAGACTTATTTTTTGTAATTATTTCTTAAATAGTAGTGCACAGCGGCCGTTTACGTATCATTTAAACTGTGTTAAATATATGTAAACGAGAAATGATTTGAAGTGTGTGGGAGGATAGGTGTAGGTTATCTCAAACATCATGTAATTTTATTTTTTTATTAATAGAATAAAATATAACAATACCATACCAGTATTGGATAAAATAAGCAGAAGAAAATGAGACTGAGAGAAGGCACCAGAAACAGAGCCACTCATTTGCACACTCAGGATTCCCATAAAAACACTAATCCGGACGCCATCATATATATGTAAAGAACCTGTAGTTCAAAAAGACAAGAAAATATACATAATAAAATTGAATTAAAAAACAAAACAAATATCAGATATAATAAGGATTCTGCCTCAGCATTAAGAGATAAGGAACCCATAAAGATGCCACCAAGTTTGCTTTCTGCTTGCCACCTACTGCTGAGCATACGGCAAACCCCTAAGAGTGGTTTGTCTTTCCAGTGAGACTCCCTTGGAGGAAACTACATTTTCATTTGCAAGTGGTTATCAATTAGAGATAGCTTATGGGTTAATGATGGGATGTGTGTAGACTTCTCCTTTCAGCTCTAGGACACATCTGGTGCAGAACCATGCAGGCTTTGTGGACGTTACCTCAGTCTCTGTGTGTTCATATGAGCCTCGCTCATGGTGACTTAGAGGGCTTTGCTTTCTTGGTGTTTTCCATTTCTTCAGGCTCTTATACCCTTGCCACTTCTTCTGTCGAGTTCTCCAAGCCTTGAGGGGAGGGATTTAAGTCTGTGTCAAGTTCTCTCACTCTCTGCATAATGTCTGGCTGAGGGTCCTTGCTTTTGTTCCAATCGGCTGTAGGAAGAAGCTTCTCTGATGATAGCTGAGCAAGGCACTGATTTAGGAGTATAGCAGAATACCACAAGGAATCGGTTTACTGCTACTTAAAAAAAAGAATAGTAGTATTTGGTATAACTGTAGGTCCCTGGGCTATCTAGTCACAGGGTTTTAGTAACCCAACATATGTCCAGCATGGGTACTATCTTATGGAGTGGGCCTTACATCAAAATCAGTTATTGGCTAGTCACTCCCACAAGCTTTGTGCCACCATTGCACTAGCATATCTTCCAGGTAGAACAGCATGGTTGATCAAAGGGTTTGTAGCTGGGTTGGTGTTTACATTTCTCTTTTGGTAGCGTGCAGAGTACCTTCCTTTACCAAAGATACTAGAATGTAGAAGTGAAGACTCAATGCAGGCATCAACTCAACTTCTCCATGTTTAATGAGTTCTGTAGGTGTTGTCTTCATCAATGGTGCCTTGCCATCAGTTTGTGGAGAACAACCTATAGTCTTGGCATCAGCCTGGGTTACTTAAGGGTTTTTGTCCATCTTTGGCAAATAACTCAGTTAGGTGTAACATAGTAATGTTGGTGCTGGAAGCTTCGTTTGGTGACAAGAGATGTCCAGTTTGGGCTCTGTATCCCCCATTACTTAGCAACCTCACATAATCCCCTTCAAATATGTACATACTATAGGAAACTTCTAATGCAATAGATTTCTATACTACCCTTCAAATGACCCAATATTAACTGCAGATTTTATGCTTTTCTTTTTAAATTGCTAAATAATGCTTTGTCATATAAATGAACATTTAAAAAATCCATTCTTCCTCAGTTGAAGGACATCTAGGTTGTTTCCAATTTCTGGCTATTATGAATAGAACAGCAAAGAACATGGTTGAGAAAGTGTCTCTCTGGTAGGATGAAGCAATCTTTGGGTATATGCCTATCTTAGGATTTCTGTTGCTGTAAAGAAACACCATTACCAGAGCAACTTTTATAAAGGAAAAAAATTAATAGAGGTGGCTTGTAGTTTCAGAGGCTTAGTCCATTATCATCATGGTGGGACATGGTGGCATGCAGACAGACATAATGCTAGAGAAGGAGCTGAGAGCTCTGCTTCCTGATCAGCAGGCAACAAGAAGTAAATTACGTCACTGAGCTTGAACATAGAAGACCTCAAAACCCACTCCCACAGTGACACACTTCCTCCAGCAAGGCCACACCTCCTAACAGTACCACTCCCTATGAGCTTATGGAGGCCAATTACATTCAGACTACCACACCGCCCAAGACTGGTGTAGCTGGACTTCGAGGGAGACCTCTTCTCATATTCCTGAGGAACTGCCACACAGATTTTCACAGTGGGCGTTCAAGTGCATACGTACACCAGTAAGGACTGAGTGTTCCCTTTACTCCACATTGTTGCCAGCATGAGTTGTCATTATTTTCACTGATCTTAGACATTCTGAAGGGTGTAAGATAGATCTCAATGTAGTTTTGATTTTCAAATCACTCATGTTGAATACCTTGAAGGGTTCCTCAACCATTCAACAATCTTCTTTTGAGAATTCTCTGTTTCGATATATACCCCATGTTTTAATTGGGTTATTTAGTTTTCTTTGATATTATTTTTTTTAGAAAATATACTTTGGATATTTGCCCTTTAAAAGGCGTATGTGTAGTTGGTAAAAGTCTTTCGCCATTCTTTAGACTGATATTTTTTCCTGAATGAAAGTATTCTTTGCCGGGGTCATCCATGTGGATTCCTGGGAACTTTCCCAGTGCCAGGTTTCTTGCTAGTCCCAGAATGACTCTCTCTCTCAAAATCTCTCTCTCTCTCTCTCTCTCTCTCTCTCTCTCTCTCTCTCTCTCTCTCTCTCTCCTCTCATCTCTGTCCTTCCTCCATATCATCCATTCAATTTCCTCAAGTTTCAATTTCTTCTCCCCTCTTCCCTGTCCCCTCCTTCTGCCGTCCCTTCTTCCCCGACTCTCATGCTCCTAATCTTGTCAGGCAATTCTAGTCAGTGGAGGAGAGGGTGCCTGAACTGGCCTTGCCCTGTATTCAGATTAATCAATATCTTGAACATCAACATAGAACCTTCATCCAGCAACTGATGGAAACAGAGGCAGAGACCCTTAACGGAGCACTGGGCTGAGCTCCCAACATCCAGTTGAAGAGTAGGAAGTGTGAATATGAGCAAGGAGCTCAAGACACCGGCTTGCAAGGTGGGGACATCCACTGTACAGTTTACCTGAGCTAATGGGAGCTCACCAACTCCAGGTAGACAGGGAAGAAACCAGCCTAGGACCAAGCTAGACCCTCTGAATATGGGTGACAGTTGTGTGGCTGGGTAGACTGTGGGACCATGGGCAGTGGCACCAGGATTTATCCCTACTGTTTGTACTGGCATTTTGGAACCCATTATCTTTGAATGGATACCTTGCTCAGTTTAGATATAGTGGGGAGGGCCTTGGACCTTCCCAAAAACAATGTGCCTTACCTTCTCTGAGGAGTGGATGGGTGATGCAGTGTGGAATGGGTGGAGAGAAAGGAAGTGGGGAGGGAGTGGGAGCTGAGATTGGTGTGTGTAATGGAGATAGTTTTTCTTTTTTAAAAAAATAAAATTAATTATAAAAATGAAGGTATCATTTGCTGAGCAAAAGCTTTTCACTTTCATTAGGTCCCATTTATGTGGTTTTTTTTTTTTTTTTTTTTTTTTTTTTTTTTTTTTTGAGACAGGGTTTCTCTGTAGCTTTTGGTGCCTGACCTAGAATTAACTCTTGTTGAACTGGCTGGCCTCGAACTCACAGAGATCCGCCTACCTCTGCCTCCTGAGTGCTGGGATTAAAGGCGTGTGCCACCACCGCCCGGCCTAGGTCCCATTTATTAATTGTTGAACTTAGTGTCTGTGCTAATATTGTTTTTTTCAGAAAGTCTTCTCTTGTATCAACACGTTCAAGTTATCCCCCACTTTCTCTTCTGTCAGGTTCAGTGCATTCAATTTTGAGGTCATTGATTCATTTGGAGTTGAGTTTTGTGTAGGATGATAAATATGGATCTATTTTTATTCTTTTATAATGAGTCATCTAGTTTGAACAGCAGCAATTGCTGGAGATACTCTCTTTTTTTCTAGTATGCATTTCTGGCTTCTTTATCAAAAACCAGATGTCCATATGTGTATGGATTTATACCTGTGTCTTCAATTTGATTCCATGATCAATGTTCTGTCAATACAATGCTGTTTTTATTACTATAGCTTTGTAGTATAACTTGAGGGGCCTTTAGGTTGTTTTCAGGTTCTGGCTATTGGGTAGAACTTAAAATCAGATGGTGATACCTCCAGCAGTTATTTTATTATACAGGATTGTTTTAGCTGACCTGTTTTGTTGTTGTTTTCATATGAACTGGAAAATTGTCCTTTCAATATTTGTGAAGAATTGTTGGATGGGGATTGTGTTGAATCTATAGATTGTTCTTGGTAGGATGGTCCTTTTTAGTATATTATTCCTACTGATCTATGAGCATAAGAGATCTTTTTCTTTATGTTTTCTGGTATGTTCTTCAATTCTTTGTCCAATGTCTTAAAGTTTTTAATCATACAAGTGCTTCATTTGTTTTGTTAGAATTACCCCAAGTATTTTATGTTATTTGAGGCTATTTTCAAAGGTATTGTTTTCCTCGTTTCTTTCTCAGTCTATTTGTCATTTATATATAGGATGACTACTTAGTTTTGTAAGTTATATTTGTATTCAGCTACTTTGCTGAAAGTGTTTACCAACTGTAGGAGTTTCCTAGTGGAATTTTTTGGCTCGCTTATGCATAGTATCAAATTATCTATTAATAATGGCATACTTTACTTTTTTCTTTCCAATTTGTATTCTTTTGATCTCCTTTGATTGTCTTATTGCTGTTATGTTTTCAACCATTGTATTACAAAGATGTGGGGAGTGGAAAACCTTGTCTTGTTGAACTGCTGGGAGTTCTCTTCATTTAAGTTGTTATTGCCTGTGAGATTGCTATAAACTCACTTTATTATGTTTAGATATGTCCCTTGTATCTCTTCTACAGGACTTTTATTATGGAGGTGTATTGGATTCTGTCAAAGACCTTTTATGCATCGAATGAGATAATCATGTGGGTTTTAAAAATTTCAGTTTGCCTATATGATTAATTACATATATCAGTTAATACATGTTGATTATCCCTCCATCCCTGGGATGAAACCTTCATGATCATGGTGGATGATCTTTTTGATGTGTTCTTGTACTTGAAAGGAATTTGGCAAGTATTTATTTACTTATAATTCTTACATGTGTGTTCATAAAGAAAACTGGTCTGCAGTTTCCTTTCTTTGATGTGTTATTATGCAGTTTGGGTATCAGTGTAACTGCTCTCTAAATACTGACTGGACAATGTTTTCTCTGTTTACATTTTGTAGAATAATTTGATGAGTATTGGAATTAACTCTTCTTTGAAAAGGTAGAATTCTATACTAAAACCATCTGATCCTGGGATTTTTTGGTTTGTAGATTTTTAACTACTACTTCTATTTCACTAGTGACTATAATTCTATTTAAATTGCTCATCTGAACTTCATTTAACTTTGATAAGTGGTACGTATTGAGAAAATTATCCATTCCTTTTAGATTTTTCTATATGGTGGAGTACAGGTTTTTAAAACATGTCTTCATGATTCTCTGGATTCCCCAAGTGTCTGTTGTTATGTCCACCTTTTCACTTCTAATTTTGTTCATTTGGATCTTCTCCTCACCTTTCAGCTAGTTTGACTCAGAGTTTGTCAATCCTCTTGATTTTCTCAAAAAACTAACTTCTTGTTTCATTGAATCTTTGCATTTTTGTTTCTATTTTGTTGATTTTTAGCTTGGATTTTGATTATTTCTTGTGTTGTACTTTAGTTGGGTGTGATTTCTTGGCTTTGTTTTAGTGCTCAGGTATGCTGTTAAGTTACTGGGAGGTTAGTGTTATGAACTTGCCTCTCAGAACTGTATTTATTGTGTCCCACAAGTTTGGGTATATTGCATATTCATTGCCATTTGGTTCTAGAAAGGCTTTAATATGTTTTTAACTCCTGTCTTGACCCATTTTTTATTCAGTAGAGAGTTATTCAGTATCTATGTGTTTATAAGCTTTTTGTTGTTTCTGTTGTTGTTGATATCAGGTTTTAATCTGTAGTGATCTGATAGGATGCAGGGAATTATCTTAATTTTCTTGTTTTCTGTTGAGATTTACTTTCCTTATGAGTATGTGGTCAATTTCAGAGAAAGTTCCATGAGGTGCACAAAAGAGTATATGTTCTTTTGACTTTGGGTGAAATGTTCTGTAAATATCTGTTAGGTTCTTTTGATTTATAATTTCAGTTAGCTCCAGAATTTTTGTGTTTAGTTTTGTCTGGATGACCTTGTATTGTCAAGACTGGGTGTTGAAGCCTCCCACTATCAGTGCATGAAGGTAAATATTTGATATACGGTGTGCAACTGTTTCTTTTATGAACCTGGGCATCTTTGTGATCCATCCACAGATGTTAAGAATTGCAATGCTGAAAAATGTTAATTAATTAAAAAAGAATAATAATGTCCTCTTGGTGGCTTTTTCCTTTGATGGATATATAGTATTCTTACCTATGTCTTCTGATTTGTTCTGGTATGAATTCTGTTTTGTAACATATTCAAATGACTAACACTAGTTTTCTTCTTAGGTCTATTTACTTGCAATATCTCTTTTGAACACTTTGCACTGAGTACATGTCATTCTTAATGTTAATGTGTATTTTTTTTTAATGCATCAGAAGGATGGATTTTGTTTTCATATCCATTCTAGTTTTGGCTATGGCTAGTCTTATGTCAAGTGGACACAAGCCAAAGTTATCTGAAAAGAGGGAACCTCAATGGAGAAAATGCCTCCATAAGCTTTTTTTTGTAAGGTACTTTCTTAGTTAGAGATTTATGGGGGAGTATCCAGGACTGAACAAGCCATGGGGAGCGAGTCATTAAGCAGCACCCCTTGATGTTCTCTGTGTCAGCTCCTGACTACAGGTTCTTGCCTTGTTTGTGTTCCTGTCCTAACGTCCTTTGGTGATGAACAGCAATGTGGAGATATAAACCAAATAAATCCTTCTCTCCCCAACCTGCTTCTTGGTCATGATGCGTGTTACAGTGATGGAAATGCTAACTATGACAATTCTGCTAGTCTGTATCTTCTTATTTGTAATTGAGACCATTGATGTTGAAAGGTGTAAATGAGTGGTATTTGTTGATTTCTGTTGTTTTATTGTTGTGTGTGTTTCCCTCTTTTAATTTGCTGATCTGGTATTATTTACTCTCTGTGTTTTCTTGGGTGTGGTTAGCCTCTTTAGGTTGGAGCTTTCCTTCTAGGGCTAGGTTTGTAGATAGATATTGCTTAAATTTGGTTTTATCACACAGAATGTCTTATTTTATCCATTTATTGTGGTTGAAAGTTTTGCTGAATATAGCATTCTGCACTGATATCTGTAGTCTCTTAGAGTCTTTACAACATATGTCCAGGTTCCTCTGACTTTTAGAATATGCATTAAGAAGTCACGTGTTGGGACTGACTTAAGCGCTCTATGTATATGTGATAGTTGTATAGCTTGGTCTATTTGTGAGACTCCTAAACAATGGGAATAGAGGTTTTGGTTGGCTCTTGGAAACCTATTCCTCATAGTGGATTGCCTTGCCCAGCCTAAATACAAGGAGAGGTTCTTAGTCTTACTCCAACTTGATATGCCATGCTTTGTTGATCCCTATGGAAGATTTACCCCTTTTTGAACAAAAACTGAGGAAGAATGGATTGGAAAGATGGCGAAAGGTAGGGAGAGGGGATGGGAGAAGAAGAGGGAAGGGAAATTGAGGTTGGGATGTAAACTAAATAAACAAAACAAAAAAGTAGTCAGGTGTTATTTTTAGAGTTCTGTCTTTATATGTTACTTTTTTTTTTCCTTTGCAGCTTTAATATTCTTTCTGTGTTCTGTACACTTGGTGTTTTGATTCTTATGTGATGGGGGACTTCTTTTTTAGGCCTTATCTATTTGGTGTTCTGTATGCTTCTTATCCTTGATAGGCATCTTCTTTAGGTTAGTAAAATTTTCTTCTATGATTTTGTTGAAAATATTTTCTGGGCCTTTGAGCTAGGATTCTTCTCCTTTCTTGATTCCTCTTTCTCTTAGGTTTGGTCATTTCATTGTATTCCAGATTTCTTTAATGTTTTATGTCAGGATTTTTTTTATAGTTCTAATGGTTTTTTTTTTTGACTACTGTACCCATTTATTTTACTGTGTCTTCAATGAGATTTTCCCTGTAGTCTCTTGATTCCATTGGTGAAGCATTCCTCTGAAGTCTCTTTCTGTTGCTGAGGCTAGACTCTGAAGTTCCCATTCAAGTTTCTAAAGTTTTCACTTCAGATTTCTCTCAGTTTGGATTTTCTATATTGATTCAATTCCACTTTCAGGTCTTAAATAATTTTATCCATTTCCTTCTAATGTTTGTGTTTTTACAGAGTTCTTTAAGGGATTTACTCATTTCCTCTTTAAGGACCTCTATTGTAGTCATAAAGGTTTTTTTTTTTGTCTTTGTCTTCTGTTTCATTTAGGTTGTATTATATTGCTATACTCGGGGCTTGCAGTGCTGAACTGTAGTGGTGACATATTATCCTGGCTGCTATATTTTGTTTATTTGTTTGTTTGCTTGTTTTTTGCTTTTATACAGTGCCTAGGCATTTGGGCTTTTAAAGATAGTAATTCTCAGTGGTGGTATCTGGTCTTTGTTGTGTGGGTTTTTTTTCCCTTGGTTTCTGTTGTCCTGCCTGTTAGGAGATTATGACGCTGTTGCCTGGTAGAAAATAACTTCTGAGATGCTGATAGTGGAGCAAACTGTGGTTACTTATTGTTTTGGGTAGAACATATTCCTAAGTATTGGTAATTGGTACTTAAATTGGGGTTGGCAGGTGGTGGTAGCTGAGGGGGTTCACAGGAGGGAGGAAAAACAGGGTGTCCCACCAGGATCTGTTTAGTACTCTGGGGATGGAGGTACAGAATGAGGAGAGGCCACAACAGATAGCCTGCTACAGAGATGGAGATGAGCTGGAGGGATTGGGTATAGAAAAGAGGATGAAGACCTGAAGTTTACCTACTTGTTTTGCTGGCCTATTTGCTTCTCTGGCAGACTTGGCTGGAGAGTTCCTAGAGAAAGCCTGCTGAAGTTGTTTTTCAGTTGGGATAACTGAAGTTGAGCTGGGCTAACAGGAGGAGTAGGGCGGAAGGTTACAGGAGAAAATATGCATGATCTGCTGGAGATGGGGACAGAGGGGAGGGGGAGGCGACAACAGGTGGTTTGCTGCAGTCATTGGATGAGACTAGGAGACTGGAGTTGGAAGAGGGGAAGGAAGGTGAAGATCTGCAGTCATGCTACCTGTTTCCCTGGTCCGAGTGGCCTACTGAAGTTGGGGTCTGGGACAGAGTAATGAGCAGGGTGGGGTGGGATGGGGAGGGGTGAGGTTTGAGGGAAAGATCTGAGTGTTCCACTGGGAATGGGGGCCGGGGAAGACAAGGCTTCAGCAGGTGTTCAACTACAGTGCTGGGTTGTGGAAGTGGGATGGAATTTAGAGTACAGGAGGGAGATAAGAAGATTAGCAGTCCCAGTCCAGCTGGTCTTGGTGAGCTCCCAATAGATCAGCCCCACTGTCTCAGTGGGTGGGTGCACCCCTCGCGGTCCTGACTTCCTTGCTCATGTTCTCCCTCCTGCTCCTCATTTGGATCTTGGGAGCTCAGTCCGGTGCTCCAATGTGGGTCTCTGTCTCTATCTCCATCCATCGCCAGATGAAGGTTCTATGGTGATATGCAAGATATTCATCAGTATGGCTATAGGATAGGTTCATTTAAGGTTCCCTATCCTCAGGTTCTTTAAATAAGAGGCCTGAGTCTCAGTAGTTTATCCTGGTAGCAGGAAAACACCACAAGCTGAGATTACTCGACCCCCACCCAAGAGCAAACCATTCAAAGGTTCCCTCTCCTCAGCTGCTCAAGGAACTAACTGTGGACTCTCTGAACATGGTGGACAATGAGGGCTGATGAGAAGCCAAGGACAATGGCACTGGGTTTTGATCCTACTGCATGTACTGGCTTTGTGGGAGCCTATCCAGTTTGGATGCTCACCTTCCTAGACCTGGATGGAGGGGGGAGGACCTTGGATTTCCCACAGGGCAGGGAGCCCTGACTGCTCTTTGAACTGGAGAAGGAGGGGGAGAGGAGTGGGGGGAGGGGGAAAGGAGTAGGGGGAGGGAAATGGGAGGCTGGAGGAGGTGGAAATTTTCTTTTCAATAAAAAAAAATTAAAAAAAAGAAGATAAGCAGTTAGCCTTTCTGTTTCCTTGCCTATGTTCCAGGGAATGCCTGCTGGTGCTAAAGTCTGGATAGAGGATAGAGGATAGAGGATAGAGGATAGAGGATAGAGGATAGAGGATAGAGGATAGAGGATAGAGGATAGAGAATAGAGGATGAGTGGAAGGAAGGAAGGAATGTTGGAGGAGAAGGCCTACGTGATCAGTTGGGAAGGGGAGAGCACAGTTGGTGTTTTGCTGTACAGATGAGGATGAGGCTGAGGACTGGCCTTGGAGTAATGGAGGCAGAGGTGAAGATCTGCACTTAGCCTACCAGCTTCCCTAGCAGAGTGGTAACATGTCAGTTTATTTGGAGCTTTGCCATCTATGACTTTTGGTATGCTTAAAGTTCCTGGACCCAAATTCTTTTTGGGTAGTAAGAAGTACATATATGCGGTCCCTTTACACTACTGTGTGCATGTGTGTGTGTGTGTGTGTGTGTGTGTGTGTGAGAGAGAGAGAGAGAGAGAGAGAGAGAGAGAGAGAGAGAGAGAGAGAGAAAGAGAGAAATTATACAGGCTTTAGCAATCTACTATAACATGACTAGATTTGTTAGTATGATGAGCAGAATGATCATTACTCTTAATACAAGCCAGAGTGCACACACTAATTTTCTGCTCTTATAACTAGAGGTAATGTGCATATAAATTCCAATGTTCTGTCTTTTGTTGTTAGAAAGAATGATCTAATTTAAATGAAATGTTATGTTTACAGACCATGATCGATAATCTTGGCCTTCAGCTTTACACTTGGGAAGAAGGAACATTAACTGAAGGAATTGTCTACTACGTTAGTCTGTGGGTGGTCTTTGGGGACATTATCTTGATTAATTGATGTAGAGGGCCCACCTCACTGTGAGTGGTACCATCCATAGGCCGTGGTCCTGGACTGTGTAAGAAAGGTAGCTGAATGTTATCTTAGAGGCAGGCCAGTAAACAGCATTCCTCCTTGGTCTCCGCTTCAGTTCCTGCCTCTTGAGCTCCTGTTCTGGCTTCTTTGGAGGTGTATTGTGACCTGGAAGTTTAATCTGAAATAAACCCTTTCTTCCATCAGTTCCTTTTGGTCATGGAGTTTAATCATTCCAACAGTAAACCAAACTAGGACACAGATCTGAAGACGTAAGTCACAAAAAATCCCACAGCAGTTTGGAATTATGATTAATAGAATGGTTATTGATTTAAGGGCGAAAAACTTGCAGATCACCATCCCAGACAACAGCCCTCTGCGCAATCAGGAAGGGAGCCTAGTCGCAGGAAGCGGAGCAGGAAGTCAGAGAGAGAGTGGAGGGCAGTGGCAGTATTTTTAAAGAGAGAGAGACCACACCCCAATGGGCTGGTATCTCAGCAGCTATTGGGAAGGAGCGGAAGGAGCTCCCGCAACACAGATCTAATTGGTATGTTCTATAATGTATCATATACATCATAATAGTAGATGCTAGATCTGCATTGCTTTGAAGTCCTGTAGATAGACAACCTACCATAAATTCTCTCTTGTATTTATATCTTATGAATCTAAAAGTATTTAATAGGTATCTCTTAAAAATAGTTTTTAAAAGTTCAGTTAAGTCAGAGTTATGATTCTAAGTAGCAAAACATCCTAATCAGTAGAATTTTGTGGCCATGTTCATGGCAAAATGGATTTATAACTATAGTTACAAAGGATGCAAAGCAGCTATCTTTTATATGTCATTATTTTCGGTTGCTTTGGTTAAGCTGATCTCATAAAGGTTTATAAACAAGAGGACAACAGATGTCAGAAGATGTGACCTGCAGAGCTTTCAGTGAAGATAGAGTAAAGTACCCCTGCACCAAATAACGAGGTGGCCTCTAACACCTGAACGGTAAACATAGAAATTCTTCCCTTTAGCTTCAGAAAGAAAATTAGTCTAACCCAACACCCTGAAAATAGCCTGAAATACCAGTGACATACGTCTGACCTATAAAAGTATGAAGTATTAATTTTTTGCTGTCTCAGACAACTGAAAAATAACATGAGCAAGACTTCATGTTATGCATGGCTATTTTCACTGTCATATCTTGTTCCTATGACTGTGTAGGGGAAATTTCATTTCATCACATTGTCATTATTACTAGATACCTCCTAAAGGTCAGCATCACTAGTTTTACATAAAGATTTGAATTATTCTAGGGTATTTTCAGGTTGGAACAGATTTTAAGCAAAGTGAATGCTTTTTTTTTTTTTGGTTCAAAATGTCAGAAATCCAAGATAAATAAGAAAAGGTAGGTATTTAGAGTGAAGAAAATAATCTCAGGCTTTCTTGAAATCTTACTTCATGCGTGGTCACGTGCTGCACCTTATTGGTCAACTCTTAAGGTGTTTAAGCAATATAACTTCATTTACTTATATAGTAGGGAAAGAATCTTATTTAGTTATAATTATCTTGTGTTGTTAGTATAGAAAAACATTAAAAAGTGTTTTAGCTGAATGAAAACCCTGAATTTCCTAACTCAAAAATGATGACTGTCATTCAGTGACTGCTAGGAGAATCATTTTTCTTCAGGATGAGATCCTGATAGGTTATCCAAGCACAAGTGCCCATCCCTAAGTACGTGTGCATACAAAGCCTACTAAATGGAGTAATTGTGTGTGTGTGTTTGTGTGTAAAACAATATTTATTATAGGCTCAGAGGTCATGAATTTGAGAGGAAGCAGTGGAGCAAGAAGGAGGGGTGGATATGATGGAAAATACAACACTTGCATATGAAATGTTCAATGAAAGTAATATATAATTTAAAATGCTATGGCTTCTTAATCAGAACGTGTTCAACAGAGATGCCTTAGAATTAGGTCATCCAAATGATGCATTTCCCAGTGAATCTCAGTGATCAATTCTGGGGATCAGGGAAATAGTATACCTGACACAATAACAGTGTGGAGTCTCCTCAGGGGTTCAACAGGATTTTGCTTGTGGCTATTTGCCCTGTGCCATTAGTAGGAACACAATATTGTCAAGTGTAAGACAGGGATCTACTCTTAGACTCACTGTGTATGCATTTATCTTATTTCTGCTTTCTTAAGTGCTTAGAATTCCAAAGTGTTTTGCAAGTCAGATGAATTTTCACTAAAGTATTTATCATCCACAGCAAACTGTCCTTTAAGCAAATGAGTGGAACACAGAGAAAATATATTTTGTAGCAGTAATTTCCTATAGCTATGTTTTAATTTGAAGATGTTCTTTAGGTTATATGAGTAACATATGAAAATATGTTTGTTGAGGAAAAAAATTTTAATTTCTGAGGTTATTTACTTCCAGAGTCAAAATTTATCATAACATCTATATTAAATCTACTTTCTCCCTTGACAAAATATAATAAATGTGCTACAACCTTCCAGACAAGTTTCCTTATTTTCTGTGTATGTTGGACACAGTTTTAATGCAGTGCGATCATTCTGTAATCATTTTCCTGTGATGTGATTTTATAACGATGAAATATTGAATATGCTACATGTTATGACACCCCAATTTTCTATTATCCGTTTAGTTTTGTGCAAAAATTTGCATTTTGTATTCTTCCCATGAGGGGTTCAGCTTTTTTAGGCCACCCCCTCCTGTTGTGATTTTCTGCCTTACCCCATCTACTGTCTAAAATCAAAGGTCTCATCACCTCAATCACCAACCAGAATGTTGTCACTGTGTGGTGTAGGAGGTCTTTCTGTTTATGTGTTTCTTTCATTGGTTAATCAATAAAGAAATTGCTTGGCCTGATAGGGAAGAACTTAGGTAGGCAGAAAAGACAGAACTGACTTCTAGGAGAAAGAAAGCAGAGTGAGGGAGATGCCATGGATCTGCAGCCAGAGGTAGACGTGCTGAAACTCTTCTGGTAGGCCATAACCTTGTGGTGATACACAGATAGAAGGAAATGGGTTAAATTAAGATGTAAGAGTAAGCCAATATGAAGTTAGAGCTAATGGGCCAGGCAGTGTTTAAATTAATACAGTTTCTGTGTGGTTATTTCAGGTGTAAGCTAACCAGGCGGCCTGGGCAGAACAAGGGGCCCTGTCCATACAACAGCTGTGGGTCAAAACAAACTTTTCCTTTTATTAACCTGTTTTGTCTATTTGTTCTCAGACACTTGTTGTGAAATTAGATAGTAGACTAACACACAGTATGTAACAAAATATCTCTAAACCTGGTGATTTTAAATTATAATGACATTTTTATTTAAAAAAAACCTTTATTATTATTTTATGTACATTTGTGCTTTGCCTGCAAGTATGTCTTGTACCAACTACATTTGTGTGTGGTATATGCAGAGGCCATAGGAGAACATCAGATCCCCTAGAACTGGAGTTACAGACAGTTGTGAGACACCGTGTTGGCATTTAGAATCAAACCTGGATCTTATGGAAGAATAGTCAGCACTCTTAACTGCTGAGACATCTCTCCAGCCCTCATTTGTTATTTCTTATGAGTGTCTTGTCACTTGATACTCTTTGGATAGTTTACTTATTTATTTGTTTCATGTTTTTGTTTCACTGTATCTATTGGCATGTTGGTAAGAAGCTGGTATGTATATGATAACTCAGCTGGAGAACGTGACTTTTTCTCATGTTTCTCTCTCATCCTGTATGCATGGTGTTATAAAAGCATGTTGTAATGATGATGCAAGAAGGGCTCCAAGGATTCCTATAGGTGTATTCAAGAAGTTCATCAAGCTTCCATGGCCATAAAATTTATTACAGTCCTATTATATCATTAGATCTAGACCAGACCAATAAGAACATGTAAGAGTGAAGTGTATTAATAATGGAAATATGACAAAAGGGGTCATCAATACAATTTATCATAACACATAATGTTATTGATTCCATGTAGCATAATCCAGTAGTATCATATCCAAATTTATTAATTTGGGATGCCTGGTTAGGGTACCACTATCTTATACTGAGGCACATTACTTAAGAAAACATACTGCAGGATAAAATGTATGTATGTTCATGTTTAACTTTGGAAAAATAATGCATTTCAAAAAAATCTGGTATTTTTTTTTTTACTGAAAAAAAGTGTGAAATATAGACTTTGTTTTTATCCCCAAAATGTGGCAAGATAACTATTCTCTCAAACTCATTCACTGCTGTCTGTCTTTGGAACTAATACTTTAGCCCCACAATTAAGTTTGTCTTGCTGTTGTGAAGGGCAATGGGCAAAGGGCAAAGGGCAAAGGGCATGTTTTTGTTAATTCTCATCTAACTCTCTCAGTGATTTGTAGTAGGTCCAGTATGAAGAAATTAAGGAGCTGATGGTAATTTCAAGAGAATGCTTTTGTGTTATTCTTTTGTTTTCTCTGTTCAATTAGAATCTTACCTCATGACTAATGTGGAAATTCTTCTTTGTATGCTGCGAATATGCTTTATTACCATTGGTTAAGAAAGAATTTACATTGACCTATGGCAAAGCTGAATATAACAAGGTCTGAAATCTGAACATATATATATATATATATATATATATATCACAGAGAGAGAAAGAGAGTAGGCAGAGTCAGGGAGATGCCATGTAGCTGCTGAAGGAGACAGAAGACAGTACCTCGTGGCGATATATTGATTAACTAAGTAAAAGGAGACAGCCTTGTGACAATATACTGATTAAAAGAAATGAATTAATTTAAGATGCAAGAGTTAATAAGAAGCCTGAGCTAATAGGCCAAGCAGTGTTGTAACTAATATAGTTTCTGTGTGATTATTTGTGTCTGGATGGCAAAGAAATGAAAAAGCAGTCTTGGATTACAATGACTTTAAAATGTATCTTATGTAGGGGCTGGAAAGACATAGCCCAGCAGTTAAGAACACAGGATGCTCTTGCAGAAGATGCAGATTCAAATTCTAACACTTGCATGGCAGCTCACAACCCTTTGTAACCCCAGTCTCAGGGGATCTGAAACCTTCTTCTGGCCTTCTTGGCCACTTTATGTATGTGGTACACAGACATAAATGTAGGCAAAACCCATACAAATAGTAGAAAATATTAAGTCTTTTTAGTTATTATAGGTAATTTTTTGAATAAACTAAATATGACATTAGGGCATATGGAATCACTAAAAATGCCTACGTATCTTATTCATGGTGTAAATATAGTGTTTGGATCACTTCTCACCATACAGTAGGTATTTAATACATTTTTGCTCAATTTATATTTAAATTCTACTGTAACATATACAGTACTGTACATAAAGGGAGATTATGTGACAAAAGCAAGTGAACTAATACCCAAGATATGAAAAATCTTAGTATCAGCTTCTTGGAATTGTGTTCCATAGACAAGGATTCTGTTTTTTGATCAATTAGTCAGTGTTTAAAATGCTAGAATAATAATTCTTTGCCATTTCATAGTTCCATTCATGCTCAGCTATGAATCTGTCATGTGTAGTATGAAGACTGTAACATTGTAAATGGATTTATAAAGAGATCAGGGCCTTGTGTGGGATCATACAATTCAAGAAATTTTCCTAGCTGTAATAAGAAAATCTGATGCCTAAAAGCTAGAAATTTAAAGGGAACAGACTTATACAAGGGTGATAAACACATCATTATGTGAAGAATATACTTTTTTTCTACCTTCAAATTGAATTTCCTAATAAGCCAAGACTCAATTTCTTTTACTTATTACTTGTGCCCTGTATTCTCCTTCTTTGATTGTCAAATTTGGTTCAAGGAATACAGAAAGAGATAAGAGTGCCATTGGTTTCCCTTAGAGGAGAGATGATTATATAATCACCAAATTTAATTAGGGCTGTAGAAAACATCGTTTTAAATCTGTTGTCTGTAAAGTAGCATGCTTTTGTTGTAACTGGAAAGAAAAATTAGTCTAAAACAAGATAACATTAACACTCATTTTTTTTAGCTTTCTGGAAAAATTGTTTAAATAAAGCTGATTTTTCCATTAACTATAAACATTAACACTAACAATATACAAATCTACCATATTTGTGCTTTCAAAGGGACAAATTGATTGTATTCATTGAGACGCCGTTCTTCCAGAAATTTAGAAGCTGCTGAGAAGTGGTGACTTACCTGTACTTAGACAGTGGGTTAGAAGAATTTCTGTCCCAAGAAATGCTGCATAATAACATATTTCTCCAGGTAGCACAATATCCTAGAGGTAGTATTTGAGAATCACCAATCCATATTGGCCTACTCAACACCATCTGTTCATAAGGAGCCCAGGACCCTGCTGCTAGTACTTTGGCAAAAAACTCAAGTATCTCATGAATAGGGTTTTCCTCTTCTGATGCATGACCGTTGCTACTCACCTCACTGCCAATGTTTCCTCCTTGATGCTGGCCTAGCTGTTGTCCAGGACTGTCAGAGCAGCCACTGGTGCAGGTGCACTGAGAACTCATGCAGGTAGCCTGAAGATTCTTCCTCCCGGTGGCTGCTCCTGCAAACCACCTGATGACATCACCGTATTCGGTGCCATGTAGAATCTGAATACAGCCTTTGTCTTTATTTTCACATTTTGCCACCCAGAAGCAAAGCTGTAGGTGGAGGCTGCTCATTCATTTCCAGCTGCCCAGACCTGAAATAATCACACATAAAACATATTAATTGCAAAACCGTTTGGTCAATAGCTTAAGCTTATTTCTAGCTCTTACAACTTAAATTGACCCATTTTTATTATTTTATATTTTACAACGAGGTTTGTGGTTTACCCTTACCAGTGCACAGGTGTTTTTCTCCTCTGGAGGCTACATGACTCTCTGACTCCGCCTACTTTCTCCCCACATTCAGCTTAGTATTCCTGCCTAGCTCTGTTCTGCCCTGCTATGGGACCAAAGCAGCTTTATTCATTAACAGAACACATTCACAGCATACAAAGGGGAATCCCTCATCACCAAGCTACTCTGCTTCTGTGTGTTTGTGTCTGCCCTAGGGTACCCAAGGGCTAGAACCAGAGCTTTGATCTGAAACCTCTCCCTAGCAGTTAGAAATAAGTCTGTAGGCCTTCCCAGGTTACAGCAAGCAGATGCTCCATCCTTTTCACCTGAATTCCTTATCTGCAACCCCCACACACACCATGCCCGCAGACACACAACTTCGTCAGACATCGTTAACAAAGGATCCCTTCCAACTGTCTCAGGAATGCCAGCTTCTGATGTGACCTTCCCATAGGCCAGGCATTAATGCTTGGATGAATGACATGTAACCTTCCACAACAGTGCCAGACATGGCTTAGGAATCTCCTATTCCCATTTTAAAACACAAAAGACTCATTCAGGGAATCTTGTCAGAATACAAATTCTTCATGATTCAGTCTTCACAGGTTTTTCTTTTATTCTTTTTTCTTTTTTGATTTTTCAAAATTTACTTTTTAAAACAATCTTTTTCTCATTTTACACACCTATCCCAGTTCCATCTTCCTCCCCTTCTCCCTCTCCCCTCCCCTCCTGCCCACCCCAATCTCCATCCACTCCTCAGAGAAAGTAAGGCTTTCCATGGAAAGTCAACAAAGTCTGGCATGCCACTTTGAGGCAGTACCAAGACCCTCACCCCTATATCTAGGCTGAGCAAGGTATCCTTCCAAATAGAATGGACTCCAAAAAGCCAGTTCAAACACCAGGGATAAATCCTGGTCCCATTGCCAGTGGCCCCACAGACTGCCCCAGCCAAACAACTGACACCCACATTCAGAGGGCCTAGTTTGGGCCTATGCATGTTCCCCCATTATCAGTTCAGAGTCAGTGAGCTCTCACTATCTCAGGTCAGCTGTTTGTTTCTGTGGGTATTTCCATCATGGTTTTGACCCCTTTGCTCATAATATCACTCTTTCTTCTCTTCGACTGGACTCTGGAAGCTCAGTCCAATGCTTAGCTGTGGATCTCTATATTTGTTTCCATCAGTTGCTGGATGAAGGTTCTATGATGACAATTAAGGTAGTCATCAATCTGATTACAGGTGAAAGCCAGTTCAGGCACCCTCTCCACTATTACTTAGGGTCTTAGCTATGGCCATCCCTCTGGATTCCTGGGTATTTCCCTAGGCCAGATTTCTCACTAGCACCATAAAGGCTCCTTCAATCAAGACATCTCTTTCCTTGCTCTCCTTCTCTGTCTTTTCCCCACCTTGGCCATCCCATTCCTTCATGTTCTCTTTCCCCTTCTCCTCTCCCCTCCCCTTTCCCTTTTGCCTCCATCCCCTACCCACTCCCATTTTTCGCAGGAGTTCTTGTCTATTTCCCCTTCCCAGGGGGATCCATGTATCTCTCTCTCTATTGGGTCTTGAGGTATATTGATTCCAAATTTTGTGAGAAACCATCATACTGATTTCCCAAGTGAGTTTGCACTCCCACCAACAATGGAAGAGTGTTCCCTTTACTCTGTATCCTCTCCAGCACAAACTATCATTGGTGTTTTTGATCTTAGCCATTATGATGGTGTAAGATGGTATCTCAGAGTCATTTTGATTTGCCCTCATAGGTTCTTAATTGATGCTGATACTGCTGCTTCATGGATCATGAGATGGGTACCACGACCTACAAAACAATAAAAACTTTTGCTCAATCAGTTGTTGGTCAATGCAGGGTTACACTTGGTGTTTATAGTGTTAAGTGTGGAAAGTTTAATAGTCTTTATTATTTCTTGATTTTTGTGGCTAATTAAATAGACAAGAAAGCAGTGATGAAAAACAATAAACTAATACCTACTTAGTATTTTGCTGCATTATTGCTATAATGGAATACAAATTGTGAGCACAGACCTTTCTGAAGAAATATAGTCTGGCCTAGATTCAGCTTATCATTCAGGGTGTAGGCAGGCTATGGTAATGATGGTGGTGGTTAATGGGAAACTTTATCATAAATTAAATACACTCATATAGTTAAGATTTTTACCATCCATTTTTGTCATCAGTAATGTTCTTACTTTGAGAGAATAAATAACTTCTGCATAGTAACAATATGAATGGCTTATGGAAATGTCAGAATAAAGTATATAATATATGACTCAAATTATAAGATAACAATAACAACAGTTGTGTGCTGTGAAATTTACAGTCCCTTAAATGTTAAGGCATGTTTTAGACGTTAGCTCTGGTAACAATCTTGTGAAAGTAGATGACTCTGAATTTTTTAAAGAGGCGGCCAAGGCACAGGGAAGTTACTAGATTGTGCAGAATCAGACAGATAGTAATTGGTGAAGGGGAAATTCCGTACACAAATTCTAGTTGGTATTAATAATAAAAACCTGGAGACAGATATTGGGGTTCAAGCTGAAGATCAGAAGAGCAAAGCAGTCAAGACACTAGAGAGCTCTTATTGCTATGGAATGTTCAAACTGAAAAAAGAGGGAGTTCCTGTTTCATCCCACCTTATATTCCTTTCTAGTGCTGGGGTTAAAGGTGTGCACCACCACTGCTTGGGCTGTATGACTGGCTAGCATGACTAGTTTTGCACTCTGATCTTCAGACAAGCTTTATTTATTAGATCATAAACAAATATCACTATAAAATTCAAGAGTAGCTCATTGAGCTTAATTAAATTGAGCCCATTTACTAGTTAACCACAATGACTTAATGAGTTGATTATTGTCTGATAAGTGGTTCAAATCGTCCTTGTTGTCTAATCGTTAGATTCTACATCTAAATGGACACATGCCTACATACTTCAAATTTATGTTATCATATTATGCATTCTCCATTATTATTTTAGTTTATGCTTAGCTTCTTCTGCTTCCTCTTAAATTGCTTGACCCTCTGTTTTCATTTTCTCTTGGTAATAGTGTCTGTTTCCATCATGCCAAATCACATAAAATATATGCATACATGTTTGTAGAAATAGTTAAGCATTGCATATACTTTTCTGTGTTTTTTTTTCTGCTTAACAGTTTCAAAAGTTGAAATTCAGAGGTGTGATTCTTACTCATTCTTTTTATTAGCCACACAATATATCAACGTTATGTACAACCTTAAGTTCTCCAGAATTTCTATGATAATGCCCCCTATCTGTTGGCAGTTTAAGTAATTCTGAGCAATGCTTTAAGTAACTTTCTCTGAGACAAGGTTTCACTACAGGGTCTGGACTAAGCATAGGAATCTCTATGTAGCCAATGCTGCTCTCAAACTTGCCACTTTTCTGTGTCTGCCTCTCATGTGCCACTGCTGTAAATGTGTGCCACCATGCTGAGGAGAATTTGTCATTTTTATATGTATATCTTTGTATGGCTGCTGCTTTGATAGGGCACGGGAATAAATTACTTTGAATAATTATTGATAGAGTCCTTTCCAAAAGGATTGTAATAAGTCCATTTCTCATGGGAGGTATGTATGAGTGCTCTTGGCCTCATTTTCTATCTATAAAAAAATGAAAAAATAAATAATGTTCAATTATTCCTCTGGGAATAATATGATATCTAGCAGCATACTTATTATGAACTTCTATCTCTAATATTATATTTGGCTCTTTCTAATATATAAACCTGTATATTTTATATAAACATATACTTTCTTGGTAGAGTTTTCTGAGGGTTGTCTTTCCATATTCTTACTGTAGCTTTTTTTTCAGTATAGGGAAGTTTATATTAGTTTTAACTATTTGTTAAATCTCCTAGCATATTATATTATTATATAACATAGTAGTAATTTTGTTTACATGAAAGTGTTTTCAAACTCATTCTGTTGGTTGGATTATGATATCTCTCTCATCAATATACAAATATATAGCTTAAAATAACTTTTGATCTTTTATAGGTACCAGTTTCTACCTACATTAAACATTTTCTAATATTTTATGTGATAAATAAATTTTATATTTTTGTTCTAAAATGCATTATTGTACCTGGCAAAAGAATGAATTGGCTTTAGTTTTCCTCCAGATGAAAAGTTGGTGGTTGGATACCACTATTATTTTTTGTATTTGTTTAAAATTGCTTATTTAATTATGTTTATGAGATAGGATCTCCTGTAGCCTGGGCTGGTACCAAATTTGTTATGTAGCATCAGAAGTAATCAAAATCATAGAATCTTAAGTATAAAGAAGATTACCATGAGGAAGACAGATAAATAACTAATAATTAATGTCTAGTGGAGGTAAAATTTAATTACCACAAGATAAACATGTTCTAGAGAGTGTTACTTAATAATTGAAAGTCCTCAACAGCACACTTAAAAAAGGTTTAGATGGCAAGCTAAATGTTATGTGTTATTATGAAAAAAAAAAGCAAAGTAGAAAGTGCCAGAAAAATGTGGAAGTTAACAAATAAGGGTTTCATAAATAAGATTAAAATGACTGTAATTTGCTAGTTTTGCTAAAATTGAGTACTATTAGCTTGTTTCTTATTTGGTTTATGTCTTCATATGCCATTTTCTTAATTTGGGCATTATTGTAATTTTCGCAAATTTCCTTCAATTTCAGGCATTATTGTTTCAAAACCTGTTTTTCTTCCTTTTTTTATGATTCCCTTTTTGACAGGTTGATTCTAGTTGTTTTGCATGACTTAGTTGTTGATTTATTTGGTGAGCAAATTTGACTAGTGTGGTCTCTGCTGTTCATGTTTACAAGTATAATATTATAATAAGCATAATATATTATATTATGTGAAATTCATATTCTTTTGTGTTCAAGTATTTGTAAGTGGGGTTTTATAAAATTCTATATTTTAGAGACTTATGGAATTCATGGATTTTTTTAAAAAAATGTGTGAAAACCATTTTCACTTACTGAAAGTTTTTTAGCTTTCAAGAAAGCATGGAAAATAGTATGAGATCTTAGTGACTACTGTGTAATTTATCTCAAAATTTGGAAGCAATTTTGAAGACAACAAAGCAAATGAGTAATAACGCTTATTGTGTACATACATGACATGTTCTTTACAAAATTTTCATGAATTGATACTTTAATCCCACAACTGGGTTGCAAAAGTCTCATTTTTATCTGGGGCAATCTAGACATAGTTAATGTTAGTTATAGTAACGACTTCCAAGGGCACCATCCATTGTCATTCCACTCTCAGGAACTCAGTCCTGTTTGTGGAAAATGCAGGTTTCCAGGAAGCACAATGTGTAAACCCCTAAAACAGCACTTCTCGACCTGTGGTGTCGCGATCCCTTTGGGCGTTGACCCCTTTCACAGGGGTCACCTAAGACCATCAGAATACACAGATATTTGCATTATGATTCATAATAGTAGCATAAAATTGCAGCTATAAAGCAGCAACAAAAATAATTTTGTGGCTGGGGTGTTACCACAACACAGGGAACAGCATTAAAGGGTTGTGGCGTTAGGAATGCCGAGAACCAGTGCCCTAGAATGGTGGCTTAAATGAAAGTCAGAATAAGTGAGCCTTCATGCACGTAATATTTACACAGAAATAAGCATGTTTTCCAGTATGTGGCTGAAGCCTTTCAGATGTCACAGAACTGTGTCATTGGAATAAAACTATAAATCTCTATTCAGAGGAGGTGAAGGATTATACGGTTCTTTATGCAGAAAATATCCCTAGTTTCTCTTGCTCTCTTCTCTCGTTTGGTTTGAGATGAAGGATGTCAGAGTGTATAATGAGGAAGCCGGTTCTCATTTTCACCAAGACTGCCCAAATTTGATACATGTGCTTCAGGCTTCAGTGTCCTTCTAAGTAATAAGCTGCTGGGTGTCTTACTTTGTATTTGTCAAATGTGTGCAAAGGCATTATGAGGCTTAAATTTGTTTTGTTCAACCGCTTTTAATGATATTAATTGAAGTGACAATTGTTTACGGAGATCATTAAAAGTTTTAGTGCTAGGCTGTTCTTGTGTGTTTTTAAAAGAATTTTCAGATTTATTAGAGCTATTAAAGGTAGCACCCCAAAAAACTTCTGAGAATATTTCTAACATATTTATAATTTTAAAATTTAGAATCAGGAGCTAAAAACCAGAATGAACTACATCTATGCTAGGATTATGGAGAACTTCTCCCTTCAACAGAATCACTTCAAAATAAACTACTTACTGTCTATACTTTAAACGTTTTTATAGGTTATTCTACATGTTTGGAATTCAGTCAAATAAAAAGGATAGCTTAAGGCTATTGTAGAATCTTATTTTATGTCCTTCCCAAATAGCACATACAGTTATACACACACACACACACACACACACACACACACACACACACCTGCATGAGCACATAGACACACAGCCATACACACCAGCACATAGATAGTCAGAAGCTGTCTCATTAGCAAGCCCACATTTTATACCTGAGAAGAATAAAGTAATAGTGATAAATTATAAAAAAAAAATAAAAAAAGGTTTATATCATTGGCCATTTCTGGGAATAAAAATAGCAGTGGGATTTTGAGAGTATTTTTGAATAGAAGTTAAATTGCAAATTCCTTTACTTAATAATATATTAACAAAGATATATAAAAGTTTTATTTATTAGAAAAAGTAACATAATTTGACTCTGCCTGCTTAACTAAATTAGGCCATATTTACATGGATATGCCTGCAGGAAATAAAATGGCTTCAGGGAGGAATTACCTTGAGAGAGGATCAGTCATAAGAGATTTCCTATTTGTCCATTTCCATGTGAGGCATTCAGAAATGCAAATGAGATGAAAGATTCCATTGTAAAGGTGAGGGACTGTGTCAATTATAACATAATCTGTACTTGGGAACATGGTCTGATATCGAAGGTTTGGCATTTATCTGCAGGGAAAGTCTTGCGTTAAAAGCAGCGGTGGAGAGTTACTGAAGGAAGCAACTTGAGGAAAACATAGGGGTGGAAATGAGGGTTAGTTGTAAGAGAGTGGCTTAAGGAAAAGGGCCTGGTGACGCCTAAGCCCTGAGTATTTGCTGTTGATCTGAAATATAGGACAAGTCAGTTCAAGACAGAAAGGTTAAAAATAGAAGTAGTGTTGACTCACCTGCTGTTACGGGAGGCAGGCTGTGCTCTGAGAAATCATTGAGCAAAATTATCAGAACCTCAAAACACTGCAGTGATAAAGACAAGGGCTGAGAGCTGAAACAGAAACCAGACCCGTGATAATTACAGGGATGTACTTATGCAGTTTTTATAGTTCTCTTTTATTCACCAATTAATCTGTTTGCTACAGCAATCTCAGGGAGACATGAAAAGATTGTTTCAAACTGGCAAAGATATGTATGAGTGGTGTGTGTGTGTGTGATGTGTCTACCCAGTAACCAAGGAGGTCAGAAGAGGGCATTGAATGATCTGAAACTGACTTACAGATGGTTGTCAGCCAACCTGTGCATTCTGGGACCTCAACCCAGGTTTTCCAGAACAACTCCTCTTAAATTCTGAGCCATCTCTCCAGCTCTGAGAAGACATTTCTCAAGAATGAGGAAAGACCAGGCGCCAACCACCAGTACAATAGTGGAAATGAACTCTTTCCTCACACCATGTTCCCAAGCTTTCTAATTATGTCCTTCCTGTGATCCTTCTGTCTGGACCTAGGAGTCCTCACAGGTTAGAGCAGAGGAAGGCACTAGGTAGCAGAACCCAGTTCTCTGATTTCCAGTGATCAATCTTTATATTAGAATGAGTAGAATTTAGTAGATTTTGTTCTTTGTGTTTTATATAGTTTTTGATTCCTTTGATTCAAGTATTTGTGATAAAAGAATTATAGAAAGCAAAAATCCTGTGCTATCCAAAGTGAGAATTAAATGGCTGCAGGTAAATTTCTTTTTAAATGAGTAGGAGGCCATGTTCTTGATGTCTCTAAATTAACACTTAGCAGCTGTTAAATAGGTGGATGTTCCTTATGCAAGACCCCTGAAGGCGGTGGACAGTGGTGTCTTCATTTGGCATGACAATAACTTTGCTAAATAAAAATTAAAAGAGGCCATCATTGTGGGGTGAATTTCAGACCAGGCTAAAACTAAAATGGGGTCACTCATAAAAAAGTTCCCCATGAAACTGGAACTAAATGTCTTACTTAGTCTTCTAAGAAATTAAGATAGAGGAAAAGCTCCCAGTTTCCTACCTGATGTGATAGGAAAGTTCCTCTGTTTCCTTCTTCTCTCACACAGAGAAAACCCAGCAACCTGATGCTGATCACTCATTTGCTTTTCTATTGTTCCAGCTTCCTTGTCTGGGAACATGAGGAAAATAATTTTTGCTTCCACCTTCTTTTTGGTTCTATTCAGGTTATTGAAATATTTATTTATTCTGTTTATGAGTATATAGCCTGATTCTGGAATAAAAATAAGACCAATCAGATTGTCAACTCAGTCATCATTTTCTTCTTTGACATTTGTGTTCTTTTATATGCCAGTTATTATACCAGTACACAATCGATCCCACTGAAAGTCATGCTGATTTTTTATCTGTGTTTGAACATAGAGGAGTCTGCAAGTAGCAAGTACTTGCAAAATGGGTATATGGGATAGATTTTTCTTGTATTATTGGCATTATTAGAGCATCATAAGCATACACTACTACCTTTCTGTACTAATAGCTCCTTTGTTTCCCAACACATTTTCATAATCTTTCTTATTCAATTTGGTTTTTTTTTACCTCAAATTAGCATCATTTCATTATTTAATGCTGCCAAAAAATTTGAAAAAACGAAAAAAAAGATCTCATTTTGAGACTCTTCATTTGATGCATAGGTAAATCTAATAGGCAAAACTAATTACAGGTAAAAGGATATTTGCCATGTTTTTCAAATTATCTGTTCAGCAATAACCAGGAATAGTAAAGTTTAGTACTCAACAGAGATCGATGAAAGGGATAATGTATCAGTAAAATGGGAAAATTTAATAGAAACCCTTTCTAAAATCTCCTCTAGTGATTGTTGTAATTGGAAGTGCTGGATTGAAAATGTGATAAAAATCTTCAACAACAGGCAATGTGCCAGCCTTCAGAACGAATTTTTCCTGGCACTTTACAGCACAAGCTCTTTCGAATGGTTTGTCTCTTTGTTATTTGTTCATGAGCTCATTATTTTCTTTATACAGTAATGCTGACAAAAATTTGATCTGGCCATCTAATACGGCAAATTCCCTTAAACACACAGCTACTGGCAATATCGCTACATGCATATTGAACAAGTTGACAATAAAACTGTATTTGAGTAATGCAGCAGCCTCACATTTTCAGTAAGAAAGAATTGTAGCCACTGGAGCATGGAGATGATGTGCAGAACGTTAGTGTCTCACATGTTAGCAGTTTAAATCCTTGCCAAGTGAGCAGCCCACTCTGATGTAAGCCCTCGAACTCACTTCCGGCAGCTCTTCTTAGGATACTGGATTCCAGAAGGAGTCAAGTGATGGTGTGGTGAGTGAGGTGAAGTGTACGTTCCCATTTTGTGCTTTTATGGGTTTTGTGTGTGTGTGTATGTGTGTGTGTGTAGGGGTGGTTGTACTCTTTTTACCTGCCTGTTTTATGGAGAGCATGGAATTAGGTGGGTGAGGGGACCTGGGATGAGTTAGAGGAGAGAACATGAACAGAATATAGTATATGAAAAAATGGTTTTTGAAAGCCAGTCAGTTTTTCTGGCTTAGCAGTCTACTATTTTTCTGAAGAGAAAAAAACTGGACAGAAAGGTAGAGTAAACTCAGGTTTCTCAGTTTGTTAAAAAAAAAAAATCTCTTTTTATCTGTTATTTAAGGAAGTGGCAGTGAAGCTAAAATTCCAGAAGGTCAGGCATCCCCAGCTACTGTATGAGAACAAGCTGTATATGACTCTTCATGGTGGCATTGGCAACCCTCACATACAGTGGTGTGGGCAAGAGAAAATATATAATGTGCCAGTCATGGATTTCTCAGGCCACGCTGGGCAGATCTCTTCAGTTTCTGTTTTGGAAATTTCCACAAAGAAGATTACTTTTGTTAGCTGACCAGATGGTCAGTAGCACTGATTACATGCATAGAAATATTCTTATACACAGAGGTATTAAACCAGACAATTTCCCAATAGGTATTGGGTATCACTATGTTGTTACTCCTTATTGATTTTGGTTTGACCCAAAAGTATGGAAACAACAGTACAAGACTAGAGTTCCCATACAGACAAGATACAAACCTCCCTGGCACTGCTCAAGATATTAGCATCAATATGCATCTTGGTCTTGAGCACTCACAGAGATGATATGGAATCTTTAGGATATGTCTTGATGCGTTTTTAAGAGAATCAGTCTGCCAGTCAAAGGCCAAAGTCTGCAACAAAGAAACAAATATATGAAAATCATAATGAAAGGTCCTCTGGTGTTCAAGTTTTGTGTAAGGGATTCCCTGCAGAATTTACTCTCATGGGCTGTGATTTGAGGAAGCTCCAGTTCGCATGCACTTGTGACAATGTTCAGCATCTTCTCAGAGCTCCGAAATATTTGACTGGACTATGTTAAAGCAGAAAGTGACACAGTGACAACCTTTTCTGGTGGTAGAGTCAGCAGACCCTTCCCCCCCATCACACAAGCAAACAGACAAACCAACAAGAGCATTGTCTGGATAAATTGAGGGGGAAAAGCAACAGTGTAGATGATTAGAGCAGCATTTGTTTCTCCCCAAATCCAGAAATTTTAATTCATATGTACACTGACCAGTGGTTATGGACAGCCATTTATCTGGTGTCAAGAATTTAATTTCTGTATTAACTGGCCCTTGGCAGCATTGCTGATCTTGATCTTGAGCTGTAGCTGCTGTGGTTGTGAATACTAACAGAGCTAGTGAAACATGGTGTCTAGTGTTCCATTGTAATTTTCTTTCCAAGAAAAAAAGGTAACTAAATCATCAACACAGGAATTTGTTGACTAAGGTTTCTGTCCTACCTGGTTCCTGCAGTCCTTAAGTCCCAAAGAAATATCACAGAGGTCTACATTAATTATAAACTGATTGGTCTAGTATTTCAGGCTTCTTATTAACTCTTATAACTTATACTAGCCCACAGTTCTTATCCGTGTTAGCCACATGGCTTGGTACCTTTTTCGGCGAGGCAGTCACATCTTGCTTTCTCTGTGTCTGGCTTCTTCTGTCTGTCTGCATGACGATTTCAGACTGAAACTTCCCAATTGCCTGAATTCTTGTTGCTCCTCCTCTTCTTCCTGCCTGGTTGCCCCGCCTATACTTTCTGCCTGGCTACTGGCCAATCAGCATTTATTTAAAATACAAGTGACAGGGTACAGACTATTGTCCCACAGCAGAAATTTGTGGAGAAATTGTGAGTATGCCAACTTCTTTGTTAAACACTCTTACTTTGAACCATACTGCTTTGAGATATCATTCAGAAGAATAGCAGGAACAGTCTTCAGAAACAGTTGTAATGGTTGTTAATGTTTACAACTGTGTGTTCCTAGGCTTTTGCTACCCCTGGGGTTTGTAAGTTGTTAACTTAAAACATCCTTTATAGGCCTGGCTTCTTGTTTGCAAGTCTAAGATTCCAGTGTTTGAACATTTGAAAGATCATGCCTGCTTAACTGTACTAGAAATAACAGCATTTAAAGTGAAGACTTAAGCAAACAAACATGGTGACTACTAGGTTATGCTTAGGACTCTGCCATAACTCTGTAATGTTCTTAGTGTTAAAAAAACAAAAGCATATTTACAAACATGATGACTACCAGACTATGCTTAGGACTCTGCCATAACTCTGTAATGTTCTTAGTATTAAAAAACAAAAGCATATTTATCACAGGAAGAGTTACCATATTACAACTGAAAATGTGTTTGTGTTGCCGAGATAAACGTAATCATTGTATATATAAAAAAAGATAAAATGTTTACTTGAAAAAAGAAAAGGAAGAGATGATATGGCAAATGCTAGCAATCCAATCACTCCAAACGTTTAGACAGGGTCATCACTGTGAGTTCAAATCCAACTTGATAATAAATTGAAGACCAGCCTGGTCTACCATGGAGAATGTGTCTCAACTCTCCAAAACAAATAAGAAACAATGCTAATAGTTTCTTATGTGTCCCCTTGCCTGTGTGTGTCTTGAGAGCTCAATACTTTGTATTACTGGATAATCTGCCACTGTAAGATGCTGGCCTACTCACTTGCTGAAGGAAATTGTTTGTTTATACTTAATTCCAAATTACGAATGGAGCTGCTATAAATGTTCATGTGTGAGTTTTGTGTGGATTAAAATTTCAACACATTGGGCTAAATACATAAAAGTGTGGTTGATGGATAATTTCAATGAGGTTGAACTTAACTTTTCCCTTCATAGATTGTGCTTTGCTTATCTTAGCTAAAGAACCATCACCAATTTAGGACGATGAGTTAAGTTTTTCTCTGTGCTTTATTTTCTGGAAAAAAATTATAGTGCTTTGTGTTTTATATTTAGGTTCATGATCTCTTTTGAGTTAACATTTGTGAAACTCACAAAACTGTTATTAGATATATTTTGTGCATGTTCCAGGGCCCTTTCTGGAAACACCACCCTTTAGTTCTGGAGTTGCTTTGATTTTGTTGAGGAAGCTCAGTTGGCCATAGTTGTCAGGGTTAGTCTGGACTGTTTAGGCTGTTTGTTCTCTGTGGACTTATTTGCCTTTTTCTGCCTACTCCCTGCTGTCTTGGTAGCTGTAGCCTTACACTACACGGATGCCAGGCCACGCCAGGTGCCCACCTGCATTCTCTCCTTCAGCAATGTGATTCTGTTCAAGCTCTTCATACATGAATTCCTGCTTTACAGTTCTTGTATGATAACACCCAGATCTCTGCCTTGTCTGCAGTGTGTTTCTGAGGCTTGTACTATTAGCAGTCTGTGTTTTCACCATTCAGTATGTCTTGATATGTTTGGTTGACTAATAGTATATAAAAAATGGAAGTGAACAGGCCTCCACTTCCAACTTCTCTTCTGATTGGACTGGGAGTTCCATGTCTGCTGCTGGCTAATACATAAATGTTCCCTCCCTAGGGCACAACCTGGGATTTGGGGAAAGCAGGTAAAGACTCTACGGTTGAGTCTTCTTTGGCCATTGTATCTACCTGGGAAAAGCATCTGAACAGAGAGTCAGGTGTTTGGTACTTCCAGCCGTCGTCCCTGTTGCAGATGAGGCTGGTGGATGTGGTTACATATGACACAAGCAGAACATCTTGAAGTCTTTGGAGTAGGTCTGGGTTTTTTGGAGAGCCCATGTACCTGAACAGCAAAATTCTCAAGTGCTTCCCAGTCTTCCATACTTCTTCACCCAAGAGATAGCTGATGTCGAGAATCCCCTCTCCTTTCTGTGAAGGATACACTGGACTTGGATGCAGATTGGGGATTGTTTAGACTCTGGGGCAAAGCCTTATTGGCTAGAGTCTGGTAAAACAGTTCATGCTGAAGACAGGCCTTCCATGAAGAGGGTGTAAAGGATGGACTCTAGAGACTATTAGAAGGTTGCTTTTCTCTTTCCTGTTCTGGTACTGTTCCAGTTTCTGTGAAGTGTGAATATTTTCTTCCACTCTTTCCCTTGAGACCTGAGCATCTCCCAGAGGAACACTCACAAAAGTGCTAGTCTCCCTCAGGACAAGTTCCAAGTATACGTATATCTTTCTTTTCAGCTTGTCCTTGCATGTCCATAATTGCCTTTTCAGTTCCCCGTCAGCACCTGGCCTCAGAAAGCTCTGGTCCTAGAATTCTCTGCATCTCTGTGCTTGCCCATCCCTCCAGTTTTCAGGACAGCTTCAACTGAGGATTTTGAGTTAATTGTATCCAAAGTCAATATGCAGATATTTTAGATGACTTTATAAATACTTTTCTCAGCATGTATTAAACAATTTGTCAGTGTTTTTCAAGCTTCCCTAGGTTGTTGATTGAATGAACAGTCCCTATTCATTAAAATAATGCACACGGTCGATTAATTATATTTACATTTGATCTAAATGGAAGAAAGCATAGCTTTCAGAATCCATAGAATAATATGTGGTTTTAGTGAATTGAAGCACTTGAGGAGAGATGAGGACTATTGCAGATCTGTTTAATACAGCTGCTACCTCCATCCTCCATACACATTTTGAAACCTCTCAATTGTAGACTTTATTTGTATCATAACTTTTGGCCTAGTTAACACTCCCTCCCCTATGTAGTTGCTTGTTATACAAATATACTGTTCCTTGTTCTACTCATTCCCCATCCACCACACCTCATGGCCGCTGACCCTCACAGTCACCTCAGTATTGATGTCAGGTAAATTAACTCCCCGTTTATATATATTACTTTTTAAACCAGGCAATCCACAGCCCCATTGGAAACCAAGGAAAACTTTGATAAAGGTGCCTCCCCACCACATTCTCTTTGATAAGGGTGCATCCCTACAACATTCGCTATCCTCGCCCATTGGCAAAGCTGTCCCTATAAGACTTCTGATTGGCAGGCCCATCTCAGAATTTCTAAATATATGCAATATATGCATTGTTCTGCTTTGAGCTGCTTGGTTTCATCTTTTCCTTATCCCATCTGGCTCACTGTACAAACAGCCCTCAAGATCGGATTAGGATGAATCCCTAATAACACAGAACCTTAACAGCCATGCTGATTCATCTAGTTCCTGTGTAGCTGCCCAGCATGTTTGCTTTGCTTTTCACTGCTGTTTCACAGTTGCAGAACATCGCTGCCATGCCAGGACCTGCATGCACAGCAGTGCACAGCGAGGTGTTTCCCTTCTCCGAATGCCCCTTGTCTTCTGGTCTTCTTGATGGTGACCCAGTCTCACTGAGTTCTTCAGAGCTTTCTCTCTTTACTGTTCTGCTTTCCAGTGTACAAAACAATGCCTAGAGGTTTAAAAGAAAACAAATTCAGTCAATGTAATATTAACTTCTTAAAAAAAGTGTTTCCCCTTTCTAGCCATTACCACAAGTGCCATCTCAGCCTCTCATCTGGACTAACCCAGTTACCATCCTTCTCTAGGCTTGTGGTCCAAGTGAGGAGTTTTGTCAAATAAAATCAAATAGACTTAAATCACAAATGCTACTCTTATGGACTGATTTAAAAAGCAAGTTTTAGACTTTAGCTTGCTCAGTGTGTTGGCAGTTGTTACACCATTGCATGCTGCACTGTTTAATGTTTTCATTATTAGGTTTGTGTGTGTGTGTTTGCATATTTGCATGCAGCAATACATGTGAAAGGAGGTCAGAGAACAACTTTTCTGAGGAAGTTTCCTCCTACTATGTGAGTCCTAACGGTGTAAGAGGTCCTTCTGTTTATGTGTTGCTTTCATTGGTTAATCAATAAAGAAACTACTTGGCCTGATAGGGCAGAACTTAGGTAGGTGTAGAAGACATAACTGAATTCTGGGAGGGAGGAAGGAAGCAGTTAGAGAAAGCTGCCATGGAGACTCCAGGTCAGACATGCTAAATCTTTCCCGGCAAGCCACAACCTAGTGATAAACACAGATTAATAAAAATGGGTTAAATCAAGATGTGAGAGTTAGCCAATAGGAGGCTAGAGCTAATGGCCAAGCAGTGTTTTAATTAATACAGTTTCTGTGTGATTATTTTGGGTGTAAGCTAGCCAGGCGGCCGGAACAAGGGACCCTGCTCCCTTTTAACATCCTAGGGAAACCAAACTCAGGTCATTAGGTGTGACAGCAGTCACCTTTAGCCTATCACTAGTCTGATGGTTTTGAAGTCACTTTCCGTCCTTGAATCTTCTGAGACCCATGCAATCTTTCTTACTTTACCACCACTCCTCAGCCATCTTTCCTTTTCGGTGTTACATTATTTATTGTGTGCTTGTGTACATGTGCCATGGCATATATGTGGATGTCAGAGGACAACTTGCTAGAGTGGGTTCTTACCTTCTCCCATGTGGGCCCAGGCATCAAAGTCAGTTCATCAGGCTTGGTGGCCTGTGTCTTAACCTACTGAGCCGTCTCACCAGCCCTTTCAGTTTCCCATATTGTTCATTCACAGGAGTAGAGAATCCTGTGCTGTTGTAAGGATCTGCGGGCAGCATTCCCGCCTGGCTCCTGGTCGCCTGGCTAGCTTATGCCCCAAAATAACAACACACAAACTGTATTCTTTCAAACACTGCCTGGCCCATTATATCTAGCTTCTTCTAGGCTAATTCTCACGTATTAATTTAGCCCATTTTTAATAATCTCCATAGCACCACTAGGTGCGCTTACCGGGAAAGATTCAGCATGTCTGACCTGGTGGCTGGCTGTATCGCGTCTGGCTCTGAGAGGAGCTGCCCTGCATCTGAGCTCACTTCCTCTTCCTCCCAGCATTCTGTTCTGTTTACTCCACCCACCTATTTTCTAACCTATGAGGGCCAAGCAGTTTTTTTTATTAATTAACCAATGACCTTCCTCCATCAGAAGGAACTGTTCCTTAACCATAAAACACTCCTTGCAACTTGGCTTCCTCAGTGTCTATGCTCATATACCCCTTTCTTAGTTCGTTCAGAGGGTCTTGTACTCCTGTTTTTTTCCCATCTCCTTTGACTCTTCCAATATTTCCTCCTTCTCTTCTTTTTTTTATTTATTTATTAAAGATTTCTGCCTCCTCCCCCCCACAGCCTCCCATTTCCCTCCCCCTCCCCCACCAAGTCCCCCTCCCTCGTCATCCCTAAGAGCAATCAGGGTTCCCTGCCCTGTGGGAAGTCCAAGGACCACCCACCTCCATCCAGGTCTAGTAAGGTGAGCATCCAAACTGCCTAGGCTCCCACCAAGCCAGTACGTGCAATAGGATCAAAAACCCATTGCCATTGTTCTTGAGTTCTCAGTAGTCCTCATTGTCCGTTATGTTCAGCGAGTCTGGTTTTATCCCATGCTTTTTCAGACCCAGACCAGCTGGTGTTGTCTTCATAGCATCTATCTAACTCTGCCTCCTTTCTCCCAGCATGCCATTTAGTTTTCCCTGCCTACCTAAGTTCTGCCCTATCAACAGGCCAAGGCAGTTTCTTTATTCATTAACCAATAAAAGCAACACATAGACAGAAGGACCTCCCACACCAACACTGTCAAGTTTTTTGCTTAATTTTTCTTTCTATGTAAGTGACTACAGCAATTGCAGGCAAACTTTTACTTTGCTTGAGATGATTATACAGTCTGAATTTTCATGATTCTCTCATCTGGTTACTTCTTTCAATGCTTCTTGCTCCCTGTAGTCGTTTGAATGAGAACTGCCCTCCAAAGGCTCATATATTTGAATGGTTGGTTCCCTGATGGTGGTCCCCATTTAGGGAGGTCATGAATCTTTAGGGGGTGGAGCCTTGCTGGAGGAAATGTGTCACTGGGGGTAGGTTTTTAGAGTTCACAACCTCACCTCATTCCCCATTTGGTTCCTCTATTTTTTGTGTATTGTTGGAAAGACGTTTGCTCAGCTTCTGGCTCAGACTACTGTAGCCATGCCTGCCTCTCCAGGATGGACTCTCCTTCTGAACCACAGTTCAAATAAGACCTTCTTTTCATAAGTTGCCTTGGATATCGAGGTTTATGACAGCACGAAGCTGACCAAACAGTCTCTTTATTTAAAAATGGAAAATAAAAATAATTAAATGATAAATTTATTGCTACTACAAAGACTATTTAAGAAAAACAGATTGGAAGATTGTTATGCCTATGCTATCAGAGTTTTTAGAGAGATATTGTCAGGTTTTTACAGGCTAATATGTTATGATGAAGGTACATTAACCAAAGACGTACTTTGTTTTTCTGATAAACAATTCAAAGTGATGTTTGCCACTTTTTAAAATTCATAAGACAGTTTTGATCTTAAACTCAAAAAAATTAAAATGTATTATCTCTGAAAATTGATGTTAATACATTTCAAAATGGTCCGTTGATGATGAATTTATACTGTTTTGCATGTACAGGCAATTTATGTTTCCTTGGACTCAAGCTGAGTTCTTATGGCTGCCTGTATCCCCTGTCTTAAATCACTTTTTCCTGTTATGGAGGGTGGCTTTTTCAGTGCAGAAGCAGTTGTCCTACTCTTTAGAGTCAGTTTAACCTCCCTAACCTATACCTAATGTTTCTCATGGTGGGAATATAAGATTTTTTTTCTTTATTTCATCTTGGTTATTCATGATTTTAGGATCAACAGCATTAAAATTCTTAGGAATATAGATTTTAAGTGTTATTTCACACAATAATATTTCACTTGCAATCAATAGAAACTAATTTGGAAAACCTAAAAAAAAAATGGGCCATTCATTTGAAGGATAACGGCTAGGAAAGAGTTCACAGATTAATGAAAAGGTTTGACCACAGGGCTTAACAAGGGATGGAGACTGTACTAGATAGGTGGATCAATGGTTCATCAGATGAAGTAGCACCAGGCCTCTGCTTTTTGCCTCAGCTGGAATGATTAAGCTTTGCCTGGTCCAGTCTTCTGAACACTCCTAAGTTCACAGTCTGGGATGGAATCTCAACGACTCAGATTCACAGTCTCACCCGTAAGTTACAGGAGAAAGTGATCCAATGTTTTAAAATCCCTTCTTGCCTATATCAAAATAGTAGAAATTAATTTTCTAATGAGAAACAAGTTTCTTTTATTAAGGAATATGGAATGATTGTAACTGGGGAAAATCCAGTATATATCTACTTTAGAATTTGTAGTTGTTAAAACAGTACAGTTTCATGCTTTTTGTCCAGCTTACTTCCACATTTAAACTTTGGTATTTTGGTTAGATTCTGTAATTTAGTTAATTTTATAGATTTTTTAAAGATTACATGGTTTGCTGTTTTTTACATTTACATCTTTGGAAACGTTATAAATGTGTGATTATAGTTGCTAAAATAATGAATTTGAAAAGGCTTATGTTAATTACTTTTAAATTATATTTAAAATGAAACATTTCTAGGACTACTCAAACACAAAATTATACTTTTTAAATGTCTAGATTTTAACCTCAGAAGAAGATACAGTTATATTAATAATAGAAACTGTAAAAATTTCAAACCAAACTGCAGTTAACATTTTGAAATGCCCCCAGAATATCATTCTTGTTTTCCAATGTTGTACTATGAATTTCCTAGCAGTATTTGTGGTGTCATTCTTGCTGAATAGAGTTTGGAATGCTCCTACTTTCCACACACTCTCTTCTAATGTGACTGTACTATATATTTAGCACTGCTAACTGCTTGTGAGATAACCTCAATGTCAGTTTCCACAAAACCTGTGCAGGTATCTTGCACTCCTCTTGCTTTCTGAGGACAGAGGGGATGTCCTTAGATTTCTGATCAGCGATGCTAGAACTCTCTAGTTTGTTAGGAACACAGTTTGAATATAGCAGAGGGGATGTCCTTAGATTTCTGATCAGCGATGCTAGAACTCTCTAGTTTGTTAGGAACACAGTTTGAATATAGCCTTCTGTTTCTTTCTTCTTTTTTTTTTTCTATCCACTTTGCCAACTGACTCTTTATTGATTTCAGTTGTTGCTGTCAGCTGGGTCTGTTGAGCTGTTGCTTGTTGAAATCATGATTCTTGACTTCGAGGACTCATTCATCACTGTCTGGTTTTGCTCCACACTTCTGTGGAGAACCCAGTATCAAGAAAGTGACAGCGGGAGTTAATACTCTTCTTAGAAATCATTACGTTCTTCTTGTTTTACAAGTATTCTGAAGGTTTCCCTGCTGGTACTATCAGCAAGAGTGACCAGAAATGTTATTGTATAGGAAGACACTCACTGCAGTTGCCTAGAATAGTAGAAAGTCATTGGCCTGTGCAGTGCAGCTTATCTGGGGAATGAAATGAAGTGCCATGTCATGAGTTCATCCTATGCTAGAAAAATTATTTTAAAACAATCGTGATGAGCTTAACATTTAAGCTTCTCTCGTTATCCTGAAATGAGTAAACTTTAGCAGTAAACTTCCTGGGTAGAAGCTACAGCTTCAAGACTGTAAGGTAAAGAAGTCAGGAGATGTAGAAAAGCTATAGCAATGTGAATAAACTAAAGGCAGGCGGAAGAAGAACGCTGCCTTTTTGTTTTCAAAACTCCATAAACAAACCACTATCTATTCCTAAATCCATGGGGCATCCTTTCGATTTTTTCTAATTTCTGCATTTCAGATGGAACCTAATTAATTTTAGAAATCACTCCTTTTTTTCAAGAGTTCCCTAAACTTGAAGTCATGAGTCTCATACACCTCCTCTTTGTGAACTGTTTGATGTATCTTTTCATATTTCTTTTTGTCACTTTGGAATAGGTCCAATTTTTTTTTGTCCTTGATCTTTGAGCCACTGCCACTGTTGCAAATCTCTCCTGCAATCACCCTATTGACCCAGCCACTCATGGGAAGTCTATTTCTGTGTCAAGTTATTTCCTATCTGAGCCCTAAGGTGGCCATCATCAATCAGTTTTCAGATATTTATCAAGTTCACAATAAAACATCTAATTCTAGAGCCCCAGCCTCATCCCACACTTTCCCAATATGTGCAGAACCCCAGTAGATTCCTTCTGAGAAATGCCAACTAGTTAATTTTATCCAAACTCTTACAATACTTCCCAAGTTAAGTATTGCTAACAACAAGGATTGGCTCTTGGTACTCACATATGTTGACTCTTATTTCTCTCAGAAATGTACAAACTCTCTAAGGACTGGGCTCATGGGTATATGTGTTTATTGTCTTGAAAAAATATCTATTGATCCAGGTACCCTCCAGGGCAGGGATGGGAACAGGATTAAGAGAGCAGAACCGAAATTGAAAAGGAAGAAATCATCTGCTCTGCACTGCTCTTGGCTCTGTAGAAAGGAAAAATGATGTACCCTCTCAGGATGAATTCTTTGACACCAAATATATCCATCACAAATGCTATAGGCTAGACCTTACCTGGTATGCATTCCGGAAAATTTGATTGGGACATCGATTTTGCTTTTTATGTAAACTGAAATCTGGTGAGATGTTTAATGTTAAAGGTATTGAATGGGGGCAATCAGCATAGAATTAACACCAGAAAATTGAGAGGAGTCTCAATCATGGTGTTGTAGTCACAGAACAACCACAGAGACTTATGGATACTTGATTCCTTCAGAGAAATTTATGACTTTTTTTTAATGAAAGAACTCTGTAGCGTCAGGTATAAAATACCCTTAAATCATTGCTTATTGAGTGATGAGTTGCTTGTTTGATTGCTTTATCGTCCGGGAGCCTTTCTTTCTAAAGTATAGACGGTTTAAATTGGTGCTATTTGGCTTTGTTTTCTAATTTGGTACTTGTCCACTGCGTGCCAAATAGAAGAATTCATTTCAATCTTCTGAGCTGGGTGAAGAATTCTGTGTCCTTGATGAGTGTATGGACTTCCTGGGAGTCTTTGATTTTGAAGTAAAGATGATGAATTAGCACTATTTGAAGCTCAGCTCAGTTTGCAACAAAAGCAGATTCGTGGTTTTCCCTGATTTGGTATTGCTTTGGTTTTGGCTGCCTTTTGCAGTGGTTGTTTGTTTAACATCAAACTTCAACGCAGTGCTTTCAGGTAACTTTTTACCTCCTTTGGACCCCATCCTATCATTTTTTTCCTTCCACAAGAGCCTCTGTGGAGTGTTTTATCTGTCCCAGGACACACTCTGTGCAGGAATGAGCAATAAAGTCTTGGTTTTTCATTACCTCTTTTAAATGAAGCACAAAAATTGATAAATAGTAACCGTCTGTTGTTCTTTAAAATAAAACCCCAATAATGCGGTCATGGTAAGGAAGATAAAAAAGCATGTGAAAGTCAGGCTCTACTGCTAGATTCCCTCAAGGAACGAGAGCCATTCCCCAGCTCTGGCTCCTACTCTGCTAAGCCCCTGGACCAGAGAACTTGATTTGACAACCCAGCACAATGGTGCCAGCAATTCACTCCATAGGAATTCTTTTTATTTTGAAACTTTTGCTTTCTCATCTTCATGGTTTTGCTGTTGGCAAATTAATAAGTTGGGTTTTAGGATTAATGTGTTCTCTATAAAGCTTTCTTTACCATACTTGCTACTGACATCTCTTAAACTTCCCCCCTTTCCCTATATCTTTTCCTTTTCCACTGTTCCTTTTACTTCCTAAACAAACATCCATAACTTTAATGATCTCTAGAATCTGAGACTATAGCAACAGCATCTCAGTTTTCTTTCTCCTTGCAACTTTACCCACATTAGCTTTTTTTTTTCCAAAGACAATCTACTATTTATCCCTATCCTGACCCATCCTGCTTCTCTCTTATTCTTATCTTTATTAAATGAAATCTGAGTACACAACATACTAGTACCATTGATTCTTTATCCTTCAGTAGTTATTTAAGTTGAAGGGGTCACTGTTGTTGAAAGGTTAGTACAATATTAGTATAGTGGTAATATCCAGCAAGGGGTGGTTAATGGTTAATATTTACTCAGAGAATAATGTATAGTAAGCACCTGGTACTCCGAGTTACTAGACTTAGTAACTGTTTGCTAAACTATAAGCCTTAACTCTACCATATCCATCTCCCACTCGAAGACCGCAAGTACTTCAACTGAACAAAACATAGCTGTTCAAAAATTCAAGCAATGGGCCAACTTTGTTATTTAGCCTCTCTGAGGCTGGGGATTATAGATTGATCATTCTATACTTTACTCCTAATAACCACCTATGAGTGGGTACAGACCATGTTTGTCTTTCTGGCTCTGGGTTATCTCACTCAGAAGAACTTTATTCTAGTTCCATACATTTGGCTGTAAATTTCATGAGGTCATCATATTTTACAGCTTGAGTAGTACTCCATTATGTAAATTTGTACATTTTCCTTATCCATTCTTCGGTTGAGGAGCATCTAGGTTGTTGCTAGGTTCTGGATATTACAAATTATGCTGCTATAAACATAGTTGAGCAAGTGTCCTTGTGGTATGATTGAAAATCCTTTGGGTATATGACTAAAATTGGTATACCTGGTTCTTGAGGTAGATTGATTCCTAATTTTTTAGAAACTGCCATACTGATTTCCAAAGTGGTTATATAAGTTTGCACTCTCACCAGCATTGGAGGAGTGTTCCTCTTACTCCATATCCTCTCTAGCATTATTGGTCCTCAGTATTTTTTATCTTAGCCATTCTGAAAGGTGTGAGATGGTATCTCAGAGTAGTTTTGATTTGCATTTTACTAATGACTAATCATGTTGAGCATTTGAGATTCTTCTGTTGAGAACTCTCTGTTTAGATCTGTACCACTTTTATAAATTGAATCATTTGGTATTTTGATGTCTACTTTCTTGAGTTTTTATATATTTTGGAGATCAGGCCTCTGTCATATGTGGGGTTGATGAGGATCTTTTTCCACTCTATAGGCTGCCATTTTGTTTTATTCGCATTGTCATTTGCCTTACATAAGCTTTTCTGTTTCAGGAGGTATCATTTATTGTTTCTCTCAGTGTCTGTGATACTGGTATTATATTCAAGAAGTAGTTTCCTATGCCGATGTGTTCAAGGCTGCTTCTCACTTTCTTGTCTATCAGGTTCAGTGTAACTAGATTTATTTTGAGGTTTTTGATCCACTTGGACTTGAGTTTTGTGTAGGGTGGAAGAATAGATTTTTTTGGTGCATAGATTTCCCTGGGAAAAGGAAGTAGAAAAGATCTCCTGGGCAAACTGGGGGAAGGGGTTGGGAGATGGAGAGATGGGAACTAGAGGGAGCAGGTTGGGCAGGCTGGGTATTAGAGGCAGGTTGGAGGATGAGAGTGACAAGAGAGATGTCTTGAGAAGGCCATAAACCTCATGTCAGGGAACCCTCCAGGAATCCACAGGATGACCCCAACTAACACTCCTAGCAATGGTGAAGAGGGTGCCTGAACTGGGCATCTGCTGTAAGCAGATTGGTGACTTAACCTAATTGCCATCAGAGATACTCTATCCAGTAACTGATGGAAGCAGAGGCAGAGGTCCACAGACAAGTGCTGAGCTGAGCTCTGGAACCTTGTGGAAAAAAGTTAGAGAGGAATTGTACTAGCCAGGAGGTCATGAAGGGGAATCCACAGGGACAGTTGACTTGAGCTCACAGGAGCTCAAGGACACTGGACCAACATCAGGGAGCCTGAATGAGACTGACCCAGGCTCTCAGCATGTGTGACAATCCTGTAACTTGGCCTTTTAGTAAGACTTCTAACAGTGAGAACAAGAGCTCTTTTTGATGCTTAGCTGGTTTTTGGTAACCTGTTCCCCATGCTGGATTATCTGACCCAGCCTCAACTTGATGTACCCTACTTTGTGAAGGCCCCTAGGAGGCCTGTTCTTTTCTGCATGGAGATGGAGGGAGAGAGAGGAGATGGGGAAGGTGGTGGATGGGAAAGGAGAGGACACAGGAGGGGAGAAGGCAGGGGAAACTGGTTGGTATGTAAAATTAATAAAAATATTATCTAAATACAAAATTAAAAATTAAAAATTCAAGCAATGGAATAACCCCCAATTCAAAAAAACCAATGCAGCAAAGTAAAAAGTGAAAATCCAAAGCATAATAACTTCTCCAAAAATTACTAAGCCCAAAGTAATGACTTTCATTGTGAATGAGATAGACAAAATCTCAGGCAGATCTAGAAAGAATGATTATAACTATATTCAAGGAAGCCAAAGAAAACAAAACACTCCTAATCGAAAACAGCTAAATGGACTAAAGAAGGTAATGCAAAATATGAAAGAAGAATTCAAGTAAGAGACAGAAATACTGAAGAAAAGGCAATCTTAAATGCTGAGAATGAAAAAAATTAATACATCAAATAAAAAACTCTGTAGAAAATTTTAACAAATTGGATCAAGGAAAACACAGAATAGCTGATATTTTCAAGGTGTAGGAATTGGAGTAATCCAACAAGGAGAAAGATAGAATAATAAGAAGGTATGAGTAAGAATCCTCATATATTCTAAACATTATGAAAATACCAACCCGTGGGTTATGGGAATAGAAGGGGAAGCATCTTTCTAAAGGTATAGGGGATATTTTCAAAGGAGTTGCAATAGGACGTTTCCCAGAATTAGGAAGAGTGTCAACCCAGGTAGTGGAGGTATTTAGAATACCTAACAGACAAAACCATAAAAATACTCTTAAAATAAAAACAGCAAAAAAAAAAAAAAACCAAAACCAAAACAAAGAAAGTATATGGAAAGTGGAAAGAGAAAAATCCCAAGCTACCCATAAAGGCAGGACTATCAGAATGATACTAGATTTTTCAACAGAACTTTAAAGTATAGAAAGGCCTAAAAAGTATATTTTAACTTTTGAAAGACAATCGCCAACACAGACTACTACTATACTTAGCAATGGTATCTGTCAGAATATTAATGGTCTCAACCCCCTCCCCCCCAAGACTCAAATAGTAAATTGGATTAGGAATCAGAAACCATACACTTGTTGTCTCCAAGAAATGTACATCAGCATAAAGACAGAAACTACTTACAGGTTCTGGCTACTGCAAATACTGCTGCTATGAATATAGTTGAGCACATGTCCTGTGGCACGATTGAGCATCCATTGGGTATATACTCAAAAGTGGTACGTTGGGTCTTGAGGTAGATTGTTTTTTAATTTCCTGTGGAATAGCCACACTGATTTCCAAAGCAGCAGTAACAGTTCGTACTCCCACCAGCAATGGAAGAGTGTTTCCCTTTACTCCACACCTTTTCCAGCATTAGCTGTCTTTGGTGTTTTTTACCTTGGCCTTCCTGACAGGTGTAAATGGAATCTCAGAGTTGTTTTGATTCGCATTTCTCTGATGGCTAAGGATGTTGAGCATTTCCTTAAGTGTCTTTGAGCCATTTTATATTTGTCTGTTGAGAGTTCTCTATTTAGGTATGTACGCTGTTTTTTAAAAATTGGATTATTTGTTATTTTGATGACCAGTTTCTTGAGTTCTTTGCATATTTTGGAGATCAGCCCTCTGTCTGATGTGGGGTTGATGAAGATATTTCCCATTCTGTAGGTTGCCATTTTGTCAACCTAAATGCCCTCGACCGAAGAATAGATAAAAAAATGTGGTACATTTACACAATGGAGTAGTATATAGCAGAAAAAATGATAACATTTTGAGGTTTGCAGGCAAATGGATGAATCTAGAAAACATCACATTGAGTGAGGTAGCCCAGACCCAGAAAGACAAATATAATATGTACTCACTCATACGTGGCTTTTAGACATTAAGAAAGAAAAAGAAAGAATGAGAAGAAAACCAGCCTACTAGACAACAAAGAGGACCCTAAGAGAGACATACATAAATGTAATCTACATAGGAAGTAGAAAAAGATAAGATTTCCAGAATAAAATGGGAGCATGGTGACCATGGGAGAGGGTAGAAGAGGAGGGGGGAGGAAGGGAGAGGAGTGAAGAAAAAATATATAGCTCAATAAAAACAATAAAAATATTAAAAAAGAGAGAGACACTGTTTTAGGATAGAAGAATAGAAAAAAAGATATTTCAAGAAAATGGATCTTATAAATAAGCAAAAGTCACTGTTTTAATATCTGATGAAATAGACTTCAAAATCAAAACCCTTAAGAAAATCCCATACTGACAATGTTACTAATCTGCACATCACTGAAACAGGAGGACAGGTATACAGACATATCTTGTTGAGCTTTTCAATGTGACTGTACTTTTGAATATAGTCAGATAGTCCCTGTGTATAACAATGGTCCTCTGCATCTTCATCTTGGTGATGATACCGACAGGATCTGACCTCTGATGGAGACATTACTGTGAAAGGGCATTCTTGTCTATGCAGTGCCCTCAGTGGCTACTTTGGACATCTTGACACTTAAACTGATGTTCTTGTAGTAGTGAGGGAGCTTCTCCTTGCTGGTTTCTTCCAGCAGAACAAGCTTTCTGTTTTTAAAGATTGTGGATTGCTTTTAGTAACCACACTCGTGTTTTAGGGAGGCTTGTTTCGTTCCTGGCTGCTCAGCCTGGAAATAATCACACAGAAACTATATTATTTAAATCACTGCTTGACCTATTAACTCTAAAAACTTATTGGCTAGCTTTAACATCTTAATTTAACCCATTTCCATTATTTTATATTTTAACACGAGGCTCATGGCCTACTGGCAAGGTTCCAGCATCTGTCTCTGGCGTGGCTACATAGCTTCTCCCTAAATCCTCCTTCTTTCTCCTAAAATTCAGGTTATTTTTCCCCGCCTACCTCTACTCTATCATGGGCTCCAGGCAGTTTCTTTATTAGCCAATGGTATTCACAGCATAGAGAGGGGAATCCCACATTATGCTCGGTCTGAATGTCTGCCATCTTCTTGGCAGCATGAGAAAAAGAGACAAAGATATTATTATTATCAGAGCAGAAATTAATGAAATGAAAAGAAAACCAAACACACAATTCAAAATATAAATGAAACAGTGATTTTTTTTGAAAAGATTACCATGTTTGTCGGTAAACTAACCAAAAGGGAGGAAAGCTACATTTGTAAAAGTAGAAATGAAAGGGGAGTTGTGTTGTTAGTCTCAGTCAACTTGACACACAAGCTGGAGTTATCTGAAAGGAGGAACCTCAACCAAAAAATTTCCTTTATAGGGCCCAGCTTTAAGGCATTTTCTTAGTTATTGATTGACAGAGGAGGGCCCAATCTACTGTGGTTGATGCCATGCCTGAACTGGGAAAAAAGACCCCAGATAGTCAAAACAACCCTAAACAGAAAGAGTAATTGGAGGTGTCATCATGCCTGATTTTATAGTTAGGCTATAGATCAATATTAGAAAAACAGCATGGTATTGGCCTAAAATCACACACACATGAATGGAATAGATATAAGTATGTACAGCTATAGACACTGCTTTTTGACAAAGAGACCAAAAATCTTAAACAAATGGTGCCGATCAATGGATTATAGCACATTTAGAAGAATGAGATTGGGTTCTTCTCTCTATACAAGATTGGCTGCATTCCAGGGGAGGCCCAACATCCAGGTGGGCAGCACAAACTGGGCTTGAGAGATTTTCTTTTGAAAGAAGCTGAATTTTTTGGTAGGGGTTGACGTTGGCTTTTGGAGGGACTGGATGAGGTGTTGAAGAAGATCCAAACACTTTGTAAGAAACTCAACAAATTAATAAATTTTCAGTAAAGACGTTGGAGTTTATGTCATCCAGACTTCTATGTGGCTTGCAACAGCAAGAATAATTCTACCTATCCCAGTCTATGTCGTTGTTATTGATGATGGTTTGGAGATACTTCCTAGAAGCGGCTGCCCTCCACCATACTGTGAATCATCATTCAGGTACCAGTTCTGCTCCTTGTTAACATTTTATATTATTCCTCATCAATATTTAATGGTGTTTATTCTTTAGAACATATTTAGGCTTACAGAAATCATGAATAGAAGTGAGAGTTCGTTATTATACTTCCAACTCCCCACAGGTATGACTGTCAACATGCCTTATCAAGGTATTGCATTTTTTTCCATATTTGATCAAGCTCCAGGAGAAACAATAAGTGATGTATATAAGGGCTTACTGTGGGTGCTGAATATTTTATATGTTTGGAGAAATGTATAAATATACATCAGCCATTGCAGCAATGGGCAGAGTAGTTTTATTGTGCCTTAAGTGTCTATGGTCCTTCTATTTTTCATCTCTTCTTTCCTAACACTTGAAAATTTTAGAAACTTCAGTCAAAGCTGCTGTAACTATCCACATAAAGGTTTTTATGCGAACATAATTTTTCAATTACTTTTGGCCAATACCAAGGAAGATAATTGCTGGATCATAGGGCAGAAATATATTTAGTTTTGTAAGAAACTGTCAAACTGTCTTCCAAAGCAGCTGTAAAATTTTGCAATCCCACTAGCAATGTCGGAGCTGCTGGGGTTCCACGTTCTTGCCAGCATCCTTGTCCTTGGTGTTTGGAGTCTGCTCATTCTCATTGTTATTTTAATTAGGATTTCTCAGCAGGGATGTGAGCTAAAAATTGTTTCACAGGCTTATTTACTATTTTAGAGTATCTTCATTGGTGAGGTGTCCGCTATGCTTCTTGTTCAGTTTTTAAATCTTCTTGTTGAGTATTAAGGATTCTCGTTCATTCTAATAATAGTAATCTCAATCATAATTTTCATGCAGTTTTCCCCCATCAGTGACTTGCCTTCTCATTCTACTGACAATACTCTCTATTACAGACACTTTAGTGATTTCATAGAAACCATACTGGATCAGTCATTCATGGATTGTGCTTTTAGTATACTAGCTAGAGTCATTGCCAGTCCAATGTCACCTATATTTTCTCCTGTGTTACCTTCTTTTGTTTAGGTCCACAATCCAACTTTAGTTAAGTTTTGTGAAGTAAGGCCTGTGTTGAGATTTATTTATTTGCAGGTGGTTGTCCTGCAGATGGCTCTTCTGGCACAGTTGATTGAAAAGCTGTCTTTCCCAGCTCTGTGAATTTGTTCATTTGTTAAAGATCAGTTGACTATGCCAGTGATGTAGATGAGTTGTAAAACAGTTGCCCAGTGTATTAGTGCATGGGTTTATCCCACTGTACTGACAAAAAAGACCCGTTGACCCTATTGCTATTCATCGATTTCTTGGGTCTTTATTCATCTATGGCCTTGCCACCCTGAATGTGCCCAATCTTGTCTAGGGTCTTTATTCTGTCTCACTGATTTTGTGTAGCAAGCATATGGCTCACTGTACTATCTCCCCAGTTCGTTTTTTTTTTTTAATTCTTTTATGTTTTTGTATTTACCCTTGAGTTTAAAAACTACATAGATTAATCTAAGTTTATTCTTAAATAAATGTGCTGATTCATGGCAATGAATGAGTCTTATTAATAACAAAATAATCCTAATTTCTGTTTCCTATCCTTGTATAGTTTTATGGCATTTATCTACAACAATATGTATACATAGTACTTTAACCACAGATGTTTATATAAAATTAGATAATTTGTATAACATGGAATCATATTGACAACACATTTGAATTTACAAAAATTCAAATTAATATTTGAGCAAATTGCTATTTTAAATAATTTGTTCACTCAACTCAATACAAGAAGAAAACTACAATTTATACTAGATTTTCTCTTATTCTCTTATTGTTTTTCCTTTTTCATGTATATCTGAGTTTATGAGCTATTGTTTTTTTTTCTCTTAAAGTACTTCTAATACTTCTTGTAATAGGCTACTTAGTTTTTGCTTATCTACAGTGCCCTAAATTCTCCTTATGATTTTAATGACAATTTCACAAGTTTTAGAGTTCTATATTGGTGGGCATTTGTTTTTGTTGGATTTGCTTGTTTCTTTGTTTTTATTGGGTTTCTAAGTTGTTACATAGCCCTTTTTCTTCCATGGGTATTTGAGTAAATTAATTGCAATTCCTCTCTATAGGTCAGTTCCCTCCCTCATTTCAAGATTTATTATGGAACACTAAATAAAACCAAAATAAAATGGGATTCTAGGATTTTTCTTTTTATGAAATTAAGTAGATCATGTAACTACCTAAAAATCATATTTGGAGGAAGTCTATGAAGGTCTTTTCCCCCATCAAAATGTTTATTTGACTGATCTTGTTAATCAGGTCTTTTTACAGTGAAAGAATTTGGGAGAGGATTATACATCCTTGTCTTGTAGTTACATGGAGAATTAGACTTTTATGGCTTTGACAAATATCTGAGAGAAGCATGAATGATTTATTTTGCTCAGTTTTAGAGGTTTCTATCAGTGATCTCCTGGCTCCATTGCTGCAGGCTTGAGGCAAGGCTGAACATCATGGCTCAAAACCAGTAGAACAATGCAACTCAGCTGGTAGACAGGAAGCAGAAAAATAGAGTCATAGAGGAAAGGGACCAAGATCATTTAAAAAAAAAAACACCACACCTCTAATGACCAATTTCTTCCATCTGGGCTCTACCTCCTAAACTTTTGTCACCTTCTCTGCTTTGGAAAAGAATATATTCAGTTACAATCTCTTTTTTCCACCTTATCCTACTGTCTTAGTTAGGTTTTTATTTGTTTGTTTGCTTTTTTGAGACAGGGTCTCTCTATGTAATCCTGGCTATTTTGGGGGCTCCCTATGTATATCAAGCTAGTCTTGAACTCAAAGAAATAATCCTGCCTCTGCCTCCAGAGTGCGAGTATTAAAGGTATGTGCCACCATGGCTGGCTCTGAGTTAAGTTTCTATTACTGCGATAAAACACCCTGATCAAAAGCAATGAGAGAAAAGAGTTTATTTCAGCTTATATTTTATATTCTATTATGATGGCTCAATAAGAATAACCACCAAAGACTTATGTTGAATGCTTGGTCCCCAGTTGGTGGAACTGTTCGGGAAAGATTAGGAGATGTGGCCCTGTTGGGAGTATGCCACTGGGGTGGGTTTTGAGGTTTCAAAAGTCGATGTAAACCTTCCGGGACGGGTCCATAAGGCAGCATTGTTCTTGGTTCCAGACGTAACTTAAAGGGAAACTTACACGTCGTCCGGAGCCCTTGATGTCCTGCAGATGAAGGAGGAGGATGTCCTCAAATTCCTCTCTGTAGGAACCCACTTAGGTGGCACCAACCTCGACTTTCAGATGGAGCAGTTCATCCACAAAAGGAAAAGCAACGGCATCCACATCATCAATCTGAAGAGGACCTGGGAGAAGCTGTTGCTTGCAGCTTGGGCGATTGTTACCATTGAGAACCCTGCTGATGTCAGCGTCGTCTCTCTCCAGGAACACTGGGCAGCGAGCCGTGCTGAAGTTTGAGGCCATCACTGGAGCCACTCCCACTCTGATTGCTGGCCGTTTCACTCCAGGGACTTTCACTAACCAGATCCAGGCAGCCTTCAGGGAGTCACGGCTTCTAGTGGCGACCCATCCCAGGGCTGACCACCAGCCCCTCACAGAGGCGTCTTATGTGAACCTGCCCACCATTGCCCTGTGTAACACAGACTCACTTCTGCGCTACGTGGACATCACCATCCTGTGCAACAACAAGGGAGCTCACTCAGTAGGCCTGATGTGGTGGATGCTGGCCCGGGAAGTACTCCGCATGCATGGCACTATTTCCCGTGAGCATCGATGAGAGGTTATGCCTGATCTTTACTTCTACAGAGACCCAGAGGAGACTGAGAAGGAAGAACAGGCTGCTGCTGAGAAGGCCATGACCAAGGAGGAGTTTCAGGGTGAATGGACCGCGCCAGCTCCTGAGTTCACTGCTGCTCAGCCAGAGGTGGCTGACCGGTCTGAGGTGTGCAGGTGCCATCCATACCCATCCACCAGTTCCTTACTGAAGACTGGAGTGCCCAGCCAGCCACTGAGGATTGGTCAGCAGCTCCCACGGCGCAGGCCACCGAGTGGGTTGGAGCTACCACTGAGTGGTCCTGAGCTTTTCTGCAAACATCTGAGCAAAGGGAAAAAAGGTGGAAGGAAAAAAAGTTCCTACAAGCTGAAAAAAACAAATAATAACAACAACAACAACAACAACAAAAAACCCCAAACCCCAAAAGTTTATGCAATTCCCACTTAGCTCTCTCTGCCTGGTATCTCAATATGCTTCAGCTGCTGCTCCAACACCATTTCTCCCTGCCTGCCAGAGTCACCCTCTGGATCTGTAAGCTCCCAAGAAACTCTTTCTTCTGTATGTTTCTTTGATCATCATGTCTCATCACAGAAATAGAAAAGTAACTAAAACATCTATTATGAAGGAAGTTAGGACAGGAAACCAGGGCAAGAACGTGGAGTCAGAAAATGAAAGAGAGGCTATGGAGAAACCTTGTTTTCTTGTCTCCTCCTTCTTCCAACTTGCTTAGTTCTTTCTTCCATACCCCAGGACCACCTTTGCATGGATAGCAGCACCTACTATGGGCTGAGCCTGTTCATGTGAATCATTAATCAAGAAAATTTCCCGAAAACTTGCCTATAGGTCATTCTTATGGATACATTGTCTCAGTTGAGACTCTCTCTCTTTAGCTGAGTCTAACTTCTGTCAAAGTGACCAAAAAGCTAACAAACACAACTACTCTTCACAAAACGTGTCAGTTGGAATGTAATCTTTACTGGTTTCAATATATCTAGAGAGTGTGTGCTGTGGTTCAAACAGAATTATATGGCATTTACCTTTGTTTAACTGCTGGGTAAAGGAATAGATGCACTTTTTAGCAGCTTCCCTAGTGGGACTGACTATGAACACTAATTTTAACTCTAGATTTTTCTTTCTTTCTGCCACTGTTTGAAACTTCTAGGTTTTTTTTTTAAAGATTTATTTGTTTACTTTTAATTATGTGTAGATGTGTGAACTTGGGGAGTATATGTGAACCATATTTTTGCATATACCCAGAGTCCTGAAGAGGATACTGGAGCCTCTGAAACTGGAGTTACAGGAGGTTGTGAACTGCCTAATGCCAGTCTTGGGAACTGAACCAGGGTTCTCTGCAAGAGCAATCAGCATTCTTAACCACAGAACTATTTTTCCAGCTTTCATAATTTATTTCTTTCTTTTTTTTTTTTTTTTTTTTTTTTTTTGGTTTTTTGAGACAGGGTTTCTCCGTAGCTTTGGTGCCTGTCCTGGAACTAGCTCTTGTAGACCAGGCTGGCCTCGAACTACCAGAGATCCACCTGCCTCTGCCTCTCGAGTGCTGGGATTAAAGGCGTGCACCACCACCGCCAGGCTAGCTTTCATAATTTTTATTTGTATGTATTAACGATACAAATTTAGAAATTTTGCTGATGTTTCCCCATCTGCAAATAATATACTTTTCATTCACCTATATTTTACTCTTTCCTAATGGTTAAAAGATAAATGTTAGTATTGGCACTTAACAAATCATACAAATTACTATGCTGTTGTCCTTGGCTTTTCTTTTGACACTGGTGCAAACACACACTGTAAATGGCAGATGTCTTTTGAGAAGACTTTGGGTGTGATAGGGGTATGGGGGCCATATGAGACCTTTGGTGAGTTAAGTAAGGTCATTTAAACACAGGTAAAAAACAAATACATTTAGATGAATTGTTTGTAAGAAGTGGAACTCAAAAGGAATGACCATGATCTGGCTCACTACTCGGGGAGAGGAATAAGACTACGAAGATAAACAATCCTCGAGAATATCGTTTATCAAAATACTGCATGTATCTCTATGTCTCTTAGATACTAGGGACTGTGTCCTATGTGAAGTGCTTATATGTATTCTTCTTTAAGCTCATTTATCTGATAATTATATCACATAATATCTCTGAATCCATGCTTGCTAAATTAAGGGGAGAGCATGTGAATGACATTGAAATACAACCTTATTGTTTTTATAATCTTATGTGGGTCATATATAATTAAAAGCTGTTTGTGAGAGTGTTGTCAACTTTAGAGAGCCTAGAGTCACAAGAAAAACAGATCTCTGGACTTGTAAACGGGGATTATCTTGATTATATTAAGGGATTTGAGAAAGCCTATCTTAATTGTGGATTGGACCATTTCAACAGGGTCCTGGATTGTGTTAGTATAGAAACAGATGAGTACAGGCAAGCATTCAGGCAGTGGCCCCTGTTTTTTGACTATTGGTGCAAAGTCACTAGCTACATTAAGCTCCAGCTGCTTTAAATTCTCGACCATGAGAGACTGCATCCTGGAACTGTGAACTTGAATCAACCGTTTCTCTCTTAAGGTGCTTCGACAGAATATGTGACTGTAACAGCAGGAAAGGAGTTAATATGGAATTAGAAGACAAAACACTAGTGCCCCTCGACTGAATAATGGATAATGAAAATATGTTCATTTACATAATAGAGTACTATACAGCAAAAAAAATAATGACCTCTTGAAATTTGTAGGCAAATAGATGAATCTAGAAAACATCATATTGAGTGAGGTAACCCAGACCCAGAAAATATCAATTGCACTCACTCATAAGTGGTTTTTAAACATAAAGCAAAGAAAACCAGCCTACAATTCACAATCTCAGAGAACCTAGACAACAAAGAGGACCCTAAGAGAGACATACATGGATCTAATCTACATGGGAGGTAGAAAAAGACAAGATCTCCTGAGTAAACTGGGAGCCTGGGGGATCATGGAAGAGGGTAGAAGTGCATCTTGAATGCACTGATTTTACCAATTCATCTGAAAAGTTGTCATAATTTTAAACTCAGTTTAACCTCAGTTTACTTTTTTTTCATTGTCAGAAAATATTAGGCAAAAAGTACTAATAGGGAAACAATTTCTTCACATTTTCCCCACCATTACCAGCAAACATCTATTGTTGTTATTATTGTGTACAAAGCAATTCCATATCCTGGAGCTGAGTGTAGAAAGCACCTCTCACTGAAAGGTAACCTTGTGACAATTTAAATAAAACAGAAGCTATTTTTAGTGACTAACTTTTGGTAGACTTAATTAAATTTTTTGAAAAAACTTATTTTGGGACAAAGAAAATGACACACAAATTATTTAAAACCCTAGTGGGTTATCTAAAGACATGATAGGATTTGACAACATAAAATTACATTCAAGCAATACTGATAACAAGAGAACTGTAAATATGGAGGATAGTAAGTGTTCAATGGCAGTTGGAAAAATACACACAATACTATCTTTGTTGAGGTAAGATTGGCCATTGTTTATTCTTAGTTGCTATAATGTTGTATTATTACTCAGTTCAAAAATGAAAGGTGTGTCTTGCTGAGATAGGGCCTAAATCATCCAGGGGCCTGGCTGATAACTTGATTGCAGGTGGTGAGTACATTTATGTGTGGAATGCCCTTGACTTCTTGTGGCAAGAGTGAAATTAATAGCACGGACAATATGAATTTCTCTAAGCATTCCCCCCTATGCTGGCAATTCTACTGAATGAGATATTGACAGGATGGCCAATTCAATCCTATCAGACATTTGAAACATTACATGAAGAATCGTATCCCGAGTGCATTTCTCCCTCATTTCCAGCTCATTTAGTTTCCATCTACAAATCCATTTGGTGCCTCTATTACACAGTGAATGATTTTCCAATTTAAAACATATTCATTCATATTTTACTGAGTTTTATTTTGTTCCAAAAGAAATATTCTTTAGACTAAGACTTAATGATCACTGCTAATTAAAATTTTACAAAAATCCCACTTAATTCTTTTGAAGTTTACATTTGCTTTGGGAGTCAGGGATTTTGTAATTTGGTAATATTCTTGAAGAAACATGATTTCAATCACTATACAGAGGGATAATATTCAAGTCTGTCCTTAACACAAAGGTTAGGAACTTAGGGCTTTGTATGGCTAAACTAGAAGGCTAATGAACTGAGATCATGGTCTGCTTCTTTGAATAATTAATTATATTTGGTTGGAGTCTTAGTACTATGATGTACTAACTCATGTCCTAAGGTTCATAAATTAAAGACCTGAGCCCCAATAAGATACTGTTTAGAGACGGTGTCTCTGGGAGATGAACAGGTTTGGATAAGTTCATGAGAGTGGTTCTCTCATGACATAGGATTTAAAACAGACACCAAATTCTTGCTTCCTGTCCATTTTCTAGCCATGTGAGGACACAGCCAGAAAATGGCCACTGTTTATGTGGTTCAGCTGTTAGTACACAGCTATACTGTAGAACTAGTTACTAAAACGCTTCTTTCTTAATAGTCTTCAGTGTCTTTTCCAACTCTTCCTTCTACGCAGAAGCTATTTAGATATTGTTACCATCTAATGAAAACTGAAAGTTTATGCTATGCACCACTTTTAATTTCATCCCGCATATAGCTCAAGATGAAATACCTTATTTTGAAAGGTTAATTTATTATTTATTTATGGGTATGTATACACAGATGGTATGTGTACATGTGTATCCTGGTGCCTTTGAGGCCAGCAAGAGAATCAGGTTTTGTGGACCTGGTGTTGTGGCTGGTTATAAGCCATCTAGTGTGTGTGTGCTGGAAGCTGAGCTCTGGTCCTCTGGAAGAGCAATAAGTATTCATAACTTCTGAGCTGCTGATCCATCTCCAGCTCCAAATATGGAAACTTAAAGACAATCTTATGGTTAGTCAAGTGGTTGAGCCTACTCAATGAAGTAAGATTGTTACTTGTAGTGATATTATCATCAGCTAATTTTTTGAAACTTGCATATGTTTCATACTCATACACACATACATGTACAAATCACATTCACCAATCCATACATGCACACATGGTATTTAGCATATTTATGATCATGGATAAGTCAGAACTGTATACTCTGGCCCTGTTTTTCCAGTCCTGATTTTGTGCCATCCATCTCTGACCCTCTTCTTTTCTCTTCCTCTTCCTCTGCCCGTTCCCCTTCCCTCTCCCCCTCCCCCTCCTCCTTCTTCTTCTTCCTCTTCTTCCTCTTTTGGTTTTTTTGAGACAGGGTTTCTCTATAGCTTTGATGTCTGTCCCGGAACTATTTCTTGTAGACCAGGCTGGCCTTGAACTCACAGAGATCCATCTGCCTCTGCCTCCCAAGTGCTGGGATTAAAGGCGTGCACTACTACCACCTGGCTTTTGACCCTCTTCTTTATAGCATATAGTCCCTTATTTTTGTCAACTTTTCATACATGTATAAATAATATCAACTTTGCTTTGTTTTTTCAGACGCTAGTGGTCACATATCTGCGTACCTGTAGCAGTGTGGTGGAGTTGTCCCCTTGCAGATAGACACTTTTCTTCTTTGTTCTGATGACTCCTGTCAATCCATGAACAAGTGCAGGTCATTATCAGAATCTTCTCCCTTATTAAAGTTCCTGACCTAGTCCTGGAGCCTGTTGCCTAGAAACACTTTCCATATACTTCAGAGGTTTTAATCTCTAGCCTGTGAACCCTTTGACAGCTGCTGTGCCTGGGGAAGAGTCTACAGGATGTGGAGAAGGAAAGGGCAAGTTCTGGGCTGACAGTAATCAGGAAAACGTCTGCTTGGCTATGCAGGCATTATGACACTCCTTTTTACATAGAAAGTAAATTTCTTGATTTAGTGACCCTGCTGCTTTCTCCCTGTATTTATATCAAGCTTAGAGTGCATATGCCCTACTTTCAAGTGTATCATCTTACTTGATTTCTCTCACATTGAGGTGAGTTAAGGTGCCAGAGAGTCTACATTTTTATATTACAGACGAGGGCAGTCAAATGCAGACTAAATATACCCTCAGCAATGTAAACACACAACACAGTAACGGCCACAGCAGCAGTAGAGTCGGCACTTTTCAGTGTCCTGACACAGATGCAATTTCCTGAAGCTGTAGCCAGAAGCCAGTAAATTTCTGAAAAGGAAATATGGAGATTAAGATCTTAGACATTTTTGACTGTTTTAAGGTGTGATTTCAGCAATGGTTCTGATGGCGAAGCATCTAGTCCAGCTCTGACTGCAAGCTTCCGACTTTCCTCACCTCTGTTTATTTTATCTCTTCATAACATCATCTTTACCTATTTTTTTCTTGCTGTTGTTTTCCCTCCATGTCTTCTTGCTTTCCTCAGATATCATTTTGTACCTGAAGAACTATCATTTGGCTTTCTGGAGAGTCAGAAATTCCCATTCTTCCCTTCCCTTGCACTTTGTTTGCATGACATGCTTGAAGACATCTGGGTGCATCGAAAAGAACTTGGGGTCTCTTTTCAGTGATGGCACTGTGCCTGACACCATTTTGAGCCTCCTCAGCATCTAACAAGTCTTTGCATGGATGGCCATAAGTACATCCTTGTTCATGCTCAAAGTGGAGAAGAAAAACAGCAGCAAGTGGGGTTCATGCCCTTCAACAATAGCAAATAAATGAAGAAAATGAGGAGAAACAAAAGTGACAAACAAAAACAATAGAAAGCTCATAAACATATCTTTATCATTACTTTATCATGTATAAAATATTAAGTTGTCAAAAGACATTTAGAATAGAACAGGAAAGTCTATCATTTTTATTCTGTAAAATACAATTTTTACTTATTTAATTCAGTCATTGATTTAATGAACAGTGATTTACTCTTCTCTGAAAGTCATTTTGATGAATATAAATGTTTTTTCACTTATAGTGTGATGTGGGATTCCTCTCTGTATGCTGTGAATACCATTGATTAATAAAGAAAATGTCTTGGGCCTGCACAGAGCAGAATAGAGGTAGGTGGGGACAACTAAACTGAATGCTGGGAGAAAGGAGGCAGAGTCATGGAGAAGCCATGGAGTCACTGCCAGAGACAGACATGCTGTAATCTTGCCAGTAGGCCATGAGCCTCATGGTAAAATATAAAATAATGGAGATGGGTTAATTCTAGATGTACGAGCTAGCTAACAATATGCTTACGTAATTGGCCAAGCAGTGATTTAATTAATACAGTTTCTCTGTGGTTGTTTTGGGAGTCAGGGCAGCTGGAAACACACTAGCGGCTTTCATACAACAGTAGTGTGTGTGCACTACTGGGATATAAAGAGAATGAAGAACAGCACTATGATAGAATTCTTCAGACTGTGCTATGGTTTGTAGTTTGATTGTCCCACCCCAACAAGGGCTCACATACTGAAGACTTAGTCACCATGGAGTACTAATCTAAATTATGACTTAGTCACCATGGAGTACTTCCAGGGTCACTGGAATGTATTCTGAAAAATGCTATTGACTCTGATTCCTTCATCATTGTTGTTTCCTGGCCGCCACAAAAGAGGCACTTTGCTTTTAGATGTGCTCTATTATGATGTCATGTACTGCACCAAATCTAAAGCAACAGAGCCAAGTGACTGTGAACTGAAAGCTCAGATGATGTGAACTGTTTATTTGCTCATTTAAAGTTGATTGTTTAAGGATTCTGAACAGTGAAGCAAAGCTTACTGACATAGGTTATAATCAAATGAAATGATACACGGTGGTGACACAAGCAGAGAGAGAGAGAGAGAGAGAGAGAGAGATAGGAATTTTGAGCACCAGTTATTTAAATGAAAAAGGTTAATTCTTAGGCATGGTATTTGTAAGGGACCCAGGAACTTCCTCCCTCTAGCTCTGACTTCAGCATTTGTTTTGGAGAGCTGATTCTCAAGCAAGCTTTATCCTCTTTCTAGCAAGAGTGGCTCCTTCTAAGTTCCTTAGTTTTGTTTTATGTGTATGAGTGCTTTGCCTATATGTGTATGTATATGTACACCACATGCATGCAGTGCCTGGAAAGACCAGAGAGGGTATTTGATTTCCTGGAACTAGACTATCAGCCATCATGTGGGTTTTGGAAGTAGCAGGTGCTCTTAATCTCTGAACCATCATCCTAGGCCCATGATCACAGTTTTTGAATCATTTATGCCTTCTCCCAGCAACACTATTTCTAATCTTCCCCAGGACAGTCCTGAGCATACTATTCCCCTCCTGCTTTAGGAGGATATCCTTATCTACTTGTAGGTCTTCCTTACGCCTTGGAGGCTGTGACACACATAAAGAAGCCAAAGGTCTGTTTAGGAGGTTATGAGACACTCTTGAAACTACTGTCCCTGTACCCACACGGGAACAAGACAACCAAAACAAACAAACAAACAAACAAACAAAAAGTCAACAAGATTCAGTGGGCTAGAGGAGTTGGCCACAGATCAGATTACAAGCCTCTTCCCACTATACACTCAGGCATTATGTGGCATATCTAACAACAAAGTTAGATTATATGATGCTTCCTTTGTCCTACACAAAGACATATATTGATGGGCAAAGAATGATGTCGAACAATGATAAAAGAATAGGACCTCCCTTTCTTAGAAAAATTAGCACATGCAGAGCCAATGTGGTGTCATGCAACCAAGGTAAAAGAGAATGTCAAGATTAGACATATAGACAAATTCTATAGAGACATAAAATATAAACATCGTATTATGCCAGAATTTAAATAATAGCTGCAGCTGTTTTTGCCTGAGAATTTTCCTGGGCATTGTGACACTGCTTGGGATGTGAAAATATGCCCAAAATGACTTGGAAATTTGGTCTAGTCTTCTTTAAGCAACCAGAACTACCAACCTGAGAAGGGGTTGTCATATGCCCCTAGATTTTTAAAATATTGGGCTATGGATTTAGTGAGTAACAATGAAAACTATTTATTAATGATGTCAAAACTTGAGGGTAAATGATTGGAAATGATAACTATTCTGTCATAATTTATTAATGATGACTAAAAGAGTAGCAAAAGGAAGTGAAACAAATGTCCAAAACCAAAAATGATATGATCTATGTTTCGGAAAAACATGAGTGTGTCCCTGGTTACTAAATTCTGTAAAAATAAAGAAGCACCCTGGCTGCTAGTCAATCAGGCTGCAAGATTCTCCCAACTATCATGACTTGGCTCATTTCCTTCCCTCACCAACTCCTACTTTTCTGTGTATCAAGGCAGTGATGAAGATCTGATGGTGTTAGGGCAGAGAAAGACACATTGAATAATGAAGACAATAATTATAAGGTTAGATGTAGACCATGATATTCAGCAGTTTGTGTTTGACAGAGGTGGAGATCCACAGTGAAAAAAAGACTGTTTTTTTCAAAGGAGTCCTCCTGATAAAGGACCCAAACTAAGCCTTGAAGGCCGGCTTTAGTGCAGATCATCTGGAATCTCAGGGAAGGAAGAACTACAGTGTGTGCATGCTGATATACTTGTGAGCCAAGGTGTTAGATTCCTACACACTTCATTAAAGGGAACTTGATAATTAAAAAGATTACAAGGCACATAATGAAGGAACAATTATAAAAAAATTAGCATATGTAATAATGAGAGAATAGATATTCTGAAAATTGGAAATAAGAAATAATCTGGTTCTTTAGCTCAGAAGAAGAGTACCTCTTTAGCAACAATTCAACTCTTGATTAGATTTCTACCACCACACACACACACACACACACACACACACACACACACACACGCATCCTAAATGTATGCATGAGAAATCTTAAATTATTCACAGAATAAAATACAGTTGAAGCAATAAATTAAAAACTGAGAAGAAAAAACATAGCTAGCCTTGTTCATTAAAGTTGGCAACCTTTTAGAATGACAGAAAGATTTAAACTTAGCTAAGAAGAAATAGTGGGTTGAGGTACAGAGCTGAGAAATGCAGAATAGATTACAGGGATAGAAGTGAGAAACATATGAGAGAAAAAAAAATGTGGATGCTGAACAGGCATAGCCAAGTGTAACACATTAGAAGCCCAGGGAGAGACAGTAGAGAGTAGAAGAGAGACAAAATTCAGAGATAACGGATAGAGAATAGTTTTTAGAGGAAATGACAAGAGTTGGAACTGAAGATGCACATTAATTCTTCAGTTGGCTAAATGAAACAGAGTCCACATTGCCACAGTATGAACATACAGAACATTTGCCACAGAAGAAGCTTTGAATACAACCGGAGAGAAAAGATAACTATTGGAAGACTGACAGTTGTGCTGGTGGCACCCTTTTATCTCAGCGCCTCTCCGAATGAAGGCTATATTTAGAAGCTATAACCTGAAATGCAAAACTCTGCCAGACTTTCATTTACGAGTGAAGTTTAAGTAAGAGAATAAGCAGATCCTGGGCTGGTTTCATTTTTATCTCAAATCACTGATGAAAGTGCTGTTAGCAGATGCACCTCACTAATCAGGGCCTGGTACCTAGAAGCAAAAAGGGTACTCAAGAAGCAAGTGAAGGAACCTGTGGAGGTAGGAGGAATTCTAGGGAACCACCGACTGTGACGGCCAACCTAACAGGACTTTCACGACAACAATGACACAGAAATGGCCACTTTTAAGACTGAATCTTTTAATGTGAGTAATAAACGTATAAATGCCCATTAAATATCAAAATCTGGGCTGGTGTGATGGTTAGTGGGCACGAATGCTTGTTGTTCAAGCGTGGGGGATATTGGTTTGGAACTTCTGCATTAATGTAAAAAGCTGAGACTGCTGCTTAGGCACTGGGGTGAGCTGAGACAGGAGGATCCCTAAGGCTTACTGACAACCACCCTACCTGAAATATGACCTTCAAGTGCACACAATAAAGGATTACACATATGCGCACGCACGCACATACACACACACACACACTTAAATATCAAAATATGTTTGTTTTCCAATCCAGTATGCAGTCTAGTCAGGATGGTATTAAGCTAGAGAAAAGTACTTTTTAGTTCAATATGATTGTAAACAGTAAAATCATTTAACTAATAAAAAAGTGAGAGACCATCAAGATTTATCAAAAAAAGAGAGAAGTTATAAGCAAAAAATTTACAGTGATAAAAAGTGACCATAAACACACACATTCTAAAGTGCTGAATAGATTTCTTCTGAAATTTGATAAGAAATTAAATACAGAAAATTACTTTTTTTCAAGGAGAAATATGAAACATAATATCATTTTTGGAAAAGCTTTAATTGGTATAAAAAGATCTCCTTAAGAATTATACACCTAACAATTTGTAAAAACTACTCCAAAGAAAGTCTGAAACCTCCTCAGCGGTGTGTTGCTCTCAAATGTTGAAAGCAAGTAAAGAAAACACTGTATCTTGATTTATGTTTGCTGATCTGCAGGGCAGGAGTTCTGCCAAGGTCAGTTCCAGCTAGCATCAGGAAGTCTCTAGAGTTCGGTTTGTGAGGAAATGTGTTCTTTGGGTGGCTGCTCTTTCATTCCAGGCCGCCCAGACCCGAATAATCACACAGAAACTATATTAATTATAACACTGCTTGGCCAATGGCTTAGGCATATTCTTGCCTAGCTCTTATATCTTAAATTAACTGTGTATTGTCACACGGTTGTGGCTCACTGGAAATTTTCCAGTGGGGTCTTTTTCCTTTGGGAGTACATGGCATTCTTTAACTCTGCCTACTCTCTATTGTATATCTCTGTTTGGATTTCCTGCCTGTCTTTTCTCTGCTAAGCCATTGGCCAAACCAGCTTCTTTATTAACCAACAGTAATAAAACACATTCACAGCATACAGAAGGGAATTCCATATCAGTCCTGGTAGGTAGTATGAGCCAGCCCTCATAAAGCAGTGCCTGGGTTCCTGTTCTAATTTTCATCTGTAATGTTCATCAAAGGCACAAACGCTAAAGGTTTGGTCACCTGCCAGGGCATTACTGGGATATGTTGGATCCTTTAAAAATTGGAGCCCACAGGAAGGAAGTTAGGTTACTGGAAGCACACTCTGGAAGCATACTTGGGGTCCTTCCAATCTCTGCTTCCTGACTATGATGAGGGGAATATGTTCTCCCAACACGTAGGCCCTGATGTTATACACAGCACAGGACAAAAGCAACACAGCCCAGCAATTATAGACTAGAATATTGAAATGATGGGCCTAAACACCTTTCTTCCTGATAAGCTGATTTTCTCAGGTATTATTGTCACAGCAGTAGGACGGTGACAAACACCTTTGAGGGTAGAAGGGTAGACTTGAAACCGAGAGATGGGTGATTTCTTTAGATTTGCTGAATTTCTAGTTCTGTGCCTACAACTTGTCACTAGTTTATGGAGTAAATACTACAGATTAGCATGTATTCTTAATTCAAATACTTGACCTTTTTTCTATACTAGTAAAGCATAAGGAATAATTACATAGTGATTCCAAGACGGCATTGTCAGTAGCAAAGAGGACAATTAATTTTCTCAGAGAGAGCAATCACATATGAACAGAAAACCCTAGTTCAATAATCAGCCAAGGGCAGCATTGATAAGAACCACCTACAGAGGAACAACGGTAAAGCCACAGCCAACCTTGTTTGGGATTCTTTTATCTTTAACAACACCAATTGAAGCCTTATCCCCAAAATGATCTTCCCTGTGATTTACAGTTCACCCTGGAGATTATTAGGCCAAAGTGCAAGCACAAGGAACAAAGATGAAACAGCGCACACTTGAGCTTTGATATGTGACTGCTTCCCCTGCAGATTCAAGCGGCAAGTGCAGTGACACCAGGCTGAAAAGCCATGTGTCAGAGGGAGGAAGAAAAGCTGGGGAAAGCTATGCCACAGCCAAGAGCTGCAGAGAATATTCCGGAGGCATGTAAGCAGCATTTCAGCCTAAGGATGCTTACTTCACATCTTGTAGAGGTTAATATTTCAGGAGTGAATCTATATTATCTCCAAATTAACTATTTTAATCCTTTATACATAATATCCTTGGTAAGTAGGAAGATATACCATCCACATTTCTGGTTTACCTTTTTACTGAAACCTTAGGGTGGAAAATATTTCCTCATTTTACTCTGCATACTTGGTTAAGCCATGTACTTAGGAAAGAGTTATTCCAGACACTGAAGTGGATTTTTTGACTTAATCCAAAGCTTTTAGTAGATTAAGAGGCACTCCCTAGTCTATAGCTAAGAAAAAAATATCTTTATTATAAGGAGACTTGAGATAAACCAAAGCCATCCTTGGGTACTTATTTTAATTTTAGGTATTTACTGACTCTGTCTTTCACCTGGGCTGAGAAGGAGATAGCAAGATGGAAGCTTATTTACAAGAATGCTTTCTACTCTGGACTGGGCTCCAAGCTGTAGGCTTGAGTTCATAGAGCACCACTGGGTTTTAGACACTGGAGGTCGTTTAGAGAGGATTAAACATTTCACTTAAGTGGTGTAGAGTTCGCAGTTTGAAAATGAACTGGAACAAAAATCAAATCAGATGTGTTCCAAAGATTAGAGTATGACAAGATGGCACATACTGACCTGTGGTTTTATGTATTTTCCTAAATTTTCCAAAGCAGAGTTGAGACAAAAAGCACATTTTGATTAAACCTTTGGAAATAAACCATCAGATGGAAAGATGACTATGAAAGTTTTGAGAAAAATAAACTCAGAATAAATAAGATGTTGGTGTACATTGTGTAGAGAAAGTAAAAACACTATAAAATGTTAAAGATTGTAGAGTCCTCCCCTCTCTCCTCCTTCTTTTTTTCATTTTCTTTCTCTTCAGTTTTTTTTCTTTTTGAGTGAGAGTTGTCCTGTGTTGTCGAGGGTGACCTCTGACTCACTGTCTGCTTCTGTCTCTAAGTGCTGAGATTATAAGCATATGCCACAATTGGCCTGTGTACTTGCAAAGTAATGCTTTCAATACTTTGTAGTGTTGGGAAATTTGAATTGCCCAGTACGTGTATTTCCTGGTGAGATAGGACAAGGCAACATACTGTTTGCTTGTCTCAGGGTTTTTAAGCAAGTGACTTTGTGACATGTTGGTTTTTGTTTTCTTTTATTTTTAATTTCTGTCCTCTTTGCTCATGTCTTCCTCACCAGAAGAAATTGCACATTAGATACGTTTCCTTCAGGGGAGAGTTACAGTGTGATTGGTTATATACTCAATGCTAATCAGTCAACTTGAGGTATTTAAGCACATATATAAGGAAGCAAGAAGAATTGAAAGCATCTAAACAGAAAGACAAAAACAAGTCTACCTATGAATTAGGTGAGGGAAGTTTTTATTATGAATTTATTTCTGTGTGTCTTCAGTATTTTCTAATTACTGACTTTCGAGAACCTAACTACATAGAATGATGAGACTTAACTGCACACACAGAGTGAAGTGGAATGAGTCTTCTTGGTGCACTTGGGAGATATATCTGCAATATTTTCAGGCTATTGTTGTTTTAAGGGGTTGTGACATATGAAAATCAATCAGAATTATGGAATTAAAACATACTAAATCCCTAGAGAGTTGCAGGAGGCAAAGTCATTTTTTTTCTTAAATAATTGATTTGATAGGAGGAAGTAGTCAAAAAGCCAGAGTCTTATTTGAATAATGGCAATACATGGAAGTCATCTTTATGGGAGTGTGGGTGGATCCTAAAGTTAGAAGATCATTGGAATCTACTTTGTAAATGATATGAGAACAAAAATGGGTACCATTTGTTCTTCTTAAATTATCATTGATTAGATGGAAATCGAATAATTAATAGTTAATAAACAAGTAAGGTAATATTTGCAACTATGAGGCCACTGTTATTGCGGCTTATGGCAGTCGAGTTGCCTAGAATGCACAAAGTCCTGAATTAATTCTTGCCCAACACCGAAAATTAGCAAGCTCAGGTAATCATACAGAATCTTAAACCAAAACCAGCCAACCAAATAAATGACAACAACAAACAAACCTAAAATCAAAACAAGGGAATATTTCAGTACTTTTAATAGCCTTTTCAAGATAGTTCTAAAATACCTTTGAAACTCTGGAAGAGGAAACTCTTGGTACTTGGTCAAAGGTACGTTAGCTGTTTCAGGAGATCCACATCATCCTGTTGTTCATCCATGTAGAGTTCCAGCTCCAGCTGAACCTGGGACCTTCCAAAGTACCGCTTTCTCCTCGCCATAGAAATTAGCTTACTGATAGATTTGAGCTCATATGGAGCCAAGGACATATGTTCAGAGACTATTGAAAAAGAGAAATGTGTCTTCCTAGCCTTATTAACTCCCTGTCACCAAGAAAGAGGCATGCCTGCTCTGTGCCCAACTTCCGATAAAACCTGATAATGAGGCCAGAGCAAGGGTCAGCAGAGCTGAGTGAATAGAATAGGGCCCCGGACTGCTTCACTTATCTGGTAGACTTCTCAGTTGTATAAGCTAGACCTTCCTTGTATTTTTGGTTTCATTGTGAAATGCCAATTTGAAATGGGGTTTTTACTCTATGGCTTAAGATGTTCTAAAACACAGATGCCCTATCATTTAAAGTTATGAAGTTGGGTACTGGTGAGAGTATTTAGCCTCAAATCTTGCTAATCATGATTCAAAAGCAAGAGCTATATTCCCTTTTAAATTATATTTTTATTATTTAAAACAATTTTAAATGTAAATATATTTTGATCATATTCTCCCCTACTCCTAAGTCCTCCCAAATCTTCTCCCTCTCTCTACCTACTCAACATTACGTTCTTTCTCAACAACCAACACCTCAATATGAATAACAATCCCCAACCAAGAAAAACAAAATAAAACCTCTTCCCCACAAAAAACCCAAAAACCCACCAAACTGTATCCCAATAAGAGCACATACCCCCTCCCCCCAAAAAACCAAAAACAGCACTAACAACAACAAAAAAACTGTGGAGTCCATTGTATGTTAGCCAACTACTTCTGAACATGAGGCTTGCCCTGGAGTGGTTGATAGTCAACTACTCCACCAGGTATGTACTTGAGACAGGGTCTCTTGTAACCCAGCCTAAATGAGAATTATTGTTGAACAAAGCATACACCAGGAGTTTTCTCCTTTGACAGTCTTCCCATGGCCTAATATAGGCTCACTAAATAGAACATGCCAAAGAGTTGCTCAAATATATTTTTGTTACCTAAATTTTTGCTTATGACTGAAAGTATTTAAATGGATTATTTTGATAACAAATATACAGTAGCTGCATTTTCCACCATGCTTTTAAACTTTATTTTCTATTTTAAGGAAAATATTATATTCTTTGTGTTAAAATAGCTTGATTGACTTAAAAATAAAATGTGGGGAAACTCAAACGATTATCTCCATACTATACACTTGTTACAACAGGAAGGTCAAGGTGTAATTGGTCTGTTTCTATGATGCTCAACGTAAAAAGCTAAAGTTTATAGACTATAAAAGATTTTATGCATGTCTCTGCTGAATCAGTTCTGCCTTTTAAACTTTACTGTCTGTTAGGAGAATGTAATTTAGCATTGACTAATACTCCTTGTAGGAAATATACTATCTAAATGACCTGCCAATCAAAGTACAGAATCAGTACATTTACCTCTTATCTGATAAAGGCCACAGGGAGAACTGTGGCTTCAGGAAACATTTTGTAAATTTGACCTTCATTATGATAAAACAGATTTTGTGTTTTTGATTTTGAAATTCTCCTTGTTATGTCAAGGAAGGCTCTCTTGTACTGTACCAGAAAGGGCTACCTGTACATTTCTGCCCAAAATTTATTTTAAAAATATATCTCTGTAATAAATTTAGAAAAATTAAAAAGATTAAAAACACATCTAGAAAGAATGTGGGCAAGTTCAGGGATGGGCACTGCTGAGTGTCAGGGGTCAAATCATTAAAAAGTCAGTCTTTCATATAATCCACTGGGTAATCATCAACTTTTACAGTGTTGCTCTTGAAGGCCTGAGATACAAAAGTGAACATCAGTTAGATTACACCAGCCATATTTTACAATGGCCTTGAAATTAATCTATTAATTTAGTAAACATAATATTTGAGGTATAGTAAAAATTGTGAATCATGGTGGTTAAAATTCATTACAACAATAATCCATATTTCAGTCATTTTACCAGTGTACCAAAATAGATCATATCTACAAACATAGATTCATAGAAAGAGTAAATTGATAAATAGCATAGAAAAATGGGCTAAGTTAATTGTATTATTGGCACGTGTGTGTGTGTGTGTGTGTGTGTGTGTGTGTGTATGCATGCATGCCATGGAGCACATGGGGAGCTCAGAACACAACTTTCTTGGAGTTGGTTCTCTCCTTTTCTCATGTGGGTCCTGGGTGTTAAATTCAGGTTACCAGACTTGGTGACAGGCACCTTTACCTACTGAGGACAATAATAATTTCATATACATGAAATTATTGTTCTTGTGTGTACATGCTTATATGGGTGGGTGGTTGTGCACTTGTGTGAAAACCAGAGGTTAAGTTAGAGTGTTGCTCTTATTAACTGTTTTTTTTCTTCCTTTGAGACGGGGTCTTTCCTGTAATCTTGCTGAGGATCTGGTCTGCTCCACTGACCTAGCATTCCCCATTCCTGTGTGCCTACAATGAGAAGACTGTACTTTTCATAGTGTCCCACACTTATTTCTTGTTCCCTTCAATGCGTTTATTTTGCTTTTTAAAAAATATTATTTGCAGGCTGGAGAGATGGCTCAGAGGTTAAGAGCATTGCCTGCTCTTCCAAAGGTCCTGAGTTCAATTCCCAGCAACCACATGGTGGCTCACAACCATCTGTAATGGGGTCTGGTGCCCTCTTCTGGACTGCAGGCATACACAGAGACAGGATATTGTATACATAATAAATAAATAAATAAATAAATACATAAATAAATACATAAATAAAAAATATTATTTGCTTGCATGGCTTAAATCCTCTGCTTTATCTTCTGTTCCTGATATTCCATCTTCCCCTTGATCAGGTCTACCTGTAAAGCTTTCCCCTGAGTTTTCTTAGTGGGTTACTGAGCTTTTCAGTTCCATCTTCGTTTCAGTTTGAATTCTTTTCAATGTTTCTATCTCTTTCTTGAATTTGGTTTTCAAATTGTGGATTGCCTTCACCATGTCATTAGCCTATGTTTGTGTTTATTTAGGCATCACTTACATCACTTAGGCCTTTTTTTCCCTCTAAGTTTTTTTGGCTGCTGGTATCTTCTTTATATTCTTTTTTTCAAATTATGCTTAATTAGTATAAGTAGAAGGAGAATTCGTATCAACCATAGCATTTAAAATGCACTTTGGAAAACATGATTTAAATAGCCTATCCAAATCACATTACCTATTTCTCTTTCTCAATTGAAAAGTTCAAAATTTAAAATTTCTTACTACGCATTCTGGTATAAATGTAGAGTGATATCTTAGATATAGAGTTTTATAGATAGGGTTAATTAATTTTTATCCATTATGATGATTTTATTGAGAAATTATTAAATGCTATACTTTCCTGTTTTCTTATATTGACTTTCACCTGATTGCCATGATACTGGGATTACTTAACTGTTTATGTATGTAAGTAGCAACAATACATGTTTTCTTTTTTTTTTCTGGTTTGGAATTTTTCCCTATTCATTCTTTTATAGAAAATAGATTTTTTTCAAACAATATATTCTGATTGAAGTTTTCCCTCTCAGTTCTTCCCCACCTCCCTCCAATCCAGAGCCACAACCTTTTCATCGCCAGTTAGAAAACAAACATGTTCCTAAGGAATCATAATAAAGTAAAAAGCATCAAGCAAACAGGAATAGAAAAAAAAAATCAGAGGAAAAAGAGCCAAGGAAAAAACACCAGAAACACATACAAATGCCGAGAGCCACATATCCACATACCCAGGAATCCCATAAAAACACAGTTAAGTATATGGGTATTCTTTCAAGATCTGTGCTCTGAGGTTTGTCAAGGTTATTCTCATTTAATAACATTTTCTTGGCCTGGAGTTGCCCCGATAAGTGGGGGGAGGTGTCCAATGAGTCTTGGTGATCTCCTGCATCTACATATCCAGTAATAGGACTGTAAATGTGTAGTGCCATGCCTGACTTTATTGTCATTGTCGTTGTTATCATAACCATTATTATTGGTCGTGCTGGACCATGCTTAGACAAGGCAAGAAGTGTTCTTGTATGCAGTTACATTTGCTAGTTTCTCACTTTAGAAACAGAGAATTAAGCTCACTTGAAATAAAATATTAGGTCTGGAAAGGTGAGGAGCAATTCCTGAAGCTGTTCAACATCAATCTCTAGTCTATCCACATATCCCCACATGCTCATACACTCACAAAAACACAGCCGCATCTGTGTATCGATGCACGAAAAAGGTCTGGGGACGAAACCCAGTGACAGATAACTTGGTCAGCATACACAAGTCCCTGAAATTCACCACAGAAACTACTGTAGGGAGACGAGCTAGGAAGAGGAATGTCTTACAAAGGCATTATCTTAAAAGTTTAAGTTGTTTTATTTACTTTTTAAAATTAAAACGCAGTGACTGGAATTGGGAGGATTTCAGAGGCGAGATAGAAACCTATTGCAATGGAAAACCCCAGGAATCCACAAGGGTGACCCTAGAAAGACTCCTAGTTATGAGGGCTATAGAGCCCCAATTAGCCTTCTTCCAGTGGATCGATTGGGACATCAACCCAACCACAAGACCTTTGACCTACAATTTGTTCTGTCTGCAGGATGTTCTGGAGTAAAGGTGGCATAGAACCAGTGGGAATGACCCATCAAGGGCTAGACCAAATTGGGACCCATGTTGTGAAAGGGGGTCTACCTATGATACTGCCTGGGAAGCCCAGCGATCTAGAACCAAACACAACCATAAAAAAGTCAATGAAATGATTTCCAATAATACTTGTAGACCAGAGTTTTGCATAATCATCATCAGATCATCAGAGAGGCTCCATCCAGCAACTGATGAGAGCAGATGCAAAGACCCACAGCCAAATATTAAGCAGAGCTTGCGAATTCTGTAGAAGAGGGGAAGAAAGACTGTAGGAGCCAAAGGGGGCAAGGACACCACAAGAACACAGCTCACAGCATCAACTAACCTGGGGTTCACAGAGACTGAACAGACAACCAGAGAGCCTGCATGGGACTGACCTAGATTCTCTGCATATGTGCTAGATCTGTGTAGTTTGGTGTTTCTGTGTGACTTCTAACAGTGGAAGTGGGGACTGTCTCTGACTCATTTGCCTACTTATGGGGCCCCTTTCCTCCTGCTGGGTTGCCTCTTCCATTCTTGATATGAGAGGATGTACCTAGTTATCGCAACATGATATGCTGTGTGTGGTTTATACTCCTGAGAGGACTACCCTTTCTGAAGGGAATCTGAGGAGGAGTGGTTCTGGGGGAGAGGGGAAGTGGGGAGGGGTTGGGAGAAGTGAATGGGAGGGGAACTGCTGAACATAATGGACAATGAGGACTACTGAGAACTGAAGAACAATGGCAATGGGTTCTTGATCCTACTGCACGTAATGGCTTTGTGGGAGCCCAGGTAGTTTGGATGCTCACCTTAACAGACCTGGATGGAGGTGGGTGGTCCTTGGACCTCCCACAGGGCAGAGAAACCTGCTTGCTCTTTGGGCTGAGGAGGAAGGAAGACTTGATTGGGGGAGGGGGAGGGAATGGGAGGTGGTGGCGGGGAAGAGGCAGAAATCTTTAATAATTAAATAAATTAATCAATTAATAAAAAAAATAAATTATGAAAAAAAATTAAGCAAACAAAAACCAAAACACATCACCTAAGCTAAGCTATCTTCTCACTTCAGTTTTTTGAGCACTGGGACTATAGACACAAACCATTTAACTAGCTTGATCCAATAAGTTTAATGTCTGTGTATCAGGAAATAAATATAATTTTAATGCATCAGATATATGTATATAATGTCAAAGTTCAGTTATATCACACAGCTTATACCTTTGCAAAACAGTTTTATTTCAACTCTGTTAATAGCATTGATGTAATGATAAAATGCAAATATTTTAGGAGACTGTTGCACTGTGTTCTATTATAATGCTTGCTTTGGTACACTATTTGTGTATGAAAAGCTCCTCTTAGCACATTTGCTAACTTTAGGTTCCAGTCACTTTTACTTTCTCCAGGGAGTATTGCAGCCAGAGACTAGCCTTCAGGTAAAGCCTCTTTAGAGTTGGGGCTTCCCTGATGCAAACTATTGCTCTAGGTCTGGCCCCTTCATGATGTCAGAATTTTGCGATCTTCTGTGTGGAGTCATGCTTCCTGGATCCTTTGTCTTCCTTGTTTTATTCAGTTGCTTTCCACAAAGGACATTATGTCTTTACTTTGTGGGAAAGATTACTAAAAAAAAAAAAAACTTTTAATTATGCTTATTTTATTGTCAATATCTGTCTTTGTATGATGGGCTTTTAATATTGTACAGAATTCAAAATTAAAAATTATTGTTGGTTTATTATTCTGAGGCATGGGTGAAATTGCTTTGTGCATGTTATTGCTGGGGTTAGGAAGTCATATGTTTAGTTTCAGCCTTCTGCAAGAAGTTATTTTTCTCTGAAAACTTGAGACATTCTAATATTCAGAATACTATGGAAGTTTACAGTGTTGCATTGGTGTGATTTTTCTCCATTTATTTTGAGGGCCATATAGTTTTTTCTTTTGTTCTGAAAAAAAATTGGAACAGTTTTTATGTTTTTAAGATTTATTTTATTTTCTCTCTCTTTGTGATTTCTTTAATCCTTGATTGAAATACTTTGTCTTTTCCTACATCTTCTACTGAATTCCGAATTATACTGTTCATGTAACAATTTGTTTCCTCATTCATCTAAACAAGCACATGATAGTTTTAAAAGTTTTTAAATTACTTATTGGAGTTTTTTTCTGTTTGTTGATGGCTTGCTTTATTTATTTTGATTCCCCCTTTCCTGTTTCTTACTTTCTTTAATCATTTACTATTCATCATTGATTTGCTTTTAAGCCATCAAGACCCTATCAATCCAAATGAACATCTGGTTGAAGACATTGCTGGTAAACACATACCTAAGGATAGGCTCTAGGAAGTCTCTAGGTAAGTTTTATGTATTACCCTCATTCGGATAGAGCCCATTGCAGTGACTTAGGCATTTCTGTAAAGGTATTTTATAACTGTGACTTAAGTCTACAATTCATTGACCTGAAATAAGGTAACACCCTAACTTAACCACAGTGTTTGCTGCTTCAGTGTAAACTCCCGAGAGGAAAACTAAAGTGGGAACAGAATCAGCCCTCCCTATGGATGGCAACTTAAGTTTGCACTCAATACCTCCATCTGAATATCTAGCTGCTCTCCTTATAGATTTTAGATTTGAAGACTCAGATATAAGTCAATATCCGTTTTAGTTTTGAGATATGATTTAACCTCCAACCCCCCAACATATACGTGACCTGAATGGCTTTGGGTTGACCTGACTGAGGTAATTGGGAATGAAGAAACAAAAGATGCAGACAGAAAAAGCTGCGATCAGGTGGGTGGTACACTCTAATGGAGACACACCGGCAGCCGGGAAACTAAGTGTATTTGTTAGACACAGCTGAACAAGACGGTGGCCTCATTATATGCACTCGAACAAAAAGGAAGGTTAGCTAATCGAGGCAGGGAGTCTCATCCAGGAGAAAGCCGGATTGACACTTTCTGTGCACACTGTCAACATCCACACTCTAACCGAGGGAAGGAAGGCCTTGCTATTGCAATGGGTCTGAGGCTTTGGAGCCCTGGACATGGCCATGGTCATGTCAACAGTATACAGTCACTGAGAATTTTATCTATGCCCTAAACCTCTCATTCTTGTCTTTGGGGCTTCGGTTTTTTTTTTTTTTCTTTCCTCCCTTCTGGACCAAAGGTGTGAGTAAACATGTGGACCCTGTCTTGGCACGTCAGACGTAAATCCTTCCTGCATGTCAGCACTCAGTCATATACAGCCAGACCTCTTCTAACATCTACTGCTCTGTTTTCTCATAGAAATTAGTGTTCTTACTATTGAACTCTTTTGTAGGAGGTTGTTTTATCTCCTGCCCTGTCAATCACTGCTTTTCTGCTATCCATTTCCGATTTTATGTGGACCTGTCTCATGCGCTATAATTCCTGTTTCTCCTCTTTCAAATTTCTATTTTATTTTTTCCCTTTTATGGAAAATAGATTCTTTTCTTACAGAATATATCCTGATCTGTTTTTCCCTTCCAGTTACTCCTCTCAGTTCCTCCCCTTCTCCCCTTTGATCTGGATCCACTCCCTTTCTGTCTCTCATTAGAAAAGAACAGTCTTCTAAGGGATAAAATAAAATATAACCAAAGAAAATATAATAAGAAAAAACAAAAACTTTTCACATTGGATTCGGACAAGACAAACAAACAGAAGAAAAGCCCAGGAGAAGACACAAGGACACACAAGGGACCCACCTGTCTGCACACTCAGGAATCTCAAAAACACTAAACTGGAAGCCACAATACATACGCAGAGAACTTGGTGTAGACTTGTGCAGGCCCTGTGCATACTGCTGTAGTCTCTGTGAGTTCCAGTGAGCTTTGCTCAGTTGATTTAGAGGGCCTTGTTTGCCATCTCTGCTGGCTTTTACATTTTCTGCCTCCTCTTCCACAGGGTTTTTTCAGCCCCCAGAAGAAGGATTTGATGAAGACATCTCTTCATAATGTCTGCCAGTGAGTCTCTGTATTTGTTCCCATCTGCTACAGGAGGAAGCTTCTCTGATGATGTCTGAGCAAGACACTGATCTATGAGTATAGCAGAATGCCACTAGGAGTCATTTTTTTCACTACAGGGTTTTATATTTTTTTAAAGACCAAAGTAGTATTTGGTATTTGGTTTTATCCTAGGTCCCTGGGCTATCTTGTCTGATCCTTTGTTACCCAAGCGATGGTGGGAATAGGTTTCATCTCGCGGAGGAGGCCTAAAGTCAAATCAGATATTGATTGGTTACTCCCACAAGTTTTGTACGACCATTGCCCTTCTATAACTTTCAGGAAAGACACCACTGTAGATGAAAGAAGCTGTGTCTGGGTTAATGTTTATGTTTCTCTTTTGGTACTGTGTTGAGCACCATACTGTACCAAAGATGCTAGAACATAGAGGTAAAGGCTCTATGTAGGAACCAGCTGGACTTCTCCATTTTCAGTATGTTGTGCTACCTGAAACAGAGCTTCAAATTTTAAACCTAAAGTGTTCTCAGGATCAATTTCTGCCTCTCAGATCCTTTGCCAAATGCTTTCAGACCAAGTTCATAATTCTTAGACTTATAATAAGCTAGCCCAGGGAATAGTAAGAGAGCATTTTCTTTATGTATTTCCACAGTGCTGTTGATCCCATTTTTCATTTTTATATTAAAATGATGCATAGTTCAAGGTGAGGAAGGAATCCAGAAAGCAATAGCATCATTTCCTTGGTCTGAGCAAAAGGCTTAAACAGAAGAGGTTTCAACGAATGAGCCTCAAATAAAAATTATGCTATTTATAATTTATAATTATGCATAATGTGGTTTTAACATTTAAAATGAAAACATTTTATACATTATTTCTGATTTAAGCATCTTTCTACTTCATAAACTATGTTTTCTTTGAACAAATGTTATAATTTGATTCAAAAAGTGCTTTGACCTTAACAATTTGTTTGCTTTTCCACTTCAAATGGCAAATAAATGTACATTCTCTTAGCTCCCACATGAAATAAAGGATATTTTAGTGCTAGTCCCCTCATATATTTTATGCTAAGGAATTGAAGACACCAACAGGAAATAAAATTTTAAGTTACATTTATGTTGGAAAATGAACTATTTTCACATTTCTCATTCTTTCCTATATATTGACGTTTTCCTACTAAAATTTTCCAGAAAAACAATTCCCCAATCCAGAATCCACAGTAGATACGAATTTCCTTCATTGGCATTCTGGCCAGGTTAACACAGTAAACTCCATTGGCAAACTTATTTCAGAAAGCAAGAAAACTTGCTCTTGCTGAAATGATAGTTATTTGTTAGGGCAAACACAGTACCCTTATTTGCATTTAGAACTTGATAGCTATCTTTGCTAACTTTTGATTGCTTCAGAAGTGAACTTTCTACACCTTGGTTGAATGACTTAAAAATGCAGAATATTTGGGATGAGTCAGTTATCCAGGCAGAGGGAAGAATATTAAGTTTTCAATAAAGAATTCAGATTTGATTTTAGCTTGAAAGGATTGGGAATTCACATGTGCACAATAATACTTATAGTGCCATCACAAAATCAAACTCTAAAATTCATGGACAGCACAGAAAAAACAATTTACTCCTGGGTATTCTACTTTAGTTGCTGTGTAATAGTCCTCCTCATATCAAGGGACTTAAAACATCAACCTTTTTATCCTATCTTATTCTATAGTTGGGGCCATCATGCAAATTCAATTATGTAATTCCTCTGTACTGTATGCTGGCAGCTGGCCCTCTGATACTGAACTAACCGATTGACCTATTGGTCTAAATTCTCCAAGTTGGCTTTGTTTTTACTCCTGGCTCTTGACAGTTATTGCTGACAAGAGGTTTAACTGGGGAGGTCAGGATGTTGCCATAACCTCTCCAGTCACATTTCAGAGTATTCCAAGTTCTTACATGGTAGAAAAATTCTCTCAATAAAGCTTTCAAAAAATCAGCAGCTATGTTGCCTGGTAAACTTCATCTCAGAAACCATAGGAATCCATTTTGCCACATTCTCTGCGTTTTAGTTTACCCACATGTCAAGCCCAAGTTCATGTATAAATGAGAAACATCAAGTCACATTGTTGATGATATGTCATGGGATATGTTTATATGGTCAGATTTGGAAAATTTAAGGTGCCACTATATGCTACGGAATTATTAGTTTTATTTAGCTTGGTAGCTTTATGACTTTGGTTGACTTAATCTTTAATCTTTCATTTTATTATCTTCAAAGTAACAAGCATCTTTAGAGTTGTAATGGGAAATATAAGTGTGCACAGGAGAACTCTTAAGTTCCAAATGCTCAAAAGAATGACTAATGTTATTTATTAGTATAAGCCTAAAATGTTTACTAAAGGGAAGGACTGAAGGGCAATTATCAAAAGAGAGAATTCTCTTATTATTAAGAAAATTAGAAAATAGTATTACTTTAGATAGATCTTTATTTAATGACACTAATTTAATGAATGCTAGTTTTATTGATGCTGATTGCCTCATGCTTTTACAAATGTTATGCATGTTCTAAATTTATTCCTGCCATATAATAGTGTAGGTACTGTTATTATTATTGTTTTACATTGAAGAAACAGTTGAAGTCAGTAACCTAAAATATTCTGAGAACAAGCAGAGGAATGGCTTGAGTTTGATTTCAGAACACTTGTTCTATGACTCTATATTTAATCTTTTATTATGAATATACACAATGGTATTCCAAAGATAGTATTTTCTAGAGGCTAGAGGAAACACTGTTCATATAAATTATTTAACTTGTATATAAAAATATAGAGAATTTGTGACTTTTCCCATTATTGAGTTAATCTTGTTTCTTACAGTTTATAACCACCACAGGCTCAACACCCCATGTATAAACCAAAAATATCTAGTGTGAATTTAATGGATTTTGTCTATACAGGATATATTTATTTGATATATTATTAGCAGTGCTGTGGGACAATGGTTTGTACCCTGTCAATTGTATTTTAATAAAATGCTGATTGGCCAGTTGATATAGGAGTGTCTTCTCTTCTATCTATCTGTTGTTTCATTGGTTAATTAATAAAGAAAACTGCTTGGCCTGATAGGTCAGAACATAGGTAGGTGGGAAAGACAGAACAGAATGCTGGGAGAAAGAAAGCAGAGTCAGGCAACTGCCATGAAGCTCCAGCCCAAGATGGATGTGGGTTAGAATCTTCCTGGTAAGCCACGACCCCGTGGTGATACACAGATTACTAGATATGGGTTAAAGCAAGATATGAGAGTTAGTCAAGAAGAGGCTAGATATAATGGGCCAGGCAGTGTTTAAATGAATACAGTTTCCCTGTAATTATTCTGGGGCTAAGATAACTGTGCAGGGAGCTGGGCGGGACGAAAAGCAGGCCTGCTTGCCTCATCACTACAAATGGTGCAGGCACCTCATTCTTACAGCCAGTAGCTAGGCAGGAAGTATAGGCAGAACAACCAGATAGGAAGTAGAGGTGAGTCAATGAGAACAGGAGAATTCTGGGAAGAAGGAAGTCCTAGTCTGCAGTTGTGACCTAGTCACAGAAGAAGCAAAATGTGACTGCCTGACCCAAAAAAGTACCAAACCATGTGGCTAACATAGACAAGAATAATGGGCTAATATAAGTTGTAAGAGTTAATAAAAAGTCTGAGCCAATCAGTTTATTACTAATGTAGACCTCTGTGTGATTTCTTTGGGACTTAACAATTGTGGGAACTGGGAAAGACAGAAAACCTCAGTCAACATAGGAGTAATTAACTTAGTTTAGATTTTTGATCTTCCTCATATGTCTGGAGTATGAGATAAATACTTTCTAATAATTAAAAGTGGGCATACACCAAAGAATGGAGAAAGTTGTAAATATTCCTCATTAATAAGTATAATTGCTATGTTTTAAATATTTATAATGTTTTAATATAATTATATTCTTAAATATATTTAGGAAACTGTAATATTTAAAAAAATAATTATAGTTGTTATATCAGCCTAATTTCGTCTGCATTCTGTCTTATCCCTGCCAATCTTACATTGATTGTTTTATGGAGATTTTTATTCACTTAGTTACATTGGCTTTATCATACTACGAATAAAATAGTTTTCAAATTTATGTTTTAAGCACTAGCTCTAGTTTCTGAATTATTATCAGGCATTTAGTAAAAGAAGTATGCTGTTTAAAGAACTTTGGAAGTGAATTGCTACACAATTTCTCCTAAAGGTGTCCTAAGGCTTTCAGGAATGATACAGCTGACATTCTGTGATATTCTTTGATGCTGTAACATTTCCTGCACTAATATGAGCATGTTTTAAGTGGCCATTTGTTAGTATCCACCTCATGAGCCACATAAGCATAAGCATAAGTGCTCTGAATCAGGGCAAAGAGGCTCAGGAATTTTACTAGTTTCAGATTTGAAAGTTAGGCACAACTCCAAGCAGTGTTTCCCTTTTACATTTCATACAGAGTTTATATTTGTTGTTTGTTGTTGTTGTTGTTGTTGTTGTTTTTTCAAGACAGCGTTTCTCTGTAGCTTTGGAGCCTGTCCTGGAACTAGCTCTTGTAGACCAGGCTGACCTCGAAGTCACAGAGATCCATCTGCCTCTGCCCCCCCCGAGTGCTGGGATTAAAGGCATGTGCCACCACTGCCCGGCCAGAGTTTATATTTGTTTGTGGGAGAACTGGTCAATAAATAACTAGACTACCAGCCTAGAAATAGAATTCACCCAGAGTTTATTTCTGGTGAACTCTGTAAACAACTTTATATGTTATGATTGACATTTATAAAGTGTACACATTTAATGCAGACAATTTGATGAGTTTGGGGACAATATACACTCATAGAACCATCTCTTCCATCTATTCCATAAACATATACAGCATCTCCAAAATTCTTTATTATTTTTTCATAGGTGACAAGATTATTTTGGTGCCAAGTAAGCATTTAAATAGACTTTCATGAAATTGCAGATACTATTAATTACAGACACTAAGCTAGAGTGTAGATCTCTATAATGTATTTATGTTGTATTGTTGAAACATTTTTATTCAGTTATTTCCTCTTTCCCTATTCATAATCTCAAGTCTTGGTAGATAATACTCCCAGCCACGCTTCTATCAAATTGACATTTTATATTCCTCATGCAAATATGTTCATGGCAATTTTGTCTATTGGAATAATCACATTGTTACTTTCCTTCCCATGGTCACTGTAGCGTCATTCACAACATTTAATGTCATAAATATATTTTCAGTTCATTGATGAGTGAATGGATAAATAAAAGTATAGTAGTTACAGGCAATGAAATCTAACTATATAAAGAAGATAATTTTAATTCTACCAGTTATGGTAAGTATATTAACATACATTTGGCATTGATGGATATCTTCACTAGGGATAGGATCCTAACTCATCAATTATTGTCTTTAAACTGATGAAAGATATTACTCCTACAGGTAGTGGTGGTGCACTATAACTGATGTGACACATTTACATGCATCAGTTAACTTATCATATTTTTAAACAAATCTCTCATTTCATAACATGGGAGCAATTATAATCAAAGGAGTATGCTCTGGGTAGCACATAACCCATTCCATACCACTGGATCTATTCAACAAGGTTATGACATATCACCTAGCACATTCACATATGGCAGATGTACAGTATTTCTAGACTTTATGGTCTTCATTCATCTATCTATCCATCCATCCATCCATCCATCCATCCATCCATCCATCCAAAATATTTCTGTCTATAACTCTATCATGCCTCTCTATGTGTCTGTGAATATTTTTCTGTCATCTATCATCTATCTATCTATCTATCTATCTATCTATCTATCTATCTATCTGTCTATTATCTATCTATCCATCTATCTATCATCTATCTATCAATCATCACTCATCTATATATTAAGGTTGAGAAGAAAATGGGGTAGAATAAGGGTGGGAAAGGAGAAAGGAGAGAGAAAATATTAAAGAGTTAATTGCTTGAAATATGTTGGAATTTTTCCTTCCTTTCTTCATAAACACTATTGTTATTTTTTTTTAAAAATCTATCTTTAGGTGTATCAAGGTTCATCCAAACATGCTATACATTAGCTTCCTGATAAATCACTTTTTAGGCTTTTTCTAGATGACCTCAGAATTGTTCTTCTTCAATCAAATATAAGAAAAATAATATAAGCACCAGGACTTGTTTCAATATTGTTTTCTATTGAGCACTAACTCCTAACCAGGTGTTCAAAACATTGCACCAGTACAACCATGTCAAATAACTTGAAACCTTGATTTTTCTCCTTTCATATTTACCTAATTCTTAGAGATGATCTAAAGATACTTTTGCCGAGACACTATTTCATTTTGAATAATTTATAATTAATGTGATTTTTCTGGTTATGCTAGGTGGCTGATCATTTATTTATTACTTGTTGGAGTGTTTTATATTTCAAAATAGAATTTTAATGGGCATAAATCAATTAGGGCACAGTTGACAATCATTGCAGATTAACTGTATGTGGACATCTACACTTTTTTATTTTGAATGAATGTGCATTGATAAAGACCAAACTGAGAACTGCAGGGAATCTTATTAAGATGAAGGAAATGTAACAAAGATTTCCCGTTTTTGTATATGATACAGCTTAGAATTTCAGAAGTTTGTAAGAGAAGGGATGGTATGCAATTTAGCAGTTTCTTCATGAGAACACACATGTAATATTTAAAGTTGGTCAATCTATAACTAATATTTTGATTTAAGACATATATGCAATAAGGGAGTCACAGTTAACTTCTCAGACATAATAATATAGACATCTTCTTTGGTGGATTGTTTCCTTCTCTAACTTTAGTTATTCACTGTGCATCCATCAGGAAGATGCCCAAGGGAAATTAACACTGGTAAAACTCAACCACAGAGTTCTGTTGCAGAGAGATAGGGGAGACATAGGAGTTAAAAGTCCTTAGCTGAAAATGGAGTCTTCAAGTGATATAGTATATATTTTTCATTATAAATAGGAACCAAAGGAAGCATTTGTCTACAACATGGGGATTGGAAGGTTCCCTGTTGCCTGAGATTCTATCTGAGGACTTCCCTCCAAAGAATATAGAGGGGTCAGTAAATATATCTTGAATTTATGCCAGGAAAAGCAATTGTTTTGGGTCAAGCAAAAGTGAATTTTAATTTCAATTGCACCTAAATAGTTCTGTAATCACTAGGTCAATTACCACACCAGCCTGATTCAGAGTCATCCTTGTGACAAATATCTGCTTCTCCTTGGTGTTAGGAGAATGACAGGAATTGGGTTAATGTGCAAGAGTGTCTTGGTGCCCTCTGTGCTCTGTGTAAAAGACTGATTGAGTCTTTCTCTTCCTTTAGTCCCCTCTGGAAGTGGAAAAGTTCAGGAGGTTAGTGAAACTATTTGTGGTTTGGTTGAACTGACCAACAATTAGAATCCACCTTCTAAAACTCAGGGTGGAATGCGGCAGATATGTTTGTTCCTTCTTACACAGTGAGATGTAGGCTTATATCATCCATCTTTTTCAAGAAGTAGGTAAATCATTTATATGTAACCATAAATATGCTCTGTCAGAAAGAAACCTTGGAGTCAGAGAGTTGGATATACTTCATGTAGAATTGTGATAAAATGCTTTGTCTTCCCCGAGTTTTAGTTGCCTCTTTTCAAAGTTGAAAGAGATGAAGGATGTAAATTGATGTAGTTCAGACTATGGTTCTGGGTGGGTTCTCAGTGGATTTTACACCCTGGGGCACTACTATAGATGTAAAAGAGAGCTGCCTCAACTATGTCCAAGTTTATTCCTGTACCTGTCAGCCCAGAGTTGGCGGTGTGCAGGTCTTGCTTGGTGTATCCCTGAGCTCCAGCTGTCACAGATAATTGTATAATCTCTCAGTCTGCACAATGGTAAATTATGCTTCCAGACAACTTGTATATTTGGGAAAAGACTTCAAGTCATTTTAGAGAAGGCGCCTGCATTTCAATTAATTCTGGAAGATTCCTGAAGCACTCTGATGACCTTGGGGTTGAATTTTTATTTAAAATATCTGACAGAAGCTGCTCTCTTTTCAAAAGAAGATACACACACACACATGCATATATATAATGACATTAGAATATACAGGGGTATTGCATGCTCTATCAGTCAGGAAAGCAATAGGAGTTTATTGCTGCATTTAAAAATCAAATGCTAGACATAACCATTTAACTAGTCTCAAATGTTTTAAACTCAGAGTGTTATGGAATGTGATTGACCATGCTTAACAACCCTAACTGCTGCCGGCACCTGATGTATAAATTTAGCAGTAAGGACCCAGTTTGGGGATTACAGGTAAAGTAGGTACAATATGAGTATAGAAATGGCATTAGCAGTTGCTGTGAAATTAACTTTGACTGTGATGTAGGATGTTGAGGGACTGGGTTGTTCTCCAGCCTGTAGCCAGGCAACAAATCTCTCTATACTCTCAATAGCTAAGTTTTATATTACTCATGAATAATTAGTCTTAGGATAATGAAAGAGTGGCATAGGCCACATAGGTGCTTCGAGCTCTTTATGATCATGTCCACAGGTTTCCTGTTTAAATTTCTGGGATGTTAGCATAGGTCTTTTATTTTTTATCACTTTATTAATACTAGGAATCAAAATTTCCACTTCCTCCCCTCCTCCCTCTTCCCTCATGCTCCCTCATTCACCCTCCTCTTTCCCTTCCAGTCCTAAGAGAGAGTAGAGTACCCTTCCCTGTGGGAAGTCCAAGGCCCTCCCCCCCTCCATCCAGGCTTAGGAAGGTATGCATCCAAATATACTAGGATCCCCAAAACCAGTACATGCTATAGAGACAAATCCCAGTGCCATTATCATTGTCTTCTCTGTCTACCTCAATTGTCAGACACATTCAGAGGGTCCAGTTTGTTCCCATGCTCATTCAGTCCCATTCCAGCTGGCTTTGGTGAGCTCCCATTAGTTGAGGCACACTGTCTCAGTGGGTGGACCAACTCATGGTGGTCCTGACTTCCTTGGTCATATTCTCTCTTCTTCTGCTCTTCCCAAGGTCCAGCTGACTGAGCTCCCAAGGCGTAGGTCTTTTAAATTGAAGCTGTTTCTCCGTGCTCTCAGAGCATCTGCTTTTGGTAGTCAGAGTTTAGGAGGAATCAAGTGAAAAATTTTGAGTCATTTTTCTCCTGTTCATTAAGGTTCAGAAGCAGTGGTTCTCAAACTGTATTATAAAATAATATAGCATATATGCTAATATTAAGAGCACACAGCTGTCACAAAGAGACTCATTGGTACATAGGAAATGCTTCCAGTAGGATGTGTTATATATCAAGTAATAGAATAGCTGACTCGGGTGATTTAGCATGAAAACGATCTCTCACAGACTCTAGAACCTGTAAGAAAGGTCCAAGAGCATCCAGTGGCACAATGGGTCCTTAAGTGTCTTCTTTCTTTTCATGTTTTTAAACCATCTTCATTGTCAGTTATTACTGCATCACTCTTATCCAAGAATGGTGAGGAGAAGTGAGTGGAATGATGCCTTTGGGAACTCAACACACATCAGACAAACTTGTTTATAATATTAGGAGAAGGTCCTTTGGTCTTTGTTTCACTCAAAGTGTTTGAAATAACATAAAACAGCCGTTGCTTTGTTCATCCTGATTCCTTCCCTTCCTCTTTCTCTTCTATCCGCCATTCTCCCTGCTCATCCTTTTGAATCATCTCCACGAAGGACTCCAGCTTCCATCACCTCTTTGTACTAAGTGATTTTACCCAACTTCTTTCTCCTGATCTACATGGAATTTTGAGTTGCATTTAGGACACAAATAATTCAGCTTCTGAGAGACACCTGCCTCTTTCTTTCCTTCTGTGGGGGCAGAGGTGCAATTTCTTTCCTCTTTGTTTCTTTCTAAATTTTCTATTACTTCCTTGGGAAACAAGTTTTTGGGTGAGGAAATAAAGCTTGGTGCATCTTTCAGAGATCCACTTGTAAGAAATGGAATGCTTCAGTGGCTGTCAGATCACTGCCTAGTCTTCAGAGGACCAAGTGTTTAGAAGTCTCAGGATTCCCTCTGCCCTGCTGGATTGTGCTTCCACAGGGCTCCCCTTCTCATACTCTTCCCATTTCTGTAAAAGCAGGTCCATCTTTGACTCCTTTCTATTTCTCTCCTACTCTGATGTCCCTGAAATAATTTGCAACTCTGACTTCAGAACATGCCGAAAATCTGATTACCTCTCACACTTCACAGCCATGCCAGTGGTCCAATCCAACATTCTCTTATCTGGCTTCTTTCTTATCTAAGTGTTCTCCCTGCTCTCACCTTGGACTTCTTAAATTTATGCTTAACACAGGAGCCTGAGCAATTCTATTAAAATGTAAATAAGACCAAGGCACGACTCTGTTTCAAATCCCTCCGTGGCTTCATATCTTATTACAATTAAGAGCCAAAGGTGTGACACCGGCCTCCAGGGTTGTCGGTGATCTGTGCTCCTCCCCACCTCTCTGCTTCATCATGCCGGGAGTGCCAGCACCTTGGTGGCCTTGTTCCTGCTGCTGTGATCTATTCTGTACACTCTTCATGTACTGCCTTCTCAGGGAGTCTTTCCTCACTCTGTTTACAATTGCATCCTTTACCCCTCCCTCGCTTGTTCTCACTACTGTCTCTTTCTGTTAAAGCTGTTATGAGCATCTGCCACGCTTTATTCTTTTTGCACATTAACACATATTTATCTACAATTTAATTTATCTGTTCTTCTATTCTTCCACTAGAATGCAAGTTCTGTGTATTGTATTATCCTTTTTTTGTTTTGTTTTGTTTTTTAAACTTTTAATGATGTAAACAAAAATATACCTAAAAGCAAAGCTTCTGGAAAAACCATTTGTTCTTCCCTGTCTTGAATCGTTCCTCAAATTTGACCTTGGCTTCCCACCTTGCCTTGCGTTTCACGGCTGGGTCCCTAAAGACATCCTTGTTGACAACAGTTTTGTCCAGGGGGATGTCCACAGAGTACCTTGTGGGCATCAGGTGGTTGTAGTTATAAACCTTCACAAAGGACTTGATCTTGGATCTCTTGGCGACTTTCTTCTTGCCCATGGCAGCTGTCACTTTTCGGGGATAGCGGTCAATTTCAGCCACCAGGGCATGGCAGAAAGGGCGGTCTGAGGTGCCATAATCAATGTTCTTCACGATGATGGCTTTGCGTCCGGAGTAGCGTCCAGCCAGGATGAGCACCACTTTCCCGAGTTTCGTGAACTTGCCCATTTCGACAGCGAGCAGCCGGTTCCCAGCAGAAAGGAAAGGACTTGTATTATCCTTAGAAATAAGAGGAGTACCAAATACAGAGAAATCATGAGGGAAATGAACTGCCTGCTTGAACAAACATTATACAGTAGCATAAAATTCATAACAAACACATGCAAAATAAAGATATGGATTCTACATCACTCACTCATAATCATCTAATGTATCACCCTCCCTTCTTCACCAGTTGTTCCTGGGCCCAAACTCAGATCATCAAACTTGACAGCAAGTGGCTTTGGTCACTGAGCCATATTGCTGGCTCTGGATAATTTTATATATGGAGTGAAATAGCACCAAGTATTATTTATTAGTGTTTTGATACCATTATCAAATATGACTTATTGAATTATATTTTTCACATACCATCCACCTACACATTTCTCTCAGGTTTCGTCTAAGGCAGGTTTTTCTTTTTATTAAATTTTTTATTGCTTTATAAATAATACCATTCAAAATTTCCACTTCCTCTCCTCCTCCCATTTCCCTCTTGCTTCCCCACCTACCCTCCCCACTCCTATTCCAGTCCTAAGAGGGAGCAGGGTACCCTGTAAGGCAGGTCTTTCTGCCACTCTTACTCCACTAGTCCAGGTAGTCATTACTTTGATGTCTCTCACCATAACTTAGGTTTACCTACTCTAGAGCATCATGTATGTTGAATCCTACCATAGATCTCTTCATTCCTTTCTGCCTCCATTTATACAAATAATGTCTGTGATAGTCATCCTTGTTTCTCCATGTGTTAGCAATTAGTTCCTTTATTCTGAAAAATAATATTTTATTATATCAGTATAAGGTGATTTATCTTTCTATTTTACCAGTAATGGGCATCTGACATTGTTTCATGTCCCAGAAAATGCCATGTCCAGATGAATGCTTCATGTTAAGCTGAAAAGAATGTTTTCAGCTCTCATCTCATCAGCTAGCATAAATGTTATTGTACACGTCCTTTGAGGAAGCATGTGTTTCCATTTTTCCTTCGATAAATACTTGGAAATATCATAACTGTTAGGCCCTAGTGTGTGTTTAGTTGTACAACAAATACTAAAGATATTTACAAAGTAGTTGTAGCATTTCTACATTTCCATTAGCAATGCTTTATGGCTTTAATTCATTTCCCTGCTGGAAAATGATATTAAGCATTTTTTCAAGTGTTGCCACTTAATCCTTTGTCATGTGTCTTTGTAAAGTACCCTATGTGTTCTGTTGATAAGATCTTTATTAACTACATGGTCACGAGTATTTCTCGACTTGGTGGCCTGTAGTGAACTTTCTAAATGACCTCTCTTAATGAGGAGTTTCTAAATTTGAGAGAGTATACCCTGAAATTTTTCTTTTATTTCTGTTTCCTAAGACAGTTTTTTCTAACCTTAGTCTGCAAAAAGATTTCATTATGTTTTTCTTCTTGAACCTATTAGGATGAGATACTTCACATTTTGGCTTCTGCTTTATTTCTGCATAATTTCAAGTTAAAATTACATTTTGTGGGGCAGAAGTTGGGCCCAAGCCCACTTGTGGAGGCCGGAAGACAAATTGTGGAAGTTGATTCTGTCTGTCTACCATGGGGACACAGGAGGTCAATCTCAGGTCATTAGAGTTAGCCACAAGTAAGTTTTCCTCCTGAGCCATTTTGCTTGATGTGCATGACTTTATATATGGCATGAAATTGGGATCGAGATTGCTTATTCTGATTTAGATACCCATATTCCAATATTTCTTATTAAATGTCATTTTTCCCTTTCAGGTTTATAAATCGGTATAATTTCTGGGCCTTTTATTGTCTTCAATAATCCATTTCTTTTTTAATTCAAATTCTGTAGTCATGTGAAACATGCTTTTCCAATTTTTTGTCTTGTTCGATGATTATTTTTTAAATAATTTGCATTTCCACATACCTGATTGATTCCTATGAATATTCTTTGGTGGATATATGATTGATAATTCTTATATGGCTCAATACATAACTTAGCACAGAGTTGGAAATAAATATGTTCTGTCTGTCTCAAGCATACTACCCTCAGGCTGCAATCCTTACTTCCACAGAGCCCCTGTCTGCTGCCTAAGACTTCCCTACGCAGCTGCTCTAGATAGCAATCTCTGTTACAAACATACCCCAGCCCTGAAGCCTGAGGCCTGTTCTCCCTGTCTCTTCTCTTCTCTTCTCTTCTCTTCTCTTCTCTTCTCTTCTCTTCTCTTCTCTTCTCTTCTCTTCTCTTCTCTCCTCTCCTCTCCTCTCCTCTCCTCTCCTCTCCTCTCCTCTCCTCTCCTCTCCTCTCCTCTCCTCTCCCTCCCTCCCTCCCTCCCTCCCTCCCTCCCACCCTCCCCCCCCTCCCTCCCTCCCTCCCTCCCTCCCTCCCTCCCTCCCCTCCCCTCCCCTCCCCTCCCCTCCCCTCTCCTCTTCTCTTCTCTTACCTTATCTTCTCCTCTGTCTCTTCACCAGTTTGGGGCTTGGCAAATTTTCCTGTGACTTTCCTGAGTGAGCTGAGAAGAGACACTCACTCTTTCATTTCTTCTGCTTTTATTTGCAGTCAGTGATGATACCTCTGTTCCATTCATGACAGTCTGGAAATCAGTAGTCAGGTAACAACTGGAAGATGCACCGGCAGCTCAACCGATAGAGCCTTTGGGGCAGCATGACTCTGCCAGCACCTTGACTTTGGAATGTCAGCCTGTGGAGGAGCTGTGACGCAACAGATTTCTGTGGCTTATGCCCCTCAACTTGTGACACATGAAGTTCATATACACACAAATGCAAGGCTTTATTGAATATCATGGAACTTTTTCTATATTCTAAAATAGGCAATACTTATCTGACCAAACTATTCTGTGTAGGGACATAGCCCCACCCATTGGGGGCGTGTTCGCCTTGGGCTAATGTTTACGGATAAATCTGCCGGGCGTGAGCCCAGCAGCCCTTTTTCTTTTGCTCCGCTTTTCCGGTACACCGCGGGAACCTGTGGTCCTGTAAGTCTATTTCCTTATTAAAGCTGTATATATCTATATAATCTGTCTACATTCATTTGCGCCACCACATTTGGCGTCCCAACGTCGGGCTATTTTGCCCCCGACCCGGCACAGGGGGGGCGCAAGCTCCACCTTTCCCGGCTAGTTGCCTGAGCTCAGGAAGGCGATTTACAGCGCGCTCCCTGCTAGCTTTCCCTTCCCCCACTCCAGGCCACTACAGTCGCAGAGCAGCGACCCCCCACAGAGCAGTTAATAGCTCCCTGCTTCTTCCAAACCCTCACTGCCTGATTTAAGTGAAGCACCCGCGGTTTTGAAGTAAAAGCCACCAACCCCTTCCCTTAACAGGCAGTACAATAATTTTTGTTTTGAGTTAATTGTTTCAGACCGGCTCTGGCTTAGACCACGTGGACTCAGGTGCATTTCTTTAGCCACCACTGGCAGGAAAACTTCATTACAGGTACATAATTTTCTTTTATAAATAAGAAAAATGTCTGAAAACATTACCATTCAAGACTTTAACAGCCTTTTCAGTTGTACCATGTGGGAGATTTTACAAGAAGTGTCTGTCAGCCCACAGATATGGATCTTTCTGGGATTCGTAGTTTTCCTTGGTACTGTATGGTTTGATAATAGAAATATGATAAAGTCTTTACGAGACGAGGTTGAACGCTTAAAAACAATTGAGAATGACAACAATCTTCTCAAAAATCAGTTTGAAGTTCTCCAGGCAGAGAACAGATCTTTGTTTAACACAACTCGACAAACTGAAAAAAATTTAGAAGAGGTACAGGCTGATGTTAAGGAGAAATTCATTACTATGGAAGAGGGAACAGCTGATTTGGATCGTAAGCTTCAGTCCCTTTCTGAAACATTAACGGCTGATATTAAGGAGAAATTCATTACTGTGGAAGAAGGAACAGCTGATTTGGATCGTAAGCTTCAGTCCCTTTCAGTAGGAACAGAAACATTAACTGAGAGAATCAAAACTGCTGAATGTGACAATCGGATTTTGTCTAAAGCTTATGACAGATTGACAGAAAGATTATCTATACAAGAAGGCACGGTATATGCTATAAAAATTATGTCCAAAGATGAGACATTATCTCTAATGGACAAACTTCATACTTTAGAATCCTCAATGAAGGCTTTAGAACATAATTCTGGACAGGAGATTCAGACATTAAAGAAGGCAATGGTGAATAGAATTGAAAAGATTGAGGAATTTCTAAATTCTGAGGAAGAAGAGCAAGAGGTAGAAAGGCATATTTTAACTAAATCTGTGGGTAAATCCCTCCGGGACAATTCCCACAAAGCTCTACCTACAGTTCTACCTGCCTTTCCAGTTGTAACAACTGAGAAAGTAGTTGGTTCCAGAAACCCTAGGGTCATCAAGGAAGATACATGGGAACCTGTCCATATGAATGATCTCAAAGAAATTAAACAGGCTGTAATGACTTTTGGAATGAATGCCTCTTTTGTTAAAGAGATGCTAAGATCTTGGGCTACCACGAATAAGGTCACGCCCTCTGACTGGTTTCAACTGAGCTCTGCTGTCCTTGAGAGTGGAACGCAATTGAAATGGAAATGCTTATTCAGGCAAGAGGCTAGACTTTTAGAACAGCAGGAAAGAGCAAAGGGAATTGAGATTTCCATAGATCAAATTTTGGGAGAGGGGCTATTTTCTGAGCCTCAGGAACAAGCTAATTTGGATGAAAACATACTCTCTGTGTGTACTACATCAGCCTTAAGGGCTTGGGACAGGGTGCAAGACCCAGGACAGAGGATGGAATCATTTGTCAGAGTTAAACAGGGTCAGAGAGAACCCTTTAGTGACTTTTTACAAAGAATAACTAAAGCTGTACAAATAGGGATATCTGACCCAGAAGCAAGACGTATAATGATCGAGACTTTGGCTTATGAAAATGCAAATGTGGAATGCAAAAGGATTTTGGGACCTTTAAAGCTCAGATCAGCGCCATTAGAAGAATGGGTCTTGCATACACTAGATGTTGATACATTTGACTATGGCACTGAAGCATGGGTAGAAGAAGCAATTTCCAATGGTAAAAGGAGACATCAGAATACCAAATGTTTTAATTGTGGCAAAATGGGTCATATGAAAAGGAATTGTAGACAACGGATTTTCATAAATAATAATAATGCATCTTCTAGAAATAACAGAAATAGGAGGACTCAGCCTTCAGGTTTATGTAGAAGATGTGGAAAGGGCAGACACTGGACGAATGAGTGCAGGTCTACAAGAGATAGACAAGGCAACCTGATACAGATGGGAAACGTGAGAGGGGGGCCTCACAGGCCCCCATGGCAAACATGGTTCAGTCATTTCCAGTTACTACAGAGAACGTGACTCGTCAGGACAATTAGAAAGCCCCATGCCTACTGTTACAAGCAATAATGATCAGAAAGATGAGTTCCGTGTGTTTTGGCAAACTTCTATAAATGACCAAAGACCAAAGCTGAGAGTGTGTGTAAATGGCATTTTTATTACTGGCCTGCTGGACACAGGTGCGGATGTAAGTATCATTACCCCAGAATCTTGGCATCCATATTGGCCTCTTCAGAATGTAAATGTTCAGCTCCTGGGAATTGGAACCCTATCTCGAGTAAGGCAGAGCACGAGATGGGTTGAATGTATAGGACCAGAGGGACAAATAGGAAAATTAAGGCCATATGTAGCCAATATTGCAATGAATTTATGGGGTCGTGACCTATTACAACAATGGAATACCCAAATTAACATTCCTGTTACTTCTAGAGCCTATATTTCTGGGGATAATATTAAAAGATATTACAAACGGAGAAAACCGGCCATTCGGGCTGTACAAGAACAAGCAATTGATGTCCCTTCAGAGATACCAACAGCCTTGCCTTTAAAATGGTTGACTGAGAAACCAATATGGACAAAGCAATGGCCTTTAGCTGAGGAAAAGTTACAGGCTTTAGAACAGTTGGTACAAGAGCAATTAGATGCTGGACATATAGAAGAATCTACCAGCCCTTGGAATTCTCCTGTATTTGTGGTTAAGAAAAAATCAGGTAAATGGAGAATGGTGACAGATCTCAGGGCTATCAATAAGGTTATTCAACCTATGGGCCCTCTGCAATCTGGAATTCCTTTGCCCTCTTTATTGCCAAAAGGATGGCCTCTCATAGTTATTGATTTAAAGGATTGTTTTTTCACTATACCTTTACAAAAAGAAGATAGAGAAAAATTTGCCTTCACAGTGCCTACTTATAATAATTCTCAACCTTCGAGGAGGTACCACTGGACCGTCCTCCCCCAGGGTATGTTAAATAGCCCCTCCCTGTGCCAATATTTTGTGAATCAACCATTGCAAATAATACGCAAGAAATTTCCCAAATCGATAGTATATCATTACATGGACGACATTTTGTTATCCGATTCAAACATGGATACCTTGAACAGACTGTTTGAAGAAATAAAAATACTTTTACCAAAATGGGGATTGCAAATTGCTCCTGAAAAGATTCAGAAGGGAGATTCTGTTAATTATTTAGGTTATAAAATAGGTTTACAAAAAATTAAGACACAAAAGGCACAAATTCGGAGAGATCGCCTACGGACTCTTAATGACTTTCAAAGACTATTAGGGGACATTTCCAGTCTATGGCCAGCTATTGGGATAACACCTGATCTAATAATTCATTTGAACAAAACCTTGGATGGTGACAAAGATTTAAACAGTCCCAGAGAATTAATAGCTGAAGCAGAAAAGGAACTGACGATGATTGAGGAAAAATTACAACAGGCACATGTGGATAGGGTAAATCCAGAGCTCGACTGTATTCTCGTCATACTACCATCAAAAATTTCCCCTACAGGAATTTTAATGCAGAGAGATGATATTATCTTGGAATGGATCTTTTTACCACATAAACCAAGTAAGAAACTGAAAACTTATGTAGAAAAAGTCTCTGAGTTAATTATAAAAGGCAAGTTGAGACTTCGTCAACTAGCAGGCATAGACCCAGCAGAAATTATAGTGCCTTTCACTGCTGATGAGCTAAAGAAATTATGGGAAGATAATGAACCATGGCAAAGAGCTTGTGCTAATTTCTTGGGAGACATTAATAACAACTATCCAAAAAGCAAGAGGCTTAACTTCATAAAGAGAACTTCTTGGATCCTTCCTCGAATCGTCCGTGATACTCCAATAACTGGAGCCCGTACGTTCTATACTGATGCCAATAAATCAGGGAAGGCAGGTTACAAATCAGAAGACTTGGGTAAGGTGGAACAAAGTCCTTATGATTCTGTCCAGAAGGCAGAATTATATGCCATTCTTATGGTGCTAAGGGATTTTAAAGAACCTATTAATATAGTTACTGATTCACAATATGCAGAAAGAGTTATTTTACATATTGAAACTGCTGAATTTATACCTGATGATACAGAACTAACCTCTTTGTTTATCCAGGTGCAAGATTTGATTAGGAACAGGCTTTGCCCTATGTACATAACACACATCCGATCCCATACGGGTCTGCCAGGTCCTCTAGCACAAGGTAATGCAGAAATTGATCAATTATTGATTGGTAGTGTGCTACAAGCCTCTGAATTTCATAAAAAACATCATGTTAATAGCAAAGGTTTGAAGAAAGAGTTTTCTATTACATGGCAACAAGCTAGGGAGATTGTAAAGAAATGCCCTACTTGCTCTTTCTATAACCAAACGCCACTGCCTGCAGGGGCTAATCCAAAGGGCACCCAAAGGAATGAAATCTGGCAGATGGATGTGTTCCACTTTGCAGAATTTGGCAAATTAAAATATGTTCATCACACCATTGACACGTATTCAGGCTTTCAGTGGGCATCGGCTTTAAGTTCAGAAAAAGCTGATTCAGTTATCACTCATTTATTAGAAGTCATGGCTATCATGGGTATACCTACACAAATAAAGACAGATAATGGTCCTGCTTATGTCTCTAGGAAAATGAAACGGTTTTTTGATTATTACAATATCAAGCATGTTACAGGTATACCATACAATCCTACAGGTCAAGCAGTCATAGAAAGATCAAATCGAACTATAAAGGATATGTTGAACAAACAGAAAGGGGTGGAAAACACCCCCAGAAATAGGTTACATAATGCTTTGTTAACCTTGAATTTCCTCAACGCTAATGAGAAGGGAACATCGGCTGCAGAAAGACATTGGATAATGGAAAAGTCTACTGAACTAAATCAACCAGTTTATTTCAAGGATGTGCTGACCTCACAATGGAAGCCAGGAGATGTGCTGCGTTGGGGAAGGGGATTTGCTCTTGTCTCCACAGGTGAGGAAAAATTGTGGATTCCATCAAAATTGATAAAGGTTCGTTTTAATGAAGAGAAGCCAGTTGGGAAAGATAAATAACAATTCAATCACATGGATGGCAATCATACTGATGGTAAGTAATACAAATAGGTTGGGGGCAGGGTTCTCTTCTTATCTCCACAGGAAAATACCCATCTTCAAAGAATTTAAGGTACCCCTAATATTTAATTATTAATGGAGGGACTTGTTCTGTAAGTATTAATTTATATATATATATATATATGTCTTAAACTTTCTTTGCTTTTCCTCATATCTGTGTCTTTCTTTATATGTCAGTATATGTCCTTGTTGTTAATGTTTAAATTTCCCATAACAAGCAACAAATTTTCCTACAGTAATCTTTGAAGTTTCCAGGATGAAGATGGGGCCCCACAACATCAACTCCATCTGGTTTTTATGACGTCATGATTTTTTTTTTTTAAAGCGCTAATATTAGACCTGTTTTTTGGTACCAACTACAAGAGACAATTTCAAATGGTGCACATTTTTGACAACACTCTGGTCGGACCTTCTCAAAACGCTCTGAGACTAGTTACAATTTTCTTAGGTCAAAGGTTAATTTGGAAATTTTACCATCATTTGCTTTCACAGCACCCCCTAAGAAGAACGTCGCCCCCATGTCAGCTAGAAGCAATCTTAGAGGACGGCATCCCCTCTCCCAACAGAGTTTGCCCTCAGGGTTGGGGACATCTTTTAATGGTTGGTTTAGGGTTGAGGGGATGGGGTGATATTTTTTTTGGAAAAAAAAAAAAGAAGAAGAAGAAGAAGAAGAGGAAGAAGAAGGGGGTAACTGGTTTTTTGGGATGATTGGTATTTGTGAATTACTGTCTATAGAAAATTGTACTGGTACTGTTTCTTGTATATTGATATGTTGAATATTGAATATGAGTGTTCCTACCTCTATTTTTGTATGAGTATGCTTATAACTTTGTCCATATTGTATTGATACATCTACCATATTACATTGTACATTTCTACCTCTGATACTATGACATTGTTTACAGTTGAAGATCATTGTCTTCATATATTGCACAGTTGTTTATTCTTTTAGTCTTCAAAGTTAGATAGGTATTGAGAATTATATGTTTGTCATATTTATTTTTAAGTTTATCAGGTCTTTTAGTTACATAGAGATTATATTTAGTATAGATAGTATGATCTTCAGCCTCTTTGAAGAGCTGTAGAAAATGGCCTTTAATCTAACCTAAAATTTCTATGCCAAAGAGACACAATTACTCCTGGCAACACCACTCTACTCCCGAGAGAACGTTGAGCACCAAAGACACTCCACTGGGAGCTTGTCTTCTTGGCAGAACTGGCCTTTGGGTTAAGAAAAGCCCATACCTCAACTTCTGACAAAGATACAGAATATCCCTAAGTGGATGAAACAGGATTGTCTTATCTTGCCAAGACAGGGTAGGATAGTCCTAAGAAAGTTCCTTGCCTTTAATAATGGTATGCCAGTTATGTTAGGCCTTAGCCAAAGTTGGTTGACTCAACATTGCAAACGAGACTTTGGGTGATTGCCCAGGTAGTCAGTTGTCTCTGTCAATTGTTGCACATTTTGGATATCTCTCGATTGTTAAGTAATATTTATTCCCTTCTCAGATCTTTGACGGAGTTGAAGATTATATAATTGTAGTTACTCTCTATGTTATTTAGACTCCTTGAGATAGAATGTTTAGCAAAAGTTTTGTCCTCAATATTGTTTGTTATATTTATTATTTGTTATTATTGTATATAGTTGTATTTGGTTTGGTTCTATCTTATTTAGACAAAAGGGGGAGATGTAGGGACATAGCCCCACCCATTGGGGGCGTGTTCGCCTTGGGCTAATGTTTACGGATAAATCTGCCGGGCGTGAGCCCAGCAGCCCTTTTTCTTTTGCTCCGCTTTTCCGGTACACCGCGGGAACCTGTGGTCCTGTAAGTCTATTTCCTTATTAAAGCTGTATATATCTATATAATCTGTCTACATTCATTTGCGCCACCACAATTCTGCTATTGGTCTACATTAATATAGAACTCTTCAGACACTCTATTTTCTCTAAGAGTATTATTAACTCTTAGAAATTGTGCTATAATTATGTTTACACAGATGATTATCTTTCTAATTCTGCCACTTGTAAGCCAGCGATTTCCTACTGTGTGGTGGCTATTTTCTTACAAACATTTATCTTAGTGATTTGCAAACATTTACGACAAACTTGATCTTTCTTTTCTGGTTGGCTAAATATCTAAATTTATTTTATGAAAAAAAGTGTTGCTTATTATATTATGAATGGATTGTATGTAATAGGATCAAGCAAAATAGGATCAAGTCCATGCTACATTTGCTGATTCATCTGAAAAATAGTTAACAACATGTGTGATATAGCATCATAGTTCTGGGCAAAGTGAGGTAATCTGAGGTTGTCTCCAAGCCAAGGAGATAAAAATGAATGCCCAGAGCAGAAAATAAGACAAGACTACATTGTTATACAGGGTATGATGAAAGCAAAATGAGTAAATGTGTTAGAAAGGGGTAGTGTGGAGATTTTGTATGTGTCTGCTCAGATTGTATGTTGGAGAATTTCGTGTGTTGATCATATAGCCTTGGTGTCAAAGACTCTTACAGCTGGGGGATTCAGCAGGCCTGACTGGTCATCATGTTCTCTTGGGTCAGATATGAGGTCTCTAGAAAGTGTATTTCAGTCAGCTGAGGAGATGCAGCAGCAAGCTTTGCAGAGACTTGTAGAAATCGGCTTACATCATCAGAAGAGCTGGCAAAAGTGGTCTTTGTAAAATGATATGGAGAATTAGCTTGATTTAGTAGATACAAAGTTACACATAGATCAAGCCATCACATCGCTGTCCACCATCACATTGCTGTCCAATCAATGTGCAACTATCATCTGTCATTTGAAAAGACTCTTCTCGCCATCTCATGAATAGGATGTGGGAAAGTGGGCAGAGCAAACACAGAAGGTGTCATGTAAATGAGTGCTAGTCTCTGCCAGACAACAACTCTGTTTTAGAATCAGGTTTGAGTATTTTTTTTAAAAAAGACTGCTTGTCTATGGGTATTGAAGTTAATGGATCCTTAAAGCTCTGACACAAGTCTCTGGAATAAATGCTGCAAAGTAGTAAGTTACACCTTTATATTTAGCTTCAGATTCATTCACTCTCTAGTCCAGCTAAAAGAAATGTCACCCCTTGAACTTGATCCTTATTTTTCAAGTTTTTTTCTTCTTCGTATAATGTTTCATTTTCCCTTGGGTAAAAGACTTTTTTTTTCAATCACTTAAGTATTTGTTTTTGGATAGCATCCAAACACTACCAAGGTCATTTTTCCCCCAAGCATGTGTGATGACATGCTGTCTGTTAAATTTCTCAAACTGTATTCTGTGCTCTTCTATACTTTAATGGTGATTTCTTATTGCCAAGTATGAATAGATTGGCAATTTATCTTAATTTCATGATAACATTCATGATTCTCAATTTCACGCATGCTGATCTTCAATTCTAGAAGCCCAGGAGACAGCTGACACTTAGGTTTGAGACATGGCCTTAGTGATTCCTTAATTCTTTTTTTCCTTAGGACCAGAGAAACCTGGGTGAATACTGTGTGTCCAACAGCTGTATCTCAATGTTGAGAAAACTCAAAATTTAGAAAATTGAGTCTATTGTAATGGACTAGATGTCTTTCAAAGAGCTTTTAGATAAAAAAGGTGTATTTATAATACTGGATAGTTAGAAAGCCTGAATTCTGTCCTCACTACCAGTTGCTGTTTACTCTGAAAACACCTTCAGAGAAATAGGTTACATCAAGAAATTGCCTAGTGTTGTATGTAGAGTCGTGAGAGACCTATGTCTCTAAGTGGCTTTAATACAATGATCATATCTCATTTATGATTGTGTCACACATGTTCCTCTTCTAGTTCACATATATGCTCAAGAAATAAATACAAAATATATATTGAATGAAAGTAGGTACTCCTTTTGCCTCTTATTACTGTCTACATCTGCCCTAGTGCTATCAACCTGGATTTGTACTGATTTACTCTATTTGTTTCAAAAAGCTTATTTAAGAAATTAAGTTGTCTATTTTGTCATCTTAACTACTTTGGAGGTCAGTTGATATGGGGAAACCTGATTTGTCAGGTAGTCATTACATAATGTGTACTTAAAAGCATCAGATATTCAACAGGAAGGTGTTTCTTAAGCAAAAAATGATCAGTGGTAGGAAAGGAAACATTTCTCAGTTGAATGTAGACTTGGAACCAGAGGAAAGAGAATCCCTAGCTAGACAATAAGCAGATACGGTTGTTTCAGAATGGGAGTCCATGTTCTCAGACTCCCAGCAGAGTATCCCCTGAAGACAAGCCCTGTAGTGCCTCTGCTATAAACTGCCTTTTACTTGGTGATATTCTTCATTGTGAAGGATTTTCCCAGTTCATTTCAGAACTTCTAGAATCTCTCATTCTCAGGCCCATGTGCCAACCAAACTCTCCAGATGCTATTTATTTTATATATTTGTTAAAAAAAACCCTACAGCCAAAACAAAATATAATGAAAAAATATGCCCAAAGGGGTCATATTGTCCCTGGTTAGGAACTACTAGGTGAGATGAAAAAGTTTCAAGGTGGTGAATCATCTGTCATTATCAAGACAAATTTTAATGTTGCATGGGGAGCAGCTAGTAGATTTGAGGGCACATGATTCCTGGACAGAATATTCTTCTCCTTAGGTGAACTCCGCAGGTTACAGTCCACATAGATGCAAATTTCCCTATGAAACAATTCAATTCTATGTATTATACTCATACTTTTAAAATCCAGTAGCATTTTTTCATTCATTTGTCCAAATGTTTCCCAGCTGGATGATGGATTTTCTTTTTTTCTGGATCTTAGAATGAGGCACTAGGTAAAGGAATAACTTGAGTCTGGGAGTTGTTTATCAGGAGGGTGTGCTGCTTAGTTTTTTCAACTTGTCACAAACTGGAATCCTCTTGAAAGAACCTCTACTGAGGAATTGTTACCCCAGTTTGGTCTTTGGACATGACTGTGGGGGTGTTTGCTTGATTAATTCACTTGGAAGGTCCAGCCTGCTGGGGTGGTACCATGCCTCAGTGGGTGGTCCTGAGCTTACTAAGAAGCCAAGGCAACTGAGCCATGGAGAGCAAGTCAGTAAGTTGTGTTCTTCCAAGATTTCTGCTTCAGTTCCTTTCTCCTATGTTGATTTCCTACCTAAGCTCCCCTTACTTATGAACCACAGCCATTGATCCTTATAAACCTTTCTTCTACAGGTTTCTTTTGCTCATGATACTTACCAAAGTAATGAAAGCAACTTAGGCCAGAAGAGATATGCTGTGGAATATTACTAAGTAAAGATATGTTACATTTGTTTATGTTGTGGAATATTACTTTATGCTGCCTTGGTTTAATGACATAAAGGTGTGTTGCTCTTTTAATTTGTCTGCCTAAGGCACCTGATTGGTCTAATAAACAGAATAACGGTCAATAACTGTACAGAGGAGAGATAGGTGGGGCTGGTGGGCAGAAAGAATAAGTAGTAGGAGGAATCTAGGCTCAAGAGAGAAGAGAGAATGAGGAAGAAAAAGAGGGATATGCCTTGACCAACCATACAGCTGCCAGCCAGTCAGATAAGAAATACGCAAGAAAAGTAGGACATACAGAATGAAAGAAAGGGAAAAAACCCCTGAGCCATAAATGTAGATAAAGAGAAACAGTTTAAATTAAGTTATGAAAGCTAGTGGGATACGTATAAGGCTGAGCAATCATAATTAATAATAAGTCTCAATGTCATGATTTGGCAGATGACAGTTTGAGAAAGCTTGCTTCAGAGATAGGTAAAAAAATTAAGCAAGTAATAACTGGTTCCTAAAGATGCTGGTGCCCATGAGACTAGGGATTTAAGCCATCCAATCTGTGTCATTTGTTATAATTAAATAATACATTATTTTTAGATTATATTTAAGGCAAGATAAGACCACAAAACAAGTAAATAACCCCCCAAAATGTAGAATCCCAGTGAGGATCAGGGGATGCCATCTAATGACCTGGTTGAATTTTATAATCTTAGACATGACTAAACCTCTCTGTGATAGAATCATATCTTTTGATTGGAAATCAGAGAATCATACTCCATTTACAGAGTGCTGTACAAACTGGGTACAAACTGGGTACAATAATGCTTGTGTAGTCCTTTTAAAGGCTTAGGAAATGACAGGAATGAGGGTGAGGTTCTATGTTTGATGCTTAACAATAGAATTACACCACTGCCATCACCTCTACCATAGCCATTGACACCAACGGTGCTGGTGATGCCACAACCACCACCAGTACCACCACCACCACCACCATCACATACTTTGTAAAATTACATTTGAAGATGAATAAAGATCCTATTTATAGTCCCACTAGATGAAGAATATTCCCAGTGATAAAGATCTAAATATCCAAAAAGATTAGGCCAGAGAATTGTTGGTGGGAGTTTTTTCCCAGAAGAATGAAGAACAAAGATGCTGAAGAAGAAATTGAATGTGTTTCTTCCATCAACTAGTCATTGGCTAGGTAACTTTGTGATAAGGTGATAACTTTCACAATTATGAAAATAATGATGCATTTCCTGAGCCTTTAAAAGTTGCTGACTGGTTCGCTTTGGACTAAGTTCCTCTCATGCTTTCTATAGTCTTCCTAGATTGTAGATAGCTGCTCTCTTTGCTATGTCCTTACATTAATGGGAGAGAAGGGAAGGAAGGAGAACTCTGATCTCTTCCTAAGGAGTGATCTTGCCATGAGTGTCTTACCTTCATAATCTCATCTAAACCCAGTTACCTCTTAAAATCTCACCTCCAAAGAACGTCTTCATCTGGGAGGGTAGGGTCTTTAGAGGTCACAAGGATTACTTCATAGAAATGGAAATGATGTATTGTACCTACTAGAAATCCCTTAAAACAATTGTCATTAAATGCTATTGGGTTCAAGACCTGGATCCTCAAGTGAGGTTAGCTACGGCATTTGATATCTTCCATTTCTTCCTTGGGAGTATCTGAAATTTCTCCTCTTATTCCAGGTTCCCCCTTATCTACCAGATTTCCTGGGGAAGCTTACCATGGCTTATTGCCTCAGTTGTTTCCTCAGCACACTGGATAGCCATTTCTTTTGATTTTATTTCATGTTCTTCTGACACGGAAGCTCCTGGAAAACCATCTCGCCTGTATTCTTTTTGTTTTGTGGTGTGGTATCTGTTATGCAGTCATTGTTTAATAATTGTTAATTTAATTATTCTTTTAAACTGATAGGTGAGTCTTGACTACTATGAATAATCCTTTACTGTTAAGAGAACACAATAAACTGATGGATATAAAAGTCTCCTTTCTTTTATCCCCCTTGCCTCATGTCAATCATTTTTTTTATTCTTCTTTAAAGTTGTTTACCTTACTTGCAATACACCTCACGGTTTAGCCATGAAATGGTTAAGCAAGCCAAGCAGTGGAAGGTGATCTCAAAGTAGATCTATAGCTCTAGGATGGTAGCTGTAATGTTTCTAATGTCAAAGCTAAAGCAACACAATGATTGTTCTGTTTGAAGGTGACCTTCTACTGCACTGAAGATGTAGGTAATAGACTTCTTTGTATCCCATATACAATAGCATAGTGACATAGAATTAAGTTCTTTGATATACCTGAGTTAAATTACAATAGATTACAGACATGGTTAGAGCAACAAAACATTTCAGTCAGAAAGTTAGGTCATATTGTGTGCCAAGTTTAAACGGGGTTGTTAGATGAAAAAATTAATTTTGATATAATTATGTTATCTAGTTGGCATACTTTTTTTTTAAACAAACAAGAAAACAATTTTTGACCTAAAGATCATACACTGTAAATTACTTACCACACTGCATGGATCACTAGTTTTCTTCACACTTGTTTATTTAGTCTAGAAAATTTCCAAGTACTGAAATTTCACAGTGATGTTCTGGCTCCATTGGAGTCCTTGTGGTCTGGAGGTCTGTGTGTTCAGATGAAGGCCTTTAAATTAACGTCTGCATGCATTTCTCAAATGATTTGTTCCTTCCCCTGAGTGTTCTCTCTTTGGGATATCTATGAGGGGGAGGCTGGATGTCCTGGATTTGTTCTCAATTTTCCTTATTTTTCTCCTTTCCATGTCACTAACATGCTTGTCATTCTCATTTATTTTCTAGAAAGTTCTTATGCTCTGATTTCTATCATCTCTATTAGATTTTATTTTAAGGAATTAAACTTTTAATGTTTAAGTGTTTTCTTGGTTCTCTAGCTTTCTCTTCTTTCTGAAGTTTGTTAGACTTAATATAATTTTTGAAAATTTTCCTAATTCTTCTCATATGACTCTTTTCTGCCGGTTTGATCTGTCTCTAGTCAGAGAATGCATCAGACTGGGCAGGTAGGTAATAATAGTCACATTAAGCAAAGGCATAGGCAGGTTTCCTAGGAAAGTCTGTCTGTTTGCAGAGTTGGGTCAACAGAAATACTTGTGAAAAAATAGAAATCAGCAGAAATGAAGAGTTTCAGTGACCAGGAATGGGAAAGGAACTAAATGAATGGGACTGGAAGCAACACTAATAATAATAGCCACCAGAAGAGAGGGTTAGCTCATAGTTGCCAACAACTGTTTGTAAACTGTTACTATATTGCTTACTAAAGAGATGCAGCCTTGCTAACCTATGCCACAGCAAGGAGAGAGGCTTTACTGTTGACCTGCATCTTCTGCTGTAGCTGCCTACTCATCCCAGGCACCTGAAAGCTGGGCAGAACACCCCTTAGGGCACAAACTCCTGGCTCATGACACAGAGCCAAGAAGAAAAGAGGTAATTCTGATGAGACAAATTTAGACAAAGCTTAGAACTTTCTTTAAATATTAGTGACCTTTGACTATCCAATCACTAATGATCAACCTAGTTGGGAGCAATTGGGAATATCTAGGACTGTTCAGAGGCCAATCCTACATCTGCTGTAGAGGGAGTGGAAGACGTTACCAGGATGAGGAATAGAAGCTAAGGTGCTCTGGGATACTGAGAACTTTAAATAATTGTTTTATTTCTAAAATGTGGTGCTGGCTTCTGACAATGGATAATCTCAAGAACTCTGAAGGATAATTTATTTCTAATCATCCCCTTTTCTGCCAAGTTATCTGCAAATTTTCCATCAATTGTCCATAGTTAGGTTTTTTTGTTGAGATCTGATTTTATCTTCTTACTCTCTTTGTATTTGTGTGTGTGTATGTATGTGTGTGTGTGTATATATATATATATATATACACACACACACACATACATAATTATATATAATTTTTATCCTATTATCAGACTTAGGTTGTGGCGGTATTTCAATTGTATTTTATTTTATTATTATTATTTTTTTTTTTTTTTGGTTTTTTGAGACAGGGTTTCTCTGTGGTTTTGGAGCCTGTCCTGGAACTAGCACTTGTAGACCAGGCTGGTCTTGAACTCACAGAGATCCGCCTGCCTCTGCCTCCCAAGTGCTGGGATTAAAGGCGTGCGCCACCACCGCCCGGCTTCAATTGTATTTTAATAAATAAAGACTGCCTGAGGATCTGAGAGTAAAACTGTCCCACTGGGCAGCCTTCTAGACCCGATTATGGTAACACACACCTTTAATCCCTTTAGCCACAATAACACACACCTTTAATCCCAGTAGCCACAATAACATGCACCTTAATCCCAGTGGTGCACACCTTTAATCCCAACCCTAGAGAGGAATATAAAATAGGAGGAGACAGCTCTCAGGCTCAGTCTCATTCTGAGATTCTTGGAGGCAGGATCGCCATTTTCAGACTGAGATTGAGATAAGAGCCAGTGGCTGGCTGTTTTACTTTTTGGATCTTCAGGTGCAACCCCAATTTCTAACCCTGAGATTTTATTAATTGTGCTTCATTAGGTATCAATGAATATCTATGATGTGTAACTAATAGTCTTAGACATTTTTATAAATTGATTCAGAATAAATTTTTATATATTCACTAATAAAGGAATACATTTAAAAACTTATGCATATTAATTTCATTGATTGTACAGTCCTTACAGTCCTTGGCTGTGTGTGACAAGTGTATGTTACAATTAGCATTCACCACATAGGGTAATGATTCATATAGTCACTTCTTGTTTGAAAATGAGCCAGGACAATGAGTGGTATTAGTGGTTTTAACCTTGGAGTCTCACAGGCTCATGTGTACAAGCATGTATGTACATGTGTGCATGTGTATGCATGTGCATGCACACATGTATATGTGGGTGCATGCATGCATGTGTGTGTATGCGTGTGCATGCATGTGTGTGTTGCTTCTCAGTTTACTCATTCTCTGGCAAGAGTATAGACACACTGACATAGCAAAACATGAGGAAGGAGGAAGCAGAGAGACTGGGGCATTTTGCTTCAAAAGAGTTCAAATTGAGTACAGCAGACACTACCAAAAAGAAAAATCTTCCCATGGTCAGTTTTAATCAAACACATTTAAAACTCAGTCCTTACATTTGTAATTTAACAATTGAATTAATTTCATTTAACTGGCAGCAGATGGTGTGTGATTATTGCCTTCTTAATATAAAAGTGCCTGTCAATACTTGTTAAATATGGATTAAGCCAAGGGTTACTGCAACTGCTTGGCTTTTTATTAATATAGTTCTTCCCATTTGAATTTGCTAATTAAAATGTGTAGAAATCCTGTAGATTACACTGAGCATCTTAGGACCTCAACTTCGAAATGAAGTAGTTTATGTAAATTCTGGAAACAGCGTGTCTCTTTGCTGTTTTAAATTAGAATATGAAATTGTCCCTATGTACACAGAGGCAGAAGCTCGCATGTTTTTAACTTGATAATGCTTCTGAAATGCTACGGGTGAGCTCAGAGCCCAAAGAGCTCTGTGCTCTTTGCTTGGAAAACGGTAGCATAAGGGTTATTGTGCATGCAGGCTCCCTGACAGTGCAAGTGGTGGGTTGAATTTAAATGGTATTTTCACTCTTCAGAAATTGTACCTGTGTTTTAAAAAGTAAATTATTTTATTCAGCAAGTACATAAACCTGTTCTCCAGAGTCTAGGTTCATTTTCAATCAGCCCTTTAACTGCATCTGGATGGAGGAGCCGCAGTATGTGGAGATTTGGGGCTGGAAAGATGTGATTTTACACACCCTACCACATCAGGCATTGCTGGAAAACTATACAAGTCCTTTTGCCACAGATTTGAGAGGGATTTTCTTTGTTGTTGTTTTGTTTTATATTTTAGCTGAGAGTTGAATGTGTCAGGGTTTTGGTTTGTTTGTTTTCAGGCCTTTGCCTCTCTGAGGTTCATTGTTCAGCCTGCAGCTCATGGCTCATTTTTCAGGGAAATCTCTGGTTCAGGCAGGCCTGGGGGTGGTCTGGGCTGTGTTCCCTCTCTCCCTCTGGGGCACCATTGATCTTTCTCAGCCAGTGGATTCATCACTTTCCTCTCAGCTTCTGACAGTTCATCGCTCATTCGTCTCCTGACTAACTTAGATGCTTCTTTCTTCAGTTAAGAAAAATATTCTCTGCCAAAGATTTTTTTCTTTTAAAGAAAGTTTTCGGAACTTTTTTTTTATGCCTGTTTGAACATCATAAAGTGCTAGGAAACACATGAGAAAAGACACAAAAAAAGCCATGCGAAAGCTAGGAGATAGCTGAATTGTGGTCTCTAAAGAAGCCAGCAAAGCACCATAGAAATGCTCTTTAGGGCCTGGGTCCCTCAACAATATTGGGACATAATAAACAGAGCTGTATTTGCATAGTTTGTAAGCCCAACAATTGAGTAGAATCAATTTTAGATGATTCAATCTGATATCTGAAAAAAACTTTATAAAGTGAATTGTATTTGCTATTAGGTGACCAAAAGGAGTTAAGCAACCTTGATAAATTATAATCTTTTGAGTTTACCTTATATTTAAATTCATAAGCACTAATACTAATGTAGATAATAGCCCCTACATGTCAAACCCTGTTTCAAGTTCCATTTTGGATGTGATACATACATTTGTGTCTGTATGAGGAATGAGACAATGAGAGTACAATATGTGAAGAATAATGTATGTATATGAAGACTAGATAGGTATACATAGTTCCTATTCTATATTATGTGAAAATACATAATCTCTATTTTATTGACATGTACAGTAACGATAACTTATTTGTGTAGATCACACAGTTCAAAGCTGGTCACAATTAGGATTTCTACTTCATTCTTCTCTTAAAGCCTTGCTTCAACTCTTGTGGACTGTTGATGTATGCCACCGTCCATTGACTGTGTGTGGCACCCATCCTCTTCCCTCTTGTCCTGAAACTGTTCAATCCAACTCTTCACTGCAAGCTTTCTGTCCCTTCTCTTCAGGTTCATTTGTGCAGGTTATCACTCGCTTTGCTCTTTATACCTCTACGAAAATTAAAACGATCCAGAGAGCGAGTCTTTAAATGTCCGTTCCCTGCCTAAATTGCTCTGTTTGTACTCAGCCTTGTCACCAGAGAATGTGGTAAGATGCCTCTGATTCCTCTCTTGGGCACTAGAGTATACCCGTGGGCATTCACATAAGCATGACCTTCCAGGATTATCTCTTCCTTTGCATTCACTTTTTTCCTTCCCTGAATCTTCTCCCAAATACACAGACATGATGCAACATCTTAAAAGAGTCTGTTCAGGGTAGAAAAGGGTTCAGCGGTTAAGAGCTGATATTCCACTTGTCGAGTTCCCAAGTTTGGTTCTTAGTACCAGGGTTGGCTGGCTCTCAACTGCCTGTAACTCCAGCTTCAGGAAATTTGTTGCCCCCTTCTGACTTCTGCAAGCACTGTACTCAAGTGAACATACATCCCTGCCTCTGCACAAAATTAAAAATAAGTCTTTAAAAAGGAGCTGCGCCATTCACTCACACTTTTTCCCCCTGTTTTCATTTAGTGCTCCATCTCTTTATTTTTTGCTCCCACTGAGATAAAATTCTTGGGAAAACTTTTTTCCCCAAACTACTTTCTTCTCTTTTGAGCTTGAACTTCTCACACTGATCTCCAGTGTGTGCTCTCGACATAGCCGCCAATCACCTCTACATCACATGTTTATCCAGTGACCGTGCTATGATCTCTCAGCTTCAGTTGACTTCCCTGGTAAGTCTCCTCATTTCACTCTTGAATTTAATTCTCAAACCCCACAGTCTTCCAGCCTTCATTCATCATCTCCAGCTGTTTGCTCTCCACTGCTCTTGCATTATACTTTTTCTAGATTCTAGATACAGGACACAGCAGGGAATTTCTACTCCTCCACCATCTTCTAGCTGTGAGTTCTGTTTTATAGCTTGAAAACTGAAGCTGACATTTATCAGTTTATCCTATAGATCTCTTAAGTGCCAACACTTGCTGTCCACAGCTGAAGGTACTTATGGATGCTGTCTAACACAAAAATGTGACTTTATTTAAAATGTGATGGATTTCTTGTCATTGTTTTGTGACCACTGTGGTTATCGTAGATGACAACGTTTTGTCACAGTATCAAGGGTTGTACATGCCTGGCTAATTTTCTATTTTTGTCATTGTTTTGTTTGCTTTTTTATTGTATTATTTGTTCTTTTGATGACCAATTTCTTGAGTTCTTTGTATATTTTGGAGATCAGTCATCTGTCCGATGTGGGGTTAGTGAAGATCTGTTCCCATTCTGTAGGTTGTTGTTTTGTCTTGGAATGATCATGTCCTTTGCTTTAGAGAAGCTTCTTAGTTTCAGAAGCTCTCATTTATTAATTATTTCTCTCAGTATCTGTGCCACTGGGTTATATTTAGAAAGTTGTCTACTATGTCAATGCATTCTAGTGTACTTCCTACTTTCTCTTCTATAAGGTTCAGTGTAGTTGGTTTTATGTTGAGGTCTGTGATCCATTTGGACTTGAGTTTTGCACATAGTGATGGCTCTGTATCTATTTTTATTCTTCTATATGTTGATATCCAGTTATGCCAGCACCATTTGTTGAATATGCTTTCTTTTTTTTTCCATTTTCCTGTCAGCCAGGCTGAATTGCAACATGTATTAGAAAGATAGCTTACAAACTTTTAATAAGATATACAGTGACTAAAATCTTAATTATAAGATTTTTATGGGAGACCTTGAGCCACCAAGTAAAATTGTTAAAGAGAGCAGTGATCCAAATTCCAGTAGACAGCTTACAGAAGCTGCCAGGCTACAGAAACAGCAAGTGCATTATATTAATTCTGATCTGCCTTGGCAATCATACATATTACCAACAAAACTTACTCCTACAGCAGTGTTATGCCAAAATAGTCTGCTTCTATGACTGTACCTTTTTGTTTTCACCAGTTAAGGTGTTAAATCATTATTTTGAAGCAATAGCTTGTTTAGCACAAAAGAACAGTATGGAATCTAGGAGATATTTTGGCAGGGAACCGGCTATGATCAATGTTCCTTACACTAAACAACAAATTGATTTTTTATTTCAAAATAGTAATTCTTGGACAATTGCACTTACTTAATTTAAAGGCCAGATTAATAATCTTTTCAGAGCTGATCATTGCTGCAATTCACACAACTGTGTTCCTTTATTTTTCCTAAAGTTGTAGTAAAACATCCCTTAAAGGATGTTATGCTAAATTTTACAGATGGTTCTTCCAATGGAAGAGCTGCATATGTTGTTAATGGTGTAAAGGAATTGTGGAGTGTGCCCAGGGCTCCTTGAAAACAACTTAAATGGATAAAAACAGAAGAATTAGAGTTGCTACATAATGCCTTAATTCATGCACTTTTTATGGGTGCACATGAACAATCTGCTGCAGACAGATTTTGGCATAATGGCACTAAGGCAACCTTTGGTCAGGCAAGGTGAAAAAGCCCTTGTGCTGGATTATGGAAAAGACCCGACCCTGTATTAATCTGGGGTTAAGGATATGTTTGTGTTTTTTTCACAGGAAGAAAAAAAAGCTGGAAAAAATGACTGCATAGACAGCAAAGGACTGCCAGCCCCAATGACATCCTAGCTGCTAGCACCCCCACAGAGGAGTACCAGCCCCAATGACATCCTAGCTGCTAGCACCCCCACAGAGGAGTACCAGCCCCAATGACATCCTAGCTGCTAGCACCCCCACAGAGGAGTACCAGCCCTGATGACACTGCAGCCACTAATGGCTGATGATCCCAATTTTCTTGTACCACCATGCTGCAGGCTAAGGAAAGGGATACCTGAATCAATGTTCCTGACTGACAACAACTTGCTGCAGTCTGACAGGGGAAAGAAGATGGTGGCAATGACTGATGATTTCCAGCCTCTTGATGGACTTGCTATGCAGACTTCCAGACCTAGTGAGTCCTGCTTACGTTGAAGCCAGACCAGAAATGCAGACTAACATTTGACTGTTTTACCCTATGGAACACAGAACTCATTCTGACAGTATGGTATTCAATCTGCTGTTAAAATATGGGACCTGAGAACTGAGACATAAACTTTCCTTTCAGGGGAAAAAAAAGGCTCATTACAAGGAGTGTGAAACCCCTCTTCAAATATGAGGAGGGTAGCCTAAGGGTTTTACTGCTGCTCAGAGACTGGGACAGTTACTTAAAATCAGCATTACAATTGGACTGTCTCCCATCAGAAAAACTTATCTTTTGATTAGAATGGATTTAAGAGAATTGTGATTTGACAAATTGTGGGTTTATTGTTAATTTCCATTCTAGAAGTATGGTATTGACTGGGTAATGTTTGTAACTGCTTTACTTCACTGTAAGATGTTAAGAAAAGTTTGACAATTCCTTTGAGTACTTGGATTTAGCATATTTGATAAGAAATTTAGATTTCGATATGGTAAAAAATTGTTAAGAAGTGCTCTACACCAACTGAAGAGGACATTCCCAACCGTGGTGATATCTTCTTCTTTAATTGGGAGACTATAGCCATGAGGAGCATGATTGTTGATAAAACATTATTTAATTGCAGATGAACTCTCTTGACAAAATGGTTGGCTCGAGACACAGAGCCCAAAAGTATTTTTCTCCCCTTTGTTTACAGAGAGGTCAGCAGTCAGTGACAGATTTGATCCTTTTTCACCCCCAGGTGCTTAAAGCATGGACTTGCATAATTGGAGTGCAGTTCTGAAGACAGGTAAGTCTGGGAAATGTGAAGTGTTCACTTAAGGCAGATATAATCATCTGTCCTGTTGCAGAAGCAAGGCTTTATTAAAATTAATAAAAAGGGAAGAATTGTGGAGGCCAAAACATGCAGGCCCATTTCTACTTTGGTGGTCAGAGAGTTTTGAAGACTAACAGGCTTAATTGCACCCCCTAACTCAGGAGGTGGTTGTCTGACTCTTTTGAAGTAAAGATAGCTCAGTGCCATCCTGACAGGTAGTCAGAATATAAAAATGTACTTCTGCTCCTTTCTTTTGTAACTATCAAGTCACCTAGGGAAGGGTGGTCTTTAGTGTAGGTGACTTAGGGTACCTCAGCTACCTAGACAACAGAATGCTA